>NC_133666.1:595322068-596010655 GCF_037893015.1 Macrotis lagotis | reverse complement strand
GGACTCGTCTGAATTTTCACAAATGTCAATTTTGTGGATTCCAAACTGGTAATTCAATAGAACACAGAATGCACTTTGGTATAAATATATCTTATGGTTACCCTCAGGTTGTCTCCATCAATAGTAGGCATGAACTGAAGTAAGCTTCTGGTTATTTCTTCCAGTCAAGTGAGTTTAACACATCATCACTGCTTCTGAGCATAGCACTCGCTTTCAAACAACTTGTATCAAGATTTCAATTCCCACACTAACAAAGGAGACTGGGAAAGGAAATTCCTCTAGGAAGAACTGATGTGCTAGTTCCCCCACCCCACCCCCTATTTATTGGGACCTGGAACAAAATCAAGCAAGAGCAAAAGGTAAAGCATGATCCATCCAAAGATGAAATGCAATTTTTATATTTTTTCCCCAAAGTGGGGTAAATGACACCTGATTGGCAGCCCTGGTTCCCCCGTTTGCTCAAAGAAGAGCAAACAGAGAAAGGCTGTTTTCCAACATTCCACAGTCTTATCAGTTTCCTCCTTCCCTCCTCATCCCAGTGCTGGCAGTGAAGGAGTATCACCATGTCAGTCAGTCAATCAACAAGCTTTTATTAAGTAAAGCCTTCTGTGTGTCAGATACTATATTAAGCCCTGGAAATATAAACACAAAAATGAAACAGTCCCTGATCCCAAAGAGATTGAGACAGGGAAGACAACATGTGTGTATCTGAGATGCTGGGTCCACAGGCAAGATCCATGGATGAGGTAGAGGTGAGGTTAGTGGTCCAGGTCACTAAGGTTACTCCCAAAATAAGATATCAATCACAAATTCAAGACACCCATATATTAGGGTAAGGGACAGAGATTGGAAATAGAGGCCCATTGTCCACATGTTTAGTTATTCTAGAGGCATTGAGGCAGGTGGTTAATGTTTCCTCATCTGTAAGGAAAATAATACTTGCACTTCCTAGTTCATAGTTAGCCATGATAAAAGTCATTTATATAAATGTTAAAGCACTACATTGGATTTAACCTGTTCAAAAGCAAAGGACAAAACAACAAAATACTACATAGGGTTTCTCAAAAGTTGAGTGCAGATTTAAGCAATTGAAAACATGTCAAATGATAACATTAATAATGTTGTCCTACATTTCCCCCACACCCAAAAATACCTCATCTTTTAAAGACTGGTAGTTTTATCTTTTCCGTATCACAGAGCTTAAAGACAGGACACCCAATAATCGAGAAAATTCATGCAAAAATTTTTGAACTTCCTTTCTACAAGAAAAGAAGTCTTCCAGTTTCACAAGTTTCCTTCTCTTTTTTCTTCATGTAATACAAAACTATATCTATGCCTAGATATAGTTATATGTATATCTGTATACATATATATTATGCATTTCTGAGTGCATTTCTGTATCATATGCAGGTCTTTGTAGATCACCTGCAGCTTCTGCAAAACTTCCAAAAATTCCCACTTAATTTCTTATGTTCATGTGCAATACATTAAAATCATAAAGGGAAAAGTTGTGATGTAAAAAGGCTAACTGTATTCTCCTAAGGATGCTATATAGCTCTTGATCATGAAATACTACAATTTTAGATAATTCAAAATGGCAAGTGACACAACAGGTAGTTCTTCCCCAATTTTGGTCCCTTGTTACCTTTCTAGCCTTCTTGCACCTTACAGCTCCTTTTTACACATCCCCCAGGTATTAATCTATGCATGGATACTAACTTCATTGCTATTTCTTGAATAAGATACTACATTTCCCAGCTCATTGCATTTTCATGCCTAGTATTCTCTCCCTCCTCATCTCTACCTCCTAGTTTACTGGGTTTTCTTAAGTTTCAACCAAAGTTCCACTTTTTATAAGAAATCTTTCTCATGCCTTCCCTTTGTTGATGATTCCCAATTTATACTTGTACTTAATTGTTTGCATGATCTCTCCATCATGAAGCTGTGAGTTTCTTGAGAGTGTGGACTTCTTTTTACCTTTCTTTGTAGCCCCAGCAAAAAAAAAAAAAAAGCTTATTGACTGATATGTTAACTTTGCCACTTAACTGTTCTACCTGCCCTAGCATTTTCATAATTTCATAATTTTTGTAATTTCAGTAATTTCAGTTTTTCCAGCAATGAAGTACAGTCCTGTTTATCTCCTGCCTTTTAAAAATTGAAATGCAGCATATTCTTATTTTCTGATGTCAAAGTCAGAATCTTTTAAAACTAGAAAAGCACAAACAGTGGTAACGTGATATAATTCTAAGTGATATCAGGGAGAGGACATTCAGGGTCAAACCAAGAGCTGGGGTGGGGGAAGAACTTACAGCTGAAGACCGTATAAAATCCAATAGCTACAAGAGCAAAGAGAGATTTGTGTGAGCTGTTGCTGGAAGAACTGCCTAGGAGCTTCTGCTACCTTTGAAACTGAAACAATCTAAGCCCATCTGCTCAGTCCCTTGCAGAGAACCAGTTCTTTTGTTCTCAAAGAAGCCTATCCCCTACCTGAAAGTTCACTTTCCTTAACAAGTTGTACGAGATGGCCTCTGGGATCCCTTTCACCTCTAAGTCTATGATTCAGTGATCCTGTCACTCATAGTATCCCCATAAGTAAAGATAGAACAATGGTAATGTAGTACAATGTGAAAAACCTTGGTTTCTGAGTAAGAGGCTCTAGGTTCCAATCCATCCTCTGATGCTATTTTTTGTGGCCTTGGGTTTATAACCTTGGCTTCCTCCTCTATACAATTTAAAGATTTGCCTAGATAACCTTTGGGGTCCCCTCTAGGTCTAATGTTCAAGTATAAACACTTGATATAGTTCATTTCTACTCCCAATGTAGATAATATATGTAAAGGTTTGGCTAGCAATCACACTTACTATTTCATTGGGATAGAAAACTGCTCAGGTGAAGAAACTTCTTATGAAAAAGTAGATCTACACCTTCTCTGCAACTTATATAGTCTTAGAGCGTTACCTAGGACAGCTATGTGAACAGAACACCAGACCTGAAATCAGAAAGATTTGAGTTCAGTCCCAGCCTTAGACACTCACGAATCACTTAACTTTGTTTGCCTTGGTTTCCTCATCTAAAAAATGAACTGAAAAAGGAAATGGCAGAACAGTCCAGTCAATTTGCCAAGAAAACCTCAAATGGAATCATAAAGAGTCACACATGACCGAAAACAACTGAATATCAAAGAGTTGCCTAAAGTATTGACTTGTTTAGAGTCACACAGTCAGTATATGTGAGAGGTAGGGTTTGAACTCAGGTGTTCCTGGAATCTAGGCTGGATTTGTATCTCGTATGCCACCTTAAAGGTCAGTGATTATTACTGCTGCTACTACTACTACTACTAATAATAATAATAACAATGAAAATAACCACAATAATAATATGCTTTGTTGGAAATTTTATCTAGCCATGAAATTAAAATATTTTGCAGGGCTTCTATAAGATTATTGGGTGGACTATAAGAGTCCACCTTCCATAAGTAGACTTATGCTTTACCATTGCTATTAAACATCCATCACCACTCAGCTCAAGAGTGACCCTTACACATAATCATTATTAGAAATATCTACAATAATAATAATAATAATTGTTTTTCTCCCTTACTTCTAATTGTTCTTTCACAAAATGGCTAATATGGAATTCTGTTAAACACAATTCTACATGCACAACCTATATCAGACTGGTCACTGAAATGGAAGGAGAAAGGAAAAGGAAAGAGGTAGAAAAATGTGGAATTCAAAATCTTACAAATAAAGAATTTTGAAAGCTATTTTTGCATGTAATTGAAAATAAAATATAGGGGGGGGGGGAAGAGTTACCTGAAAGACTAGGGGAGATAAAATCTATTAAAAACAATGAGATTCTCAGGGTAAAAAAAATCACCTTAACCACAATAACAATAAGAGCACCTGAAAAAGGGATTTTTTTTTAGGTGTTTGCAAGGCAAATGGGGTTAAGTGGCTTGCCCAAGGCCACACAGCTAGGTAATGATTAAGTGTCTGAGACCGGATTTGAACCCAGGTACTCCTCACTCCAGGGCCGGTGCTTTATCCACTATGCCACCTAGCTGCCTATAAAAAGGGGTTTTTAAAAAAAAGAAACTTTAAGGGGTGGCTAGGTGGTGCAGTGGATAAAGCACCAGCCCTTGAGTCAGGAGTACCTGGGTTCAAATCCGGTCTCAGACACTTAATCATTACCTAGCTGTGTGGCCTTGGGCAAGCCACTTAACCCCATTTGCCTTGCAAACACCTAAAAAAAAATGTTATCTCTGAGAAAGTCAGAAGGTAGCAAAGATAGATGAAATAATATTACAGATATATTTCAAGAGAAACAATTGGTAACAGAAAATTATAATGTAAATATTTATCTTATATCAAATAGTTAATTTTTAAAAATCATTCAAAGATCATTTAATAATCATCAGATTAGACCAAAGGGCAATCAAATTGGACCTACCCTTTGATCTAGCAATACTACTATTAGGTCTGTATTCCAATGAGACCATATAAAAGGGAAAAGGACCTACATCATACAAAAATATAGCAGCTCTTTTTGTGTTGGTAAGGAATTGGAAATTGAGGGAATATCAATCAATTGGTGAATGGCTTAAGAAATTGTGTTATATGAATATAATAGAATACTATTGTGCTATAAGAAATGATAAGCAGACAGATTTCAGAAAAACCTGGAAAGACTTACATGAACTGATTCTAAGTGAAGTAAGCAGAACCAGTAGAACATTGTATACAACAGCAACATTGTACAATGATCAACTATGATTGATTTAGATCTTCTCAGCAGTACAATAATACAAGACAATCCCAGAAGACTTATGATGGAGAATGTTATTTACATTCAGTGAAAGAACTGTGACTGAGACTATTTTGCTTTTTTTTATTTTTCATTTCCCTTTTTGTTCTATTTCTTCTTTAATAGCATGACTAATGTGGAAATATATTTAGCATGGCTGTATATGTATAACCAATCATATTGCCTGCCTTCTTAGAAGTAAATGGTGAGAAAGAGGGAGAAAAATTTGGAAATCAAAATTTTATAAAACATGAAAGTTAACATGGAATTGGAAAAAATAAAATATTATTTGCAATAATTATAATAATAATACTTGGTTAATTTAATATAGTGCTCTATAGTTTACAAAATTATTGGTTCATAGTATCCATATAAAATAGATAATATAAGTGTTATTACTCCCATTTTATAGATGAGAAAATGGTGAGTCAAAGGAATAGTTACTCACCCATGGTAACATAGCATCTAAGTGGCAGAGTCAGAATTCATTCCCAGGTCATATGATTCAAAGTCTACTCTTTCTACTATATTAAGGAAAGCCAACAATAGATTTTTTTAAAAATAGTGTAATTAAACATATTATAAATGATTCACGGCAAGATTCTTTAGCTAGGTATCTTTGACTTTGCACATAGGACATAGGAGTTTACAAAGTTGATCCTTTGAAAATTTTCTATTGAAGTAAATATCTGAAATCCTGATAACTGTCAATTCAATTTAATGGAATTTAACAAATAATTAATAAGCACTTGTTATATGCACACTAGGTGAGAAACTAGAGGAGATGCAAAGTTTAGGAAATACAGTGTCTTCCCTCACAAAACTTTCAATCTAGTAGGTTTACTTAGCACCTAGAGAAATAGTTCTAACATAAAATAATGCATATGTGCATTAAGGAAAGTGTTTAACAGGGATACAAGCTGGAGACTAGTCATTCAATGTTGGTATGGGAAATGGACATGCAGTTAAAGAAATGAGGAGAGAATAAAAGATTTAAAACAATAATTGGGGAAAATAAGATAAGAAGGCAGAAAGCATAGAATAAAGGTTATAGGACAAAAGTGAGAGGCCAGATTAGGCTCAGTACTAGGATTTGTAATAGGTAATATAAACTCACAACTTTCTTTTATACATGCTCAGAGTATCCCAAGGGAACAAGATCAAAAAATATGAATGCAAGGATAAGAGATAGATGAAGTCAAGAACTGAGAATCAGTATATTAAACATAAAAGGGATCTGAGGATAAGGAGATCTAAGGTGGCAGCTAATTATAGTGTCAGACCTTGACATGAAGGTTGCATATGAATATAAGTGGAGAGATAGTTTAAGAAAATAGAGATGGGACCAAGAAGCTAAAGGTCACTAAGAGAAAGAAGAACAGATTAAGTATGAATGAGAGAATGTGAGAGATAAACAGCTGTATTCAGAGTTCCCATATGCTGCAATTTTGAAAGATGGTAGGGAAGTCTAAGGTATGAAAATGTTGGAAGAGGATTGGAGAAAGAGCGAAGACTGAGGGGACTGAAGTATAATGTGGTTAGAGTGTAAGAAGAGTCACAAAAATCAATTAATCATAATTTAATTAGAACTTATAGAATATTAAGTTAGACTGCTTCATTTTACAGATGAAGAATCTGAAAGACAGATAGTATAAAGTCAGTAAATACTTGAAGTGGGATTTGAACCCAGGTCTTCCTGATCCAAATCCAGAGCTCTAATTACCACTCTAAGCTGCCTCTCAATTAATCAACCAACAGATATTTATTAAGCATCTACTACATGTCAAACATTATGATAATGAGACAAAAAAGACAAAAATGAAATGGAGCACTCTATGATCCATAAGCTCCCTGCCCACAAGAAGCTTACATTCTTTTGTGTCCATATATATATATATATATATATATATATATATATATATATATATGAATATTGAAGTTCTTCACAATGATGGGAGGAGATATCATAGTGATTATTTGGTAAAAGCATCAAGATAGTTGAGAAGTTATCTGGAATCAACTATAGTTAATAGATAACAATAAAAGGAGAGGTTAAAATGATATAAATGGAATACACGGACTTTCACGATAGACTATGCTTAATGGATTAAAGTTTGAAGGTTGTCTAGAAAAGATAAGTCACATACTTGGTCTAAGAGCAGATTTATTAGTGTCTATACCAGGCCAAGAAATGTTTGGGTTGATGAGTAGGACAAAATAGATTACTTCTCTCTCACAGATAATGCCATGATGTTAATTAGACTTAGCAAAGTTTGATGATTTATGCATATATTCATCCTGAATAAAGAAAGAGTTCAGCTCTTCTCATATTCTTGCTTGTAGCAAATAATGAACTAATACAGGTTACACTTACAAACATTCAAGTCCCTACAGAGTGAATATAGAACTAATTTTCCAGATTAGATGATATTACCCATAGGGACATTTTGTCCTCTAATAAGATTATAAAAGGGGTAAGCAACAAGGGAAAGTTGAGGTTTTGCCCCAAGAGATACCGAATCTTCCTCAGAAGTATAAGCTAATCAATCGAAGAATTCTAGAGCCTGATGAGGCTCAAATTAATACATATCTCTACTATCTTCATTAAATGCTCAAATCATCATAGTAAGAAGACAACAATTTATTTCATTCAAACTCAGAACCAAAGAAAGAAAGACCAATAAGGGATTGTTACTGAGGAATGACCTAGAATTGGCAAGAAATATTACTATAAATTCTAGGGAAGGTAGAATAATAACTTGCAAAGAGAGATCGAGGAATGTGGCATCATCAGGTCAAAACTACAATTCCCCTGGGCCTCACAGTAGAGTATATGGGAGGAAAAGTTCAAAAACATAAGAGAGTTTGTTGACAATGGAAGAGAGTCCAAGAGTGGAGTGGTAGAGTTGGAGAAGAAAAAGGTAGATTTGGAATGGGCTCTGAATGTGTATTATTTCATTACCAGGATTGAGAATTCAGGAGGAAACAGTAGAGCTGAAACTGTAGGACTGGGATTAGACTAGATGACCTCTCTGAGGTCCCTTCCCACTCTGAGATTCTATGAGGACCCAGTAGAAGAGGTAGATTATGGTATATTGTTGGAAAGGGAGGAAGCAAATCAGGTGGTAAAATCTAGACAGAAGGAGAGGGATACCGGGAAAGGAGAAAGAAAAGTACAAACAGAGGGAAGATAGGATGAAGAGAAATACAGAATTAGTAATCATAACTATAAATGTGAATGGAATGAGCTCTCCCATGAAATGGAAGCAATTAGCATAGTGGAATAAAAAACCAGAATCCTACAATATATTGTTTACTATAAATATATTTGAAGTTGAGAGATATATACAGGGTAAAAGTAAAAGACTGGAGCAGAACATACTACATTCCAGTTGAAGTAAAAAAAAAAAAAAACAGGGGTAACGATCTTGATTTCAGATAAAATAAATGAAAAATAGATCTAATTAAAAGGGATAAGGAAGGAAGGAAACTAAAATTTCCTAAAATATATCATAGGTAATGAAGTAATATCAATTTTAAACAAAATACACCAAGTGATATAGTTTTCACATTCTTTTTTTTTAAGTTTTTGCAAGGCAATGGTGTTAAGTGATTTGCCCACAGTCAAACAGCTAGGTAATTATTAAGTGTCTGAGACCAGATTTGAACTCAGGTTCTCTTGGCTCTGGGGCTGATGCTCTATCCACTAAGCCACCTAGCTGCCCCTAGTATTCACATTCTTATAGATGCTAAATGACTTACAGGAAAATGTGGAAAGCAAAACTATTAATGGGGGGGCCTTAACCTCCCTCTCTTAGAATTAGATAAATCTAATCATAAAATAAACAAGAAGGAAGCCAAAAAGATGAATAGAATTTTAGAAAAGTTAGATGTGGAAAATTTAATGGCATAGAAAAGAACATATCTTCTTCTCTGTGGTACATGGCTCCTACACAAAAATTGACCAAGTATTAGAGCATAAAAACTTTACAATTAAATGCAAAAAAGTAGAAATTTTAAATTCATCCTATTCAGATAATGATGCATTAAAAACAACATATAATAAAGGCCCATGGGAAGATAAACCTAAAATTAATTTTTAATTAACTAAGCAAATAACTTAATTTTAAAGAATGAATGGATCAAACAACTAATTATAGAAATAATCAGTAATTTCAGCCAAAACAATGACAATGATTGTGGGATACAACCAAAGCAATTATTAGGGGAAATTTTATATTTCTCTAAATACTAACATGAATAAAATAGAGAAAGGGGAGATCAATGTAGTGGGCATGCAACTAAAATAGTAAGAAAAAAAGCAAATTAAAAATCCTCAATTAAATACCAAATTAGAAATTCTGAAAATCAAAGGAGAAAATTAATAAAACTTTAAAAGAACTACTGAACTAATAGAGGGAAAAACTAAGAGTTGGTTTATTGAGAAAAACAATAACATAGATAAACTTTTGGTTAGTCTAATTTTAAAAAAAAAGAGAAGAAAAACAGATTACCAGCATCAAAAATGAAAAGAGTAAATTCACCACCAATGAGGAAGAGACTAAAGTAATAATTTGGTGTTATTTTTGCCCAACTACATGTCAACAATGGATATTTACAAAAATATAAACTTTTGAGATTGACATAAGAAGAATTTCAATACTTAAATAACCTCATTCAGGAAAAAGAAATTGAACAAGCCATCAGTGAACTCCCTAAGAAAAAGTCTCCAGAGCCAAATGGGCTTACAAGTTTATTCTACCAAACATTTAAAGAACAATTAATTCTAATTCTATAAATAACATATGAAAAAATAGGTGAATAAAGAGTTTTGACATATTCTTTTTATGACACCAATATGATGCTGAAACGTAAACTAGGAAAAGCCAAAAAAAGACAGAAAATTATTGACTTACCTCCCTAATGATATTCATGCAAATATTTAAATAAAATTTTAGCAAAGAGATTAAGACAAGTTATCACTAGGATAATACACTATGATCAGATAAGATGTATTCTAAGTATACAGGGATGGTTCAATATGAGGTAACCAAACAGTCAGCATAATTGATTATATCAATAATAAAATTAACAGAAATCATATAATTATCTCAATAGATGCTAAAAAAAGCTGACGAAATACAGCATTCATTCTTAGGATCAACACCAGAGAACAATTAATGTAGCTTTCCTTAAATGAAAAGCAATATCTATCTAAAACCATCAGCATGTATTATATGTAGAAGAGATAATTTAGAAACATTCCAAATAAGATCAGAATAAAATAAAGATGCCCATTATCACCAGTATTATTCAATATTGTATTAGAAATTTTAGCATAACAATATAAGAAGAAAAAGAAATAGAAGAAATTAGAATAACCAATGAGGGAAAAAAAACTCTCACTCTTCGCAGATGATATGATGGTATGTATGCATGGAGAATCCTAGTGAATCTAGTAACAAACTACTTGAAACAATTAACAACTTTAGCAAAGTAGCGGAATATAAAATAAACCCACATAAATCATCAGGATTTCTATATAGTGCCAACAAAGTCCAGGAGCAAGAGATAGAAAGAGAAATTCCATATAAAGGAATTTTAGAACACGTAAAATATTTGGGAGCCCACCTGCCAGACAAACCCAGAAACTATATGAATACAATTATAAAACACTTTTCACACAAATAAAGACAGATCTAAATAACTGGAAAAAAATGGCAATTGCTCATAGGTAGGCCAAGATAATATAATAAAAATGACAATTCTACCTAAATTAAATTACTTTAGTGCCATAAGAATCAAGCTACTCGGGGTGGCTAGGTGGCATAGTGAATAAAGCATTGGCCTTGGAGTCAGGAGTACCTGGGTTCAAATCCGGTTTCAGACACTTAATAATTACCCAGTTGTGTGGCCTTGGGCAAGCCACTTTACCCATTTGCCTTGCAAAAACCTAAAAGAAGAAGAAGAAGAAGAAGAAGAAGAAGAAGAATCAAGCTACTGAAAAATTATTTTACAACTCCAGAAAAAATAATAACAAAATTCATCTAGAGGAAGAAAAGATCAAGAAATCAAGGGAAATGATTAAAAAAAATGCAGAGGAAGGTGATATATGGCTATATCTAAAACTATATTTTAAAGTGGCAGTCATCAAAACTGTCTGGTACTGGTAAGAAATGGAGAAGTAAATCAGTGGAATAGATTAGATACAAAAGAAACAGTAGTAAATGACTACAATAATCTGTTGGATAAACCCTAAAACTGAAGTTCCTAGAATAAGAAATCACTATTTAACAAAAACTGCTGGGAAAGGTAGAAAATCATGTGGCAAAAACTAGGCAGAAACCAACAGCTCACATCCTATACCAAGATAAGGTTAAAATGGGTACAGGATTTAGATATAAAAGATGATACCATAAACCAATTAGGAGAATAAGGAATAGTCTGTCAGATCAATGGACAGAGGAGTTTATAAGCAAACAAGAGAAAGGGAACATTATAAATTACAATATGAATAATTCTCACTATATTAAATTTTAAAGGGTTTGTACAAGCAAAACCAATGCAGCCAAGATTAGAAGGAATACAGAGAGCTGGGAAACAATTTTTATAGCTAGTGCTTCAGATAAAAGATTCATTTCAGGGAAGCTAGGTGATACAATGGACAGAGTACTGGCCTTGGAGTCAGGAGGACCTGCGTTCAAATCTGACCTCAGATATTTAATACTTACACTGCTGTATGACATTAGGCAAGTCACTTAACCCTATTGCCTTGCCAAAAAAAAAAAAGACTCATTTCTAAACTATATAGAGAACTGATTCAAATTTATGAGAGTACAAGTCATTCTCCAATTGATTAAATGGTCAAAGGATATGAAGAGGCATTATTCAGATGAAGAAATTAGAGTGTTCTAAAATTATATGAAAAAATGCACCAAATCATTATTGATTAGAGAATTTCAAATTAAAACAACTCTGAGATGTCATCTCACACCTATCAGATTGGCTAAAATGACAAAAAAGTAAAATGATCAATATTGGAAAAGTTGTAGGAAAATTGGGATATCAATGCATTATTGATGAAGGTGTGAATTGATCTAACCATTCTGAAAAGCAATTTGAAACTATGCTCAAAGGGCTTATTGTGCATAATCTTTGATCCAAGTCTGTATCCCCCAAAAAATCATAAAAAGGGGAAAGAACAATATGTATCAAAATGTTTTCAGCAGCTCTTTTGGTAGTGGCAAAGAATTTTAAATTGTGAGGATGCCCATCAGTTGGGAAATGACTGAACAAGTTATAGCATATGAATGTGATGGAATTTTATTGTTCTCTAAGAAATCTCATGATTTAGAGTCACCAGAATTTAGAAAAGCCTGGAGAGACTTGCATGAACTGATGCTGAGTTAAATGAGAAAAACCAAAAGAACATTATATACATTAACAGAAACATTGTGAAATGATTTACTATGATAGTTGCAACTCTTCTCAGCAGTTCAGTAATCAAGGACAACTGTTGTAGAAAATGCCATCCATATCCAGAGGAAAAAACTATGGAATTTGAATGCAGAACAAATCATACTATATTCACTCTTTGAAATTTCTTTTACTTTTTTTCTTTCTTTCTCTTGTTTTTTCCCCTTGTTCTAATTGTTCTTTTACAACATGACTAATATGGAAAGATGATAAATACAATTGTACATTTATAATCTATATAAGATTGTTCGCTGCCATGGGAAGGTGGGAGGGAAGAGAGGGTGGTAGATAAATGTGGAACTCAAAAACTTGTAAAAGTATGAATGTAGAAAAGTACCTTTGCATTTATTAAAAATTAATAATTTTTTTATAAAAACACTTAGACAAAAGAGGAGTTGGTGGATGAGTCATTCCCAAGGTTTCATCCTTTTCTTCTTTGTTTTCACAGAAGAGAATGGACATTCTCACATAATTTAAGAGTCAGGAATCTGGGCCTCACAAAAAACCCTTATAAGCCCTATATATCAATCCAACTGATAACTTTGCCTTGTCAGAGATTAAAAACAAGGGTATAAATGACTACTACGTGTCACTTATTGAACCATGACTATTGGAATTCATGTTGGGACCTCAAAACTTTTATTCAAGTAAGTACCTCTGAATCTGGCTGAGCTCAGGATCATATAGTATAAAAAGTAATGTCAATGTTCTTGTTATTATTGTTTAGTAATTTCAATATAGCTGATTCTTCATGGTCCCATTTAAGGTTTTCTTGGCAGAGACAATAAAGTGGTTTGCTATTTCCTTCTCCAGGTCATTTTTACAGATAAAAAAAGAAAACTAAGACAAAAAAGGTAAGTGACTCGCTCAGGGTCTCGTAGCTAGTTAATGTCTGAGGTCAGACAATAAGTCTTCCTTAATTCAGGGCTAGTCCTCTATCTACTTCATCCCATAACTTTTGTCTCTGAATTCAACCACTGTACTATATAAAGCATTATATAAATGTCAGTTGCTACTATTATCATCTACTAACTGTTGATATTAAACAACATATAAATCAGGGTAACACCTGATTTTATGCTAATGTCATCCTTCAGTGAGTCCAAATCCAAGAAGAGTTCCCTATAAATGTGAGATTCTTCAAAATGTTCCATATTTTCAAATTATAGACAAGCTGGAAAGGACCACAGAGACCCTACCTTATGATATGATATGATATGTCATATTATATTATATTATAAAAATCATACCATATCATGTTTATGATATATATGATATTAAAGAATCATAGAATCTCAAAATTTAAAAGGAACCTCAATAACTATCTCTAGTCCAATCTATACCTGAACAGGATCTACATTTTCTGGCTATGTTATCTCCCCATTAGACTGTAAACTCTTTTCAAAAAGAGATTTTTCATTCTTTGTTTTTGTATGTCTAAAGCACAACTCAATGCTGTTGTTCATTCATTTTTCTGTCCTGTCCAACTCTTTATGATCCTATTAGGGATTTTCTTGGCAAAGATACCAGAGTAGTTCTCTACTTCTTTCTCCAGCTCATTTTACAGATGAGGAAACTGAAGCAAACAAGGTTAACTGACTTGCTTAAAGTCACATGGCTAGTATCTGAGACCAAATTAGCTTTCTTGACTCTAGGCTTTGTCCACTATGTCAAATTAGCTGTCCCAGGTAGCTCATCGTTAGACTTTTTGACTAATTGATTACTTCCCTTACAGTGTTGTGAGCAGCAAATGAGACAATATGTGAACCTCTTTTGGTAGTGTCCACCATCCCACCCCAGCACTGAATAAAGATTAGCTGCTATCACCAAGATCATAAATCTCCTCTCTCCATTTTACCATCATATTTGACACAGCGTCACATGGGGAATGGAGCAGTGCCAGGAAACTTAACTGACACTTGATTCAGCAAAGCAGCTGTAGATGCCAAGTAGGCTTTTGGATACATTTTCTGGTCCCCCTCTTGCAACATATTTTGTACGCCTACTTGTCATATTACTCAGTGTATGTGACAAAACAATCTGGGATTCAACTGACAATTACTTCTGTTATGCTGAAAGTTGAATTTCTTTGGTATGGATGCCTGCTGCCAGCTTCAGAAGCCCTTGCACAAAAGGAACCAGTGGGTGATGTTACCTCCTCCCCTCACACACACATAGGGCCAGCCAGAAGGGGTGGTGTTAGGGCTGAGGCTAGGCAACTAAGCTTGCATCTGTCTGCCCTATACCCTTCATTTAAGTTACTTAAAGGACCTTCAAAAATTAGAGTGGTCCTTTGAGTATCCAAGTGTTTCAAAAGCCAGCTCATGTTTAATTCAAAAGAACCTTTCAATGTAAGTTATTATTATATTTATTCAGTTTGCCTAGAAGAGGCTAAACCTGGGATTATCTTGTACAGGAATCTTGCTATTTTCTTATCATACAACCTAGAATGTCATAAAATCATGCATTTGGGAGTTCAAAGAAACTTTGAAGATCTTCTAGTCTATCGTCTTCATTTGACAGAAAAGAAAACTGAGACAGAAAGAGGGAATTGCTTGTACAAAAAATAAATCAAGTGAGAGACATCCCAGAGTAAATAACTGTGCTAATCTCATTGTTTCCCTTTAACTACAAGCCTTCTGTTATCCCTCTAGGAGGCAGTAGGTGACTCAGTGGATTGAGCACTAAGCCTAGAGTCAGACCTTTACTTAGTTGTGTGGCCTTGGGCAAGTCACTTAACCCTGTTTGCTTCAGTTTCCTCATCTATAAAATGAACAGGAGAAGGAAATGGCCAATAATTACAATAGTTTTGCCATGAAAATCCCAAATGGAGTCACAAATGTTGGGCAGGACTGAAATGTTTGAACAGTGAAAAACCATAATGAAAACCCTACCTAGTATTCCTATCTGTAGAGTCTATTTAGTCTCTACTGCTCATACATGATGCTTGTGACCCCTAATCACAGAACTCCCTTTCCCCACACTCTGAGGAAGAGTAGGACCCTGCCATGACAGTGCTTTGGGGTAAAAGCCTTACTTATGGACATAGTGAATTGCCTCAAGAAGTCTATAAATATTCTGGATTCATTCACAATAGAACCCTGGGAACTTTATGTCATGGTCCTCATCCTTGTCTCATGATTCCTATGAAAGTGAGCCCTATTCAGGAAAATACTGGCCTGGGTCACAACATGGTCATTGCCATTCAGTTTTGCAATTTTTGCCTTTATATTCTCTGTGACCTAACCTCAAAAGGAGTTTCAGTTTCTAACTGGAGCTCATAAACATGCATCTTGAGAAAATTAAAAGCATACAGACAACCTAATTTAGTTTGACTTTCTTAGATGGAACTCTGAGGTTGACAACCCAGAGAAATCTCCCTAATATATAGGGAGATTATTATTCTCCTACACAAAAAATTTCCATGCACCTCAATCCCTACCAATTAGTCTGAATCTCTTAGGTTAAAGTTTAAAGATTCCCTACAAAAGTTCCAATCAACTCTCCCGACCTTATTTCTATTATCCCTCTTCCTTCCTCTGCCAGTTTCTTAACATAAACAGTTATCTGCCCCCTAATCACCCTGTTCCTTTATACCTGGGATCCCCTCCCTTCCCCCCTACTCCTATCAACTCTGCCCTCCAGAAACTTACATTCTACTAATTCTTTCTAACTCTAAGTTTCTGTTATTCTATGACTTAGGACAATGGGAGCAGGAGAAAGGAAGACTGAAACAGGAGACCTCAACTTCTGGGAACTCCTGAGTTAAATATCCTTAAGCAAAGGAAAAGTAGCTGGTCAACTGCTGGGACTTCAAGGAACTTTGGTATAAAGAATGTCTTATGAATTTCAACTAAATTGGGAAGAACTCCTGGCAAGCTATTGCTATAAAAAGATGATTTACAGATGGAGAAAGGGGGAAAGTATGTTCAAAACATATCTTAAGTTAGTGTATCTCTTCAATTAAAGAGTAGAGCTTTGATGTAACATGTCAAACTCATGGGACTCAAGTGATTTTACCCAAAGTACTGGTCTAACCATGTCATCTCTCCTCAGTAAACTCCAATAGTTCCCTATCAACTTGTATTATCAAATATATCATTTGACATTCAAAGACCTACATATCCTAACATCTTCCTCCTTTTTCAATATATTTACATGTTACTCCCCTCTACTGACCTCATACATAAAAAGTTCTAATTCTCATCTTCAAATTTTTTCACTGACCATCCCCATGCCTAAAATGTCCCAACTCCTCATTTCTACTCTCTGCCATCCCTGAAATATCCCAGGACTCAATTCAGCAATAACTATTGAAAGGGACTTTCCCAGGTTGCCAGGCTGCTATTGCCTTCCCCTCCAAGGGGAAATATTTAATTTGAACGTTCCATATATACCTATTTAAGTACACATTGTCTCTCCCACTAAAATCTAAGCAGAGACTGTTTCCCTTTTATCTGTGTATCCTCAGGACTTAATGTTTGGCTCATGATAGGTTCTTAATAAATGCTTATTGATTACTTGACTATGTTAAAGAAAGGTGCTACTTGTTCTTTAGTTGACTATATGTCATTATGCAGAATCCAAGACAGACAATAATATACCACATGCCTTCTCCCTTGCCTTTATTCATTATAACTATACACAGACATGCACACACACACATACAACCAGAAATTCCATTTTGAAAAATTATTTATTCAATTTATTTATTGTAATTTCTATTAAAAAAACATTTACATGGGGGGGGCGGAGCCAAGATGGTGACAAGAGCGGATCATGTCCTAGGCACTCTCTCATAAATCTTTGAAACTAAGGACTCTAAATTTTTGAGAGACAGAACCCACAAAGGGACCCAATGAGGCAGTTCTCCTACTCAAGGTAACCTGGAAAAGAGCAGAAAGGCTCTGCTCCCCCGGGGTTGGAGGGGCAGCCCACCAGAGCGAAAGAACTTCAGCCTCCGGGAGGCAGCCCCAGGGTTCTGGGAGGCCCAGCTCACAGCAGTGCGGGAGTTTCCTGACCTGTGCCCCAGGGAGCACCAGGCACAAATTGGGGGAACAGCTGGGGGAACCTCTGCCAGAGCGAGCACGTGAAGCCCAGCCCTCAGGGCACACAGCGAGCTGCTTGGCCACTGCATTCGAGATCCAGGAAACAGAAGCAGGCAGAGCAGGTAAGCAGGAGCCCCCAGGGCATGAGCCCATTGAACCTAGGGAGGGGAGTGAAGAGAGAGAGAGAGACTGCCAAGCTCTGTCCTCTGCCCCTGGAACAGGACTCTGGGGCTCTGACCACATTCAGATCCTGATAGCAGTCCAGGCCCCCCCATAGAACAGCAGGGCCACCCCCGACCTGAGCCCCATGGCAGAGGGGATGGAGCTTGTAGTCATTCACAGACCAGGAGGGCGGACAGAGCCTCACACATTGAGACCCTTGTGGGAGTGTCCCAAAAGCTCAGGAAGCACCCCCAAAACAGGCTTAGATTGGGAAAATGAGCAAGCAGAGAAACAAGAGAAACACCATTGAGAAATACATTATCTATGAACCCAAGAAGGATCAATATACTCAGTCTGAAGATGAGGAAGCACAAGCTCCTGCATCTAAAGACTCCAAGAAAAACAGAAATTGGACTCAGGCTATGACAGAGCTCAAAAAAGACTTTGAAAATCAAATGAGGGAGTTGGAAGAAAAAGGAGAGAGATGCAGGAAAAACATGAAAATGAAGTCAGCAGCTTAGTCAAGGAAATCCAAAAAAATGCTGAAGAAAATAGCATGTTAAAAACCAGCTTAGGTCAAATGGATAAAACAGTTCAAAAAGTTATTGAGGAGAAGAATGCCTTAAAAAGCAAAATTGGCCAGATGGAAAAAGAGATAAGAAAACTCTCTGAGGAGAACAAATCCTTCAGACAAAGAATAGAATTCAGGGAGATTGATGAATTTACCAGAAATCAGGAATCAATACTTCAAAACAAAAAAATGAAAAATTAGAAGAAAATGTGAAACATCTCATTGAAAAAACAACTGATATGGAAAACAGACTTAGGAAAAATAATTTAAAAATTATTGGAATACCTGAAAGTCATGATCAGGAAAAGAGCCTTGACATCATTTTCAAAGAATTACTACAGGAAAATTGCCCTGATATTATAGAAGCAGAGGGCAAAATAGAAATGGAGAGAATCCACCAATCCCCCAAAGAAAGAGATCCCAAAAAACCAACCCCTAGGAATATTATAGCCAAGTTCCAGAACTCCCAAGTCAAAGAGAAAATATTACAAGCAGCCGGAAGGACACAATTCAAATCTCGTGGAACTGCAGTCAGGATCACACAGGATTTAGCAGCAGCTACATTGGAAGCTCATAGGGCTTGGAATATAATATACCGGAAGGCAAAAGAGCTTAGAATGAAACCGAGAATCAACTACCCAGCAAGGCTGAATGTCCTCTTCCAGGGAAAAAAAGATGGATTTTCAATGAACCAGAGGAATTTCAAATGTTCCTATTGGAATGGCCAGAGCTGAACAGAAGGTTTGATCTTCAGATACAGGACTCAGGTGAAGCATAGAGATTGGAGGAGAAGGAGAAAATATGAGGGACTTAATGATGATGAAATGCATGTATTCCTGCATAGAAAAATGACACTAATAATACTCATATGAACCTTCTCAGTTAATAGAGCAGGTAGAGGGAGCTTTTATAGTTGAAGCACAGGGGAAAGCTGAATTCAAAGATAAAATATGGAGTAAAAATGGAGTCAATAGAAAAAAGGGAAATGTAATGGGAGAAAGAAAAAGAAGAGGGGGAACAGGCCAAGATATTTCATAAAATTTTCTTTATTACAATGAGCTATTGCAATGATATGGAAGGGGGGGAAGGCAAGGGGGAATGAGGGAATCTTCGCTCTCATCAAAGGTGGCTAGGAGAGGAAACAGTATATCTACTCAATGGGGTATAGACATCTGGAGTAAGAAGAGGGGGTCAGGGGGAAGGGCAGGTGATGTGAGTGATGGAGAAGAGGATGGACCACGGGGCGGGGGAAGAGTGGTCAGATATAACACATTTTATTTTTTACTTCTTGCAAAGGGCTGGGATTGGATGGCCTGTCCAGGACCATAGGGTCAGGTGGATGCTGGGCCTAAGGGGGTGATATGGGGGCTCAGGGCCTCTTGGCCCCAGGGCCAGAGATCTGCCTGCTGCGCCACTCAGCTACCCTTCAGCAGAGTCACAGTGAAAGGAGAGAGAAAATATAGTACATGGTAGTGGAGAAATACGACAGGAGGGAGTTGCGATCAGCAATGGCAATGGTGGGAAAATATGGAAGTAACTTTTGCCATGGACTTATCATAAAGAATGTGACCCACTCACGACGGAGTTGTTGGTGTTGGAACAAAAACTCAAGCACATTTTTTATTATTATTATTTTCATGGGGGTGCAGAGCAAATGGGGCTGAGTGGCCCACCTGGGACCACATAGGAGGGTGATTGTTGGGTGTCTGAGGCCGGATTTGGACCCAGGTGCTCCTGGCTCAAGGGCCAATGCTCTGTCCGCCACCTAGCCACCCCTACTATTATTACTATTTTATTTTATTTTGGGTTTGTTTTTCTTATTTTGGAGGGGGGGTTTTGCAGGGCAGTGGGGTTCAGGTGGCTTGCATGTCACATGGCTGGATGATTGTTGGGTGTACAGGGCTGGATGTGGGCTTGGGTGCTCATGACTCCAGGGCTGGTGCTCCATCTACTGTGCCACCTGGCCATACCTACAATTATTACTATTTTTATTTTATTTTTTCTCTCCCCTTTATTGCTCAAGTGAGTCTATATTTTTTGGGGGGGAGGGAGTATTTTGTTTACTCTTAAACAAGAACATTCTATTAATGTATAAAAAAACATTTGTACAAAATGGGAATAAATAAATATTAAATATTTTTTAAAAATTGGCATGAATCAATCATAGAATCATAGATTTCCAGCTAGAGGTTATGGAGTCCCTCATTGTAGACATGAGAAAAATGAGATCCATGAAAGTTAAAGGTCTTGCTCAGGATCACACAGCTGAGGTGGGATTCAAACCCAAGTCTTCTTTGGTTCCAGCTCCCATTCTCCATAACCTCTCAATCCCTCAGTAATGTGAGCCTTCACAACAGGATCAATCCTATGTGAAAATTCAATTTGACCTGAGACCTTTTTTTTAAAGACTATTGTCTTCCTATCTTAGTCAAGCTGCTGCAGTCACTCCTGAGCTTGATCTGCATAAAAGCTTGACCTGCTCCATTTCTGATCTGAGCAGGTTCACCCCTCTTTAGACAGTTCAATGGTCCACTGCTTCAAGGGGCTTGCTATATTGGTGTCAGACTTAGAGTGGACAACCAATCAGCTTTAGATCATAAAACTTCTGAACTCAAGCCCACTAAGGATTAGAAGGAACTATAGGCATGTACCAGCACACACAGGAGACCTATGTCATTTCAAATGGTAGCTTGTAATAACCTAACCAGCTCTAAGTAAAGGGCTATTCATACTTAGATAATATTATATAGTGTGTTATCTTCAAATTTCATTTTCTTTTTTTTAGGAAAACAACTAAAACTTCTATAACATTTATTTCTGTTTTTTAAACTCAACAGGTAATTTTATGAAAACTTAAACCAGTAAAATTCTCACTTAAAGTTGAGCAATTGTTTTTCTGGCTGCAGTTAGCCTAAAAGAAAGGCTACTAAACAAGGCTAATATAACTGCTTTCCCCTAACAACCTCAAAAAAGGCAGTGTTCTCGAAAAATCTTTCACAGTTTGATTTGGGAATATTTAAGGTAAAAGAAAATTTTAGGACATCTAGGTGATTCAGTGGATAGAATGCCAAACTTGGAGTCAGGAGTTCAAATCGGGTTCAGACACTTAAAGTTGTGTGACCCTGGACAAGTCACTTAATCCTATCTGTCTTGGTTTCCTCATCACTAAAATGAGCTCAAGAAGCAAATGACAAACCACTCCAGTATCTTTATCAAAAAAATTCCATATGGGATCACAAAAAAGCTAGACATTACTGAAACAACTGAACAAAAAAAAAAATGAGAAATTTTCTTTTCCCTAAGAATTTAGGATTATTCACCATAATGAAGATTCTGATAGCTGATGTGAATCCAAGTGAACTTTAAGGCTTTTAAATCTTCATATTCATCTATCTAAATTCTATCCATCCTTCAAGACCCAGGTCCACCCTTACCAACTCTGTGAAACTACCTTTAACTATTTCTGTCCATATTGATCTCTGAATGTACCACTTACTCTTATTTTGAAACAATCATACAATACAAAAAATATATATTAATTACCTGTTCTGTGTGAAGTCCATGCTAAGTGCTGGAGAAACTCAAAGTATATATGGCAGTTAAAATATTTGCTAATCCCAATACCCAGGGTCCTTGATTATGTGGTACACACACACATACACACACACACACACACACACACACACGCACAAACACACACACACACACAAGTAACCAATCCCATGACTTTCTGAATTTCTTTCAGAGACACAAGAAAGTATGAGTATCTAATTAAATCCTAATTAAAAGGAAATCTGATTAAAATCTTTTTTGGTCACTCCTGCCAATTATTTTTAATATTCCATATAGACTAAAAGATGATGCTTAATTTGAAGGCATCTAGATTACTCTCCCTTCAACTACCTGTCCCAGACTTCACAACAGTCTTAAGCAGTAATTTGGATTAATTTTTGCTAACTGGATTCAATAATCAAATCTAGAGGATGAAATGAATATTGTTTACATTAGGAAATCAACTTTTCAAAACCTCCCTCTTCTTTTTTTTTTCAAGGCAAATGGGTTAAGTGGCTTGCCCAAAGCCACACAGCTAGGTAATTATTAAGTGTCTGAGACAAGATTTGAATTCAGGTACTCCTGACTCCAGGGCCAGTGATCTATCCACTGCGCCACCTAGCTGACCTCGAAACCCCCTCTTAAGTATAATATCTTCTCTCTATTAAGGTTTTCCTATTTCTCCTTTATATAATTTGTTTGTACATATTTGTATGCTGTCTCCTCATTAGATTATGAGCTCCTTTGAGGCCAGGGAATCGTCTTTTCCCTGGCGCAGTCAATAGTGTACTGTCCTTGGAGTTAGAAGGACCAGAGTTTGAAGCCAACTTCAGACACTTGCTATTTACTAACTGTGTGATCTTGGGCAAGTCACTTAACCCTGACTGCCTCACCATCATCTCCAGTTGTCCTGTTTCATATCTAGCCACTGGACCCAGATGACTCTGGAAGAGAAAGTGAGGTTGGTGACTTAGCACAGTGTCCCCTCACTCAAATCCAATTAATGTGCTTGTCATGGCATCGCCTCCCTGATGTTATGGTCTTCAAAAATGGAGGACAAACATTATTATTCTCAGGATTTAGCAAAGTGTTTGTTGTTGTTCAGTTGTTTTCAGTTGTATCTGACCCTTTGTGACCCTACCTGAGATTTTCTTTGCAAAGATCCTGGAGTGGTTTGGCATTTTCTACTCCAGGTTATTTTATAGATGAGGAAACTGATGCAAAAAGAGTTAAATGACTTGCCCAGGACCACACAGCTAGTAAGTGCCTGAGATCATATTTGATCTCAGGAAGATGAGTGAATCTTCCTTGACTCCAGAGTATCCGCTGTGTCCCCTAATTGCCAGTAATAGGCACCTGATAAATGTTTATTGACTGAACTGAGAGGTTCACTCTCTGTTTATTTCCAGTAGAGAAGTATTATATTTTACTATAAAAAAAGCATTGAATTCAAGCTAAGGATTTTAACCTTGCTCTGCTACCTTGAACAATTCATATCTCTAGGGATGTCAGATTCCTCATCTATAAAATGAAACAGGTAAAATTCACAATCTTAAAGGATTCTCCTAGCTCTAAATCCCATTTCATCCTATTAGAGATCTTCCAACAAACTTTCAAGAATCTTTTGAACACTAATTTATCCCATTTTACCACAGTTTGATGAAGCCTGTTGTGCACACTATTCTCACGTATCCCCCAGGTCTTGTGTCCTGTAACTTATTTTTAGTCCCAAAGAAAACAGCTTATTTGTCATCCTATATCATCTTCTTTCTCTGCTTAAAACAAGGATGTGGGATGACTTCAAAAGGTGGAGATAGGAACTTATGATAGTAGAGGTATGTATATCCCTCAGGAGGAAAATGTCTTTAATCCCTGGTAAATTAGAACCAATGACTGATGGAACCTCATGAAATGGATTGTGGCCTGTGGTTAAGATTTAGCAGAGCTCAGCTGGGAATTTCTTTGGCATTTGCTCAGGAAAGCTGGAACTACACTTCAATAAACAATCTTCTCTACTTCCTCCCCCTCCTCCCAACAAATTCCCTATCACACACCTGGTTTACATCAAAAGTTAATTAGAAGTTTAAAAAAGAGATTCAAGAAATACCTCTAAGCCCATATCCCAACCTGATAGTTTAGCAAAGCCCTGGATTTGAAGATAGAATACCAATGTTCTAGTCATTGATTTACTGTAACTCATTGGTTAAACTGAGTCACCAAACAGTCTATTATTCTCATCTATGAAAGTATTTGATTAATGGCATCTAAGGTTCCTTATAGTCTTAAACACCCATGAATTCTGTCATTCAATGAAGTTTGGAAGAAAGTTTTTATTCTTAATTCTGCACTGAGATGTAGTAGAAAGGGAGTGGTGGGGACAACTGATCTAAATTCATATTTTCAATCTGTCCTAACCTAGGCATGTGACCTTAAGCAAGTCATTCTGCTCAAGATTAAGATGCAAGGGCTGGGCTCACATTTCCAGTTCCATCATTCTAAGATTCTGTCAATTTAAGGTATTTCTGCAACAATTACATTATTGTTACAGGAACTGAATGTGCTGATGAATGCTCATAGATTCCAAATCTGTGAGTTCACTGATGTGGGTCCTCCCTTCAAAGATTCAGATCAGAATCTATCCTGGCCTGCCCATCTTGCTCACATTCACATATGTTTGCCATAAGGGCTCTGTCTGACTGACTTTGTGACATCTAGACTTTGAGGATACCAAGGACATGTGTATATATTTAATTACCTCTATGATATGTAATTAACCTCTTGATACCTCAGATTACTCTCTAGTAAAATGTGGTAGTTGGAACCAATAAGCCATAAGGTCCCTTCTAATTCTAATATTCTAAATTCTAAAATCCCGTTAAGATGGTGGTGGTAAATAGATGCTGTGAACAGAAGTTGTATAACTGTTGGAAATTTAGTAAATCAATTCAACAAACTATTGATTGCTTACTATAACAAGACTGTACTAGGCACCAATGGAGATACAAATGAGGCTACCTTGTATCTAAATGATACATATCATTTGTGTGTGTGTGTGTGTGTGTGTGTGTGTATTTGTATTGTGTGTACATTATATATATTGGTTGATTGTCTTTTATTCACTAAGAGGACCAAAGCGACAACACTAGGTTAGACAAAAGTTTCAGTGTGCCCAATTGTGACACCTCAGATGAATACAAGCTCAGAAAGTTCTACCACGGATTGGGCAAAAAACGTTGATACAATCATTTATGGTAGATTCTATCAATTTTCATATCTCACATTTCCTTTGAGCTACTTTAATTCTGCATTGCTCATATATATGCCTGCTGTCTGTATGTATCTGTTTGTGTATATAAATGTGCATATATACACACATATAGATATATACATAGATATATAAATATGTAAGGACTTCTAACAGACAGCTGATAACTATTTGTGCCAATGACCATGAACGTGACTGAAGTAGGTACTGTGGAGCACTTAGCCATCCACTGCATGACACCAAGGCCATCCACTGCATGCTTGACCATCTCCAATTCTCCAGATAGGTGTCATGCCCGGAACTTCAATGACTCTGTGAAGTCCATGACTTTGTGCAGTTTTGCCACACCTAAATTCAATTCACTTGCAAATGAAGACATCATCCCTGTGATGTTATTGGTCCTTTTCAAATACAAAGGACAAACAACAATATATGTACAAATGTACATGGGAGAGACTTACATTGTCTTCCCCATTTGAATGTAAGCTTCTTGAGATCAAGAACTATTTTAGTATTGCCATTGCCTTCCTAGTGAGAGGCTTCATAGCACTGAACTTAGAGACAGAGACTTGAGTTCAAATCCTGCTTCAGACACATTAAGTTACATGGTCTTGGGAAAAGAACCTAACCTCTCCATGTCTCAGTTTCCTGATGGGTTTTAAATATACTTTCAGTTCCAAAACAAAAAAAAAAATCTCATGAGTTTGACACAGTGAGCAACATGCAGAATGTGCTTAAAAACTTGTTGATTAATTGACTCAGAGTTAGAAGGGGAAAAAGATCACTTAGTCTGACTTCTTCCTGAATCATGAAGATTCTCAATAGTACCATGAATAGATGGTCATTCAATCTTCTCAAAAAATCATCACCAATAGGATATTCATTACCTTATAAGTCGGCTCATCTCTTTGCTGGACAGTGTTTGTGAGGAGATTACTGTTTATTTTGAATCAAAATCTATCTAAATCTTTTTTTTTGCAACTCCTACTCACACTATGCTTAGTTCATAGAATATTAGCTCAAGAATCTTAAGATCATCTAGCCCAAACTTTTCCCCTTATATTACATATGGAGAAACAGGCCCAGAGAGAAACTTGCCCAAGGTCATACTGTTAATTAATGACAGGATAAGGGCCTAAATTCAGGTCTCCTGAGTCTTCTATTATTCTTCCCATCACCTTACATTGTTTCCCTAACATACATAAAGTGCTGTCAGAATGGGATTCCTAAAATGAATCCTGATAAATGTAAAAACAACACCTAACTGCAAATGCCTTTTTTTTGTCCCAAAATGCACAATTAACCTTTGCTACAGATAACATGAAGACCTGCCAAACTCTTCGTATCCTTTGCTGAAACCATAAACAAAGAATCCTTTCCTGCAAACCTATAATTAGGTGTATTCTGGAGTTTGCAATAGCTAGTACTGATAATTAGTTTGTCCCAAAACTATGTGACATGATTAGTGTTTTCTGTTTGATGTTGAATACACTTCCTCCAATGAACGCAGGGAACCTCAGGTAGAGGCTAAATTTAATCTTCCTCTACAGGAGAAATGAAAATCAAATAATTACTATTTTGAATTCCCTGCAGTAAATGATTCAACGAATCTCTACTATCACTTTTATGGTTACATTCTCTGAAGGAAAAAAGAATGTGTTGCAGTAGGGAAAGCTCTGGCCTGAAGCAAAGGAGCCCTCTCCCCTCCTGGAGTCCAAGAGAAGTAGAAACAATGAGTGCAATTAACTGGAAAGCAGATTAGCATTCTAAAAAAGAACTTCCTAATAATTAGAAATTCCCAAAATAGTTTGGTAGTAAGTTCCCTAATACCAGTGGTGTTCATATAAAGGCTGTTGGCAAGGCTGTTGAAGGGATTCACATTTTACTTTGGATTTTACTGAGGAATGTGCTGGTAAATATTGGACCATGAAGCAGGGGAAGTATGCTTAAAATATTGCAAGTTGAATATGCATTATTGCTATTTTCTCATAGCATTTGCTAATTTCTGATATGTGTGAATGCTCATAGAGTAACCTTAACAATAAGCTCTCTCAGGTTCATATGAGCTGGCTACAACTCACACTAACTGATTGAACTGGATGAACATTTAAGAATCTTCCTAAGATTCCATGACTTAAAAGATTCTCATTAAGTCAAGTATCATGTCCACCCAAAACTTACAGACTTCTCTCAGGTTCCATTTAAAATTAATCTGGTCAAATATATAATGATCTCTTTAGAAGAGACATGGGGGTGATGGTATAATAAGCAGTATCAGCAGCTTATCGTTCACACAACTTTCAGCTAAAAAAAATAAAAGAAAGCAAATATTAAACCCCAACAGACCAGTGTATCACATCTTTCATCTTGTTTCACATATTTGTCAGCAATGTATAGATGTTAGCAAAGAAAACATTCCACAAACATTTAGACTTCTGACAGAACTGATTGGACTACATACCAGTAATAAAAGTCACACCCATTTGGGAAGAATAAACAGCATGGAGGCAGATAAGAGCACTATTGAACTCTCCTCCATTCTCCTCCAAACAGATCTAGAAAATGTACTAAACAGAGTCCTGATTGGAAAATCCAAGAAAAACCACAGTTATACTTCTACTTGGTATAGAAAGGCTGTTGTTCAAATCAAGGCTGTTAGAGATTTTATAAGGGAGATTCATATTTCAATATGAGTTTTACTAAGGGGTATCCTGATAAATATTTAACACCTAAATCTCCAAGGGAAAAAGATTTGATACAAGATGTACAAAATTCTGTGAAAATTAGAATGGATCAAGTAGAAACTAATGATTCCATGAGACCAACAGAAATAGTAAAGCAAAGTTAAAAATCTGAAACAATGAGAAAAAATGTGAGGTATCTCATATAAAAACAGCTCACATTGAAAACAGATTGAGGAGAGACAATTGAAAAATTACTGAACTGCTTCAAAAAATGACCCCCCCACAAAAAGAGCTTATATGTCATATTTTCAGAAATTATTTTAAAAAAACTTCCCAGACATTTTAAAACCATAAGACAAACTAGTAATAGAAAGAATATACCAGTCACCTCCTGGAAGAAACCTCAAAATGAAAACTCTGAGGAATATTATAACCCAAATTGAGAGTTTACAGGTCAGTCAGTTCATAAACATTTATAGTATATACAAGAAACTATATTAAATGTTAAGAATACAAAAAAAGAAGCAAAAGACCATCCCTGCCCTCAAAGAGTTACAATCTAATATGGGAGGTGACAAGTAATCAATACATAGAAACCATTCATAGCAATAATTAAGAAATGGGAAGGTACTAGACTTAAGAGAAGTTAGGATGTTTTCTGTAGATAAAGGGAATTTTGTTGTTCTTCAGTCATTCAGTCATGTCCAACTTCTTCGGACTCCATTTGAAGTTTCCTTGTCAAAGATATTGAGTCATTTGTCATTTCCTTTTCCAACTCATTTTACAGAGGAAGAAATGGAGACAAACAGAGTTATTTGCCCAGGATCACACAATTAGTAAATGCCTAAAGTCACATTTAAACTCAAGAAAATGAGTCTTTCTAACTCCATTCCCAGTACTCAATCCACTATGCCACCTAATCTCAATGGATTTTCCATCTGGGACTTAAAGAAAACCAGTAAAGTCAACAAATAGAGCTGGGAAGGGAGAACATTTCAGGAATGGGGACAAAGAAAATACACAAAGCAAAGGGACAGAGTGTTGTGTTTGAGGAACTGCAAGGAGGCCAGTGTCCACTAGATTGAAGAGTTATGCTAAAGGTGTTAAGAAGACAAGAAAGGTAGGAGGTGGATGGATTATAAAGGGCTTTGACTGCCAAACAAAAGATATTGTATTTGATCCTGGAGGCCACTGAAGTTTATAGGGAGAGGATGGATTCTAGTGAGGAGATTTTTGAGACAGGCCAAACTGCCAGCAAATTATTACAATGATGAGGAATGAGAAGTTGAGAGACTACACCAAAATGGCGGTCCTATCATAAGGGAAAAGGGAGAATATTTGAGAGATGTTGCAAAGAGGGAATCAACAAGCCCTAACAATGAATTGAATATGGGGAGAATGGCAAAGATTATCAAGGGGTCCAGAATGACAACTATGTTATGAGCCTCAAGGACTAGGAGGATAGAAAGTAAGAGGGGTGGGAAGAAGGTTTGAGGTTAAAATAATGAGTTTGAGGGGCAACTAGGCAGTGCAGTGGATAAAGCACCTGCCCTGGAGTCAGGAGTACCTGGGTTCAAATCCGGTCTCAGACACTTAATAATTACCTAGCTGTGTGGCCTTGGGCAAGCCACTTAACCCCATTTGCCTTGCAAAAACCTAAAAAATAAAATAAAACAAAATAAAACAAAACAAAATAAAATAAAATAAAATAAAAAAATAATGAGTTTGGTTTTAGACATGTTGAGTTTAAGATGTCTAGCGAACATGCAGTTAAATATGCCCCCAAACCAATTGGAGATGTGAGACTAGAGCACAGCACAGAGTTTGGAGAGGGGATAGGTAGTTCTGAGAACCATCAATGTAGAGACAATAATTAAATCCAAATTAAGTATTAGAAGAAGAGAAGAAGATACAAGCTAGAACCCTGGGGGATAGATATCCTACTGTTAAAGAGTATGATCTGAATGAAAATCCTGCAGGGGAGACTGAGAAAGTGTTGTCAGATAAGTAGAAGAAGAACCAGAAAGGACTAGTGTCCTGAAAATCTAGAGAAAAGAAAGTTTCAAGGAGGAGTGGTTGAAAGAAAAATCCTATAAGTAGCCAAAAGGAAAGAAGTTAAAGGGTAAAGTCAGATATATACATGATCGGGCAGCCACTACTGTAAAGGAATGGAAAACTCAGAAAATGATATTCTAGAACACAAAATGCTCTAGGTTTGAAATGAAGAATAACTTATCCAGCAAAATTTTTCCTAAAGGAGAGGTACAAAAGAAGTTTTGAAGTATAAACATAGAAATCAAAAGAAACATTAAAAGCAAAACAAAAGCAATTATAAGGGACTAAACAAAGACAAACCATTTGCATTCCAATATGGGGGAAATGAAATATGTTTCTATTCCTAATGATATCATCATCAGGGGCTTAAGTAACCAAATGGCTTGAGAGTAGTTCTGTTATGTCTGGATAATCTTTAGAGAAGAATGGAAATGGAAAGGAAGCACAAATGAAAAGGGAGAGAACTGATGGGCTAAATTATCTCACATAATTGGGGTTCTCAAATAGAAGAAGGAGGAAGGAGTAGGAAGAGTTGATAAGACTTTAATTTCATTGTCATTTGAAACAGTCAAAAGAGGAAAGAATACAGACTAAAACAGTCTAATTGATTTCAGAATACACTTTAAATTGATTTCAGAAATACATATTATCTAAGAAGGAAAGAATAGGCAAAGTAGAAAAGGGTAGAGAGTTTGAGAGAAAGAGTAAATTAAAGAAGGTTGTTCAGTAGATAGAATGATGGAGTCATCTTCTTGAATTCAAAACTGTCCTCAGTCACTAGCTATATGACCCTGAGCAATTCAGTAAATCCTATTTGCCTCAATTTCATCATTTGTAAAATTGACTGGAGATGAAAATAATAAACTATTCTAGTACCTTTGACAAGAAAATCCCAAATAGAATCACAAAAAGCCAGGCACAAATGAAAAATAACTCAATAACAAAATAAAAGGAGAAATTGCTTCTAAACAAAACAAATTCTAACTAATTTTGCACAAAAATATTTATAGCAACCTGTGTGTTATTATTTTTGTTATTTTTTTAGATTGATTAGAAACTGAAGAGTGTCCATCAATTGAATAATGGATAAATAAGTTATAATAAATAATGTAATGAAATACTAGTGTTCTGTAAGATATGATGGAGGAAGTAGGCAGAGAAACAGAAACCTGGTAAGGCTTATATGAACTGATAGAGAATGACATGAGTAGAAGCAGAATAATTTATAAAATGACAAAAATACTGTCAAGACAAATGACTTGAAGGATTTAGAAACTTTGATCAGCCTAATGATCAACTGTGATTACAGAGGATTTAGTATATGAAACATCTTATTCCCCTTCTGAAGAGGTGAAAGACTCAGAATGTAGATTTTAAAATGTTTTTACATGGTCTGTGCAAGAATTTGTTTTGTTTTACTATACATGTTTGAAAAGGGGGTTTTGTTTTTCTTTCAAGGGTAGGTAGAAAGTAGACAAGGCAGAATTTTTTGCTGATTAAAAAGCTAAATTTTTAAAAAAGATCAAGCAATATAGCTGACTCTAAGATAAAGTAGGAAGATGCAAAAAAGATAATAGAAGAAGCATTTTAGCTAGGCACTTCAACAGGGACTGTTGTTCTGTCCTCAGAAGTGTTGAATTCCTTCTCACTTGTTCCTCTTAAATGTAGTCAGTTCACCTAATACACTAACCTCAGGAAATGCTGACATCCAGTTGGTACTGGCAATCTGATTCTGGTCTGGCTACTTGCCTTGGAATCTTGGCAAAGGAAAGCTAATATTACTCGGTAATTGTAATCTTTAAATTCCATTTTGTGTCACACTTTTGTATGATTCTGTACCTTCCCCAAGTTGTACTCCACTGGGTTTATAGTGCACATCAGATGTTTTTTGTCTGGGTAGTCTCTGAAGAGACAAGACCCACCATCAGTGTCTAGGAATAGTGAGAAAGCATCAAAGAATACTTCTGAACTAGATAGATTGCTTACATGGGCAGCTGCTTATGAACATTGCCACCTTACCTAAGATTGGGTGAAGCTCATTTCAATATATCCCTAATATTTCCTCTTTCTCCATTCACTAGAAAAAAGCACTAGGAAAAAAAAAACATGAATCTTCATAATCTGTTTTTGAACTCCAAGCAGGTAGTACAGTGGTTACAGTGTTGGGCTTCAAATCAAGTTCTGAATTCAAATCATGCCTTAGATATTTCATAATCAAATGACCTTGAGCAAGTTTCCTAATCTCTCTAAGCATTCAATTTCCTGAAATGTAAAATGAGAGTAATAATAACACCTTCTTCACTGTTTTAATATTAGGTAAAAAAATTCAAATCCAAGTCACAAAGAAGGGAGACTTGGAGAAGAAGACTAAAAGATCAGTTAGACTTGCGTCTAGTACAACACAAGTGTCAAGTATAACACAAGAGCAAACACAAAGCCTAGATGAAAGGTAAAAAAAGCTGCCATGCACACTCAATCAGTTGTGTAAAGATTACTGACTTCGCCTCAAAGAATTCATGCTAGATTTAACATTGTTCTCCAAAGACAAGATCTGATCGCAGAGTTTTCACAAGAAAGGAAAGGAACATCCAATTTTTTTCATTTATAATAAATATTTCTTCACAATTGAGGAGTATTCAAGACAAGGAAAAAAAAGCAGTCCTCAAAATCGCAAATTACTAAAAAACCACATAAAAAAAACAAATCAGTAACAATTAGAGAAATGCAAAGTAAGTAACCAGAAGAATCTATACACACACACACACACACACACACACACACACACACACACACACACACACACAGCAAATTGGTAAAAATGAAAAAAGATAAGAAAAGTCAGTGTGTAATTACAGAAAGACAGGAACACTTATGCACAGGCAAAGATGTGAATTAGTACAAATATTCTGGAAAACAATTTAGAATTATGAAAAAAGTTAGCTAAAATGTGAACACATTTAGACCATAGAGATTCTACTGCTAAACCTATACTTCAAGTAGGTTATTGATAAAAAGAAAAGTCTGTATACAATCTAAATATTTATAATTGTCATGTTATAATTATATATAATAATTATATAATATAATTATAATATTACATATTGTATATTTTAGAACAATAATAGTTACAAAGCACCATTGATAGTAGCAAAGATTTGGAAACAAAAATGTCCATTAATAGGGGAATGACTAAAGAAATAGTGGCACATTAATATGATGGAATATTAATCTTTTGTAAGAAACAATAAATAATGAAGATACAAAAGAAGCATGAAAAAACTTAAGAATCGATGCAAAGTAAGTCAACAAAACAATATACATATGAACTACAACAACATAAGTGAAAAGAATAGCAACCCACAAAACAAGTGAAAATGAATACTGCAAAATGACAAATATACTTGACCCCAAAAAAGATATATGAGAAAACACCTCTATTCACTCTTTTTCAGAAATCTGTATTCACAGTTATAGTGCATTGCATATATCAATTTTTATGTATTGATGTTTTTGATGATTTTTTAAAAGAAATGGTATTAGAAAGAGAGGGAGTGATGTATGAGAAAATTTTGGCAATGTATAAGCAAAGAAAACAGTAGAAATTATCTTAAATGAAAAATATTTTAAAATTATAATAATAATAATAAAAATCCCACATTCCCATAGCACCTTGAGATTTATGTTATTTTCACAAATCCAATGAGGTAAGTGTTGTAAGCATTAAAGATAAGGAGAGGTTCTATAATTTCTTTAATCTAGGGAACTATCAGTTGAAGAATGTCTTCTACTAATCCAGGTTAGCACTTTTTCTGCAAGTTACAATCTTAAAGAGTTGCCTAGAACAATGGTGTCAAACTCAAATAGAAATGGGGGCCACTAAATCATACATAAAGAGCTCTACTGATGCATATTAACTTAGAAAATTGCATATTAACATTATCTATGTTCTATTATATTGGAACTTATTTTGGTAATCTTTTCCAATTATATTTTAATCTGATTCAGACTTGCCCTGTGATTTGTTGCTCATGTGAACATAGGCTCCCAGGAAACAATTGACTTAGATTATTGGAAAATTAGATGACTTCTGCAAGGTCTTACAACTACCACCCATCAGAGTTGGGACTTGAATCCAGATCCTTCTGGTTCCAAGGCAAATTTTTAAACCACTTTGACATGCTACCTCATTTTATTGGCAATATTGCAATTATTACTTTTTCTATTTTAGTTCAATTAAGGTAACTGAAGTTCATAGAAATTAAGGAACTTGCTCAGAACCACACAGCTATGAGCATCAGAGTCAGGACTTAAATTCATGATTCCATAGTCAATGTTCTTTCCACTGTTCCATATAAACCGATGAAATTCCACATTCTACCCTTTCATCCCTTTCAGATTTGTTGAGAGGAAAAGAAAGGAAACTAACTTCTTGTCTAATGAACAGATTTCAGACTCTTAAGCATCTAAGCACTGATGATAAAAGTCTATGCAGAATAGAAAACTGCCTTTGCCTTAGCAGTCAGCTCTCTTCTTCCCCCAAAAGTAGGGAGGGGGCAAGGGATCTTTAAAGAGATCATTTGTGTTTATATATAGATATATAAATTTGGTGTCCACTTCCTACTACTTACCAGTTTTAGTGAGCTTTTTGAGATCCCACTCATAGGCATTAAAAAAAAAAACCTCATGAACATATAACTCCAAGAGCAATAAGACATTTAACTGAGATTGAATGAGAAGGTAAATAGCAGGAAAGTGAATCAGATAGTAAATTTTATTATCTCCCTCCACAACAAAAATGGTTACCAATTCCCACACTGCTGGGGGAGTGATAATCAATTTTCCATTTAATTACCATAGCTGGAAAAAAAAAAGCTAATTTGAACTTAGCAATGGTGAAGTTGAAGGTATGAAATCCTCTTTTGTGTCAGTTTTCCTCCTCCTGGCATTGGGGAGAAGCAGACTGGAACAACCCTGACATTTCCAGGTTGCCTTTCTTTTCTCTGAAACTCTAGAATCATCTTGCCATATCCAGACCACCCAGACCACACCATGCAGCCTCCTTCTGTATTCCCTGCTGCCAGACTCTGCTGTCTAATACCTAAAGGTCTCATGCTACCATTTATCAGCTGAGAGATTAAGGGAAGATAATAAAGCGATATAATTTCTGCTCAGCTAGATCACTCTCCTCCAAGTTCATACTGCCTACTCTATAATTGCTACTTTATGTAACTGCTCTGTTCTTTGTCTAAATCCACAGGGTCTGTTCTTCCTTCAAAAACAGATGTTCTTTCTGCTCCACATGACTCCATCATGCTGAACCCAACTGATATAATCCCACGTACATGAATAACGTTCAGGTCCCAGAGCTTTTGCTAATAAATGACAGCTCTGCCTATGTCACAACTATGGGCTAACTGAAGTATAGCTATAGAACGTTCATTAAGGGAAGCAATCTCCACTCACATTAATAACAGCAAATTGTCCAGTAAGCAACACCAAGAACAAGTACATGATGATTATAGCAATGTAAAAAAAAAAAGAGCAGTAACAAGATCAATAAAAAAGGGAATGTTTCAAAATTATAGAGGAAAACCATAGCTCCAAATGAGATATGAAACCATACCTGCACCCAAACTGCTGCAGATCTTATTCTTATTTGTCCTTCTTTCTGGAAGAAGACCATGATGTCATGGATGTGATGCTTTTATATACACATAAATTAGACGAGTAAGGGGGTGTTATGCAAAGTCACCAGCCTCACTTTCTCTTCTGGAACCATCTGGGTCCAGCTGACCCTTTATGTGAGGCAATCAAGGTTAAGTGAGTTGCCCAGGGTCATACATCTAGTTCCATATCAAGTGTCTAAGGTGAAATTTGAACTCAGGTCTTCCTGACTCCAGGGCCAGTAATCTATCCACTGTACTAGCTAGCAAAGGTGGAAGGACTATGGAAATGGAAAATTCCTTATTTTTTCAGATTTTTTTTTCAATAAATTGATCAGTCTTGCTGATTGTTCTATTCTTCCTCTTTATTTTTTTCTTTTAAGAACTATTTTTATAGCTCTCTGGGAAGAAGAATGAAGAATGCTACAGAGGGAAATTTAAATGATGTAAAAATTTAAGGTATCAATAAAAAACTGTTTTCTTTTAAAAAGCAGGTTGTCCTTCTATAAGGCTATTCTTTGCCTTCCCAACTCAATTCTGACTTCTAACAACTGCATTTTTCTTGGTGATTTCCTTCATTAAATCAGTCTGTATTATTAGAGAACTAAAATAACATAATATGATAATAATAAATGTTACTATTCATGGTCATAAAAATAAACTTCCTTTCTCCCTGCAGCTCCACTGTCTTTCAATGAAGAATCAAAAACATAGAATTTTAGATCTGACCTCCCAGAATCTACAATTCGGGAAAAATTCCTGATTCTCCAGGCTACAATAGCATGCTTCAGCTGCTCTTGAGAGAGATATCTCCCTTTGGTGAATTCTTCCAGAAACCTCTGTTTCAGGTAAGAGCCCTAGATGAGCCATCCTTCATTCTCCAGATTTAGTCACCATATACCTACCCAGGTATTACTTTCTTTCCCCTCGTTGTTTTTAAGTTATTTTATATTCTGTCTTCCACCATCAAAAAACAAGTTCATTGAAGGCAGGAACTATCTTTTTGTTTTTATTTATATATTTAGCACAGTATCTAACATATAGTAAGTACTTAACAAATGTCTGTTAACTGACCAAAAAATTCATTTCATCCCTACCTGATAAACTAATGTTTTTAGAACATCACTGAAATATGATCATCCTGTTCTTTTAGAAATGATCTATTTAAAGAGCTCACCAGCTACTTAAATAGAAAGAGGCAGCCAGATGGCACAATAGATAAAGCACTGGACCTGAAGTCAGGAAGACCTGAGATCAAATCTGACCTCAGGGAATTTCAAACTGTGTGATAGTGGAAAAGTCACTTCGACTCTACCTGCTTCAGTTTTCTCAGCTATGAAATGAAAATAATAATAATGGCATCTGCTTCCTAGAGTTGTTGTGAAGATCAAATGAAGTAATGTTTGTCTAGAACATAGTAGGTATTTCAATAAATGCTTATTTTCTTCCAGCTTTGTCAAATCATTCCATTTTTGAACAACTTTCATTGTTAGGAAATTTGTCTTCATACTCATCTAAAATCTTTCTCCCTTTCACTCCTATTTATTAGTTCCAGTTCTCATCCATTTGCCCAACTAGAAGTATAATCCCTCTTCCAGATTACAAATGAACCTTTCAATATTTGAAGCTAATGAACACAATTCTCTTAAGCCTTCCTTTCTACAGGCTAGCTCTATTAGTTCTTTCAATCAGTTTCCATATGGCCTGATTCCAAATCCTCCTATGGATATACTCCAATTTGTCAATCTCTCCTAAAATGTAGCAACCAAATTTAAAAAAAAGCTTTCTTCTTGACATAAAACTTTTATTAATGTTGCCTGATATTGCTTTAGTTTTTTGTCTACTACAAGTCAAGAACAAAGTGGAGGGAGTTTGGGTTCATGATCTTCTATTTGCAGATGACTGTACTCTCAATGCAGACTTTGAAGCTGAGATGCAACAAAATATGGATCGATTCTCTGCTACTTGTGCTAACTTTAGTCTAACAATTAACACCAGGAAAACAGAGGTGCTCCATCAGTCAGCACCACACCATCCATAAGTGGAACTATTGATTTCAACACATGGAGGAGTTTTGAAGGACAAGTTCACCTAACTTGGCAGTGCACTTTTCATGGAGGTACACATTGATAATGATAATACTTTACCAGAGCTAGCTCAGTGTTTGGGAAGCTCCAAAAGAAAGCGTGGGAGACAAGAGGCATTAAACTGACTACCAAACTAAAGGTCTACAGAGCCATTGTGCTGACCTCATTGCTATATGCCTATGAAACCTGGACAGTCTACCAGCACTATGCCAGGAAATGAATCGCTGACATTTAAATTGTCTTGGGAAAATTCTGAAGATCACCTGACAGAAAATACCAGAAGATGCCTTTCTCAAGCTAAACTGCCAAGCATTCCAACATTACTACAGAGTGCAACTATGATGGGCTGGCCATATTTTTAGAATGCCAAAAGTAAGCTTGCCAAAAAAGACTAATTTAGGGAGAACTCACACAGGGGGGTCAGAAGAAACAATACCAAGATACCCTGAAGGTCTCATTGAAGAACTTTGGAATTGATTGTACAGCATGGAAGCCCCTGGCACAGGACCACCCAGTATGGCTGCCCTCATCAGAGAGAGAGAGTGTTGAGTTCTATGAGTAAGGCAGAATTGAAGAAGCTCAAAGGAAATATGAGGTATGTAAGTTCAGAGCAAGTACCCCAGGTGTCCGTAAGGACTATTTGAGCCCAATCTGTGATAGTGCATTCTGAGCTCATATTGGTCTGATCAACCACAGTCAGTCATACTATAATTTATCTCTAACATATTGATGTCATTTTGATTTTCTTTGATGATGAAGGACAAGAACCAACCAGTTGAGAGAAGATTGTTGATGATCAAGTGTTTTTCAGTTCTGTCCAATTCCTCATAACCACATTTGAGATCTTGTCAAGGAACTTAGAGTGGTTTGCCATTTCCTTCTCCAAATCATTGGAGGCAAACAAAGATATGTGACTTATTCAGGGTCACACAACTAGCAAGTGTCTGAGGACAGGTTGAAGTCAAGAAGGTGAGTCTTCCAGACTCCAGAGCAAGCAGTCTATCCTGAAGAAGAAGATTATGGGAAGATAATCAAGTGGTATAATTTTTCTGCAGTTTTCTCTGTGAGAGCTCCTTTATGATTCTATAATTTACTGTGTTTTACATTGCCTTAACTATATAGCATATGCCCTTGGAAAAATCAAATTGTCTGAGTCTTATGAATTTGGTTGACCAAAAGAAGGAGATTTCCCAAGTACAGAGTAGAGCAAAACTAAGAAAGAAGTGTCAATATTTTCATAATGCTCATGTTTCAGAGTAGTATTCCATTTCTCTTATTCTAAGTAATTTTATTCAAATCTAAAAATTTGAATAGGCTAGGAAATAATAATTATTACTATTAGTTATGTAGCACTTTAGGTTTTCCAAAGTGCTCTACAAATAAATCATTTTATTAATTTCTCAAGAACCCTGCGAGGTAAATGATATTATCATGCCCACTTTATACATGAAGAAATGGAGGCAAATAGAGATTAATGACTTGCTCAAAGTCACATGACTATTCAGTATCGGAGGAAGGATTCAAACTCAGGCTTGTTTCACTCCAAATGTGCTATCTATCCACTCTCTACCCTAAGAAGAGTGAAAAAGTCTGCCTAGATGAACTCATGATCTAAGAGTTTTCTGGATAGCATCCTCAGATAAACAATAGGAATTATGGAACCACTGAAAAGACTCATCAAACACACTAGACATAACCACTACACTCATAGATTGTTTGTTGATTAATGATAGATTGATTGATTGATTGATTGATTAGTTGACAGTCAGCTTTTCTGTGGTTGCAGGAAGAAAGGCAAGAAGAAGAATGAAATGTTAATTCCACTAAAGCAACTTAATTATCATCTGGTATGCCTATCCATTGTATATTGACCCTCATTATAAACATGGTATACATTTGCAAAGCCAGTTTTTTTATGCCTTTATTAACATCATTGATTTTTAAATTTTAATAAAGCAAGGCTCAGGACAAAAAGAGTTCATCTGAATCACAGTTAATTAATTTTACCCTCTGATACTGCGGTCATTCTATTCAGATGATATTAACACGGATCTGTACTATTCTCTGCAAGGCATCATATGAAGTTTTCCTGAAAGATAGCTTCCCTTGAGGAGTCTGAAATCTCAAATGTATCTTCTACAAAATCTTAAAGATGTAAAGCCTGATTAATGTTTTTCCATAGTTCTACACTACCTCTGTCCTGACATTTGCTATTTATTGGTTTCTGCATACATGGAGAGTAGCTTAGGCTGTGACAATTGTGCTGTAGCTTGAAAACTTTAGACTTGGAGAATCACATCAGAAGGATCCCTGCTATTGGCAGCCCCCAACTTCTGTGCGGTGTTCTTAGCCCCAGTTGTTGTTGTTTGTATTTTTTTTGAAGAGGACCAATGACATCACAGAATATCTTAATTCATGAATTAATTGTATTTAAATGAGTCAGAGTTGTTCAAAATCAACAGTCTCAATCTCTCTTCCAGAGTCATTAAAGTCCAGTGGCAAGACAAAAGTCAAGAAGACTGATGATGGCTCAGGATGCAGTAGATGACCTAAGCATCTTCAGTGTCGGACCAAAATCTAAACTTTCCATGGCACCTGCTTCAGCCACCTTCATGGCAGCTGGAATAAATTGCTCTCATTCACCCATTTCCCCTAGGGAAAGTTTTCATATGCTTTGGCTATGAACTCACCAACAGGTTTGAGGTTCATCAGTTACCCCCCCAACTTTGTTTAGCCTGTCTGCTGAGATGGTTTACCAGGATGTGACCATTGCACATACTACAAGTTCTTGGAGCCATCTTGGAGATTTGGGTGACAGATGAACACCAAAGGTGGATGAGCAACTCTGACAAGAGCTTGACAAATCTTCCCCCAGAGGTGCTAGTCCTCCTTGAACACACATATATTCTTCCACCCACCTTTGACTTTCATCAAAGATTGCCAACTTAAATTTTTGACTAATGAGCTAAACAAATCTAATTTATTAAAAAAACAAATAAAAAAAAAAACAAATTAAAATTAATAAAATTAAGAAAAAGGCACAGTTTTGTACATATTTCCACTAATGCTTAGCTGGTAGCATTTCTAGTCCTTTCCTCTTTTTTCCTTTAGATTTTCTAATAAAGGAAACTTGAATTTTCTATTTCATCTCCTATTTGTTTCAGTGTCAAAACATCCATCAAGCTCCTTTTAGTCAGTCTTATCTCCATTTTGGCAGGTCAACCTTCTCTAGTGAGAAACCTTTTAGTGATTACATCCTACCTAGTCAGGGAGAAAAGTTTAACTCTGAAAATAGCCTCAAAGTAAAGCCATGTTTAACCATCAATTTGCATGAATTTCTTTATTGATGACAAAAGTAGGGAGAAAGGGGAGAATTAGAGATAGAAAAGGGTGGAAGGAAGTTTTCAAAGGTGAACTTGACCTACTTCACAATTTTCCCAGGGCTATCCTTAAGGTGATGTTTCAGGAGTACTGAGACAATCTGGAAAAAGAATGACTAACCTATGAAGAAAAGGCTTAGGGTTGGTAATGTCTTATTTGGAAACAGAAGGAATAGCTAGTGAAAAGGAAAACTGACTTGGGAGCAATCTGTTCTACAGAGAAGAAAGTAAGAAGATTGAGCATTGCAGCTGGACCACTGGTTTTTCCTATACAGGATAATTCCAAACTGTAATTTGAAGAGTTGAGTGTAACTAGAGAAAAATCACTTGAACTTGGAAGATTATGGTTCATGTAAATTACACACTTAGAAAATATCAGTTTGGTTTGCTTTGAGGCAGCAAAGTGCAATGGAAAGAACACTAGCTTGGGATTCAGAGATCTGGTTTAGAGAGCTGGTTCTGCCATTTAATCTTATATGATAACAGATCATCTAGTTCATTTCTCTGGATTTCTTCATCCTCAAATCCCTAAAATGAGTATATAATAATAATGATTGACACATATAGTTCTTTATGATGTGCACAGCTTTTACATATATATATATATATATATATATATATATATATAATCTATAATATTAGAGGCTCAAGCCAGCTCTACAAGGTAAATGTTACAAATATTATTATCTCTGTTTTATGGATTTGGAAACTCAACTCAGAGGAGTGAAATTTGATTTGTACATGGTCCCACAGCTAGTAAGCTTTGGTAACAGAACTTGATCAGGCAACTCATTAATCAATCAACAGGTATTTATTAAAGTGCACATTATGTACTAGGACCTCAAACAATTCCTACTCACAAGGAACTTATATTCTAACGGGACAAGCAACAAATTACTCATTGAGGGGGTCCCAAAAGTCTTCATGCAATTTAAAGCCATAATAACTCCAAGAGCTTAAGACTTTTGAGACACCCTATATAAACTTATAGGCAACATAAATATAAAGAATAAATATAAATACACACAAAGTTATTTGGAAAAGAAGGTGTTAACAATTGGGGAAAGAGGACAGGGATCAGGAAAGGCTTCACATAGAACAGAAATGTCAAATATGTCAATTAACTAGCCACAAAACTTCCAAGTATAGCTTGAATTAGATTCAAAAGTAATTGATAAATATTGCATAAAATAAGTAAAAATACAATAGTGCATGGATATTGTCAATATATGGTTTTCCAAGTCAATATGTTACTAGCAGAGAATCTTACTGTATGGTTTAATGGACCCCATTTCTTTTTGATTGACTCCACTGATGTAGAAGATGGTGATTGAGTTGTGTTTAAAACAAGAGAGGAAAGCTTTGAAGCAGAAGTGAGGAGGGAATACATTCCTAGCATAGGAGATGGCCAGGGCAAAGACACAGAGATGGGAGATAGATTGCTGCATTCAGGAATAGAGAGAAGATCATTTTGACTGAATTACAGAATGTGAGAGGAGTAATGTCCAATAAAGCTGGGAAGATTAGTTCAGGTCAGTAGTGTAAAGCTTTGGAAACTAAACAGAAAAGTTTGCATTTTATCCCCAGAAATAGTAGGAAGCAACTGGAGTTGATTGACTAGGGAAGGCAAAGAGCAAAATCTTATTCAATGAAAATTACTTACAAGCAATGAGTATAATGGAGTAGGAATAGACCTGAAGTTGGGAATCAATTAGGAGGCTATTAACAATAATCTAGGCCAGGGATGGGAAATCTTTTTTCTGCCAATGATCATTTGGTTATTTATAACATCATTCAAGGGCCATACAAAATATTATCAACTTAAAAAATTAGTTTGCTATATCTTATCAAACATTTAATTAAAATAAAAAGTTCCTAGATTTAATGAATTTTGAATTACACCTATAGTTGCCTTAGCAGTGCCAGAATAAATAATTTTGCAGGCCTTATATGGACTGAAGGTCAGACATTCCCCACCCCTGGACTAGATAAAGGTGCATACTAGGATGGCAACTGGATGAGTGGAGAAATGAAAAATGGCAAGATTTGACAACTAATCGGATAAGTTAGAGGAATCCAGGAAAATGTCAACGTTATGAACCTGAGAACTGGAGGGATAATAGTACTTTCAAATATCAATAAAAATAAAATACATATTTATATAGCATTTAAAATTTCACAAAATGCTTTATAAATCTTATCTTAATTTATCCTTACAACAATAGATGCTATTATTCCCCCATTTTATAAAAGAAGAAATTGAGTTATAGGGAAGTTATATGACTTAGCCAGGGACATATGGCTAAGATTTGAACTCAGATCTGATTCAAAAGCCAGTGCTTTATTCACTGTACCATCTTTCTATCTTTGATGATCTAGGGAAGTTTGGACAGGGCAGGAATATAATTATTTCTTTTTTGAACATTTATATTAAGATGTCTCCAGGATATTCAGTTTGAACTGTTCACTAATTGAATAATACTGTGACCTAAAGGGGAAAAATATATAAATCAAGGGATCATCTACATAGAGGTGATATTTAAACTCACAGGAGCTGATGAGATTATTAAAAGAAGAGTGTGGGTCAAGTGGATTTTAACATTTTTGTGTCATAGACCCCATTGGACTAGAAGCCTGTTGAAACAGTCTGATACTCTTTAATTCTATATTTCTGATAAAAAATTGGTCTCTTAGCCTCTGATAGTTATAAATCTGAATACTGTCTCAGTGTGTAAAAATGTCAATCTGCTAAGTCAAGGCCTACCTTCTAAATCTAAATGTGATGTGTGATGTGGTCTGTGTCAATACTCCCTGGTCAGTTCAGTGATAGCACCAATAAATTCCTTCATCTGGATCCACAAACCACAAGATAGGAGACATCTTGGATGAGGAGAGAGCAATCCTGTGGCTCTTTGTAAACATCCCCCTCTCCAACCTAAGTAGAATTCTTGTCAATAGAAATTTGAAGCAAATATTATGTTATGAGAAGTACATAGTATACAACTCTGTCATCTATGTGAAATCTCATTGGTGATGACTCAGTTTTATGATTCTTTATCTTTTTGGTATAAAATGCCCCCCAAATTTTGTATCAGGTTGGCATTTGCAAGGATGCCATTCATGCATGGTTTATTGGTAAGATCCTAGAGAATAAAACTTCATTTATAAAACTAACTTGGTATTTCATTTTTTTATGTTTACAAGGTAATGGGGTTAAGTGGCTTGCCTAAGGTCACACAGTTAGATAATTATTAAGTGTCTGAGACTGGTTTTGAACTCAGGTACTCCTGACTCTAGGGCTGGTACTCTATCCACTGTGCCACCTAGCCACCCCTGTTATTTCATTTTTAACCTAAAAAATTATGGTTAACAAAACCTATATTCCCTTCTCAGAATCATATATTTTAAATGCACAAAATAAAATACACATGATTACACAGGAAAACAATTTATTGAAATATAGCAGGAAATCAAGTTCATGGATTATAGGTTAAGACCTCCCTGGTGTAGAACAAAAAATAAAAAAGAGCCTTGGACAGATCCTTGGAGAATATCCAAAGTTAAGGGATATTACATGGTGTATGAGTCAGGTAAGAAGACTGAAAAGTAGTCAAACAAGTAGAAGAAGAACCAAGAGAGGAGAAAGAATCCAGAAACAAAGGTTGATCAACAGTGTTAAATGAAACATATAAGTCTAGAAAGATAAGCAAAAGATGAAGTACCTAATAAGATTATCAGAAAGATAGATGAATGAATAGATGAATAAATGATGGAATGCATGAGAGAGTGAATGAATGAAAAAGTGCCTATTAAATACCAGACTCTGTATTAAGTACTGTGTTTACAAATATTAAAACAAGTTAGCCTCTGCCCAAAAGTATTTAACTCTAGTAAGCTCATATAATAAGATACAAGATTGTAAATGTGGTTTTGAGAGGAAGAATAGCTAATAATGAAGGGTATATTCTACCCATGGGAAAAAAATAGATGCTCACAGCTATGGTCAAGCTTTTATTGTTATTGAATTTCTATTAAATACATGCTTACACAAAGGATGATTGGTGATCAAGGAAGAGTGTCATTGTCTGGAAAACTGCACAGATGGAGAATAGAACAGTAAGACAATCAATTGATCTCCTATTTCAAATCAATAGCAGTGAAAATTGTATTACTATTCTCCAAAAAAGAGTTAGAAGGAAATGTTACAGCTAGTCAAAAAAAAAAAATCTTAGATGAAAAAAAGCATGAATGAGTCTGTTACAGATGAGTTATGAGAATTCTTACCAATCTGACCCTTGAACAGGATCAAATAAAATTGTATAAAAGCAGAACTTTTAACTCTATGAGCCATCATCATATATATACCTTAAAGAACTTATGATCTAGTTGAATAGATTCAAATAATACCAAAACAATGAAGTGCTCTACCACTAAACTGGGTGATTTTATCTTCTCAACATCTTGGGACTCAGTTTTCTATTCTTTAAAGTGAAAATAAAAAGGCCTGCACTACCTCACAGCATTGTTCTGTAGAAAGTACTTTGTAAACTATGAGTTATTGTTATATTGATTTTATTGCTGCTATTATTATTAAAAAATAAGAGTTCCAAAAAATGAGATAAATGCATAACACAATAGTCCAAGAGTGCTTCAGGGAGAGTGAGAATTGGACTGAAGAAAAGAATGTAAAGGGAAAAAAAAAGAAATAACTAAATATCACAAGAGGAAAAAAAATCTGTTAAAAACGTTGAAAACGGGGCGGCTAGGTGGCGTAGTGGATAAAACACTGGCCTTGGAGTCAGGAGTACCTGGGTTCAAATCCAGTTTCAGACATTTAATAATTACCTAGCTGTGTGGCCTTGGGCAAGCCACTTAACCCCATTTGCCTTGCAAAAAAAAAAAAAAACCTAAAAAAAAAAAACATTGAAAACAAGCAGAAATATTAACAAGGAAGATAATAATAAACAAAGAGAAAATAGACTTTGAAGGATAAGTGAACTTAGGTAATTTATTACTTTTATTGTCTAAAAAAACTATAAAATGTTTTTATGAGAGGAGAAACCACTTATAATGAAGGTTATATTATGCCCATGAAAAAAATAGATGCTCACAGCTATGGTCAAGTCTTTTTTTTATTATTAAATACATATTTACCCAAAGGATAATGAGTCTGATTTGAAAATATCATCCTCCATTGTTCTCACTCACATTGCAATGATTGAATCCAACCACTTACTTTAATATTATTTGAGAAAGAAAAACACATCTTAAATAAGATTAAAATGGCAACTACAGAAAGTCTGTTTAAAGCATTACAAATAACTGTTAAATTTTAAAGAAAAATAACTTAGAAATTGCTCTATTAGAAACAGGAATGACATCAAAAGAAGAAAGATAAGCAGAAGCAGAAGGTCAAGATAAATACATCGGTCTTCCTCTAGAAAAATAATTTCTTTTAAAGTATGAAAAAATGAGGAGGCAAATGGCTACAATTCATCCTGAGTTTGGAAAAAATTAGGAAAAAATTCTGCAAGGGCAGAATTTCATGGACAACTCTCAAGGTAGACTCTAGCTATCAAGAGATCAGAGAAATATTCAGAAGTGGTTGTCTGTGATAGTGAAATTCACCCAAATTCTTCAGTGTTCTCTGAGCACAAGACCTCCAGCAACTCAGACCCCAGCATGGTGGTCAAACTTTCCCCAGGGACATACATTACATAGAGAAATAGGCCAAGGAATCAAGAAATTTAATGAGGGAACAGTCGAATACATTAATGACAGAGGTTAATATCTATGAGATCACCTAGAACCTCTTCCCCCCAAATCCCCATACTCTGGTAAAGCAACACAATGGGACTTAAGAGGTCATCCTCTCAGGATTTCCTTTGCTGCTTCAGTAGTCTCTGACAATATTCCCTATTGTATCCCTCACTCTACCATTCTGTAACTACAAAGAACAGAACTGAACTCTGCCTCCTCCCCATGCTGTGGAGGAGGTGGAGGCATAGGAAAACAGAGGGGTGCTCTGCCTGAGGAGACAATGTCTCAGTCTGTTGACTGGCAGTAGGCTCAAGCAGAAAACTAGAGGGAAAATAAAGGCAAAGCACCACCATGTGAGGAATTTGCATGAATCCTGAAGAACAAAAAGTGAGATCCAACTGAAGTCATTTCTGAACCCCTAGAAGTCAGTGGGGGCAGGAATTGAGGCTGGTGAAGAGTGAATTCTTAAACATGGAAAGAAACCAAATAACTTTGATCCAGGTATCCATCTTCAAAGAGGAAAGAGTCAAAAAGTGAGTGGTGAAAAGGGAATATAAGGGGGAAATAGGATACTAACGATCATAGAAGGAAAAACCACAAGCAGATAAATCTATAAAGAAGATATCAATAGTAGTTCCAGCCAAGATGGCAGCAGAGAAGACAGGCACAGTGCTAATCTCCTTATCTTCCCTCATAAATAATATGAAATAAAGCTCTTAACAGAAATCTGATCCACAAAACCCAAAAAGAGAAACGAGAAGAAGATTTACCTCAAGTTTCATCCTGCAGGATCTTGGGCGAGCTGGGCACAGAGGGTTGACTCTGCCAAGAGAACAGGACAGGGTCAGAGTCTAAGACCTCGACTGGCCTGATCAGTGGGGCAAGCAAGATCCTGAGGCCCTGAACAGGCAACCAGTCTGATCAGAGATGGTGTGGGTGAGTATCTGAGAGTTCTACTAGCCTGTTCAGTGGGGCATACTACAGCCTGAAAGCCTAAAAGCAGGGCAAGCCTGATCGGGCAACTACGGAACAGAGGCATTGGTTGTGGCACTGAAGGTCTGGAGCTTGCCTGAAGAGATGGAGGGAGAGTTCCAGTGCTTCATTTCAGCTGAAGCCTCTTCCCAGAACAAAGACAATTACAACCTATCTCTGCCTCAGGCATGTGAGCAGAAGACCTCCCTCAGCTGGTAACATGGAGAGCAATGACTTTGCCTTAGGGCAAAATCCACTATTGATTAAAGATGAAAAATATTCAACAGCTTCATCTACCTACTCTAATTTAAAGGAGAGGGACTCAAATTAAAGTCACAGACACTTCAAAGAAAGAAACCAACACAGCCTTCTGGCCAGCCCACTTGTAGTTACTAAACCTAGTGATTAAAGCCTCTAGGGATCTCAACACCAAACCTCTGTGAACCAGCCCCTTGCCAACATAAGGTCTTAGTAAAACAGAGAAAGGCCAGAAGAAATGGGGGGGTCCATAGAAAAATTCCTAGAAGGAAAAGACCGTAACTCAGAGAGGCCTAGAACCCCTGAGGAGAATATGATGTGGTCTACAGCACAAAAAGACTTCCTTGAAAAAATCAGGAAGGAGTTTAAAAATCAATTGGAAGGTTTGGGAGAGACAATTTTCACCTTGCAACAAGAAAACAAATCATTGGAAAATACAATTGGACAAATGCAAAAAAAAATAATTCTCTCAAAACCTCAATTGTGGTCAAATGGAAAACTTTCAAAAATAGAATTGATGAATTGGAAAAGGAGTTGCAAGAGGTAAACGAAGAAAATTTTTCTTTTAAAAAACGAATGGAGTCTGTGGAAACTAATGACTTCATGAGACAGCAAGAGCCTGTTAAAAACAAAACCAAAAAATCAAAAAAATAGAAGAAAATATAAAATACCTCATCAGCTATATCACTGAGCTTGAGAACCGATCGAGAAGGGACAACCTGAGAATTATAGGTCTTCTTGAAAACATTGAAGAGAAAAAAAACCTGGACTTGATATTACAGGATTTAGATGGAAAACTTCCCTGATATCAAGGAACCATTGTTATTGAAAGAATACATCGATCCCCTCTAGAAAGAGATCCTAAAATGAAAACACCAAAGAATGTTGTAGCCAGATTCTAGAACTATCAGATAAAAGAGAAAATCCTGCAAGCAGCCAGAAAGAAACAATTTAGATACCAAGGAGCCACAGTAAAGATTACACAGGACCTGGCTGCATCAACATTAAGGGATCAAAGGGCCTGGAATGAGATATCTGAAGAGCAAGGGAACTTGGAATGTAGCCAAAAATTCACTACCCAGCAAAACTGAGCCTTCTCTTCCAGGGAAAAAGATGGACATTTAACAAAATGGGAGGCTTCCAACATTTCCTGATGAAAAAACCAGGGCATAGAAAATTTGGACATCAAACAGGAGGCTCAAGAGACACATGAAAAGGTTTAATAAAAAGGGAGAGGTAAAGGAAAAAGAACTGCTATCAATAAGATGAAACTGGCTGTATGCCCACTTGGGAGAAAGGTTCTCATAATTCTTGAGAATTGTAACTCTATTAGAAAGAATATACTTAGCCAGAAGTGATGAACACTAATGACTTTTCTGTGACTTGGATAGAATGATTTAAAAACACCTCCTTAAAAAAGGGAGACAATAAGGAGACAGGAAGAGGTAGGATATAGAATGGGGTAAATCTTATTGCATTAAGAGATAGAAAAGACTATTGTAATAGAGGGGAAGAAGGGAGACGCTGAGAACCTCCTGAATCTTCCTCTCATCAGACTTGGCTTAAAGTTAACTTACACAAACATTCAGTTAAGAAACTTATCTTACCTTTCAAGTATTAAAAGGGGAAAGGGGAGGGAGGACAGGGAAGGGGATAAAAAGGGGAACTAACAGAAGGAAGGGAGGGAAGAAGGGGAAAAGGGAAAGGGGAAAGAAAGGGAAAGGGGTTTGACATAGGAGGGCAAACACACTGAAGGTAGTGGTATCCAGAAGCAAAATACTGGGGAATATGGATAAAGGGGAAAAGGGGGGGGGGGAGAATACAAACAGAGGGAAGATAGAATGGGGGGCAATAAAGAGTTAGTAATTATAGCTTTGAATGTGAATGAAATGAATTCTCCCTTAAAATGTAAGTGAATAGAAGAATGTGATTTCTCTCTCATCACATTCAACTTGGATCAATGTATACCATGGAAACACTGTAAAGACTGACAGACTGCCTTCTGGGGGAGGAGGGAAGAAAGATTGGGGGGGGGGTTGTAAAACTAAAAATAAATAAAATCTAAAAAAAAAAGAAAAAAGAAGATATCAATAACAGAAGTGAAAATGACATTTAGCATATTTAAACAAGTCTGAAGTTCTCTGAATATTGCAAGACAATGGAAAATGAACCAATACATGATGAAGCAGAAGACTCTATGAAAAGAGTAAAGGAGACATGAAATAAATCATCATGTTGTGATTTGATCAAAAAGCATTTATTAAGTTCCTGCTGTGTGTGAGACACTGTACCTAGAAATGCAAAGAAAAGTTAAAAAAAAGTACCTTGCCTTCAAGGAGCTCACAATCTAATGGAGCAGACAAAATTGCAAAAACAAATTGTATAAACAAGATGTAGCCATTATAAACTGGAGATAATCTCAGAGGAAGGCACTATAGGATTTTAGCTGGGAATTGAAGAAAGTACAGGAAGCCAGAAAGGAGAGTTAAGGAAGGAAAGAGTTTCAGGAATAAGAAACAACCAATGAAAATACAGATTGGATGATGAAGTGTATTATGCAAAAACATCAATATCACTGAATCATAAAGTACGTAAAGGACAATAAGATAGAAGAACAGCAGAATTGGAAGAAAGGGTCAGATTATAACAGACCTTAAAGGCCAAAGAATTTATATTTGATCCCTGTGGTAACAGAATCATTGACAATTTATTTAATAGAGGAGATTATGTGGTCAGACTGGAACTTTAGTAAGATCAATTTGACAGGAAAGGATGGAAGGAAATGAAGTAAGACTTGAGGCAGGGAGACCATCAAGTAAGCTATTGCCATATTCAGGCATGAGATAATGAGGGCCTGAAGCAAGGTATGGGAATAACTGAAGAGAAAAATGGAATTATAGGAGAGATATTACAAGATTATCATCATCATTAACAATACTTTTCTGTTGTAATTGCCAACAATAATCACTATTAAGTTCTTTTATTAAGTACTTCATTAGACATAGAGGGCTAGATTCAGGGACAGTTAGGTAAATCATAGACAGAGTGCAGGGAATATTCCTAAATTCAAATCTCAACTCAGACACTAATTGTATGACCTGAGCAAGTCACTAAATCCTTCTTACCTCAGTTTCCTCATCTGTAAAATGAACTGGAGAAGGAAATGACAAAACATCCCAGTAGCTTTATCAAAAAACCCCAAATGGAGTATGAAGAGTTTGATGCAACTGAACAACATTGATTTGAACTTAATGTAGAAATAATAGTCTTTTTCCATGTAGCATGAGGAGATAGAACTGGTACTAACAGGAAAACAGAGTAAATTAGAAATCAAGTAGAAGCATACAAAAAAATGAAATGAATCTACCACAGGTCTGAGTTCTCTAACAGTTGAAATGTTTTCACAGAGGCTAAATGGTCATATATTAGGTACATTTATAAGAATTTTCACTTCAGGAAGGATGATCATTAAAATATCCTCCAATGCTAAGATGCTTTGATTCTATAATTCTAAGAGTAATTATAAAAAGAAATCAAATCAATGCCTTTAATAAAATGTCATTTCAGACTGGACTCAGCTTTCTCTTTTTCTGCTTTTTTTTTGGTAAGGCAATGGGGTTAAGTGCCTTGCCCAAGGTAACACAGCTAGGTAATTATTAAATGTCTAAGGTTAGATCTGAACTCAGGTCCTCCCGACTCCAGGGCCAGTGCTCTATCCACTGAGCCACCTAGCTGTCCTCAGCTTTCTCTATGACAGGAGACTTTGGAGGTCCTTTAACTTGATTTTTTAAATTCTGATAATCATCTTTCAATATAATTTATCTTTATAATCTTATATATTTTATATTATTCATTTAAAAACATTAGCCTGAGAAGGAATCCCTAGATCACAACAGATTGCAAAAGTTTATGTACAAAAAAGATGGTTGTGGGAAAAATGACCAAGGAAACTCTAATAAACCATAAAAAGAGGAGGAGGCAAACAAGTCAAGTATTTTAAAAAGTTTAAATCAATACAATAAATTTTTATTAAATACCTAATATGTGCAAAGAACTATGCTAAGTAGTGAGAGACATGACAATCAAAACTAGAAAGTTCCTACTCCCAAAGAGCCTACCCTCTTGTTGACTATATAAATGGATGAATGAATGGATAGATGAATTCCACCAGAAAATATATAGACAAGTAAATAGAGGGTAAGTTGAGGAGAGGAAAAGCTTCTTTTTTTTAAATTGGGAGGAATAGTGAAAATTTCATAGAGTCCATTTTTTTCCCCAGGAGAAACCATTGTTAAATATTTTTCCAACATATCCTTAATTTTAAATGTTAATCTGAGGAATTTGTATTTTATCGAGAGAGAGAGAGAGAGAGAGAGAAACATGACCAAAGTCCCTCTATGAAATGATGGTCTTGTACAAGATGACCTCTCTAAGCTCCCTTTCAGGACTGAGAGGCTGAGTGATTTTGTGATTAAAGAAATGGTTCCCTAGGGACACCGAAATATTTTAATCCAGAGTTCTTCTACCAAGAAATGAAAGCTAAAAACATCTCTGTCCAGGGAATTCAGACTCCTAATACCTGAGTCCATAAACAGTTCAAATATATCTTCCTCCCATCAATAGACTATGGACAGTGTCTGGCCCTCCCCAGTGGCAGTTAAGGAAAAAGTACCATAAGAAAAAGGATGCTGTGTGGCCTTGGGCAAGCCACTTAACCCCATTTGCCTTGCAAAAACCTAAAAAAAAAGGATGGCTAAAATGGAAAATGTAAATAACTGGAAAAGACAGGTGACCATCCTTAGTGTTTCTTTCTGAGAGTACCTCCAATATCCATGTTGAGTCAATTGACATTAAGCAGTATTAACTGGACCTGCCTTTTTCTCAGGAATTTCTCATCTGTCCTGGGAAGTAGTGCTATAAGGAATCTTCTATTCACTGATAAAGAATTTTAAATCTTCCTATGGAATTTTTTAATATTCCCAATTCCCTCTCTTTTTACCTCAATTTCTCACCTTGTGACTGAGGTAGAAGGGTATCAAATAATATATAAGAGACTCCTTATTTTGGTTCCCTAGCATTTCCATTTAAATTTTTTTCTCTGGATTGAAAGTCAGAGAACCCAGATTCTCACCCAATAGCCACTAGGACCTTAGGCAGATCACCTTTCTAAGAATCAGTTTTCTTGCCAGTAAAATGAACATAGTGATCTCTTTCCTTCCTCATAGTGTTATTGTGAAGATCAAATAACAAAATGGAAACAAAAATACTATAAACTGGAAAATTCTATATCAAAGAAAGGTAAATTGATTTTTCTCAGTCATTAGTAGATATAATCTATGATTTAAACAGAAATAGGGATAACAGTTTAAAATGATAATAGATAATATTTATATAGAATTTTTATAGTGTACAAAGAATTCTATATATGCTCTCTCAAATGAACTTCACAATAATCCTGTAAAGGTAAGTACTATAATTATTGCAATTTTTAGACAAGGAAATTGAGATCAAGAGAGACTAGGAGGGCGGCTAGGTGGCGCAATGGATAAAGCACCGGCCCTGGAGTCAGGAGTACCTGGGTTCAAATCCGGTCTCAGACACTTAATAATTACCTAGCTGTGTGGCCTTTGGCAAGCCACTTAACCACCTTGCCTAGCAAAAACCTAAAAAGAAAAGAAAAAAAGAGAAAGACTGGGTGACTTGCCCATAGTAAAAGAGTCCAAAAGTGTCTGAAGCACAGTTTGAACTCAGGTCCAACACTTTATCCATTAAACTGTCTAGATACCTTAAATTTCATCAAGGAAAATGTGAAGAGATAATAATGAATGAATGAAAAAAGCATTTATTATAAAAGACTTATTATGTGCCAAGGAGGTTACCTTCTAAAAGTGGAAGATAACCTTTATAGGGGAACTAAACTTTGGGGGAGAGGAGGTAATGGAAGGTATGACTTAGAGATCCCCAAGCAGTGCCTCTTGTTAAGGTCATAGTTTATCTACCAGGACCCAAAATCCCAGGGTGGATTCAAGATTCTGGTAGGAGGCAGGGGAAGATCAGAATAAAGATAACATAATTTGAAGATAGAAGAAAGTCATATGGTAGTTTCAGTGCAGGTTATAGGTTGTAAACTCATCCATCATAACCCTGAGTACTAGGATGGAACAGTAAATAGAAGTTAGCATCATATATTGGAAAGGATATGAAACATGGACCTAGATTCAAATTCTGATTCTGATATTTAGAGAAGTCATTTAAACATTGTAAACCGTACTATCTTCATTTAAAAGATGGGAATAATACTTTGGCATGTTCCTCACTGGGTTTTTGTGAGAATCAAAGGAGATAATCTTTGTGAAGCATTTCACAAACCTTTACTTGATATTTAAATATTGGCTATGTTAGAATTTTAGAGGTAAAAAAGGATTTTAGAGGTCATCTGATTCAACCCAATCAATGCCCATATGAGGAATATGAGTCCAGAAAAATGAAGTCACTTACCCAAAACAGTTTCTTGTGGCAAAGGTGAGTTTGAGAATAGCAACTCACACTTCTATATGGCTTTAGCATCCTTAGCAAAACACTATACGTAAAAGACTTCATTTCAGTCTCAGAATAACTATCTCTTCTCTTTCCTATTCTACAAAGGAGGAAGTGACAGTAAGCCTCAGGAAGTTTAAGTGACTAACTTAAGGCCCACAGCAAGCCAATGTCTGAGGTGGGTTTGGGTTCTAACTCTTCCTTACTCTCAGTTTAAGCAATACCTTCACTGTCTCTGAACAAAACTAGTTCCTAAACTAGTAGTCTTTCCTGGCATTGTTTCAAACAAAATTTCTATCTCAAAGTCTTGACAGACACCCAAATGCCACTGTAAATGAGATGGCTTAGTCATTATACACAAAAATAAAATAAAATAAATAAATAGAAATGCTAAAGGTTTAAAATATCTCCAAATGGCCCCCTGCTGGTCTCTAACAAAGGAGACATGCCAAGGGTAACAACAGTGGGCAGTCAGGTCAAGAAATGTTCAGAAGTGGAGGCTGAGACAAGAGAAGCAGTAATACAAAGAACATCCAGGTCCAAGACCCCAGGAGCATCCTGTGAAAGGACCTCAGTTGCTGGTTTTGTTCAGATCTTACCAGAATTTTTGTCCTTAGATGTTTAATCTGTAGGGGAAAAACCAGGGTCAGACTCAAAGGGACAGTTGCTTGGCAACAAGCAGGTGTCCTCAGAATAGCAAAGAAACCCAGCCTCAGGTACCCACCCTTTTGGTTTCTGAGATCAGTATAAGGTAAAAATATCAGGATTGTAGTGGAAGAGGATTAGATTTTGAAGACAGGCTCATATCCTCGCCCCTGATAGTACCTAGGATCAACTAGAAAGTATTTACCAAGCATTTATAAGTTTGCAGGCACTGTGCTTTGTGTTAAGGATAGAAAGAAAAGGAAAAACAGTCCCTGTACTCAAGAAGCTTACATTCTAATGAGGGGGAAATGATTATATTAAATAACATTTGTGTGTATGTATTATATATATGAGCATATGCATATAATAGATATTACATATATTAGGAATATGTTGACTGTATTATTTAGAGATAAATATCAAATTTGATATGTATGTATAAATGCATGTATAGATCAGTTGTGTCTGACTCTCTATAACACCATTTGGGGTCTTCTTGGCAAAGCTACTGAACTGGTTTGCCATTTCCTTCCCCAGCTCATTTTTCAAATTAAGGAAACTGAGGCAAACAGGGTTAAATGACTTGCCCAGAGTTGCACAGCTAGTAAGTATTTGAAGTCAAATTTGAACTTAGGTCTTTCTCATTGCAGAACTGGCACGCTATCTACTTTGCCGCCTAGTTGCCCAATATATTAAATATATACTGTGCACATATAAATATTATGTGTGTATATAGATTAGATGTATTTATAAATATACACACATAATACATGTGCATATATTTTACATATTTATATGTGTATATTTTTATATACAAAATATATACAGAGTAGGATGATTCTAGTAGATTGGGGAGAAGGGAGAAGGATGAATCAGAAAAGACCTCCTAAAGAATGTAGGATTTGAGTCAAATCTTGAAGAACTCCCCAAATTCTAAATGACAGAAGTACTAAGGAAGAGCATCCATTCAAGGTAAAGAGGAACAAACAACACAAAAGCAATGAGATGGAAGGACCCAAGATCATTGCCCTTTCCATCAGACAATCCTTGAATATTCCCTTCCCTGTTCTACTACTTTGAGAGAAAATGGTGGAAAGGGGGGGGGGGAAAAGTGGTAAGAGAAGAAGGGAAGAAAGAAAGAATATAAGGAGCAAGACAACATCCCCTGATTGCTTGACAGAAGTTGAAGGAAAGAAGTTTTTATTAAGTGAATAAAAGCTACTTTAGACTGGCTGACTAAATGATTCTCAAGTAAAAATTTTTGTAAGGGAAGCACAGCAGATGGGTCTCAAGGTCAATATTGATGGAAAATCAACCTGATAACTCTGAGGTACCTGTAGAACCTTGACAGGGAGATGCTACTTTGCTCTGGAACTCAAGGATCATTTATGAAAATTAGAGATGGGATAAGGATCCCACAAAATGATAAGGTCTACAAAAGGCAATAAAAACAAACCATATACCCTTTGACCCAGCAATATTAATACTAGGCCTATACAAAAGAAATCTTAAAAATGGGAAAAGTCCTACATGTTCAAAATATTTATAGCAGTTCTTTTTGTAGTGGCAAAGAATTGGAAATTGAGGAGATGCCAATTGATTGGGGAATGGCTGAATGAGTCATGGTATATGAATGTTATGGAGTAGTATTGTTACATAAGAAACCATGAATGGTTGGACTTTAAAGAAGCATGGAAAGAATTGTATGAACTGGTGTTGAGTGAAGGAAGCAGAACCAAGAGAACATTATATACATTAGCAACAACATTGTGAGATGATCTACTACTCATACTACAATGGATACAGTTCTTCTCAACAGTTCAGAGTTCAAGGACAACACTGGGAGATCTGTTACGGACAATGCCATCCAAATATGGAGGGGGAAAAACAACCACAGAATCTGTGTTCACTGTTGTAAAACTTTGCATGTTTTTTCTTCTTATCTCATTGATTTTCTTTCTTTTCCCTTAACCCTAATTCCTCTTACACAAAATGACTAATATGTAAATTTGTTAAACACAAATTTACATGTACAACTTTTACAGACGGTTCTGCCACTAAGGGGATGGGGGAGAGAAGGGAGGGTGGTAGAAAAATATGTAACCTATAAGTTTGCAAATGAATTAATGCTGAGAAACTACCATAGCATGTAATTGGAAAAATAAAATATTAATTTAAAAAGGAAATGGTAAGGGTTGCACACTGAGGTTTTTTTAGGAATAAAGGATTAATTTTCCTTCAGTTTACATGGTTTTACAGACATTCAAATTATCTTCTTCTTCAATATATGAGGAAGTTGATTTCTCTGACTCAGGCCACAAATGATATAATACTGATTTAAAGTTAGAGGACCTGAATTTGAGTCTGTGTGACATCTACCTGTGAGACCTTGTCAAAAATCATTTAACTTCTCTGGCCCCAATGTCTTTAATCTACAAAATAAGAGATTGGACTAGATGACTCTTTGAAGTCCTTTCCATCTCTGAATTCTATTAGAGATGACTAACTCCAAGAAAATTTTAATCAAAGCCTTCCCACCTTCCCTCCATCACTAAATCATATATACCAAGAAGTGAGATGGTGCAGAACCTTCTTTGGAGACAGAAGAATTTATATATATTTCCTGAATCTTGTAGAGTCCAAAGTAGACTTGGGAAAGAATAATTGCCAAGAGGAAAATAACCACAGAGTCAGTAGACCTTAGCTCCTCGCTCCTTCCTCCTCCCCCATAGCCCTACAGGAAAGGATCTGAATAAAGTTGAACTCAAGCCAGTGTTGCCTCCCAGCCACCCATGACACACCTGTCATTGAAACACGAGTTTGGCACTGAGAGACTGAGGTGTCTGCCAGACACTGAGCTTGTAAGAGTTCAGGGTCAGTTCAGCCAGGAGGGAAATGCAGCTAGGGCAGATTCCTGCCTGAATTGCTCACCTGGCTCTTGATCCAGAAAGAAAAGAGAGAGGGAGAGAGGGAGGCACAGGGTAAAATTAAAAGATTGTCTTATTCATGAGTTTAAAAGATATTTCCAGAAATTACCTTTTTAATTGACCATCTAAATTGGAAAAAAGTAAAGGAAGGAAGGAAGGAAATAAATTGTACACTTTGACTGACTAATAAAGGAAAACTCACAATTGGGGGTTCATGAGGTAAGATTTCATATGGATATGAATTTAAAGAATACCTGAAACTTATGATCACCTAGTCTTAGAAAACTGCTCCATAATTTGGGGCATAGCCTCAAGTATCAGGTTTTCATCTTTCCTACCTTTGTCAACTCATTATTCCCCTCTCCCTTCCTTAACCTAAAAAGAGGAAGGTTTCCTATTGCATCTGGGGTCTCCAGTCATCCTGAGCCATATCTGTCACTAGACTCAGATGGCTCCAGAGGAGAAAATGAGGTTGGTGACTTTGCTCAGAACACACTCACTTAAATCGAATTCATTTGTATGTCATGGCATCACATTCCTGATATCATGGTCCTCTTCAAGAATGAAGAAAAAGCACCAATAACAAACATACATTTTTCCAGTCACCCAGGCTTGCATAGGTATTATCCTGGAAACCTCACTTTCTCTTACTCCCTATCTCCAAGTTTTTGCCCATTGATTTTACCTTCGTAACATCTCTTATCTATGCCCCCTTAACACTGTGATCCCACTGATGCAGTGGTTATCATTTCATGCCTAGGCTAATAGAAGATTCAATTAATTGGTCTCACTGTTCTAAATTGTCTTCCCACTCTGGTTTATTCTCTCAAATTAATCTGTTCTTGTTGAACAGATATTCAATCTCCAGGGGCTCCCTATCCCTTCCAGGATCAAATATAAAATCCTATTTGATATTCAAAACCCTATACAATCTGGCACTTTTTAAAATACCTTTACCAATCCCTACAGATTCTTCAGTCCAATGTCACTGACATGTCTATTGTTCCTAACACTTGGTTTCCAGGTGCTGGTACATTTTCTCTGGTTCTTCAATACTTAGAAACTTTCTTCCTCCTATTCTCTACCTCCTAGTTTCCTTGGCTTCATTCAAATCTTGCTAAAATTCCACTTTTTTGCAAGATTTTCCTAATTCTCCCTAATAATAGTGTCTTTCCTCTATTATCTCCAATTTATCACATAGATAGAGATGATAGATCTTGTTTTTACAAAGTTCTTTTCATGTTGTTGATTAGACTATAAACTCCTTGAGAGCAAGAACTGTCTAGTCTCAAATCCATAGTAGATACTTAGTAAATGCTTATTGTCTGATTTTGAAAATTTTTACTCATGACATTTTCTATGGTACTGCACCATGCTTCTGTATGAATTTTGTGACACCTACCCTTATCTTCTATGACTTTTTAAAAATCTTAAGTTGGGAAATGCTCTGTGACTCTTCATCAGTTTTATCAAAGTCCTCTTTTTCATCCTCTCTAGAATTGTCTCTCTTAGTATCTTCAGAAATTCATTATTAAAAGTTTTGAGCTTTCCATGTTTACTTCCCCAGTGGATTCTTGATTTTGGTATGCTACATGTTTTTCTGAATCCTTTAAAAGCCTATGTCATCTTTCATGTTCATTGTGAACCATCATTGCTTGGACAGCCCAAAATACCAACAATGTCTTAGATTACATGGAGAGGCAAAGTGTCCATGGATCTGGTTATAGAGTTACTCTACCCTGCCTGGTCAGATCACATCTGGAGTATTGGGTTCATCTCTGGATACTGCATTTCAAAGACTTTGAAAAGTTGAGAAACTCAGAGGGGAATAATGAATATAAAAAAGACTTCAAGATCAAGCATTATGAAGACCTGCGGAAGGAACTGGGCTTGTTTAACATGGCAAAGATTTAGGTGCAATGCAAGAAAGTCTTCAAATTTATCTTTAAGTCTTGTTCTGTTTTGCTGCAGAATTAGGAACCCTAGACGTAAGTTACAAAGAAGACAAATGATGTCAGGAAAAAGCTTCCTGAAAATTAGTGCAGTCTAGATGTGGAATGGGTTGCTTCAGGAGGTAGTGGTATTTTAGGTGAATGCAAAAATAAATTTATATTCTCTGAGCATACACTATTTGGGTCTTTTATGGAAGAATTATGAAATAGGAAGCATTTCCCAACTCTTTATTTTAGTGTCTTTTCTCTTTTATTTTATTTTTCTATATAAAACTTGTTTGTACATTCTTGTTTGTTTTTTTTGTCTCCCTCATTAGATTCTGAGCTTCTTCAGAGGAAGAACTGTCTTTTACCTCACTTTATGCTCTTAAAACTGTGCCTAGCATAGGAAAAAAACACTTAGCAAGGGTGTAATTACAGACTGACTGAAGAAACATGGGAACAAGAAGGGTGAAGTTAAGTTGGATTAGGATTTAAAATAACACAAACCAGATTTGGAATAACCTGGGAATTATCAGGAATGCCCTCTCCCAATCCAAGCTCACATAATCAAAAGGAGAATATTCGAATTCTGGCTCTGTTATATATCCTGAACTAATAGAATGAGAAGTAATCTAGGTGTCAGACAATCCAGGTTTTAGTCCCAATTCTGTCATTCACTGTATGACTGGAAAAGTCCTTTCTCTGCTCTGAACCTCAATTTACTCCTGAATAGTTTGCCTCTAAATTTCCTTTTAGCTATAAAAAGTCTATAATTCAAAAAAAAATACATTGGTCTGCCAACAGTTAAGACAGCGAGATTGATGCTCCTGCAGGAGGAACCTGGGGTAGATGAATGAAAGGGGCATGTCTTAAGGGTAAACTGTTTAATGTTCAGCAAACCATCCCTCCCATTTAACTCCTAGACTGGGTTCTGGAAGGAAATGTCAATCCTCCATTCATATTCTCCCACTCACTGGTCAGCCTTTGTCAAATAGATAGATCTTGCTATTAAATTCACTGATGCTTCAATGTCCTGGTAAAACAAGCAGCTTAATTAACATAATAAAATGTAGATGAGATCAAGAAGGAATAAATATTTCACAAAAAGTCATATTTCAGGCACTTCCCAGTTTCAAACTCTAACAGAAAAAATAAATATTCACCAAACTCTTCCATTTCCAGAAGAGCCAGTCAGGATATTTATTTGCCTAATATGAATTTTCAGGTTACCCAAAGAAAGTAATTCATTAAGAAGGTCCCCTTTCACTCTCACTGGGCAAGATAGCATTGCCAGTTCCACCTCTTCAGATTTCAGTCTATTACGGTCACCAGGTGCTTGTTTCAGGGTCTCTTATCCAGGACAACACAAGATAGTAGAACTGAGACTTCCTAGCCCTACAATTTAGACTTGGGAGTGGGGGATGTCATTCCCTATTGCAAACTCATCCTTTTCTACTTTTCCAGGCTTCTAATACTTTATTCATCTCCACATTCTCTAAAATCCAACCACACCAATTTTCTTGCTGCTCCTCAAAAAGGACACTCCTCCCCATCTCCTGACACTGCCTTTTCACTGACTAACTCTCTACCACTGCCTTCTTGCTTCCCTGACCTTTTAAGATGTTTCAAATCTCACCTTCCTAGGGGTCTCTGAAATTCTCTGCCATTTATTCTATCTATCTATCTATATATTTATCTATCTATCTATCTATCACCTATCTATCTATCTATCATCTATCTATCTATCTCATATATATATATATATATATACATATATATATATTGTATATACATAGTTGTCTCAGGCATTAGAATTGTGAGCACCTTAAGGGCAGGGATCACAGATTTGTGTGGGTTGAGTTGGGTTTTGATTTTTTTTCCTTTCTTTATATCCCCAGGGCTTAAGAGAGGACCTGGGACATAGTAAGTTTTTAAAAACTTTAACTAATGGACTAACTCTGACTCTTTCCCCTTTTTTTTCCCTTCAAAACTCTCCTGCCTCTTTTGTACTATCCACAAATCACTTCTTTTCTTTTTTTTCTTTTAGGTTTTTGCAAGGCAAATGGGGTTAAGTGGCTTGCCCAAGGCCACACAGCTAGGTAATTATTAAATGTCTGAGATTTGGATTTGAACCCAGGTACTCCTGACTCCAGGGCTGGTGCTTTATCCAATGAGTCACCTAGCCACCCTCAATCACTGTTTTTCATTTCAGTCAAAAACTCTGCCACTAAGCTTCTTGGGAAGAAAGTACATGCCAAACTTACCCTGAAATGTTGCATACTGAAAGACTACTCTTTACTTTTTTAAAACAGAGCAAGTTTTAGGACCCTGTTGGATGACAAGAAAAGAGTTAACCAGGCTACTCTGATGCCTGCAAGCAATTAGCTTCAAGTCAAGCTTCAGCCTATGCTCCTATCCCTTTGAAACCAACTCAGCCTGGAGCTGTGAGCCACCGCAATGACAAGTTGAGCTTAATTTGAAAAGTCTCCCCAAGTATAGGTCCAATTAGCACTGCTTGCAGACACCCTAGCAAATCATAGATTTTTCTTTCCTGTCCACACACACATACACACACACACACACACACACACACGGCATGAAAGTTTTTTTCATAGGGAATACCATGGAGGAAGAGGAGAAAGAAACAGTGGATGAAGGGGAGGTAGAATGTGGGAGAGGAGGAATACTAGAGCTGAGGTCTAGTGCTTTAGTTAAACTCTCTCCTGCAGGAAAATAAAGGGGAAAAAAAGCAAATGGGAAGGAAACTCTGGAGGTTTCTTATCTCACACAGAAAAAGATCATGACTCTAGGCTCTCCATTCTGGGAGGCAAAATGAAGTGTGACCTTGATATTACTGGAAAAAGATAAGTGAGTAAAATTCCTATTCATGTTGACACATCTCAGCCCTCACTTACCTCACCCATCGACCTTCTGGAATCTTAAGAGCTGGTGAAAACCTCAGAGGCAAAATACCAAATTATTCCTGAACAAGAATTCTTTTTAACTTTTATTTATTTAAGGCAATGGGGTCAAGTGACTTGCCCAAGGTCACAAGCTAGACAATTATTAAGTGTCTGAATCTGAATTTGAATTCAGGTCCTCCTGACTTTAGGGCTAGAGCTCTATCCACTGCATCACCTAGCTGTCTCCAAGCAAGTATCTTCTTCCACAGCATCCCTGACAAGTAGTTATTCTGTCTATGAATGAAGACCTCTACTGATGGAGGATGTTTTAATCTGTTGCTCTATTCTGAGTCTGACTTAGGCCAATTACTGGTAAATCATGTTTGATATTAAAACAAAAAAATTGTATACAGTAACAGCTATATTGCTTTGTGAACAACTTTAAGCAAATAAGTCAATTTGACTATTTTCAATACTCAGATTAACTATAAAGGACTATGAAGAAAAACACTATCTGCATCTAGAGAAAGAACCAATAAATAGAAATACATATAGAATAATTTTACATATATATATATATGTCCATATATATAAAGATATGTGTGTGTGTGTGTGTATGTGTGTGTGTGTCTTATGGTAGCCATCTCTAGGGTAGGACGGGGGAGACAAAAAACAGAAAAAGAAAAAAGAAATTTGCATGATAGCCTTATAGCATATTTAAAAGGAGTGGCAAGTTGTACATAACAGATTTGCAGTTCCATGTGCAGTTATCTTTTTTATTAGACTCTGTTATGGAAATGCTTGTTTTATTTTATAAATTAAAAGTAAAAACTTTTTAAAAAGATAATTGACTTAAACATGGCAATTCAAGAATATTTCAAAAGGATAGGGATTGAAGACACCTCAAACTCAGTCAATTCAGCTATGCTAAGCTCCCTCATCTGAAATGCCCTTTATTTCCTACCATGCAAGCATCAAAGAGAACCAGAACTCCTTGTGACTTTTTATTCTCAAGAGACTAGAAAGTGATATCAATATTTGGAGTCTTTAGTCATTAATTGTCTCAATGCCTTTTAAGGAAAAACTAACCTAACTTGAACAGGGGCAGGAGTTAAGATATTCTTCCTACCAAATCTCCAAAGTACATCATTCTACTTTTTGATAGCTCTAATTGAAAGGCAAGTTTTGACTTGTATTCAGCCTAAATTTATCTCTTTATAATGTCCACATATTATTAGTAGTTCTGCCCTCTGGATCAGAATGCTGTGGATAACTTCACTTGCCTTGGCAGTATACTTTCCAGGAATGCATAATCAACGATGAGATTAATGCATGCATAATTAGAACTAGCTCAGTGTTTGGGAGGTTCCAAAGGAAAGTGTGGGAGAGAAGATATATTAGGCTGCCTATAAACCAAAAGTCTACAGAGCCTGTGCCTCTTTTTCTACCATCTGCAGGTATCCTTATGTATAGTTCAGTGATCCTATTTCTAACTGAGTTTGAGACCACAAAAACCTATTAAAATCCTTATATCAGTCCTGTGAAATCTGAACAGTACATATATGAACACCTTACTGAGGAATTATATTGCTTCTAGTAGAATTGTCTTAGGAGGATTCTGAAGAACACCTGACAAAATAGATAGGGACACTGAGGTTCTTTCGTGAGTTGAATTATTAACCATTCAAAGAAGAGAGTGTAACTCCAATAGATTGACCAGTTTTTCAAATTTATTTAATAGAGAAATCATGTACAACAAATGTCCACATGGAGGTCAGAAGAAGCAATACAGGGACGGCTAGGTGGCGCAGTGGATAGAACACAGGCCCTGGAGCCAGGAGTGCCTGAGTTCAAATCCAACCTCAGACACTTGGTAATTACCTAGCTGTGTGGCCTTGGGCAAGCCACTTAACCCCATTGCCTTGCAAAAAAAAAAAAAACTAAGAAGAAGCAGTACAAAGACACTCCCAAGGTCTCTCTGAAGAACTTTGGAATCAATTTGGAGACATAGGGGATATTGGCACAGGACTGCCCAGTATAAAAGTTGCTATACTATATGAGCAGAGCAGCATTGCAGAAGCTCAAAGGCATGAAATGAGCAAAATTTAGCTGGAACTTGTAGTTAATCAGGAGGCAGAGATGAGGAGAGAGAGAATTCCAGACAGGAGGCACAACCAGTGAAAATGTCCAGAGTCAGGAGATAAAGGGTCTTATGATTAAAATGGCAAAGAAACCAGTGTCAGAGATAGCAAAGCACATCGGGGTAATAAGGTAGGAAAGGTAGGAGGGTGCTAGATTGTAAAGGGGTTTTGAATGTCATCTTTTGAGTTTGCCGAATCTTATTTTGATTCTGTTTTCTGTATAAAAAAGAATAACTTTTATATGGAAATAAAAGAAAAAAAACAACTATCAGGGAGTTGATATTCAAGATAATTTATCAACTGCCCTTGATAAATTCAAATCATTGAATTATCATGTTATATGAATGACATTATTATGTCCCGAAAGAACTGGCTGATGGAACGAAGAACAGAAGCATACTAGAAGATTGGACTAGGGCAAATATTGTCCTGATAGTTAAAAAAAAAAAGAGGAAGGGAAGAGAATCTGCAAATGATAACCAGAAATATTTACTTCAATTTCTGGGAAAATTCTAGAATGCATCAGTAAAACGATCATTGGCAAACATCTGGAACAGGAAGTGATTATTACAAAGAGTCAACCTGACTTCATCCCAAACAAATCACACTAGACTAACTTCATTTTCTTATTTGATAGGATCACTAAACTAGCAGATGAAGGGAATACTATAAATTTGATTTACCAAGATTCAAGTTCTTGATAAAGTACTCATACTATTCTTATGGAAAAGATGAAGATACAGCGATTAGATAATATAATCATATGGATTTAGATATGGCTAGATATTCAGACTCAATGACTACTAGTCAATGGTTCAGTATCATGTTATCAGGATATCTCCAGTGACAAGATTTAGGGATCTGCTCTTATTTAACACTTTTTAATCACTGAATTGGATAAAAGTATAGATGGGATGCTCATCTAATTTGTAAATGACACAAAGTTGGGTGGAATAGCTAATGTTTATAGTGCCCAATAGAGCCAAGATCCAAAAGGATTTTAATACGTTTTGTGGTCTCAAACTCACTTAGAAATAGGATCACTGAACTATATATAAGGATACCTGCATATGGTAGAAAGCTTTAGAAAGCTACTTATTAACATTTTATCATATTGTATTTTTATTTATTTTGTTAAATATCTAGTTATAATTATTTTATGTTATGTTACATATTAAGATATAATTAATATACTAATTATAATTATTACCAAAAATAAATTATAATTAATATATTACATATTATTAATTATTTCAGCTTTAATATGATTTTGGTGCCTCTGGGTTAAAGGATTGGACTGAATCTAATAATATCAAATTAAATGAGGGTAAATGTAAAGTCTGTACTTGGATACCAGAAATTAACTTCATAATAGCAAGATGGGGGGAGAAAGGGATGGATAACAGTAGTCCTGCAAAGAATCTGAAGGTTTAATGAACTGCAAACTCAATATGACTCAGCAATGTGATATGGTAGCCAGCCAATGAGATCTTGGTCAGTATTAAGAGGGCTCAAACTTCTAGGAATACAGAGACTACATTTGGAAGATTGTGTTCACTTCAAAGCAACTCAATGTAAAAAGGCCAGTGATAAATCTGGAGTGTCAGTATAGTTAAGGCACTTGAGTCAATGACTTAATGAAGATCTGTTGAAGAAACTGGACAGGTTTAACCTAGAGAAGAAAAGACTAGAGGAAAGAGAAGAAAAGACTGTGTTCAAATCAATGAAAGACTGTCTTAGGGATTAGACATGTTCCTTTGTCCCCAGAGGGCATAACCAAAAAAACAGATAAAAATCTGCAAAGAGACAAATTTAGGCTTGAAATAGAGGAAAATGTTCTAAGGATTCCAAAAGTGGAATAGATTTCCTCATGAAATAGTATATTCCAAGACTTGCATACTGATGCTGAGTGAAGTGAGCAGAACCAGAAGAACATTATACACATTGATAGCAACATTGAGCAATGATTAACTATGATGGACTTGCTCATGTCAATAGTAAAAAAAAATCAAAGAAAATTCTAAAAGACTTGTGATGAAAAATAATCATATCCAGAGAAGTAACTGTGGAGTTTAAATGCAAATCAAAGTTTACTATCTTCAATTTTTAAAAGTTGTCTTATGTATTAGGGCATTTTGCTGTCTAATTTTTTCCCTTTTGATTAGAATCTTTGTTCCCAACATGATTAATATGGATATATGTTTAACATAGTTATACATGTATTATCTATATTAGATTGCTTCCTGTCAGGAGATGGGAAAGGAAGGGAGGGAAGGAGAAAAATGTGAAACTATAAACCTTTCCAAAAAAATGATTGTAGAAAACTATCTTTGCATGTATTAGGAAAAATAAATAATTATTTAATTTTAAAAAGAGAGAAATAGTGCATTCCATTTTCTTTTAGCGTATTCCTCAAGCATAGGAAAAGCAACAGTGTGTCAGTTACATTATAGTGAGGACATTATTGGTGCATGGTTGAACTTGATGACCATTGAGGTCCCTTCTAACTCTTAAATTCTGTTATCCTATGTAAATGATGAAGGCACTGCTTGGTCTCTTTTCATCTCATAATTATGGAAGTTAATTTACATTGGTTAAATTTCTGGATAAAATTAGTATAGTCAGTTGATGTGCTTTCTTATGCCTACTTCCCATTTATATTTTTTCAATAACTTTTAAAAATAGCTTGGAATATGGCTGTTTACATTGTGTGCCATACTTTATTATTCTTGTTTTTGTTTTGTTTTGGTTTTTTACTAATTCTGACTTTAGTTTAGATAAGTTGATATACTAACATCACCTGTACAAACAGGTGATTCATGGATAACTCCCACAACAATAACAAATCTTTTCCTATCTTCTAAATTATCATCTATTTTGCTTTTGTGCTAGACTATCTGGAGTACTAAATTTGAGGTCAGGAAGATGTGCATTAAGACACTAACTGTGAGGCCTTGAGCAAGTCACTTACCAAAGTTCCCTCATCTGAAAAACAAAGATAATAGCACCTTTCTTACAAGGTTGTCATGAAAATAATTGAAATAATATTTGCAAGATGTTTTGAAAAAGCAAAGGTACTATACTAAAATACTAGCAATTATATTATTGTTGTTGCCATTATTTGGTGCTTACAAATGTCCAGAACTTACATTCTTGAAGAATGTATTTTGGTTATAAAGATATGGTGCTTCTGCATAATCTGCAAGTGTTTGACCTCTCTATTTCTTCTTTCTGAACCATGCTTTCCAAATATTTTCTCCTCCTTATCTTTTTTTCATTTTTGAATCAAAATCCCAAAATAACACAGTATATAGGTATTTCTTTGCAATGTTCATGTCAAGTTGTTTGTAGAATTTTCTCACTATTACTTCACAATTAACATGGCTTTATAAGTTTCAATTAGTTTCAGATATATGTGTATGCATATTATAATTTGTAGTATATGATGAAATACTGTTCCTTGTTACCTTTGAAAATACAATTTAAAAAATCAGCTCTCCAAGGATTACTTGTGAGCTATACCTCCATTTAGCTAAAACTCCTATCTTTCTTCTGATTTTGTTTATTGGAAGAATTTCAAGGTTGATATAATTCAGCTTTGCAAAATGTGTACTTCTTGGTCATTGCAATGTTCTCACATTTAAAACATCAATAGTCAAAAAATGTAATATCTCTATGTTCTTTCCAATGTACCTTTCATAACAAAAACAAATGGAACCCTATAGAAGACTGACAGCCATTTAAAAAAAATTTTTCTTGGTTTCATGGGTTGCCATGGACCAAAGAATTCACATCCAGTTAGCTAACCTACTGGTATTGCTCTCCATAGCTACTTGGGGTATATATGAAACATTCCTTGTATGACTGAATCTTCCACATCTTATGGTTCACTGAGACAACTTTCAAGAACTGAGAATCATCTTCAGAACACAAGAAAGATGATTTTATTCTTGGACAGGGGAGAGAGGAGGGACTCCCAAAGTCATTCTGGTCTTCTTATACATTTCCATGAACAATTACAGGCTTAATTAAATGATTTAGCCTTAGAACAGAGAGCCTCCAAACAGGGTCTAGACAAACAGGGTCTAGAAGTCTATGGTTTCCCTTGAAGCTAATTTTTTAACAAGCCAAAGCAAGAAAGAGCTAGGTGAATGAGGCAAAGCAAGTTCAGTAGTTTCAATATTCCATTTCAGTTTCATCTACATTCCCCAGAACTCATTCAAATTTGTATTAACAACACCTGTGGTCTTATTCAGTTGCTTACAAATAAAAAGAACACATATTCTTCTCAGAAAATAAAGACGACTTTCCCCTTGGATGATAAATTAGGCATGACAAATATTAAATAAAGGCTGCATCCTAAATATGACTCTCTTTGGGGAAAACTTGGAGGGCTTCTCAGAAAATAGAAATTGCACTTCCATGATTCCCCTAGTGAGCAATGCTTGCCAGGCAATAATAATGCCTTTCATTGGTACAGACCCTCTTCTAACAAGGAAGCATTTATCTGATCTCATTTGCTCTTAAAAAAAAAAAACCAGCCTGCTTAACAAATGTAAGACAAGCCTTTCATCATTTTGACTACAAAAAAGAAATACATGACTCATTAAATGTGGATAAATCAAAGTACAAAAGTATCACAATGGAATAAAGATTAATCAGGTCCATCAAGAAACAATTAAATTCTCAAAGACCTAGAAGAAACCTCAGAGGTCATTCAATCCACTCTCTAACATATAATAATCTCTTCTACTCCAACCCCCAAGAATGGTCACTCATTTCATATATAAAGATAGCTAATAAGAGGAAGAAAAGGAAAAGTGGTAATTATAGCCATGGTCATAGTCATAGTCATGATAATAATACTACTCATAATGGCTAACCTATATGTAGCCTATTTGCTAAATACAATGCTAAACACTTAACAAATATTAATCTCACTTGATTCTCACAACAACTCTGAGAAGTAGATACTACTATTATTACATTTGATAGTTGAAGAAACTGAGGCAGAAATTAAATGGTTTTCTCAAGGTCACACAACTAGGAGGTTTCTGAGTCCAAAGCTGAATTTAATCAGACCCAATACTTTATCCACTGTAATACCTAGCTACCTCCTGATTGAACCTTCCAAAGGCAAACTTCTAAGCTTGAAAGAAACTTTAGCAATCATTGAATGGCAAAGAAGTCACTAGATTAGACACAGTCTTTGCTAACAGATCAGCAAAGGAATAAAATGTAAACATACTTAAATATGATTTACAATAGAGATATAAGAGTTTTGTAAGCATAAAAACTAATCAGCAATGTGAGATAGTACTCTAATGCTTAACGGCATCAAGAAAGGCATAGTGTATAAGAGTAGGGAGAGAACGATTCTACTTCCTTCTACCCTCTTCAGATCACTTCTGGAAGACTGAATTCAGTTAAGGGAAAGGGGAAAGGGGCATTTATTAGGCACCTATTATATGCCCTTCTGAGCAACTAGATTTTACCAGTTTATTAGAGGATTTTTATCCCTGAGAACAAATGTTATTTAGCAGTGATAATCAATGAGATGAAATTTGCTTTACAAAACTTTACTTTAGAATCTACTAAATTGGAATGTATTTATTTCATATTCCATTTATTCCATAGATTGGGAAATAGTGGATTGCAAGTTCAATTTAAGTGTGATATGACAGCAAACAAAATGAATATGTTCTTTTATTATCTCAACAGAAGTATATAGTCTAGGCTAAGGAAAGTGATAGCCCCTTTGTCTGACCAGAGCAGATCTAGAGTATTGTGTTCAGTTCTGGGACCCATATTTTAGGAAGGACAACAATAAGCTAGACAGAGTCCAGACAAGGGCAACTAGAAGAGTAACAGTCCTCATATCCATTCTGTATAAGCATAAGTTAAGGGAATAAAAATGTATGGCCTAGGGGGGCGGCTAGGTGGCGCAGTGGATAGAGCACCGGTCCTGGAGTCAGGAGTACCTGAGTTCAAATCCAGCCTCAGACACTTCATAATTACCTAGCTGTGTGGCCTTGGGCAAGCCACTTAACCCTGTTTGCCTTGAAAAAAAAAACCCAACCTAAGAATGTATGGCCTGTAGAAGAGAAGATGTGGAGGAGGGGAGAAACTGAAAATTATTTGATCATCATACATGAGAGATAATATGGTTTGACTTTCTTACAGAAATTTGAAGAAGGTATAATGGGATGAAGTTAGAAAGAGTTCAATTTAAACCAGTTTGGGAAATCTTTCTCAAAGACTTAGCCAGCCAGGGATGTAATCAAAGATGATAAAAGAATTCCTAAATTTAGGTGAATGAGTGAATTCCTGCTCATTGTGTTTACTCAGACAGGTCTGGGAAAATATTGATTCTCCCTTTTGTCAGATAAATAATATGAAAATTAATTAGTCTCTTTGACTAAGACTTCAATGATTCAATTCATATACCCCAGACTCTCATTCTCACATTAATAGTTAACAAGAGTTTATTGTTATCCTCAGGAACACCCACTCTTCCAAGGGTATTAAACTCTGAACCCATCATTATGAGGGGTCTTTGGCATACAAGAGTGCCACTAAACCTCTGTTATTAGTAAAATACTATCATTATTAGTAAAATGATAAACTACCTGGAAGCCATGTCTCTCAAACTTTTTTACAGGCATAATATTGACAGAATTTTTTTTTTAGAACTGATGGTCTTTTTAAAACAGATGGTCTCTAAAATATTTTTATAACCCTATTTGACTATTTATATAGGTTTTTTTTAACTATTTGACTGTAGTAGACTGTACTTGCTGAAGTTAATAACATTCTTATTTGCTCCCTACCCAATTTTGACTATCATTTTCCAATATATCAACAAGTATTTTTTAAGCTCCTACTATGTGCTCAGGTTGGTAAGAAATAGCAGATGATATATTCAACTTGACCTCTGCCTTCAAGGAGTTTAAAATCTAACTGAACAGTTTATACCTTTTAATCCTCTAATACCATGTTAACCCCTCAAGGTCAGCTATTGTTCGTTTTGTCTTTGTTTTTTCATCATCTAACCTTGCAAACACTAGGTTCTTAATAAATGCCAATGGATTTGATTGGATTAGATTGGTTAACTCTAACCCAGAAATATAAATCCCTTCTATCATATTCTGAGTCTATGGTGCTGATAGAGCATCCAAGTGGAACTATCTAGTGGGATATTAGAAATAAGTCTGGTAAAAGCTCAGGGCTGAGGGTACAAATCTGGAAATTGTTGGTAATAGTCAACTGTGTGAGAATGGATTTGCAACTCTCAAATGTAGATAAGGTGTTGGAGTTCCAAGTCATAGGTATAGGCCCGGTTGGAAGGAAGCAGAGGAGGTTAAATTAATGGCATGCAAATTGTTTCTACTAAGTGCTTTAAAACAGCTTGTTCTTTAAGTAGGAGCCTATAACAGCTCTCACCCCCTGCAGTCTATGGATATGCTTAGCATTTATAGATAGTACAAAAGTCAACTCTAACCACTCCCTGGAGGCTACATAAGGAAAGGAAAAGAACAATAAATTTGGAGTTGGAAGAATCTCAGTTCAAACCCTACTTCAAACACTAGCCTCATGACTACGGGCAAGTCTCTTAGGGTCTCAGTTTCCTCATCTGTAAAATGAAAGGACTGAGTTTAATGACTTCTAAATTCCTTTACAATTCTAAGTCTATGATTCTATGATTTCACTATAACTCAGTTTCCTTATTTATAAAATGAGAGGGAATACTAAATAACTTTTAAACTTTTCATTTTACTTATAAGGAAACAGGGCTAGAGAGGGGCAGCTAGTCAGTGTCAAAACCAAGAAATGAACCAAATTTCCAAGACTATAAGGCTATCCACCATGCCAAACTTCATAGCAGGATCTATGGAAGTCATTTTTAAAAAGCTATGCAGTCATACTCCCCATAAAATCATTTAGGCTTAGCCTGAACCTCAAAAGTAATCCACCTAAAAAGGAATTATAGACCAAATAAATTTCGCCTCCTACATGCCTTGCATGACTAGCTCTAGATAAATTTGTGAGAGAGATCATTTATCTTCAAGGCACTCCCATAACTCCTTTTAAATCTTTCTCCTTGCTCCAGATACTTCCTTGTCCCCTAGACAATGATGTCATGTGCTTCTCTTCCTGCACAGAGTTCCCATTTTCATTACCCAGTCAACTTTGCCCTTCTCAAATTTTACAACAGTGTTGGACAGCTCTTCCCACCCTTCCCTGCATGGAAGGATAGTTAGTGGAAAGAGGATTGACTCAGTAGTCTAACAAGCTAGGTTCAAATCTCCTCTCTTTTGCTTACTATACATATGGGACTTTGGGTCACACTTTTCTTCTCTTCAAAATGAAAGAGTTGCTTTTTGAGGTCTTATCAGTTATGGAGCTATAATGCCCTGAAAACATAATTTATTTCCACTGGGTACTCTTCTCAGCTAGCATGAGAATAAAATCTGTGATCTCATCAATACAGGCATTTCCTCCAGTGATGCAAGGGCAACCCAGCTATACTTTTTCACCTTATATGATTTGGGGGCATGTCCTGCCATGTCTACTGGCAAAGTCCAGAGTTGAATTGGAGGCAGAGAATAGACTGAATTGGATTTGGGAAATGTTAAAATGCTTTCAGGATCCCCAAGTTTCTCCCTGAAACAGAGGGGCAATTTTTTAAGCACCAATAGTCTTGCAATAATACTAGATACCTGGGAATCATGAAAAATTAATCTCTGAGAAATTAAAATTTCAAATCACACAAAAGGCAAAGGAGTGATATATGGTGAGCCTGAGTAAGCCAATGAAGATATAACCAATAAATAAATAATTATGACAGAAACAGAATAAAAGATAGAGAATAGAGGACTAGACTTGTGCTTTCATTGATTAAAGAGAACTTTGAGGAAAGGAACCCCCCTTTATTAATTCAGTTCTGCCTCTTCTCCACAATTTAAATTTCAGAGATTGGCATAGATTCTTGAGAAGTTCAGTGTCTTGTCTAATTTCACATTGCTAGTGTGTAGCAGAGGCAGGACCTGAACACATGTCTTCTTAGCTTCCAAATCCAAATTTATGCATCCTGCCTATCTGGCATAAAAGAAAATGAAGCAAGCTGTTCATGTATTAACAGTAAGGAATGACAAATGGACAGACTGTGTGTTCTACCTCTTTCCATAAAATGTCTTTACAATATGGCTAATGCTGTGTAAATTGTTTTCCTGGTTCTACTTCACTTTGCATCAGTTCATCACAAGTTCTTCCAGGTTTTTCTGAAAGCATTCCATTCATCATTTCTTTCAGTACAATAGAATTCCACTCATCCACACACGTCATTCAGACATTTCCCAGTTCTTTGCCACCACAAAATATGCCCATTAATTGTTAAGAGATTTAGGAGTATAGCCCCCAAAAGCTGGTTGCAGCCACCCTCACACACTGATAAAAAAATAAGTCATATCTGCATAAAAGTATCAAATTTAAAAAAGCACCCTCTCCAAGTTAAGGCCATGAGATAGGCAGTAGAAATGCAAACACAATACAGATGAGAAAGCAAAGGCTCATAAGAACAAAATTTTGAAATACCATACATTTCTCTCCCAGCCCTAAATCATCTACCTCTAAGATAATTGTGTGGTAAATGGAGTAAGGAGTTTTTCCCAGAACTAGCCCAAGTACATAGGAAGATATACTTAAAAAAAGGAGCATAAACTCATTAATTCCATAAAGATGCACAGAACAACTGAATAACTCCTTAAAGAGTATCTTCCCCAATTCTGTGGAGGAAGAAAAGGGTTGATTTATACAAACATGACCCTTATTATGTAAGAAGCATTATACAAAGTACTCATAATAGCCCTTGGAAGGAAAGGTATTGTGCAAGTGAGGAAAGTAAGAATAATAAGGAGCTGGTCAATGTACCTCAGATGGCATCTACAGTGGGAGGAAAATGCTGTCTCTCCAAGTGAAAGCACAAAGGTGATGCTCCAGAATTGTGATGTATATAAAAGGAGCACCTAGGAGAAAAAGACTAGGGAGCATATGTAGACATTTCATAATTGCATTAAAGAGGAGGCTCTTTGATTGCCTATACATCTATCTTCAATTGCCTTGTTTTATTAAAGCCTCAGTAGTCTTGAGAGGAACTTGTTGAATTTTGAAGGTTGCTGGCTACATCTTTGTGAGCCTGAATGGTGCAGAAAGTTCCTGAGCATTCCATTTTTCAGGAATTTAGGTTAGTAAGTAATTCATTGATACTCCAAAATATGAAAAAAATAGAACTCCCCAGATAGTCAGAGAGCATATGCAAATAGGATATCTGACTTTGGTGATTATGTTCAGGAATTCCAGTGGAACAATAGCCAAAATACAGCCTTATCCTGCCATGTCCAGGTATGAACCCCTTGGAACAAATTCAAGGAGGAACTGAGTGAAATGTTGCAGTCCAGCTGATGGCAGATAAAAGAGAATCTCACAACCCCAATCAGAATACCTGACATGAAAGATTGGAACTAGAGTCAATCATGCCCCATAAAGCAAACAGCACTTAAGTTAATTGCCTGAGTTCACACAGCTCATTACTGGCACACCCAAGGCCAGAATCCATTTCTCCTAATGTCTTCCTCTAGTATCTTATTTAGAACTTCTATAATGACATCATTCACCATGCCTAGTTATATCTAAATATGGAAGAACTTTAAGAGTCAGGAAGTCCTAGGTTCATCTCTTTTTCACTGTGGAGGATAGTTTTTAGCTATATGACCTTAATTTCTGCAAATGTTAGCTTCCTCATCTATAAAATGAAGATAAAAAAAATCTAGGTATCACCTAACAAGATTGAGTTGAGATTCAAATGAATGTTTGTAAAAAGCTTTACAAACTTGTATTATATAAATGTCAGTACATTATTAGTAGTTGTAGTAGTGATAGTGGTGATAATAATGGTAGTGGTGCTGTAGTGGTAGTGGTAGTGATGTGGTGGTAGTGATAGTAGTAGTAGCAGTAGTAGAAGGAGGAGTAGTAGTAGTAGTAGTAGTAGTAGTAGTAGTAGTAGCAGTAGTAGTAGTGGGAGTAGTAGCAGTAATAGTAATAGTAGTGGTAGTAGTGATAGTGATGGTATAGTAGTAGAAGTAATAGTTGTCATAGTGATGGTAACAGTAGTAATAGTCTGGTGGTGGTAGTGGTGGTAGTACAGGTTATCATAGTAATAGTAGTAGCAGCAGTAGCTGTAGTACTATCTAGCCCAATTCCCTCATTTTACAGAAGAGGAAACTGAAACTCAGAGAAGTAGAAAAATAGACTCAGAGGAAATAGCCTGCTCAAAGTAACAGAGGTGACTTTATAAATAGCAATGCAGGTGCAAACCCATATTTCTTACCTCTCATTCTAATGCTCTTCACTGCTCCAATCCCAATATCCAGTAGTGGGATTGAGATAAATTAAGAACTGGTTCTCTGCCCTAATGACCATTTAAAGTATACAAAAAGATATCCCAAAAATTAGTTTAATATTTCATGAATTTAATACTCAAATAAGAACAATGAAACAGGTACACAAAACTAGATTAAATTACTCAGAACCTATGCAGAACCAAAACTCATTCTACCTATTCTCTTTTTTTTCTTTTACCTCCATGACTTCTGAAATGGGTAATAAGATAATTCTTGAAATCTATATTTCAATAGGTTCATTGGTCCCAGCTACCTATTGGTTTCACCATTCTAGATTCACTTATAATACCTTGGGAGAATTTGGGGCATAACACAAGGCAGTCACTGGTTGTTCACCACTCCCTAGTTGTTTGGCATTTTTCCTCATTTTGTTATATGATTGTTTACTGAAGTAACAAAAATGAGGGAATTAAAATGTAGTATTTCATCAAAGGTATAATGAGTTTTAAGGAATGAATAAATAAATATTACAAGCATAGTTCCATCAATTTTTTTCACCTATGAATGGAATAAACATTGTTACAAGGCCTTAGAAAATGCTATTGTGCAGATGAATGTTAAAAAAAAAAACAAAGAGAGACTTCCAGTCAAGATGATGGAGAGAAGAGAGGCACTGGGATAAGTGCTCCTGGTTCCCCCTCAAAAATAACATGAAAAAAACCTCAACAGAAATTCAATAGACAAAACCAAGAAAAAGAAGCTAGGAGAAAAACACCTACCAACAAAGTCCTTCTCAGAGGACTGTGGGTGAACCAGGAATGGAGAGTAGAGGGTGAGTGCAGGGACAGAAACAGGGTGAAGGCAGAGGATCAGCCTTAACCACAGAGACTTTGGTGAGTTGAGTGGTGGTCTGATGACCAACTTTAGCTGGGGGGAGGGGGACTCTGGTGAGCCCCAGTCATTGGAAGGGTGAGTTCCAGCACAGAGAGTTGCTAAGCACCCCTGGAAAACAACCAGCTGGGTACAGGACCTGAGCTCCATACTTTTTTTGCAGAGCATTCTTCCCAGAATGAATGGCTGCCTGCCCCATCCCCTCAGGCTCAGGTGTGAGCAACAGAGTTCACTCAGCTGAAAGGGAGACTAACTCCCTCCCCCCACGGCCCAGTCCATTGTTCAAGGACAATTCAGACCCTGGTGCCCTCCTCACTCCCTCCTCACTCCCTCCTCTCTCCCTCCTCACTCCCTCCAGGATTAGAGAGAGGGCTTCAAACACTCCAGAGAAAACAACCAGCACCTCCTACTAGCTGGCCCACTTGGAATTATTGAACCAAGTGAACAAAGCCTCTAGGATTTTCAAAAGCAAATCTCTGAAAACCTGTCCCTCCTCCAAAAAAAGAGCCTAGGAAAATCAAGAAAGGCCAGCAGAAAGGGGGGTCCATGAAGAAATACTTAGAGAAAACAGATTCTAACCCAGAGAGATCTAGCACTACCAAGGAGCAAATGAATTGGTCTCCAGCCCAGAAAGACTTCCTGGAAGAAATCAGGAAGGAATTTAAAAATAAACTGGAAAAATTAGGAAAAGAAACTCAAAAGAAAATTAAACATTGCAAAAGAAAATTAACATCTCACAACAAGAAAACAAATCCTTGGAAAATATAGTTGGACAAATACAAAAAGAAAATAATTCTCTCAAAACTACACTTGGGCAAATGGAAAACACATTCAAAAATAGAATTGACCGATTGGAAAAGGAATTGCAAATGGTAAATGAAAAAAATTCTTCACTAAAAAAAAGAATGGACTCTGTGGAAACTAATGACTTCATGAAACAACAAGATTCTGTTAAAGAAAACCAAAAAGATCAATAAAAGAAAAGAAAATGTGAAATACCTCATCAGCAAAACCACTGACCTCAAGAACTGATCAATAAGGGACAACCTAAGAATTATAAATTTTCCTGAAAACATTGAAGAGAAAAAAAGCCTGGACTTAATATTACAGAATTTAATGATGGAAAACTGTTCTGATATCATGAAACCAGAGGGCAAAATTGTCATTGAAAGAATACATCAATACCCTCCAGAAAGAGATCCTAAAATGAAAACACCAAGGAATGGTGTGGCCAAATTTCAGAACTATCAGATAAAAGAAAAAGTCCTGCAAGCAGCCAGAATGAAACAACTTAGATATCAGGGAGCCACAGTAAGGATTACACTGGACTTGGCTGCATCAACATTAAGGGATCAAAGAGCCTGGAATGAGATATTCTGAAGAGCAAGGGATCTTGGAATGTAGCCAAGAATCCACTTCCCCCCCCCCCAACCGCAAAGCTGAGCCTTTTCTTCCAAGGGAAAAAAATGGACATTTAACAAAATGGGAAACTTCCAACATTTCCTGATGAAAAAAAGACCAAAGCTAAATAGAAAATTTGGACACCGAACAGGAGACTCAAGAGACACAAGGAAAGAAAGAAAGAAAGAAAGAGAAAGAGAGAGAGAGAGAGAGAGAGAGAGAGAGAAAGGAAGGAAGGAAGGAAGGAAGGAAGGAAGGAAGGAAGGAAGGAAGGAAGGAAGGAAGGAAGGAAGAAAGAAGGAAGGAAGGAAGGAAGGAAGGAAGGGAAGGAAGGAAGGAAGGAAGGAAGGAAGGAAGGAAGGAAGAGGTAAAGAAAAAGGTAAAGAAAAAAATTGCCATCCAATAAGATGAAACTGGCTATATCCCCACCTGGGAGAAAGATTCTAGTAACTCTTGAGAATTGTAACTCTATTAGAGAGAATATACTTAGCCAGAAGTGATGGACACTCATCACTTTTCTGTGAGTCAGCTAGAATGATTTAAAAACAATACCAACAAGGGGGACAGTAAGGAGATGGGAGGATGGAGGAGATTAAATAGGGTAAATCTCATTACATTAAGAAGTACAAAAGACCTATTTCAATAGATGGGAAGAAGGGAGGAGGTGAGAAACTCCTGAATCTTCCTCTCATCAGACTTGGCTTAAAGTTAACATACACAAACACTCATTTAAGTTAAGAAACTTATCCTACCTTTCAAATATTAAAAGTTTAAAAGGGGAAGGAGGAGACAGGGAGGGGGAGAAAAGGGGAAACTAACTGCAGGAAGGGAAGGAAGAAGGGGGAAAAGGGAAAGGGGAAAGAAAGGGGAGGGGGTTTGACATAGGAAGACAAAACACTGAAGGTGGTGGTATCCAAAAGCAAAATACTGGGTAATATGGATAAAGGGAAAAAAGGGGGGAAATACAAACAGAGGGAAGACAGCATGGAGGGCAATAAAGAGTTAGTTATTATAATTTTGAATGCAAATGGAATGAACTCTCTCTTAAAGTGTAAGCAAATAGCAGAGCGGATTAAAAACCAGAATCCTACAAAGTGCTGCTTACAAGAAACTTATTTGAAGCAGAGAGATACATATAGAGCAAAGGTAAAAGTTTGGAGCAAAATATATTTTGCTTCAGCTGAAGTGAAAAAAGCAGGGGTAGCAATCATTATCTCAGACAAAACAGCTGGAAAAATAGATAGCATTAAAAGAGATAAGGAAGGAAACTATATCCTCCTAAAAGGTAGACAGGCTATAAAGTGATTTCAATACTGAATATACATGCACCCAATGGGATAGCATCCAATATCTTAGAGGAGAGGTTGAAAGAGCTACAGGAAGACATAGACAGCAAAACTCTACTAGTGGGAGACCTCAACCTCCCATTCTCAGATTTAGATAAATGTAATCATAAAATAAACAAGAAGGAAGTTAAGGAAGTAGATAGATTGTTAGAAAAACAGATATGATAGACTTATGGAGGAAATTGAGATGTAAATTGATTTGAAGTAGAGAATTATGATTGTAACTGAAACAATTGTAATCTTAAAAGTTGCTTGGAGTGGAGACCTCCCCCCATTCTTAATGTATCATTGATTCATTGTTTAATGTAAAATTTCTATGCTTATCTCCTTAGGCTTTACCCTCTACCTAATTCCAACCTAGGTTGGACAGAAGCTCAAGGCTGGCTCAGTCTTCTCTGACCATAACCAAGGTTCTCTCTCTCTCTCTCTCTCTCTCTCTCTCTCTCTCTCTCTCTCTCTCTCTCTCTCTCTCCCTTCTACATCTTATAACCTTTTTAATAAATTTTTATTTCCACCCATGCTTTCCAAATTTTGAATAACTTCAATTGGGGAATGGCTTAACAAACTGGTATATGTATTTGATGGAACACTATTGTTCTATTGGAAACAAGGAGGGAATGGGAATTCAGGGAAGCCTGGAAGTATTTGCATGAACTGATGCTAAGCAAGATGAGCAGAACCAGAAAAACATTGTACACCTTAACAGCAACATGGGGATGATGATCAACCTTAATGGACTTGCTCATTTGATTAGTGCAACAATCAGGCATAATTTTGGAATATCTGTGATGGAGAATACCATCTGTATCCAGAGAAAAAATTGTGGAGTTTGATCAAAGACCAAGACTGTTACCTTTAATTTTTTTTTAAATTATCTTACTATGTAATTTTACTATCTCTTATACTTTTTTTCTTTAAGGATATGATTTCTCTCTCATCACATTCAACTTAGATCAATGTATACCATGGAAACAATGTAAAGACTAACAGTCTGCCTTCTGAGGGGGTGGAGGGAGGGAACATAAGGGGGGGAATTTTAAAACTCAAAATAAATTAAAATCTTTCAAAAAATGAGTAAAGAATATAAATTTGTGATTTCCAAATTGAGCAGCTGCCCAGATGCCCACCTTAGAGAAAACTCTGATTACAAGTGCCATTTTTAACAACTGGTTCACTGAACTCCATATAAAATTAGGTATTGGTTCTGCAGAACCAGTGCGAACCAATGTGAACCAGTTGAATCCCATCACTGCAATATCCCCTTCTTTCTCTCTCTAATCAACACCCATCCTTTAAAGCTCAAATTAAATATCAAATTTTTCATTAAACCTTTCCTGATACATTCCACCCCAAATCCTTCATTCTTGAACTTGTGTCTTGAGATATCCATCACATGATAATATGTATTTTTTCAAGTGATATTTTATTTTATTTTTCCAGTTACATGTTATGAAAGTTTTTCAACATTCATTGGCATACATATACACATTTTTAATTTCTTAATTTTCTTCCACCCTCCCTTCTAACCACCCTCCCCTCAGTGATAAACAGTCAGGTGAATATTGTAAATACATCTTTGTATTGAACATTAGAATTTAGTCATTTTCAATATGAGGAATTAGGATTAAGGGGTAAGAAAGAAAACCATGATGTAGGAATTGCATAAGAGAAGTTTTTTAAAAGTGAATTAGTGTTCATTCAGTTTCAGTAGGGTTTTTGGGTTTGGTTTGGTTCTTCTTTCTCTGGATGGGGATAACATTGTCCATAGCCATTCCAATAGTGTTGTCCTGCCTCTTTGAACTGCTGAGAGGAGCAGCTTCCATCAGGGTTGATCATCTCACAATGTTGTTATTAATGTGTACATTGTTCTCTTGGTTCTGCTCCCTTCAGTCAACATCAGATCCTATAAGTCATTCCATGCCTCTCTAGAGTCTTACCATTTATGGCTTCTTATAGAACAATAATATTCCATAGTATTCATGTACCAAACTTGTTTAGCCATTTCCCAATTGATGGGAATTCCCTCAATTTCTAATTCTTTGCCACTATAAAAAGAACTACTTTGAATATTTTGGAACATGCCGGCCTTTTCCGATTTTTATTATTTCTTCTAGATTTAGACCTAGTATTTATACTGCAGGGTCAAAGAGGATAATCAGTTTTATTGCTCTTTGGGCATAGTTCCATATTGTTCTCCAGATTGGTTGGATCAGCTCACAACTCCACCAATAATACATTAATGACCCAATCCTCCCACAACCTCTCCAACATTGATCATTTTCCCTTTTTGTCATCTTAGCCAATCTGATAGGTTTGGGATGGTACTTCGCTGTTTTCATTTTCATTTCTCTAATCAATAAACATTTGGAATATTTTTCATATGATTATATATATATATACATATATATATATATATGATTTTAATTTCATCATTTGAAAACTATCTGTTCATATCCTTTGGGAATGACTTATAACCCTATAAATTTGATCCAGTTCTCTATAAATTTGGGAAATGAGATCTTTATCAGAACTTCTAGCTGTGAAAATTATTTCCCAGCTTTCTTTTTTCCTTCTTATTTTGGCAGCATTGGTTTTATTAGTGCAAAAACTCTGCCATTTAATATGGTCAAACTCAACCATTTTGCAAATTATAATTTACTCTATTTCTTGCTTGGTCATAAATTTCTCCCCTTTCCATAGATCTGACATATAGAGTATTTCTTGGTCTAGGGTGAAGCACTTTATATCCAAATCCTGTACCCATTTTGATTTTATTTTTGTATAGGGTGTGAGATGTGAGTCTATGCCTAGTTTTTGCCATACTATTTTCTGGTTTTCACAACAATTTTTGTCAAATAGTGAGCTCTTATCCCAGAAGCTGATACCTTTGGGTTTGTCAAACACTAAATTGCTGAAGTAATTTACTGTGGTTTCTTTTGAACCTATCCTAATCCACTGATCCACATTATTCTATTTCTTAACCAGTACCAGGCAGTTTTGATGACTGCCACTTTATAGCTTTAGATCTGATAGAACTAGACCACCTTTATTTATGTTTTTTTCATCAGTTTCATCAGTTTTCATCAGTTTCATTGATATTCTTGAAATTTTGTTGCTCTGGATGAACTTTTTACTATTTTTTCTAGCTCAGTAAAATTGTTATTTTGTGGTTTGATTGGTATGGCACTGAGTAAATAATTTAATTTGAGTAGAATTTTTTTTATTAAATTAGTGCAACCTAAATATGAGTAATTGACATTTTTCCAATTGTTTAGATCTGACTTTATTTGTGTGACAAGTGCTTTGTAATTGTGTTCATACAGTTACTGAGTTTGTCTTTGGAGGTAGCCTCTCAAGCATTTAATGAAATTCACTTTAAATGGAATTTCTTTTTCACTTTAAATGGAATTTCTTTTTCTAGTTCATGCTCTTGGGTTAGATGTTCATATATAGAAATGCTAATGATTTATGTGGATTTATTTTACATCCTGTTATTTTACTGAATTTCTCAATTGTTTTAAGTAGTTTTTTAGATGATTTTCTTGGGTTCTCTAAGTCATCTGCAAAGAGTAAAAGTTTTGCTTCCTCATTACTGGTTCTGAGTCCTTCAATTTCTTTTTCTTCCCTTTTTGCTAAAGCTAACATTTCTATTATTATATTGAATAGTAATGCTCCTAGTTTATGCGCATTACATATAATAAATGTTGCTGTTTTAAATAGATTCAGCCTATTATTTTAAGGAATACTTCATTTATTCCTATACTTTTTAGTGTTTTTAATAGAAATGGATGCTGTATTTTGTCAAAGACATTTTTTTGCACCTATTGAGATAACATATGATTTCTGTTGGTTTTGATAATGATTTGTTCAACTATGTTGAGTGTTTTCCTAATATTGAACCATCCCTGCCTACTGATATAAATCCTACTTGATCATGGTATATTATTCTATAAATAATGTGGTAATCTTTTTGTTAAAATTTTATTTAAGATTCTTACTTGGGCAGCTAGGTGGCACAGTGGATAGAGCAATGGCTCTATCCATGTCAGGAAGACATGAGTTCAAATCTGACCTCAGACACTAAATAATTGCCTAGCTGTGTGACTTTGGGCAAGTCACTCAATGCCAATGCCTTACATAAATAAAATTTTTAAAAAAGATTTTTACAACAATGTTCTTTGGCTGTTATGGTTCTTCCTGTTTTAGATATCTATACCATATTGGAATTAAAAAAGGAATTTGGAATAACTCCTATTTTTTTACAATAGTTAATGTAGAATAGGAATTAACTGTTCCTTAAGTGTTTGGTAGAATTCACTTGTAAATCTATCTGAACTTGAAGACTTTTCTTTTGTTTTTAATTTTTTTATTTAAGGCAATGGGATTAAGTGACTTGCCCAGGGTCACACAGCTAGGCAATTGTTAAGTGTCTGAGTTCAGATTTTAGCTTAGGTCCTCCTGATTCCAGGGCCAGTACTCTATCCACCACACCACCTGGTTGCCTCTCAGAGATTTTTTCTTAGAGAGTTTATTGATGGTTTCTGCCATTTCTTTTTTGAAATGGAGTTATTTAAGCATTTTATGTCCTCTTTTATTAATCTGGGCAATTTGCATTTTTATAAATATTCATCCATTTCACTCAGGTTTTCAAATTTATTGGCATATAGTTCAATGAAATAGTTCCAATTATCTCTTTAATTTCTTCCTCACTGGTGATTAATTCAACCTTTTCATTTTTGATCCTGATGATTTGGTTATCTTCTTTCTTTTTTTTCTTATTTTTAGTTTTTGCAGTTTTTGCAGGGCAATGGGGTTAAGTGGCTTGCCCAAGGCTACAAAGCTAGGTAGTTATTAAGTGTCTGAGACCAGATTTGAACCCAGGTACTCCTGACTCCAGGGCCGGTGCTCTATCCACTGTGCCACCTAGCCACCCCCTTTCTTTTTTTTAAATAAGATTAACCAAAAGTTTATCGGGTTTTTTTCATAAAACCAACTCTAAGTTTTATTTATTAGGTCAGTGAATTTTTTTTTTTTGCATTCAATTGTATTAATCTTTCCCTTGAGTGTCAGAATTTCTAATTTGGTACTTAACTGGAAATTTTCAATTTGTTCTTTTTCTAGTTTTTTAGTTGCATATCTAATACATTGATCTCCTCTTTCTCTATTTTATTCATATAAGCATTTACAGATATAAATTTTCCCTAAAAACTGCCTTGGTTGCATCCCCTAAATTTTGGCATGATTGTTATCATTTTCTTTTTTTATTTTCTTTTTTTTTTGATTGTTATCATTTTCTTGGATGAAATTATTGATTACATCTATGATTTCTTGCTTGAACCACTCAATTTTTAAAATTAATTTATTTGATTTCCAATTAATTTTTAGTTCATCTTTCCATGATACTTCATTACATATGTTTTTTATTGCATCATGATCTGAGAAGCATGCATTTATTATTTTTGCCTTTCTGCATTTGAATGTAAAGTTTTTATGTCCTAGTACATGATCAATCTTGGTATAGGTGCCATGTACTACAGAGAAAAAGGTATGTTCTTTTCTAACCCCTTAAAGTTTTCTCTAGTAGTCTATCATATCTAAGTTTTCTAAGATTTTATTCACCTTCATATCTTCCTTCTTGTTTAGATTGTGATTTGATTTATATAATTCTGAAAGAGGGAGGTCAAGAACCCCATTATTAAAGTTTTGCTGTCTATGTCTCCTTGTAATTCACTCAACTTTTCCTCTAGGAATTTGGTCACTATACCACTAGGTGCACACATGTTTAATAATGATTTAGCTTCGTTGCCTATATTGTCTTTTAAGACAATGTAATTTCCTTCCTTATCCCTTTTAATGAGATTGATTTTTGTTTTTGCTTTATCTGAGATTAATATCATTTCTCCTGGTTCTTTTACTTCAGTTTACTAGCAGTTTACTGAAGTAAAAATATATTTTGCTCCAACCTTTTACATTTACTTTGTGTTTGTCTCTCTGCATCAAATGTGTTTCCTGTAAGCAACATATTGTAGAATTCTTGTTATTAATCCATTCTGCTATCTACTTCCATTTTATGAGAGCTTGTCCCATTCAATTAATAGTGAAGATTACTAATTCTGAATTTCCCTCCATGCTATCTTTCCCATTTATATTTTTCTCTTTCCTTTCCTCTTATTCCTTCTCACCAAAGTTTTACTTCCTTTCCCCTTAAACTTTTCTTTTAAATTTTAACTTTCAGTTTATTTTCACTTATACCTTCCTTTTCCCTTTTATCAGTCCCCTCTTCCCTTTTCTTTCTTTTCCCCTCTCCACTTCCCTGTAGAGTAGGATAGCTTTTTAAACCCAAGTGGAAATGTATCTTATTTCCCTTTTGGGTCAAATCTATTGAATAGCATTTACACAGTGTTCACATCTTCCCTTCTTTCCCTCCACCATAGAAGTACTATCAATCAAGTACTATCAATCAAAGTACCATCAATTGAAGTTGATTAATTGATTGCTTGATAAGCTCAAAGTACAATCACAAGCTGATTGATTGATTGATAAGCAGCATTGTCTCATGGTCATTAAGTACCCTCCCCTCTTCTGGCTCATTAGAAATATATTTCTCAAGAATCATGAATCTCAGAAATTATAATCATTTTATACCTTATTCCTCTTTCAAGAACCCTTCATAGAAATACAATCTTCATGAACCTAAGCATCATGCAAAGCCTAATCATTTCATGAATCATTTGTACTCCCCCAAGATACTCTCCCCCACACTCCCTCCTTTTAGCCCCCCTACCATGGTACATAAATCCTTGTTAATAGAAGTATGGATTAAGATAAAATCACTTCCTTATCTCTTTATGTCCAACCTTTTTAAGTAGGCTCCCTTCTTGTGCCCCTAAAGTCACTTCTGATTTAATGAACTACAGGGTCCCTAAGTACTCTAAGACTGGACATTCTGAAGATCTCTTTCTTAAGAATTTTACAATTCATTGTAAGGTATGGGAGACACTGGCTCAGGACAGGCAAGCATAGAATGCCTTCATCAGAGAAAGGGCTAAACTCTATGAGAAAGAATTAAGGTAGATCAAAGGAAAATGAGACACAAGTTTAGAGTAAGCATCCCAGCTTTTCATCTGGGCTATTTATCTCAAACATAGTGATGCCATCTTGACCTTCTTCAATGGAAAGATAAGAACCATCCATACCCATCCTCTAAATCCAATCTCTCCAACATATTCAATGCTTTAATTATCCTAAGAGAAATAGAATTCTCAAGAATTAAATGTGTTAAAGCTTCCTGTACAGGGTAGTTTAGAATTTAATGTTCTTGACTAACATTTGTTTTGTTTTGTCCCTTCCCCTTTTCACTTACCTTCTTATGCATCTCTTGAGTCTTGTATTTGGAGATTGAATTCTCTGCTCAGTTCGGGTCTTTTTATCAAGAATTTTGGAAATCATCTATTTCTCTGAACATCCATCTTTTCCCCTGACAGAATATGCTGAATTTTGCAGGGTAGTAAATTCTTGGTTGTTATCCAAGGTCCCTGATGCCCTCCAAAATTTTGTATTTCAGGTCCTCCAATCCTTCAATGCTGAAGCTGAAAGCCTGTGTAAATCTAATTGTGGTTCCTTTGTATTCAAATTGCTTTTTTTTTTTTGCTGCTTGCAGTATTTTCTCCATTATTTGAGAATTCTGGAATTTGGCAATGATAATCCTTGGAGTTTTTGTCCTGGGCTCTCTTTCTGGAGGAGTTCTGTGTATTCTTTCTATTGCTATTTTGCCTTCTTGCTCTAGCATATTTGGACAGTTTTCCCTAATAATTTTCTGAAAGATATTATCCAGGTTCTTTTTTTATCTAGACTTTCTAGTAATCCAATAGTTCTTTTTTTTTAATTTTAGGAAAGTTTTATTTATTTTGAGTTTTGCAATTTTTCCCCTAATCTTGCTTCCCTCCCCCTCCACCTACAGAAGGCACTTTGTTAGTCTTTACATCATTCCCATATTATGCATTGATCTAAGTTAAATGTGATGAGAGAGAAATCATATCCTTAAGGAAGAAACATATAATATATGATATAGCAGAATTACATAATAAGATAACTTTCCTGAATCTATTTTCCTGGTCATTTGTTTTTTCTAAATGGTACTTTATGTTTTCTTCATTTTTTTTCACCCTTTTTACTTGGCTTAATGGAATCTTGTAGTATCATTAGCTTCATTGGTTTCTATTTGTCAAATTCTAATTTTTAGGGTTTTATTTTCTTCAGTTAAGTTTTGTGTTTCCTTTTCCAGTTAGTTAATTTTACTCTTTGCTAAGTTGCATTCCCTTTCCAGTTGATGCATTTGAGTTTTAGATGAGCTGCATTCCTTTTCCAATTGATCTGTTTTATTTTTTGAAGAGTAACAATTTTTTCCAGTTGATTATTTCTACTTTTAAAGAGATGATTATTTTGGTAAATTTTTCCTAATTTTCCTGTATGACTTTCATTTCTTTTTTCTATTTTTCTTCTTCCTCTCTTCTTTGGTTTTTAAATTCTTTTTTAATCTCTTCAATGAGCTTTTGGATTTGAGTCCAATTAAAAGATTCTTTTGAGACTTCCCCTATAGGTAATTTTTCACCACTTTCTTCTGAGGTAGTATTGTTATTATCTTTATCTGCATAGTAGTTTTTTTTTAATTTTTTTTTTTAGGTTTTTGCAAGGCAAACAGGGTTAAGTAGCTTACCCAAGGCCACACAGCTAGGTAATTATTAAGTGTCTGAGACTGGATTTGAACCCAGGTACTCCTGACTCCAGGGCCGGTGCTTTATCCACTATACCACCTAGCCACCCCCCATAGTAGTTGTTTATGGTAAATTCACTTTTAGTTTTTTTCTCATCTTGGTTGTTTTGAGCTCTACTCCTGGATTATAGGGAATATAGACCCAAGCTTTTTATGCTGGGGCAGGGATCTGATCCCTGGTTTTTTTGTTGGCCAAGATGTTGCCTATGCAGTTCAGGCATTGTCTTTGCAGAGGTTTGTTTCCTTCTTTGTGTCTGGGTCTACCTATGCAGAGGTTTATTCCCAACCCAGTCCTGTTTTTTGGCCCAGTGTTCCCAGGACTCAGACTTTGTTTGGGGTTGGGACCCTCCTTGCTGGTTTGCTATCTAGCTGCTGGGAGTTATACTGTTAGGACCTGGACTACATTGTAACTCAAAGCTTCCCACTGGCTTTCCTGCTCTCCCACCTAGCTGGGCTTTTCTTCCCCTTTTCCCCCAAAGAGTCAGACTTACACTGAAAATCCTTCACAGTGTCTACATTTGAAAACTACTTTGGAACCCATCTTTTGGTGGGATTTGTAGCTTTAATGTCTATACAAAGGCTTCATTTAGAGTTGTGTAGGAAAAGTTCCAGGAGCATGCTAGCTTCACACCACCATCTTGGGTCCATGATATTATGTATTATAATAATTTCTCTTGGTCTCTATCACCCTACCTGACAGTGAGTTCCTTGAGTCAGAGACACTGTTTTATCTCTATTTCCCTCTGTTCCCATTTCCTAGCTGGCCCTATGAGTGCCTGCAGAGAAGGCATTTAATAAATATTTGTTGAATTGTTCTATTTCTTGAAGTTCTTAATAATAATAATAATAACTCTAATTGTAAAATAAAGAGGTTTCTATATTTTATTTCATTCCTCACACCCCTGTTAAACCAATCTAGGCCCCATACCATTTGCAAACAAGACAGATTGCTTATAGTTGATTGACCAAAAATTTAAATTCTCACTAAGCATCAGAATAAATGATTTATAGTGGGCAAGTCATAATCCACTTAACCAAAAAAGATGATAGGAATATTCCTGGCTAGTACAGATGAGGCCCATTCATTGGCACTAGCTCTGGGCTCAAATTTCTGGCTGAATTTTGGCTCCTCCTGGGAGAGCCAAATTTTGTTCACTGCTGAAAAGACTCAGCTGGCTCCTTCTTGTGATGGCTCCCTTAGCCTATGGCTGATGGCCACAGGCTATATAATCTTGGCTCTGTGCTCCTGGGTTTTCTTTACAATAGGCGGAGTTCGACTCATTCCTTTGGCTACTGGTCCATGAGATGTCTCCAAGGCTCCTGCTGGCTTCCAAGGCAATCAGCCAACTCTCTAGCCAAACCTGTTCTTTGGCCTCTTCTGGCTATTGGCCTTCTCTCAGGAAAGCAATTAATTTACTTACCAGAGCAAGAGGTGCCCTCTCTGGTTCATCTCTCCTGTTTCCTCTAGAGCTTGGAAGGGAGCCATTTGTTTGGTCTGACCAGAACCATTATTAACATTACCACCTTGTAGGCTTGCATCATGGCAAGGCCTTGATAAGTTCTTTCATGACCCTGTTAACAAATCTTCTTTTAAAAAAGAGACTTTCCTCCCCTTCCTTCCCTTTTCCTTTCCTCTCCATTTCTTATCCCCCTATAACTTTGCCTAATAATTGGCCAAAATAGTCATTGGCCAAAATAGAAGGTAATCATCAAGGGGCATTTAAAAATCATTTAAACCAACTTCTTATTTGAAAGACGAGGAAATTGAATCTTAGAGGGGTAAACCAACATGTCCAAATTCATAACTACTAATTAGCAGAGCCAGTATTTGAACCCCATCACATACACACACACACACACACACACACACACACACACACACACACACACTCACACACCCCAGAATCTGCCTTTCTTGGACCTTTTCATCTACTCTTAAATTTGCCTACTGAAATCATGATTGCCCTCTGTTTTTTCTAGCACAGGAGAAGCAATCTCATTAGCTTATTCACATAAATCTTATAAGCACTTATAATTTATGACCCTACTCATTTATTTATGCATTTAAGAAAAAAATAGAAAATACTTAAGACAAAGGAACAACTTGATAATAGTAGAATTTCAAGCATCTATAGGGAAAACATTTTTAAGGTAGGAGGGCTTCCCTAGGATGCCTCAAATCACACCAGTTTATTATTATAATTATGACTCATTAAAATAAAGCATCTTTTAAAAAAAATTATTTTATGTTCAATTTATGAAGAAAACAAGCATTTCCATAACATAGTATAATAAATATATGATTGGACATAAAACTACAAATCTATAATGTAAAATTTGCTGTTCCTTTTAAATATGTAATAAAGTTATCTTGTCAATTTTTTTCTTTTTTTTCTTTCCCCTTCTCCTAAGACTATGATTAGCATCTTAAGGTTTCCTAATTAGTTTTTTCATAGCAACTTCCTGAAGTCATTATGCGTTAATATTCCCATATATTAATGGGAGGAACAAAGGAGGAAACCAAGGCTCAGAGAGTTTGAGTTAACCAAGATCAAGGTTAAATATCTACTAACACTATCCATCTATACCACTGGATAGGAAGCTGTTGTCTTTTTACCTCCTTATATCTGAATTTCCCTTGTCTGGTCTTTGTTTTTTTCTGATTATTTTCTGTCAAGGTTCTCAGCTCCAATCTCAACAATTAGAAGAAGCTTAAATAAAACATTTAAGCAATTTCAAGACAGTCAAGATGTTTTAGGAGAGAGGACAATTGATTTGAAAAGAGAGGATCTATATTTAAATTTTACTAGCTGTATGACTGTAGGAAAGTCACTTAATCTCTTTGACCCTACTTTTTCTCACTTGTAAAATGGGGTGGAGGTGGAATTGTAGGAGGGAGGATGGATCAAATGGCTTCTAAGTTCCCTTTCACCTCTAAATATGTGATCTTAAAAGGAATATTTAAAAATTTTAGATTCAGGTAGCTAGGTAGTATAGGGTAGTATAGTAGATAGAGCACTGGTTTTGGAGTCAGGAGGACCTGAGTTCAAATCCAGTCTCAGACACTTAATAATTATCTAGCTGTGTGACCTTAGACAAGTGACCCATTGCCTTACCAAAAAAAATTTAAATTATAATGAAGTCAGAATTTTTAGCTCATCTATCCATTTTACAAATCACAAATCACAGAATGAGCTAGTTAAGCTAAGAATCATAATATAGCACTTTATAGTTTACATTTGAGCCTCTCAACAATCCTGGGAGGTGGTATTATTATTATTTCCAATTTACAAATGAAGAAACTGAGGCAGAGAGAGGTGAAGTGACTTACCTAGTATGGAATAGCTAATATGTGTTTGAGAATGGATTTGAACTTAGACTTCCCTGACTTCAGGTATTGCATTCTAGTCATAACTGTTTATTTTACTGAAATGTAATAGATATTGTATTTGAGTTATATTTATATATATTATATATTATAAGGTTATAATTGGATATATTTAAATATAAAAGTATATGTAATAATTAAATTCAAGTTCCAAAAAAGTTAACTTCACAAGAATAGAATAGAAGAAACATAGATAGCAATTTATCTGAAAAATCCTTTTAAATTTTAGTGTTCTGCAAGCTTAATGTGAATCAAGTGAATGCTCTGACATATAGGTGCTTTGAGGAAGCTAAAGGTATAGTGGTTAGAGTTCCAGGCCTTAAATCGGGAAAACCTAAGTTCAAATCTGACCTCAGACAGTTACTAGCTGTGTGACCCTGGGCAAGTCAGGTAACCTGTTTGCCTAAGTTTCTTCATCTGCAAAATGAAATGGAGAAGGAAATAGCAGACCATTCCAAGGTCTTTTGCCAAGAAAAACTCCAAATGAGGTCATGAATAATTGCACACACTGAAATAACTGAATAACAACAACAAAATAAGGATAATAACACCACCTACATTCCAAGGTTGCTCTGAGGATCACACAAGATACTATTTTTAAATTTTTATTTTAGTCTGAACTTAAGAAATGAAATAAATATTTCCTTATAGTAGAATGGGGGAAAAAATGAATGTACAAGAAACTATAAATCTATTGTGTACAACTTACTATTCCTTTTACATATATGGAATTATTCCTTCTATATTGTGATTTAGATATCAGAGGTCAGCATATGAAATTAAATGAAAATTTTGGAGATGTCACGGATGACATGTGATGGCCAGCAGAGGATACAAATACTTAAACCAAATTTTACAATAAGGTAAACACCACATAAAATAAAATGTAAAAATTCTGATCTCTTCTCTGGTATAAAAGAAGGGTCAAAAAAATGTACCTGGATTGTCCAGATAGCAGAGAAGGGAGAAGGGAATGGGCACTGTACCTTTACACCCTGAAATATGGAAAAAATAATTGTAATAAAGTTATCATGTAACTTTGGTTTTTTTCCCTTCTTTTTTCTCACCCACCACCCCCTCCAGCTACAGTAGGTCCCATATAAATATTATTCCCTTCCTCTTATGGCAGCTCCAGAAAGTCCCTATAAAGAGAATAAAAGAGAATAAAGAGAAGCATACAGTCCTATATCACAGTTCAAGTTCTGCTGAATTGCATCCTGGTGAGACCACTGATGAAATACTACCTCCACTTCTAGCTGCCACATTTGATGAAGGACTTTAGCAAGTAAAGTAAATACACAGAAGAGCAACTAGAATGTTAAAGGGTCTCTGACTATGAATATCAGTTGAATGAACTGAGGACATTTAACTTGTAGAAAAAGATTTAATGAGAACATGCTAAATGTCTTCAGGAATGTGAAGGAATTTCAGCTGAAGAAAGGATTAGACCTGGTCTTGATCTAGGAGGGGCAGAACCAGGAGCCATTGAGGAAAAGTTGCAGAGACAAGCTAGCTCCAGATCCTCCTGACTTACTCCCATTACTTGAAGAAAGAAGAAGACATTAAGAGGAAGCCTATAGTTAAGAGTTTCAGAGTTTTCTTTATAAAACTTGTTGTCCAATCTTTTGTTCAGTCATAGGGAAAAGTGGGATAATCCACTGAATTTGGAATCCATAAAACCTAGGTTCCTTTTGTTCAACTATGGGGTAATGTGGAATAATTCACTGAATTTGAAAGTACACAAAATCTAGGTTCTTCTTCTGTTCAGTTATAGGGGAAAGTGGAATAATACATTAGATCCTTAAAACCTAGGTTCAAAGTTTGCTATATGAAAGATCCTGGACCAATCTGTATTTCTGCTGTAAAATGAAGGGGTTAGACTTGGCAGCCTCTCACTTCTCCTCTACCTCTAAATCTCGATCCTATGAAGAATCAGAATCCTATAGCTGAAATCCATCAAGACTAAATCACAACTGAGCTAGAATTCTTCCTAAAACAGACCTTTAAGTGATGGGGAAGAGGTTACCTTGCAAGACCTCCGTTTTCACTTTTGTTATTGTTGTTTAGTTGCTTTCAGTCATTTCCAATTCTTCATAATCCCTTTTAGGTTTTGTTTTGAGGTTTCTTGGCAGAAATACTGAAATAGTTTGTCATTTCCTTTTCCAGCTCATTCTGTGGACGAGAAAACTGAGGTTAATAAGGTTAAACGACTTGGTCAGGATCACACAACTAGTGTCTGAGGTCAAATTTGACTTCAGGAAAATGGGACTTCTTTACTCCAGGCTCGGTATACTAGCCACTGAATCACCTAGATGTCCATTCTACTTTTGGAGAATTCCAATTGTGAGGATATTTATTCTTACATCAGCTTAAATCTGCCTCTGCAAAATTTGTTTCTTGTTCTGCCCTCTGTGAGGCAAAGCAGAAAAATTAGTGGGAGTGGAAAAAATTCTGTATTTTAAGTCAGAAGTTCCATGTTCAAATCTCATCTCTGTCGGTTTACTGTGTGACCTGAGGGAGTCTCTAAAACCCCTTCAGGAACTAGTTTTCACTTTCAAAAAAATAAAGAAGTTAGCTAGCTAGCTTCTAGCACTGAATCCTAGGCTAGGAAATCTATTCTCTATTTCACATGACAACCTTTAGATACTAAGACAGCCATCCTCCCACCTTCTCATTCCTTCCCCCACACCACTCCCCACCCCTGTCTCCCAACTAGCTTGTCTTCCAACTATCCTCCATCCCTGGCTGAACTGTCTGTCACCATCAGACTAGCCAGCTTCCCCTTCCAATAGGTTGTTTTGTCAGTCACTGGCTGGCCTGATAGTGTTGGACAGTTCAGTTGACCAGTAACATTTGTGGAACGAGAGTAGGTGGTGATGCAAACTTCTTGCTGTAGCCCTGCTGGTAATCTAATTTAGAGGAAGTCTTCCAGACATTGCTAGGTTCTGCCAAACAAGGATTGCAGTATTGATAGACTGGCCAATGGCCTTTGACTCCATAGATACAAGAAGTTTGTTTTAATTGTTTTAAGGAAAAATAATGAAAAAAAGGAATAAAGAATCCTCTAGTCTGCAGGAAACAGCTTCCCTGCACCAAGGTCCTCTTTTGCTTAGCTTTTATCCCAGAAAATGTTCAGAAAAATGAAAAGGAACTCATCCCTCCCACCCCCAACTCCTGAAGTGGGATCACTGAGGGATGACTCAGAAGGCAGTTCTGACACCAGGTGTTGCCTAAGATAAGGAAAGCCTTGACACGTGCCTGCTCCCCACCATCCACCCCTATCTAGCTGCAGATACCTCCTTAGCTACAAGGATTTTCCTCTCAGCCACAGGCCCTGTGGAGCAAGACAGCAAAATTGAACCTCTGGCTCTCAGCTCAATACTGAAGCCTCAAATGCAGGACTAGATTAATTTAATTTTGAAGAGATTGCCTTAAAAGAAGCCTACAAGATAAAATCTGACATGTTAAAGTGATAAAAATGGAAAAAATTAAGGCATCATCTTGGTGAGCAGACTTGAAAGTCAGATTATTATTAAAGTATTAATAAATGCCTTATTGATGAAAATTAAAGTTATTAATGAACATCTTATTAGACACTTTCTAGTTAAGTTCTGGGAATACAAAGGCTACCCTCAAGAAACTTGCATTATTAGGGGACTGACAACCTTCTATTCTTCTTAAGAGGAGTAAAATAAGTGTCCCTGAGAGGTTAGCTCAGGGTCACAGTATCTGAGGTGGGATTCAAATTGTGATCTGCCCCATACTGTACAAGTAATATAGAAACTTGAATTCATGCCTCTGACTCCAGAGCCAGTTCTCTCCTTCTTCAGATTTTTCATAACCAATCTAAGAGATTTGTCACCATCTTCTTAACCAAAATGGTAACAGCGAGCTGAAACAATGGATAAAGAACTGGAGTCTGGCAGATCTGGAAGAGTGGAGTTCAAATCCAGCCTTAGCCATTTACTAGTGTGATCCTGGTGATAAATTCTGTTTGTGTTAGTTTCCTCAACTATAAAATGGGAATGAGAGTAATAACACCACTCACTAGAGTTGTTTTTTTTTTTGGGGGGGTGGGGTCAAATGAGATAATATTTGTAAAGCACTTAGAGCTAGGAACTTATCTGGGGTTATATAAATTTTAATTCCCTTCCCCTTTCTTCCCTATCAGTGAATCAATAAGCATTTATTAAGACTTACTATGTGTTCAGTCAGGAAGACTCATCTTCCTAAAGTCAATTCTGTCCTCACTAACTGTGTACCCCTAGACAAGTCACTTAACCCTGTTTGCCTCAGTTTCCTCATCTGGAAAATGAGATGGAGAAGGCAATGGGAAATCACTCCAGTGATTTGCCAAGAAAGTGTCACAAAGAGTCGCACAACTGAAACAACAGAAATGCTATGTGTCCAACAAAGTCCTGGGCACTATAAATACTATTGAATCAAAGATAGATGCCTTCTAAGAGCTTCTATTCAACTAGGTGACCTTGGGTAAAGTTAACTTGGCCTCAGTTTCCTCAAATGTAAATTAAGGGGGTTGGCCTGAATGGACTTCATGATCTCTTCAAGCTCTGTCATCCCATGGTCATATCTAGCTTTTAATGCCCTTCCTAAAATGTGGTGTCCAGAACCTAGCACACCCCTCCTGATGTGGGCAGACCAATCTCATGTCAAATGTAGGGGTCAGATTACTAAAATAAAGCTTTTTCCTTTCTGCAGTATGGTCTAATGGATAGAGGGGGCAGCCTCAGGACGAGGAAGAGATGGGTTCAGTCCCGACTCCAGCCACAAATCATCCCTCTCTCCACAAGTATGGCACTTAATTAATTTACCTCTGAGCAGAGCCTAGCTACAGGAACTATGAAGAGATCTTAATTTATACACTACTCTTGCTAACATTTCCAGCATCCATTTCCTTGATGACCCCCTAGCAATGGCTTTAGATATCCCACGTAGAAAAGCATTTCCTTCTGTTTGCTCTAATGGATTGCTTTTAATTTCACTGAGTGCTCTTTTATTCTTATAGCTCTTGACAAGGTTAGGAGGCTAACTGACTGAGGCTGGCTGCTCTGATAGGAAATTTGTATGGGCTAGGGTAAGGGGAGTCGAAGGGCAAGGAAGAGATGGGAAGAGCAAATCCACTTTGTAAAGACAATCTCATTATGTAGATAAAGCATAAGAAGGCATAAAGCAAACAAAAGCCCCTCCTCTTGAAATATTGATGAATTTATTCTTGTTTCTTCTCCAAGGTCTATAAGTCTTACATAGAGTAAGAATGTAATAAATGCTTTTATATTCTTTCCTTCACAATGCATTCAAGGAGTAGATCCTTAATAAATGCTTGTAAAATGAATGGGATAGAATTGTGAATTTTCTCTCTCATTCCTCAAATAGAAATCAGTAGGTCAGCTAAGTGGTACAGTAAATAAAAAGCCTGCTTTTAAATCCTACCTCAGATTCCACCTGTGTAACCCTGAGCAAACGACTTCACCTTTGTCTGCCTCAGTTTTCTCATCAGTAAAATAGGAATGATAATAATAGAACTTCTCTCCAAAGGTTGTTGCATCACCTGGATGAAATTTAGAAACTGTTTTAAAAGCTTTAAGATACTATATAAATGCTAATTATTATTATTATTATTATTTTAAAGAATAGGAGGAAGGGACCTTTGAAATTATTTGGGTCAGTAGTTCTGGATCTATTTTATTTTTTGTATTTACATAGAGATAGTTTTCAACATTCATCTACTTGCAAGCTTTTGAGTTTCACATTTTTCAGCCACCCACCTTTTGCTTGCCTCTCTCCAAGGTAGTGATCAATCTAATATGGGTTGTACATTACAACCATGTCTAACATATTTATGCTGTGAAAGAAGAATTAGAAGTAAGGGGGGAGAAAGGGAACCATGAGAATGAAGGAAAAAAGAAAAAAGTTTTAAAAAGTGGACATAGTTTGCTTTGCTCTGCATTCATATTCCATAGTTTTTCTCTAGATGTGGATGACATTTTTCCATAACAGTTCTCTGAATTGTTGAGAGGAATTGTGTCTATCATAGTTGATCACCTCTCAATGTTGTGGTTAATGTGTACAATATTTTCCTGATTCTGCTCATTTCACTCAGCATCAGTTCATGAAAGTCTTTTCAGGCTTTTCTGTAGTCTAGACACTTGTGATTTCTTACAGAACAACAGTACTCCATCACATTCATAGACTATAACTTGTTCAGCCACTCCCAATGATGGGCATCCTCTTCATTTCCAATTCTTTGTCACTATAAAAAGATATGCTCTAAACATTTTTGTATATGTGAGTCTTTTTCCCGTTTTCCCTTTTTTTCCCTTTTTTCCTAATCTCTTGGAGATATAAACCCAGGATTGCTGGATCAAAGGGTATGCACAGTTTTATTGTCCTTTGGACATTATTATAAATTGCTCTCCAGAATGGTTAGATAACAATATCACCAACAATACATTAGTGTTTTCTTCAGACAATTTTTTTTAATTCTTCCCTATCAGGACAACAATGATCAACTTCCTTTTTTTTAGCCAATCTGATAGGTGTAAGGTGGTTGCTCAGAATTGTTTAAATTTGCATTTCTCTAATCAATAATGGTTTGAAGTATTTTTTCAGATCATTATAGTTTTAATTTCTTCATCTGAAAACTGTCTCTTCATATCCTTTGACCATTTATCAATTGGAGAATGACTTGTATTCTTGATAATTTGACTCACTTCTCTATATAGTTAAGAAATTAATTCTTCATCAGAAACACTAACTGAAATTTGTTTTTCAGCTTTCTGTATTCCTTCTAATCTTGGTTTCATTATTTGGTTTGTGCAAAAAACCTTTTAACTTAATATAGTCAAAATTATCTTTTTTTGCAATTTATTATGTTCACTATCTTTTGTTTTGGTCATAAACTCTTCCTCTCTAATAGTCATTTACTATTGTTTCTTTTCTATTCTATCCCACTGATTCAATTCTCAGTTTCTTAATCAATATCAGACATTTTTGACAACTACTACTTTACAATATAGTTTTACATCTGGTATGGCTAGGCCACCTTCTTCCACATTTTAATTAATTCCCTAAACATTCTTGATCTTTTGTTCTTCTAGATGGATTTTGTTACTATTTTCTCTAGCTCTGTAAAAAATATTTGGTTGTTTGATTGGTATGACACTGAATAAATAAATTTAGGTTAATTGTGATTTTTAATTAAATTAGCTTGGCCTATCCATGAACAATTGACATTTTTCTAATTATTTAGATCTGATTTTGTTTATGGGAAGTGTTTTGTTGGGTTCACATAGTTTCTGACTTGTCTTGGGAAGTAGATTTGCAAGTATTTTATGTTGTCTACAGTTACTTTAAATGGAATTTCTCTTTTTATCTCTTACCTATTGTACTTTGCTGTTAATATATAGAAAAGCTGATAATTTACATGGTTTTACTTTATATCCTGATAATTTGCTAAAGTTGTTCTTTTTTCAAGTGTTTTTTTAGTGATTTTCTAGAATTCTCTAAGTATATCATCATATTATCTACAAAGATTGAGAGTTTTGTTTCCTCATTGCCTATTCTAATTCCTTCGTTTTTCTTCTCATATTACTAAAGCTAACATTTTTTTTTGGCAAGGCAATGGGGTTAAGCGACTTTTCACAGCGATAAGTATTAAGTGTCTGAAACTGAATTTGAACTTAGGTCGTCTTGACTCCAGGGTTGGTGCTCTAACCAGTGCACAACCTAACTGCTCCTAAAGCTAACATTTCTAATACTATATTGAATAATAATGGTGATAATAAGCATCCTTTTTTCACCCCTGATCCTATTGAGAATACTAATTTATCCCCATTACATACAATGCTTGCTCATGGTTTTACATAGGTACTGCTTATCATTTTAAGGAAAACTTCATTTATTCCTAAACTTTCTAGGGTTTTTAATAGAAATGAGAGCATTTTGTCAAAGGCTTTTTCAGTATCTATTGAGATAAACTTAAGATTTCTATTAGTTTTGTTGTTGATGTGGTCAATTATGCTGATTGTTTGCCTAATATTGAACCATCCCTGAATTTCTGGTATAAAATTCTCCCTGGTCATGGTGTATTAAACTAGTGATAACTTATATAATCTTTTTGATAATAATTTATTTAAAATTTTTGCATAAATATTCATTAGGGTGATTGATCTATAATTTTCTTTGTTTTGGTTTTTCCTGGTTTATGTATCAGTACTATGTTGGTGTCATGAAAGGAATTTGACAGATTTACTTCACTTATTTTTTTTATAGTCTTATGCCTCTACCTTCTTCTCCTGGTATAATCCTTTTTTCATTTCTTGATTGTTTTATACTGTCATGTACTTAGAGTACACTCTAAGCATACTCTTTCCAACTGTCCTAATAGAAGCATAATTCCCAAGGGTTATAAGATATATACATATATATACATATACATATACACACACACACACACACACACATATATATATATATATCACGTAATAATTGCTTCATAAGCATATGCTGTCTCCAAGCTTGCTCCCCTCAACTGTTCTAAGAGAAATACAATTCTGGAGAGCCATAAGTATCATCACATCATGTTAATTTAAATTCACACACTCTGTCCAAGCATGCTCCCTCTACCTGTCCCAATAGAAATACAATTCATTGACTCATACCCACAATCTTTGTCCAAGTAAACTCACACTAACTGTCCTAATAGAAAAATAATCCTCAAGAACTAAAATTATTATCACATAATAATCATCCTCTAAGTATGTTCCTTTAAACTGTCCTAAAAGAAATACAATTCTCAAAATTTGCAAATATTGTCTTCCTATGTAGGGATGTAAATATTTTAGTGTTATTGACCAACATTTTTTCTTTCCATTCACCTTTTTAGATTCTTGTATTTAACGATTAAGTTTTCTGTTCAGTTCTGGTCTGTTCATAAGTAAATTTGATTTAATTGAAAATTCATCTTTTCCCTTGGAATATTATGCTGAATTTTGCAGGGTAAAATGATTCCAAGCACCATTGCCCTCAAGAATATCATATTCCAGGCTCCAATTCTTTAATGTTGAAGATGACATTCCTGCATGATCTTGACTATAGCTTCCTGGTAATTAAATTGCTTCTATTTGGCTACTTGCAGTATTTTCTCCTTTGGATGATAATTCTGAAATTTGGAGTTTTTATTTTGAGATCTCTTCCTGGGGATGATCAATGGTTACTCTCAAAGATTATTTTATCTTCTTGTTATAAGAAATTAGCACAATTTTCCTTGATAGTTTCCTGAAAGATATTGTCCAGACTTTTTTTAACTGTGGTTTTCAATAAATTCATGAATTCAATGATTCAATGAATCAACAATTCATTAATTATCTCTCCTGGATCTATTTTCTAAGTTTGTTATTTTTCCTAAGGGATACTTTAAATTTTCTTCTTTTCCCCCATCTTTTGGTTTTGTTTGACAGAATCTTGGTGTTACGGGATGTAGGCTATGTTCAAGGAAGACTAATACTTTAATGTGAGGGCTGCTGAGCCCTCTTCAAGGTTGCTTTCCAGCTTTGTTGTCCATCTGAGCCACTTAACTCTCACCTGTGTATCTAAGAAGCTGTAGCATGCATAGAGGTCACACCCTCATAAGCCACTTCTGGAAGGCAGGCTAAACCAGGTTGAGGGTAACTGAGAAAGACTGAAACTCATTAGTGAGTAGTGGAGGGTATCTCCCCAAGCCAGTGAAGTCTTCCACTGATGGAATGAGAGGAGGAGTACCATGCATTCCAACAGCCATGAACCCAGTTGAAGCAGGTGCTGTGCAGGGCTTAGAGCTTGGTTAGACATCAAGACGCCAAGGTCATCCACTGCATCTAGAGTCATCACCAGTTGTCTTGACTCTATCTTGCTATGTTGAATCATGATGACTTTGGAAGAGAGAGGCAGATGACTCCATGCAACTCTACCTTACTTAAATTCAATGTGTGTATTCTACGAAAGACATCACTTATAACCAAGCCTCAAAATCCTGTGGCAACAGGCAAGTAATGAAGCAGTTGGTGCAGATACACTGGGAGCTGTACACAGGCAGCCCAGGCCAAAGGGTCATTTCCCCACTGAAAGCAGCAGTGAGATTCAGTAGCCCCCTGGGTGACTGAGCAACCCTTTTAAGTATCACACTGCTCACCTACTGATGTGAGGAAGGGGCTAGAAAAGGTGCCCTAAAAATTGCCTGCTTATCCAACCCTGGCCCAATTACCATGGCAGGCAGAGAATCCCACAAGTGCAGTCGAGACACAAAAAAAAAGCTACAAAAACTTCTTCAAAGAAGATTTCATTCACTATCCATGCATGGAACATGTGCAAACTCATAGACAACATACATAAGTTTAGAATATCCACCTCAGGCATTCACATGGACTATTTGTGCTGTGGTAGAGCATTTCAAGTTGTATCGGTCTGATTAACCACATTTGGAAACACTGTCCTTTATCTCAAACATAGGGATGTCATTTTGGTCTTCTTTGATAATGCAGGACAAGAACCAATCAACTTTCCATTTGTCCATTTCTAATTTGGGGGGGGTATATTTTCTTCAATTACCTATTGTTCTTTCTTTTCCATTTGGTTAATTTTACTTTTTGATGATTTGCTTTTTTCAATTGATCAATTTTACTTTTCAAGTAGTAGTTTTCATTTTCCATTTATCCAATTTTACTTTTAAAGGTACTGCTTTCTTCAGTCAATTTTTTTTATAATTCTCCTTCAAGACTCTAATCACCTTTCTCAATTTTTCTTCTTCCTCTCTTCTTTGGTTTTTAAAATTCTTTTTGAGGTCTTCCAAGAAATATTTTTTGGATTTGAGATTAATTCATAATCCCCATTGATGCTTCACTTACAGGCATTTTGTCACTACTTTCCTCTTTTGAAATGGTGCTTATATCTTCGCTATCAGAAAAGTAGCTTTCTATAATTAGCATTCTTTTTAGTTTTTTGCCAATTTTGAAAGATGAACTCTTCTTCTGGGGCACAGGGGTTACAGGTTCAAGTTTTTTTGTGCTGTGCCAGCATTCCCAGGCTTAAACTTTGCCTTCTAAGCTGGGGTTGTGATCCTCACTGTTGACCTGATGTACAGCTGATCTGCTGAGCTGGGACATGAGCTATGCTATGGCTAAGAGCCCCCTGTGGGCTTCCCAACTCTCTATACTGAGCTGCAGTTCCCTTTTACCCACACAAGCCAGACTTTTCCAGAGGTTTCTCTAAGATAACTTGAGTTGAAAAGCTGTTTCTTTCCGTTTTATTTGTGTTCTGTCACTTTAGGATTTGTTTAGAAGCATCATTTAAAGTTGTTTTGGGAAAAGCTCTAGGAGCTTCCCAGCTTCATGCCACCATCTTGGATCCACTCAGGAAGTCAAACCAATCTATGAACTTCAAAAGAAATGTTATAAATATATTTCAATATGATTGGTTTCCTACATACAAGAAGTTCATCTTTCAACTCCTATTTCCAGATTCCTAAGTATTATACATATATAACTATGTTAAACATATTTTCATTTTAGTTAGGTCATGAAAGAAGAATCAGAACAAAAGGGAAAAAACCATAAGAAGGAAAAAAATACATAAAACAAAATTTTAAAAGTGAAAATAGTATGCTTTCATCTGCATTCAGACTCCATAGTTCTTTCTCTGGATGTGGATGATATTTTCCATTGTAAGCCTTTTAAATTGTCTTGGATTGTTGAAAACAGCTACGTCTAGTATAGTTGTATATTCTATGATTCTATTTAAGGAATTAATACAATATAGATAAACAAAAGTCATGGGGCATCTAGGTGGTACAGTGGATAGAATGACATGAAGTCAGTAAGACTCATCTTCATGAGTTCAAATTCAGCCTCAGGCATTTACTAGCTGGGTGCTCCTGGACAAGTCACTTAACCCAGTCTGCCTCAATTCCTTATCAGTAAAATGATCTCGAGAGGCTAATGTCAAGCCATTCCAGTAACTTTGCCAAGAAAATCCCAAATAGGATCACAAAGAGTTGAACATGATTGAAACAATTGAACAACAACAAACAGAAGTCACAGAAGGAAGAAAATGTTCAGTTCAATTAAACTATACATTTTGTGAGGAAATCCAAACTCAAATCAATCACTTAGCTTTGTTTAGAAAACATACTTATTAAGAATAGTCAAAAGATCATGGGGATTGTGTGGTTTTTTAATGACCTCAAGAATCTTTTAATTAATTATGAATAGATTCAGATATGATTGACTGCAAGAATTGGTAGAATTCCTTTCATGTCAGGACAACATATGAACATTCATATGTCACTTTGTCATTGCATAAATCCTCCCCTGCTTCCTCTAAGGGCAGAGGTCCAGTCTGAAAAGCCTGCATCTTTGCTTTAATTAAGTCATTTATTTCATTTCTGCTAAGTGGCATAAAAATCTCCTGCTTCTTTTGATGATCTCATCAGTTCCAAATGGTTCAATTATCATCTGTATGCAAATGATTTTCAGATCCATATATCTCTTCTAAGCTTCTCTCTTACATCACTCTTATATCTTAATAAATCTAAAACTGAATGTCCCTCAGGCATCTCCAATTCAACATGTCCAACATACAACTCTTGATCTTTCTCCCCAAACCCTCCCCTCTTCCTAACTTACTTATTACTAACAAAGGTACCACCATCTTCTCAATTACACAGAATCTCAGGATAATCCTTGACAATTCACTTGCATTTAATCTCCATAAACAATATGTCTTATCATTTCTACCTTCATAACATTTCTTGTAAAATTCCTGTTCTCTCCATTCAACATAGCCCACCATCTGAATATCACCCCCTCATCTTATTGCAGTGGCCTCTTAACTGATCCCTTTGTCTTAAGTCCCCCCATATAGTTGCCAAAGAAATTTTGCTATAGTGGAGATCTGACCAGGTCACTCCCCCTTTTAATAAACTCCATTGACTCCCTAATACCTGCAAGATGAAATATAAAAGTCTCTGACTTTTAAATATCTTTCAAATAGCTTCTTACTACCATTCTTGTCTTCTTACACTTTAATACCCTCCATGTATTTTACTATTCCTCTACACTGACCTTGAAATTCCTTATACAAGAAGTTCATCTTTCAACTCCTATTTCCAGATTCCTTACCTTTTGCTTGGCTGGCTTCCTTTAAGATCCAGCTTAAATGTTTCCTTCTGTAGATCATTCCCATTCTCCCCTCTCCAATCGTTCTCATTTCTCCTCCCCTTCTCACTTCTTTCCAATTAAGATTATCTTTTCATTATATATATATGTTCTAGAAGTATAGAATTATTTAAATGTTGTCTTCCACATTAAAATATTAACATCTTGATAAAAGAGACTATTTTTTGTCTTTCTTTATATTCCCATCAATTGATTTAGTTCCTGCCACAGAATAAATGCTTGATAACTTTCTGTTTGATGGGAAATACAAGTTAAATTTGCAATCTTTTAGAGTTTATGAACAATAACATATTTACATAATACCTTATAAAGATGAAGCCTTTTTTTTATAGAGGGCAGAAATTGGACTTCCAGTTCACTCCAGTCTCTATCTGCAGCTTTGCTTTATTTCAACTCCCAAAACATCAACTACTCCATCAACCCTTTTTACCTAATCTTTACAGTCTACTTATGTATATTGTCTTCCCCCTTTAGATTGTAAACTCCTGAGAGCAAGTATTAACATTCTTTTTCTTATTTGTGTCCTTAGCACTTAGTACAGTTCTAAGCACAAAAGAGGAATTAATAAGTGTTTATTGAATTGAATTGAAAAAGACCTGGACTTGGAATCAGGAAAATGGAAAGTTAATCTAATATTCATGAGTTTTGTGAAAGTATGTCCTAATACATTTCAACACTCTTGGTACTTAAGAAATTTCACAAAGAATTACAAAGACAAGCAATATAATTTTTTTTTAGAAAATGTTTTATTGTTTTCATCCATATGCATATGTATATTTTTAAATTAGAAAATTTCCTTCCACCCTCCCTTCCCACCCCCCTCCCCTCAGTAATGAACAGTCAGGTTAGCATTGTATACACATATGTTTTTGATAAACATGTTTACAGATTAATCATATTCAGTATGAGGAATTAGGATTACGAGAAAGAGATATGGGGTGGCTAGGTGGCATAGTGGATAGAGCACCAGCCCTGGAGTCAGGAGTACCTGGGTTCAAATCCCGCCTCAGACATTTAATAATTACTTAGCTATGTGGCCTTGGGCAAGCCATTTAACCCCATTTGCCTCACAAAAACCTTAAAAAAGAGAGAGAAAGCTATATGAGAGATCATTTTTATAAAGTGTTCATCAGATTCTGAAGTGTTGTTTTGTTTTGTTTTGTTTTGTTTTTCTTCCTCTGAATGGGGATAACATTGTCCACAGCCAGTCTAATACAGTTGTCCTAGCTCTCTGGACTGCTGAGAGGAGCTGCTTTCATCAAGGTTGTTCATCTCACAATATTATTGTTGATGTGTACATTGTTCTCTTGGTTTTGCTCCTTTTGATCAACATCAGATCCTGTAAGTCAATTCATGCTTCTCTAGCATCTGACCATGTATGATTTCCATAGTATTCATATACCATAACTTGTTTAGCCATTCCCCAATTGATAAGCATACTATCAGTTTCCCATTCTTTGCCACTACAAAAAGAGCTACTATGAATATTTTGGAACATGTGGGACTTTTCCCATTTTTTTATGATTTCTTATGGATTTTGGCCTAGAATTGGAATTGCTGGGTCAAAGGGAATGAATTTTTTTTATTGCTTTTTGGGCATAGTTCCATATCGCTCTCTAGAATGGTTAGATCTTTTCACAACTCCACCAGCAATGCACAAATGTCCCAGTCCTCTCACAACTTCTCCAGTATTGATCGTTTTCCCCCTTTTCCCTTCTTGGTCAATTTGATAGGTGTGAGATGATACCTCAGTTATTTTAATTTGTATTTCTCTAATCAAAAATGATTTAGAGCATTTTTCATATGATTATATATAGCTTTAATTTTGTCATTTGAAATCTATCTATTCATATCCTTTGACCAATTGTTCATTGGGGAATGACTTGTAACCTTATAAATTTGATGCAATTCTCTATATATTTTAGAAATGAGACCTTTATCAGAACTCCTAGTTGTGAAGATTGCTTCCCAGCTTTCTGCTTTCCTTCTATTTTGACAGCATTGATTAGTGCAAAAACTTTTAATTTAATATAGTCAAAAACATTCATTTTGCAATTTATAATGTACTCTATTTTTTTGTTTGGTCATAAATTTATTCCCTTTCCATAGATTTGATAGCGTATTTCTTGGTTTGTTAATTTATCTATTGTGTACCTTTTGTTATGGCATTCATTACTCTCACTTGAGTCACCCAGAGATATAGAGGATTGCAGATAAAGGAAGAGGGTTTCAGAGCAATGGATATCACCAGCTATCCGTCAATGAATGGGAATGGAGTTGGGAGGAACACAATCATGCTTTAATGAGCTTTTCAGGCCATGGAAAGAGGAAGAATGATATTTATTTCTGGTCCTTTGAGAAGCTCCCTAATGATATATTTGGGCTTATCTTATTTAAGTTATGCCAAACTGCCATCATTATTCCTAGCTGATAAACATGGATACCTGGGTCTTTATTCTTTCCAAATCAGGGCAATACATTGTTCCATGGTAGAAATGGAAAACCATTTTGTAGAAATGGAAAACCAATTCTAGTTCACTAGTACTTCAATTGTTAATAGATAGAGGCACATATCAGGAGCTGATAAATGGCTAATCTGCCTTCATCAAGGGGAGACTGTTTCCAATAAGTCAGTTCAAATAGTTAATAAGTATAATTACATGAGAATGTGGCCTACAAAATTATAAGCTACACAAGGACACAGATCAATGAGGTAGGGAAATCTATTTTTTTGAAACAATGTCACCAGATAACCCAAAACATAGATTTATTAACTCTGTACTTCTGTTTTCCCCATCTTCAAAATTGGATAATAGAAATAATGGAAGAAAGCAAGCATATATTGATCACTTACTGCATACCAGACATCATCATCATCATCATAATAATAATAATGTTTCATTACCTCCTTTGTGAGAATGTTGTTGGAAAAGCACTTTTTTAAACCTTACAAACCACTACATAACTATGAGTATCTTTATGGTTTACAAAGAAGTTAATATCCATTATACTATTTTATCACCACAGCAGCACTATAAAGCATTCTCCCCATTTTAGAAATAAGGAAACCTAGGAGCAGAAAGGTGAATATGATGAAGTAGAACCTGGATTCAAACAGGCAATCAATCAACAAGCCTTCTTAAATATTTGCTATGTGAAGGTTCCTGGGTTGCACAAATGTGAAACAATCTCTACCCTCAAGGAGTTAACATTCTAATGGCGATGACTTTTACATAAAGAGAATTATGGTGTATTCTAGATTGTCCAGATCATGTGTCCAAAGTGTAATGGATCATGGACTTATCCTTTACAAGCTAAACATTCACATTCAAAAAAAGTGGTGACCCAAAGACAAGATGACTACTAGAAAGCTTAATGTCAACAGATTAGAGTAGTTCTTCCAACATGAACAGTTTGTTGCTAACTTGGAGGGAAAACTGAGCAACTTCCAGAGATTTGGTGCACAGCACCACATTTACTCATTATTTTCTCATTTACAGAATAGGGAGCAAATGAAGAAATTTTGAGTCATGTGGATAAGTTCACTTAACTTGGCAGAATGCTTTCCAGGGATGTATACACAGCTGATGAGGACGGTGCATGCATTGCCAGAGATACCTCAGTGTTTGGGAGGCTCCAAAGGAAAATGTGGGAGAGAAGAGATATTAGACTGACTACTAAACTGAAGGTCTACAGAGCCATTGTGTTAAGCTCATTGTTGTATGCCCGTGAAACCTGAACCATCCACCAATACCATACTAGGAAAATGAATCACTTCCATTTTAATTGTCTTAGGAAGATTCTGAAGATCATCTGGCAGGATAAGGTCCCTTCTCAAGCTGAACTGCCAAGGATTCAAACTCCACTGCAGAAAGTGCAACTTCAATGGGCTGGTCATGCTGTTTGAATGCCAAATGTTCTTTTACCTAAAAGACTCCAGGCAAGTGCTCAAATGGAGGTCAGAAAAAGCAATACACTCAAGATTCTTCTGAAGAGCTTTGAAATCAGTTATGAAGCATAAGTAATACTGGCACTACTTAACATGGTGGGTCTGCATCAAAGAAAGTGCTGTACAAAGCAGGATTACAATATCTCAAAAGAATTTGAAATGTGCAAATTTAGTTATCTCCTCTTCAAATGCTCATATGAACTATTTGTACCCAATCTGTGATTCTGAACTCCTACTGGACTGATCAACCACAATATGAAACACTGTACCTTGACTCCAAAATAGTGATATCATTTTGGTCCTCTTTGAATACAAAAGATAACAACCATCAAAAAAATGGCTCATAAGGTTTTGTTGATATTCTAAGACAGAAGACACGATTAATTGAAATACACTTTTTAAGTTTATCTCCTAGAACGGTATTGTACAAAACATCTTCCTTCCAAACACAGGATATACTCTTCTACAAGGATATATTTATTGTTATCGTTCTATCCTTTTCAGTCACGTATGACTTTTTATCTAGGTCATAAAGGGAATACTGATCCTCTCAGATTTTAATAAGTTGCTTTCATTCAATGGTCAAGGCTCTATTATGAGGTATAAATGTACCAAATTCTGAAAGAATTATACATTTATATTTCACTGTTTCTACCCCCTTGGGGACCCAGATGATCAAGGGTCCCATAAGCAACTCTCCATCACCCATATACATATGCAGCACCTGCTATGGACTCACTGTAAATTAAATTGGTTAACTCACTTGGTCGACAGGGAAACTGTTAAGCTCCTCTGCTCTTCATAGAGTTTAATTATAATGGGAATTGATGAATTCATTAAGTAAAAAAGGAAGGCAAGCCTAGGAAATGATCTTGGGAACACAGTAATATTTATAGGGACTTAAGATGGGAGTGGTCATAAAGTAACAAGGAAGAGAGGGTGGTCAAGTGTCAGATGCACCAGGGGTCAAGAAAAATGAAGATTTAGAAAATGCAATGAGATTTGGCAATTAGGAGATCATTAGAAAAAGCAATAAATTTGAAGAGAGCAATTTTAGTTGAGTGATGAGGTCAGAAGCAAGAATACAAAGGAATGAGAACAGAGTGAGATGAGAGGAAGCAGAGGTAAAACCTCCTAAGGTTTTAGATGAAAAAGCAGAGGTGGAGGTGGGGGGAATGGTAAGATGTGCAAATTTAGAGATACCTCCTCTCCAAATGTTCATATGGATTGTTTGTTACCCAAACAGTGGTTCTGAGTTCCTGCTGATCTGATCAAACACAGTAGGAAATATTGTACCTTGATCCTGACATAATGAAACTCGAATAAGGCTAAAACCAACTTGGAAAGGATTTTGAATACCAAACTAAGGGGTAAATTGTTGGAGTAGTTTATATCTTAATGTATAGTAAATGAGTAAAGTATTCCTTCTACCAGGGTCATTCACATGTTAAGGTCCCACACAGCTTGAGAATTTCCTTTCCCCTTTAAAGGAGTTCCAGAAATATTGGAAGGGTGTGTGTGTGTGTGAGAGAGAGAGACAGACAGACAGACAGACAGACAGAGAGAGAGAGAGAGAGAGAGAGAGAGAGTCTTTTTAGTCAGAAGTCTTTCCAGTATCAGATCCTACTATTCTACTTCCTCCTCCTATATTTATCTTCCCATCACACTAGCCTTGAATGACAAACTTCACTAATATTACTGTGCCAGAACAATAACTTTGTTTATTCCCTTCCTAAAATTGTACAGGTATAAAATAATAGCTATTATTTAATTGTTTCAGTAATGTATGACTGTGACTGCATTTGGGGTTTTCTGGCCTAAGATACTAGTGGTTTGCTATTTTCTTCTACAGTTCATTTTTCAAATGAGGAAAATAAAATAAATAGTGTGAAGTGACTTTCCTAGGGTCACATAGCTAGAAAGTATCTGATTTCAGATTTGAACTCAGGTTTTTCCTGACTCCAATTCAGATGTTCTATCCACTGAGTCACCTAGCTGTTCCCATAGAATAATCACAACCACCATTAAAGTCCTCCTCTAAGGCATCATCTTCACACAGGGCTTCATCGATGGTATATGAGTTTAGGTAGAATATACCAAGCTGAAAAGGTTTTAAATATTGGTTGTGTGATAGATTTGATTTTTGTTATCCAAGACAAAAATCAGAGATGTTCATTTTTCATAGCTAAAATCAGAGATATAACATCACCAGAAGGTTAACCACCAAGTGATAAATTTCTCTGGCCAAAGCTATTCATGAAGACAAAGACATTCTAAACATGATAATCTACATCAGCAGAGGAAATATCCAGTCCAATTAAATCACATGTCCCTAGAAGTATTGATTTATAGCTCCATTTGCATTTTTAAATCTTTTTTTCTCCTTTATTGAATGCATCTATCAGTAACTTCAGGAGATGCCATTCACCTAAACAACTTATCTTCTTGTTAATCAAAGCCTCTAAAGCTTTACCCACCTAACTACCCCTAGGCTGTTTGTGGCTAGATTCCAAATAACATCCATTTGAACATGATTTATTCTTTTTCTTTGGCACCACTGAGAGTCAAAGCACCTTTGGGACCAAGCCATTTACTGAGGCAACAATGGACAAATCTCATCTACTTTCCAGATGGTTATCTTGCTTCATGCCAGAGACAGAGCTCTAACTCTTTAGCTTGATCTAGCTGACAGTAAAGAAACAAGATCATAAGAAGTTATAGGAAGTAGTGTCTTTTGTGGTCTACCTTTCCCTAACTCCTTCTATAATATTGGCTTTGGCCAAATCAAAGAGATCTTTTCTAAACAAATTCAGGAATCAATTCCAGGAATATGTTGTTTAAAAATTAACAACTGGGGGTGGCTAGGTGGTACAGTGGATAGAGCATCGGCCCTGGAATCAGGATACCTGAGTTCAAATCTGCCTCAGACACTTAATAATTACCTAGCTGTGTGGCCTTGGACAAGCCACTTAACCCCATTTGCCTTGCAAAATCATAAAAAAAAACTAAAATAAATTTAATTTAATTTAAAAAACAACTGACTTTCAAAGAAAAGAAAAATGATGCATTTTAAAGTTTAATCTGCATTATTAACACCTTTTTTCATCTCTAACAAGTCTAAACAATCAACAAATCAGAAAAGCAAGTGAAATATTTGTAGATTTATGATATGTAAATGCCAATTGTGAAAATTTAGTAATCCCAGTAGCCAGTTGAGCTGTTCATTGGCCAAAGGAGAAGAAAAGAATAAGAATATGAAGAAAAAGAAGAAGAAACATTTAAATAGCATTTTCCAGATACAAACATATTTCCCTATTATCTCATTTTATCTTTGTAACAACCCTATGAGATAAGGAGTATAAATATTATTCCCATTTTATTAATAAGGAAATTGAGGCAGCCTGTATTCAAATCTAGATGCCAAGTTCAAAGGCCTTTCCAAGACATTATCTCCCCACTTCATTCTCCTCCTCCCCTACACTTCTCTGTTCACTCTGTTCTTTGAAATTGTACCTTAGTACTTCATTCCTTTGACTTCAGAATTTCTGCTTTTTTAAATGCAAGTATACCTAAAAGATGTTATCTTTTAACCACACCTCACTTATAACCTTAGTGTGATTGGTTTCTTTCATTTTTTCCTTGGGGATCTTGAGAGAGAAGAATAAAAGATCATCCTGATGTTACCAGTGATGAGGAAAAAAGGTGCAAAAAAGGAAAAAGAGATCAAAATGACTTTTTCCATTTCATTTTTCCTAAGTCCTGCCTTATTCTTATGACCCCTTATGTTTGATATATTTTCCCCCAGTCACTACCTCCAAGTTGACAAATCTTCAAGGATAAGATTTTATTTGGGGGGGGGGGCATCAGGTTAATTTTAAACCACCAATGGTGAAGAACGGTCCATGAGACAGAGTGGAGGTGGTATTCCTTAAAGGGTATGTTGGCACGGGTGCATGTCTTCCATTGTAGCTATAGGCAGTGCTCCCCGGAGGGCATAGCACACCAAGACGGACATGGGGCTGGAGTGGCAGCCCACCATATGGTCTGGACAGAACAGTAGGGGCAACACATGACAATGGCTTTCAACAGACCCCCCCCACCCAAGACCAAGCCAAAATCATTCTCAAGCTCACTTTTCTTCTCTTTGCAAGCCCTGATGTTTAGCAGGACCATAAAAGGGACTGGGGGGGGGGGGTGCTGTATGTGAAGACCAACAACAGGTAACAGTCCTGGAGACAAGAGGTTGGGAGGGAAGGAAACAAAAAAGGAAGTCACTCATCTTTCAGATTCCAGTGTTCCTTTCTGCAGATGATTGAAAACTGATTTTTGTCTTTTGTGTATTTTTTTTAAAAAAGGAGTAAGTTAAGAGTAAAGGTTTACATTACTGTGTCCTCCTCCTGGAAAGTTTGTCCTCTTCTTTGCCACATTTTCACCCCCCACATCCCCACCCTTGATTTTGCCTTCAAGGAAAGGGACTGATGCCTTCTCACACACTCCTGGCTGAGGCAACTGTAGGGTTCTTGTGATTCAAATGACCCAGTGGCTAATCTCTCTAATGTCCATGATCTTAGAGAGAATCCCATGGCTCCCTCCTTCTGCTGATACCAAAGCACAAACAACTCTCCCACCCCCATCCCTATGGACCACAGCTCCATCCATTCTCTCAGAACTTCTGTGTACACCACCCTCTTGCAGGGTCTGGGGGGGGGGGGGGCGGTATCAAAAGGGGCAACCCTCAACTCCAGGGAGCAGAAGAGAGAAATCATGGGCTGTTCTGGCCTCTTTCTTGGACGGTTTGTGCTTTTTCAGTGGTGGTGACTTTGGCAGCTCTGGCCAGCACCCACAGGACTCACTCCTGCCTAGGGTGACCCTCCCTCCATAATTCTGGTCCTGTGATTGCTTGGGTGTCCAGTCTGGGAAGGTGGTAGATGGGGAGAATCCTCAGTTTCAAAAATGGAAGACCCCTGGGTTAGAAGATTTTCTGACACTGGGTCAGCACGGGAGAAATTGGGGTGTAAGGGAGAGCCAGAGATGCGCTGGGATCGTTTTCTCCATCACAAGGCTCTTCTTTATAGGACTGTGTTGGACATGGGCAGAAATGCAGCTGCCCTGGGCTTAGGCTTTGCTGTGCCAGGGCCAGGAGCAGGTGCCCCAAGGGCCCCCAAACCCATGTGGCCTAGGTACTGCTTCCTCTTCTGCAGTCTCCCCACCAAGGGCCAAAGGTTCTGAGCAAGTGATAGCAGGGAGAGACCTTACCCCACCTCCAAATGAGAAGTTCCGGGGTGGAGAACTTGGGAGGACATGGACTACATGGGGTGGAGAAGCATGTGTGCATGTATGTGTGTATGTGTTTGCATGCGTGTGCGTATGTGTTGGGAAGGGGAAGGGGACTGATTAAAAGCTGAGAGCTTCAATTGTTCTCAAAAAGTGAGAGAAGGTCATCATTACTATTGCTCGGCAGGTCAGGAGGGTCCAGGTATGAGAGTAACTCATCTGGATTCGTAAGTTCTGGAAGAAGATCCAGCAAAGGTTCGGGCATGTCAGACACTCCCTGTGCTCCAGCCTGACCCTCTAAGGCTGTGGAGGGTTTCCAAGGATAAGATTTTATCATGAAATTATATGCCATTCATCTATCACTGGACTTGGAATCTAGAACACCTTAGTTTGAACCTTGCTTTAGACATATACTTAAAAATGTGACCCTGAGCAAGCTGTTTAACTTGTCTGCCTCGATTTTCTTATCTGTAAAATAGGAATACTAACAGCACCTACCTCCCAGAATTGTGGTGAGGATCAAATGAAATAAGTATAAAGCACTTTACAAAACTTAAGTCATCATAATAAATACTAGTTATTATTACTATATTATATTATAAAGAATAGTGACAAAGTAATGATTAAACTTGAGTCAAGAAATCTAATTTCTAATTTCATCTCTTTCATTAATACTTTTTAACTAAATGTGGGCAACTCACTTCATCATTCTTACCTAAATTTCTTAGTTGGTAAAAGAAGTATAATAAAATATATCCTATCTGTCTATGGGAATTGTGAAGATAAAATGAGCTGATATAGTATTGCCAATTATCTAATAAAATTAGACAATAAGCAAGTGTGTTTTGAATATTAAAATTCAATAAAAATATGATTTTTATAATAATACTCTTCTCAGTAGGTATAAAACCAGTAGAAATATCATCTCTAACTTTCCCATTCATCCTCAGCTCAGTAAATCCCATCTCCTTCTTATAATCTGTGTGACCTTAAAAAAATTACTCTCCTCTCTGGAACATGTTTCCTCATCTTTAAAATGGGGGAATTCAGTTAGCCTTTGTCTAAAATCCCTAATAGGTCCAATCCTGCTATTTTATTTTATTATCTATACATGCAAAGCATGGTAACGGTTGTGTTGGAGATTCCTCAAATTATTCCTTTTTCAAATTTCTTCATTTCTATCAAGGACACTGTCATCCTTCCTGTAACTAGAGCTGTGTTCTGTTGGCTTGATGGAGAGTTAATTGTTAAACTTTTACATCACAGATTTCATCAAATGCTATGTCAAGGCTTAATTTATTGTTTTGTTAACTGTCTAGACTTTAAAAGTGATAGAAAATGTTAATAATGCAGATTAAATTGAAGTGTGTCAAATGTATATTTTTTTTGGAGAACTGTTAAATGTTGACCAACATATTACAACCTATAACCCAAATTTCCAATCTCAAGATCATTCTTGATTTTTCCCAACCTGCCACTCTCCACCCTGCTGCCCAATAGCCAATCAGTTGCCAGATCATATAGATTCTACTGTCTCATTTCTCCTATCTATTCTCAACTCTCCCCTCACACCACCTCTGCCTTAGTTTAGGTCCTTAACACCTCTTGCCTGGATTATTATATTAGCTTCCTAATGGATGTTTCTGTCACAAATCTCTCTTCATTCTAATCCATCTTCCACAAAGTGAAACCAGATCTAACTATGACACTTCCCTGATGAAGAAATATCAGTAAGTCTCCCACTGACTCTAGGATAAACATGCAAATTCCTCCATTTAGCTTCTAAAGTGGTACATCATCTGGTCCTAATCTTTTTTTTTTTTACAGCATAGTAGTATAATGAGGTAATCAACTTAGCTCAACACTACCCATCTGTCAAACTGAAACACTTCCAGGAGACCCCATGTGGAGGTTAGTAGTAAAGACCTTTTGGATTTGGGATGATACAGCAAGCCCTCTGTTCCTGTGACAGCAGCAGGAATGAAAAGACAATTGACTGGACAGAGGCACCTATTTAGGACACTTTGAAGATAGAAATAGCTTCTACTCTCACTCCTTTCCTTCCTGAGTCTTAATCATGTCATAAAGAATTCTTTCTCTAGATCTTGGGAAAAGGGTTAGGCTATGGCATGAGCAATGCCAATCACCTATTGTCAGCAATGATGACTGACCATGATATTTTAGTGAATAGTCTACCTACAATGGACAGAACTAGGGTTCTAGTCCCTGGATACTTTTTTTTTACTTATTTCCCCCCATCATAAGTGACCAAATATCAATTATAAAAATAAATGGGGGAGAGGAAAGTGATTAATGACTTGAGTTTCTGATTACCTTATTCAGTGATTGCTGCATTTCTGGAGTTTCCCTCCCCTACAACTGTCAGAACCTTTCAGATCAAGTGTTGTTAACTTATTTTGTGTGTATGTCATAGACCCATCTGAAAATCTAGTGAAGCCTATGGAGCCTTTTACATGTATAAAAAATAGGATTACAAAGGAAACTAATTAAACTGAAATGCAGTTATAAAAAGATTTTAATAATTGTAGATACTCTGAAATCTATCTACAGGTCCTTAGGGATCCATAAACTCCAGGTTAAGAACCCCTACTGTAAGAGAAGAAGACCCTTGACTGATAAAAAAAATAAATAAATACTAGCCCTGATCTAGCCTTTCAGAAGAAATGGAGGCAACTGTTTGAACAATGCAGAGGTAAGGTGAATGTGAAGTATCTACAAGGAATCTCCATAAATGTTTCCTGATAAATGTGTCATGTCTTAATGCTTTTAAGTATCATCCTACTGGGAGAATATAATTATGGTTTATAATAGTTACTGAGCAATATTTTAGCCTTTATGAATGTATTTTTGAGGGCTTTTATGGTTTAGGCTGGTCCCCCCCCCATTTCTTATGTGCACAGGAATAAATAGCTGTCCTATACCTAATCTGTACTGTAAATCTCTATTCTCTTTTAGGGAAACCATAGACTTGAATAAAAAAACTTAAGCTTTATTTGATATTTTCTGGGAATTTTCTCTCTCTCACCCCTATACCTGAAGTGATCTCTCCTCCCTGCACCAACTGCATCTCTTAAAATTTCTTATTTCCTTCAAAGTCAAACCTTCCATGAGAACTGGTGTAAAAATTTTTTGCCTCCCCAAACTCCTCACAGCATTACAGACAAGTCCTCATCAATGTACTTACAGTATTGTGTAAATTATTTGGGTCATTAAATAATTTTGTTAAGGTTTCTTTTTCTGACAGCAGCAGTTACACAAGTATGCTTCTATTAACTCTCATCTAACACAGAACTCCTCAGCTTGACCAGATGAAACCAGATTGATCTGATTTCCATATATTTAGTAAGCTCACTGACATCAAATCCTGGATTTCATGCTATATATGTGTTGCATTACTCTATTTCATTATGATTTTAATTTGTTAGTTTTTTTAAGAATAGATGTTACTCTAAGGAAACAGGCAAAAAGTAAAATTCTTGAAGAGTATACCTCAAAGACTGTTAGAGGTTATGATATTTGCCCTTCGTTCTCAGAGAAGACAACAACCTCAGGGCTGATGCCATGACAAACACATGAATTGAATTGGAGTGATGAGGTGCTGTGCTAAGTCACCAGCCTCACTTTCTCCTCCAGAGCCATCTAGGTCCAGTGACCAGATATGAATCAGACAACTGGAAATGCCCCGAAGGAGAGGCAATCAGGGTTACAGCTAGTAAGTATCACTTATCTGAGGTTGGATTGGAACTCCTGTCTTCTTGACTCCCAGGCCAGTGCTCTCTATCCACTAAACCACCTAGCTCCCTTTACTGTAAGAAGTAAGCACAAGGGGGCGGCTAGGTGACACAGTGGATAAAGCACCAGCCCTAGAATCAGGAGGACCTGGGTTCAAATCAGACCTCAGATACTTAATAATAATTGCCTAGTTGTGTGACCTTGGGCAAGTCACTCTTAACCTCATTGCCATACACAAATAAAATTTTTTAAAAAATTTTAAAAATGAAGATCACAGCAGCACTATCCTTCAGTGTTGTTGTTTTTTAATAAGATCACGTTTAAACTTTGCAAACCTTAAAGTGCTATGTAAACTCTGGCTATTATTATTATCTTATGGATTGGATGATAAATCTGAAGCAAAAGGACATATTGAATAATAAAAGGTTTTTAAGATGTGAAAAATTATACTTTGCTATATTTCAATAAAGTTAATTTTTAAAATTTTGTCCTAGTTAATTTACATGTCACTATATCACACTCTCTTCTCCCCTTCCTTTTTTCTCCTTTGCTTCTCCTCTTCCTCCTCCTCCTCCTCCTCTTCTTCTTCTTCTCCTCCTCCTCCTCCTTCCCTCCTCTCTCTCATATCTATATGAATATCTTCTCCCACTCCAACCAATCAAAAATGTAATAAATATCTATGTCCTACCTCTTTTAAATTATAAACTCCTTAAATTCAATGTCACATTTATCTTTGTATTCTGAAAATATAACAGAGTATCTTGTATTTAATAAATATTTGTGAATAGATGGATACCTTTTCTCATTCTTTTCTGTCTCCTGCTTTCTCTTTCTCCCTATTCTTTTCTGGTTCCCCCTTTCATATTTCTCTTTCTATCTCTCCTCTCTTTTCTTCTTCTCTCTTCCTTTATGCCCTCTCCCAAATTTCTTTTCTGCTCTCCACCCTCTAGGGAGAGAGAGGGTCTTTACTTAAAACAAGCAGCAAGCAGATCCACCTCAGGTTGGGCCTGGCATCTTGCAAGGGAAAAGGAGGAAGGAAGGAAGGAAGAGAAGGAAGACAACCATCCCAGTTCCTCTTCCTGCTCCCACTAGGCTCTCTGTCAGATGATACAGGGCAATTTAGAAACATGCCTCTTCCAATCATCTTTTCCACCCACAGTTTTTAGACCTTATCTTCTAAAGAAAGGCACAGGCATATCAGTGATGTCTGCTGACCGCAATCCTCATCCAAGAGCCCAACATCTGGATGGCGCAGGCAGTTATTAGGGCTGTCTCTGATTTATTTTATAGCTGCAGTTCCGGAGCATTTGCGTTGGCTGTTACTTATAATATGGAATTTCCCTCTCCAGCAATCGTTTATCTTTGGCAGGATGCTGGAGTTCAGCTTTGGCAACATTCCTGCACTGGGGCAGGAGCTTAGCATTGTGAAAATGAGCCCAGGACAGCCTCTGCCTCAGAGAAGCAAGGGGTCAATGGGTATTCCACAAATGCCTCACTGGCCAATGAATAACCTTTCTCAGATGAACCTTATGTACATGTTGTTGCTGCTCACTCATTTCACTCATGTCCACTTTATGTGAGTCCACTTGGGGTTTTCTTGGCAAAGATAACTGGAGTAGTTTGTCATTTCCTTCTCCAACTTATTTTACAGACGAAGAAATTGAGGCAAAGAGGGTTAAGTGTCTTACCCAGCTAGCATCTGAGACCTGATTTGAACTCAGAAAGATGAGACTTCCTGACTTTAGTCTCAACACTCTATCTGCTGTGGCAACCCAACTACCCATGTTTATGTGTATAGACTCTTGAATTTTGAAGAAGGTACTTCAGAGGCAAACTACTCCAGCTCCTTCATTTTAAAAAATGAGGAAACTAAGGTCCAAGAACTTTAAGCAACTTTTATAATGCTAAACCTATGTTGAGTCAAAGGAAAGATTTTGTAACTTGAACTCCTTCAACTGGGCCAAGCTTCAGTTATTGATCATTAACCATTGACTGTTGCTGTTAATAGAATTAGTTACATCATCCCAATAAGGGATCAAAGAAAATCTTGTTGGTTTTGGTAGAGGGACAGAGGTGATGAGATGGGGAGAGACAGGAAAAGAAAGACAAATATAGAGAGGAAAAGGGGGGAGTGGAAAGGAGAAAGAGAGAGATAAAGAAAAAGAGGAGAATAGAGGAAAAGTGAGATGGATGGGGAAAGCAGTGGAAACAGAAAAAGAGAGAGGGAAATGGAGGAAGATGAAGTGAGAAGAAAGAGGGCAGTGGAAAGGAAGGACAGAGAGGAGACAAAGAAGGAGACAGGGAGAGGAGGGAAAGAGAGGCTGGCAGAGATACAGGAAAGAGGAAAGGTGAAGAGAGACAGGGAGGAAAGGAAAAGAGAATGTAGGGAAAGAGAATGGGGGAGAAAGAAACAAGAAGAGAAGAGGAAAGGGGAAGGAAGGATAAAGGGCAGGGAAGAGAAGGAAGGAAGGAGAAAACAGAAAGAAAAAGAGAATGAAAATAAGGAAAGAGAGGAGGAAGGGAAGGAGATTAGGGAAGAAAAGGGAAAAAGAGAAACAGAGCTGAATGGAGGAGGGAGGGAAGGAAGGTAGGAGAAGAGAGAGGGAGAAAAAGAAGAGAGACTTCTGAGTATTCTGTGTTTGTCTTGTTCATCTAATGTCAAAGTTTTCTGCACACAGTCCCTCAATTCAGAGATTTCAACTTCCCCAGGAGGCCACTGGGAAAGGCCCTCTCCTAAAGGTGCAGCAGGTAGCAAGCAGTAGCAACAGCAGACTCAGGCAGCAGCAGCAGCAGCAGCAGCAGCAGCAGCAGCAGCAGCAGCACCAGCAGCACCAGCAGCACCAGCAGCACCAGCAGCACCAGCAGCACCAGCAGCACCAGCAGCACCAGCAGCAGCAGCAGCAGGCGGCCCCGCCTCCTCCCCGAAGTCAGAAGCACTGAACCGCCGCCGCCGCCGCCTTCGGGTCTATCAGTATTCCGCATGAGTCAGCCCCAGCTTATGCACCTGCTGTGATTTACAAATCTGAATTCACTGAATCCTCCCCAAGATGCTGCTGGCTCCTGCGAGCAGATGGCTAGGGTAAAATCGGGGAACAGTCCTTAGGTCTGGGTGTCGGGGCCACACGACCCAAAGGAAATATGCCTCTGTGAGTACTCCATCCACTTACCCTTATGGATCTCTTTTTTTTTTTATGAGCGGGGGTACCGTTGAGGGTAATTGTGGCTCTGCTTGCCAAGGCTGACGATATAAATAGTCTAAGCTTTCCGAGGAGCGGCTTGCCCAGAGAATGGGAGTCTCAGGAAATTACAATTCAAATTAGCTTGATTTCCCTGGCTCAGAGAGGAAGAGACAAACAGCAAATCTGGGGAGGGGCGCGGGCTCCAGGGAAGGGGGTGGAGTTTGCTGACTCCCCCAGCCCCAGGATGTTTTCAGTTCTCTTAGGGGGGTTGCAGCATTTTTCTGGGCTTGGTTTTCCCCAAAGTTCCGTCATTCCTACAGGTTCCCGACCGACTGGTGATGGGATTTTTCTCCCGGAGCCGAGCTTGGGCAGGGAGGGGCGAGCGCTCCCTGAACTCCGGCTGGGCAGGCCCAGCTGCTCGGGGGACTTGAGCTGGGGAAGTTCAGTGGGAGACCTCCGAAGGGCCCACCACCCTCACAGTGAGAGAGAAGCCCCGCCTAGTTTGCCTGCATGGACCTGATTAATTGGGAGAAAGGCCCGGGAAGTGTTGTCAGTAGTTCTTTGGATCCATGATTGACCTATAAAATTATGGGCGCCTTCCCCAGGCACCAACCGAGGTTGACGCAGCGACATCAGCGGCACAGCCCAAATATTTTTTTCGAGAAGTGACTTTGTGCAAAGTTCGGGGTTCAGATTCCTAACTCAATAGGAAAGAGGTCCATAATATATAAGCCACGTACCCCACCCAAAATGCACGAAGCAGAGACTCCTCTCTCTGCCCTCGGGGTGCTGGGGTTCCGCAAGGTTAAATCCCCATTAAAGCCTTTGGAATTTGCAGAATTAAAATCTGAGAGAGCAGTATTTTCCAGCGATAGGTAAGAAAGACATCCTCCATCAGTTTCCTTGCTCCACTACCCAGAACGTAATAGAAGGTGGTGCTCAGGTCGTTCAAAAGATATCTACTTCTTTTCTGAACCCCATCTGGGCCCAATTTACTTATAACCTTCATGTTTACCCTTCAATTCAACAAGCATTTATTAAACACCTACTTTTTGCCAGTCACTGCTCTAAGTACTGAAGACACATAGAAAGGCAAAAATTGCTACTGTGTGTTCAAACAAATCTATCTCTGGTACCAGGCCATTTAAGAAGTAATTGAGCAATTAGAAGTTAATTGTTGGATTTGATTTCCTTTTTTTCCTCTTTTTTCCCCCTTCCCCTTTGGAATTGCTAAAAATAATGTTGTTCCTAACTTGCAATGTCTGTCTGATCCAGGAAGGTCAGGATTGGGAAACAGGGAAGGGGAAAATGGGGATGGGAGAGGAATCCCTGAACCATTTTTAGCTTCCTTATCCAAAAAAGGATTTACATTGTTAACCTTCGGAATTTGAAGTTAAGAGCTAAGGACAAAGATTTACGTCAGAGTTAGGACACCCTAGAGACTTTTTTCCTTGGAGCTCAATGTTTCAAAGGCTGTATGTTCTGCTCTCTGGAGTGAAGCTCCTGGAGGGCAGGGACTGTTTCTATTTTGTTTTCTTTCAGTCTTTGTATCCAGGTATGAGCCACAGGGTTTGCCACATTGTAAGAAACTGCCTAATGAATTGAATTGAATTATTGGACTCAGATTATGACTTGGCAGCTGCAGATCATTTAAGTAGAAAAATCCTCTGGAGTCTAATGTTATGACTTTGAAAGTCATGAAACCATCCAGGGTACCCTTTTGCTAGTTTTTTGTATTTTCTTCAGTCCAGATCTGCACTCCCTCCAAGGAGGCACACTAGCCCCTCCTAATTTACAGTCCTGGGCACTAAGGTTGTGCCTTGCAATTAATCAATCAACAAACATTTATCAAGGACTTATTTTACAGATAAGGATGCCCAGACCCAGAGAAGGTCACAAAGTAAGCAACATAACTGGAACTCCTTATTCCAGGTCCAGCAATGTTTTCTCTATACAATGTGCCCTTGAGACCCCAATATTAACAGATTTCCAACTCCCACATAAAACAGCTCTTCTATTACTTCCATGTAGTTTCTGATTCCATGTCTCCAATATTTTTTTTCATGACACTAAAAACAAAGGACTGAGATTTTTTAATTACTATTCCACACCTGTCAAGAGTGGAAAGTAAAATAAAAAATGAGATAGTTTGGAATAATAAAAGGCTATGTGATGTTATAAAAAGGAATACTGGATCTTGGTTTAGAGACACCTGGGTCTGTTTAATTTCTAATGGGAAAAATTGAAAAAAGGGTTCCTTTAAAAAAGACAGAATACAATATAACTTGTTTAAAAAAGAAGAAAAACCTATGTAATATAATTAATGTTACTTTTAAGAAAAAAGTCATGTGATCTCTTGGACTCTCAGTTTTCTCATGTATAAGATAAAAATAATAGTATCCACTTCACAGGATTGTATTAAAAATCAAATGACATAGTATAATTGTAGCCCCAGATGTTCAAGATGTTTAAATTCATATGCTTTGTAGCACTTTCCCAGGGTGACAGGATTTATATTCCAACTATTATTACTATTTGCAGACATTCAGGAGGAATATTTTGTTCTGGGTTTCTGGGGATCTTGAGGAGTTAGAGTGCCACATAGGAAAGGTGAAGAGACAAGAACAACACAGAAGTAATTGACTATGTGGACCAGACAGTGAGAGGATATAAAGATACACATGGAACTGAGACCAAGGCCAAGCTGGCAGCTATAGCAATATAAGAATGACATCCAGTAAATAAGATTCTTCTATTTTCCCGGTTTTTCCAGAGCCCAAAGCTAGGGACTTTTCTACTTGGAAGAATTTAAACCTCCATTCCTTTCTTCAGAAACCCCCTTCAGACAGGCTTGGAGAAAGATATATATATATATACACATTAACAGTGATTTTGTAAATGAGAGTAGCTAAGTGACCCAGTAGACAAATTGCCAAAAACTAGAGTCAGAAACACTTGAGTTCAAATGCAGTTTCAGATAATTATTAGTTGTGTGACCCTAGGCAAGTCATTTAATGCTGTTTGCCTCAGTTTCCTCATCTATAACGTGAGTTAAAGAAGAAAATGGCCAACTATTTCACTATCTTTTCTAAGAAAACAAATTGGATCATAAAGAGGTGATCATAGCTAAGCTTCCTCATCAGAGAAAAATACTTTCCTGGTATTACTCTGGGTTGGGGACAACACTGAAGAGAGTATTTCTACAGTATTGATTAACTTGGAAACATTCCAGAGCATGTTCTCTTGACTTCCTTTGAACCCAGAGCAAGATAGTAATTAAGGTAATGAACCAGTAGCAGAGAACAATGATAAGAGTAGATGTGGTTGCCATCAAAGCACATACAATTGAAAGCATTGAATGATCATCATCTCTCCTGCTCCCTCTCTAAAAGCTCTCTCAGCTATTATTAGAGTAGGAAAAAAAACATGATACCAGGAGAAACTGTGGTCTAGACTTTATCACTATGTAATCTCAGTTATCACTTAACCCTTCATTTTTGATATTTGTATTTGGATTCATCATATTATTGTCCACAAAGGTGCACAGCATTATGTTGGGCACTAGGAGAAATCAAAACTTGTTGTTGCTGTTGTTAGAGAAAAAGGTATCCTTTAAATACAAGAGAGTTACTTTCCCTATATGAAGCACTATATGACAATTGTCAGCTAACAGATAAACTTGCCTGCTTTGATCATGCCACAATCCCATCATTACTGATGAATGTAAAGACCTATACATGTAGGTCCAAAAAATCAATGATACAAACATGGAATGAGAGAATTTTGGCTAGATGGCAACCCATGTAGGGAAAAAAAACATCTAGGAGTTTGTGAACTTAGACTGAATTAATAGGAATATGGTGTCCACAGTGAGGGAAGAGATAATTCCACTGCACTCTCCTTTGATCCAGCCACATCTGGAATGTTGTATCCATTTCTGGGTGCCACATTCTATCATTGACCATTTCGAATGTGTTAAGAAGTTGAAAAGAATAATGAAGTGTCTTATTTGAGAATTAGTTGAAGGAACTAAAACTATTTAACCTAGGCAGATGAGGTTCAAAAAATATGTGATCATTATATTAAAATATTTGAAGGGTTGATATAGATAATACAATTCAACAAATATTTGTTGAAAAAAAGAATTATACTTGTTAGGCTACATTCCAGAGGGCAGAATTAGGAACTTGTAGTTCAATATAAGGAAAACTTCCTAATAATTCACTGTAATGTGAGTTCCTCAAGGGCTTTTGTCTTTCTTTGTATCCTGTGAACTTAGAGCAGTATCTAGCACATGATAGACACTTAATAAATGCTTATTGACTGACTAGTTATCTGAAAATGAAATGATTTATTTGTTGAAGCAGTTGTAAATAATCTGTCTCTGGAGATTGTAGTTGATTGACAATTCTTAGGGATATTGTAGATGAGATTTGTGCACTGGACAAGGAATTAGACTAGATCGCTTCTGAAGTGCTTTTCAATTTTGGAATTCTGACTTAATAGCCATTCCATTTGATTTTTGTCTGGCCATCATACTCAACCATAATTTTCTTGATATAATGTTGTTTTTATTTTACTCGTATTTATTAGTGTCAAAAAGATAACAGGCTACCCAGTTAATTCATAGCAACAGATGTGGCATAGATATTGGTGAGCACTTTGCCAAAGCCTTTAAAAAGAGCCTTACTCTCTAACTCACTCCTATGATTTTGTTAGTAGAAAGTAATAGGTGGCAGAAGGAAGCATAAATATGCATTATATTAACCTGGTCCTTAAACCATATGAAACACAGGTAAAAATGAAAGTCAGTCATCTCTTATGCTTTGGTAGCTAATATCCATATGTAATTAATGAAGACACTTCAGAAATAGAATTAGAAGGAGCAAGATTTAGGCAATTTCATTTTATTTTACATCATACATATCCACACATAGATTTGTGGAGGTATGCCATCAGAAATCAGTTCTTAAGTCCCCATCCACCAATGAACCCTCTCCTCCTTCTTGCTATATTTCAAAAAGCTCTAATCATTTGATTTTGACATAATGAATCTGTTTCTAGAGAGCAGATATGTTTGGATATTGCAAATAATTGTTTTAAGTTTTAAAATAAGACAGTATAGAATAACAATAAAATTATATTACATCTAGCCTATGGATTTGAACCTACTTCTCTCCTATAGTCAGCTGCATTGAATATAGGAGTGTTAGAAAATGTTTGGTTTAACTCCCAACTTTAAGCAAAAACCATTGTTCCTATGGGTTTCATTGTTTCATGGTTCTACTCACACATCCAATAGACCTCAGATGAAGCCTCAGAAAATTTGGACTCAGTAATCTTGGGTTAGTCTGTGGTGTTTCAAATCTGTTGTGAACTGAAATGAACATGAATGTACTTTCTAAAGTAAGTTTTCTTATGATTGATAGGGATCTCTGACCACTTCTGGTCTCAGATCCATAGAAAAGAATAAGCAAATCCTACATCTAGCTTTTGCAAAGAATGGTGCAGAAATGATACTACTGTGGCATTCTTCTTTTTGTCCCTGATCATGGCCCCTCTTTCTGATCTTGACCATTACTTCCCCTGACTCCTGAGTCTCTTTCCCCGTCCTGTTAACATACCCCAGTCAAATCCCCCAAGATCCTCAAAGAAGAATAAAGAGAGAGTCAGCAGGAAGACATGCTAAGTTTGTTCTAGTCCTAATAGTCTACATTCCAAGGTACCTTCTACCTATAATAATCTGATTCTGTTATGAGTTTGCCTGTCAACTTTCCAATATTTTTTCCATTTCCATCCTTACCACTAATAGCCAATGAAAAGTCCTATCCCTATTAAGGTTATTCAAAGCATCAGTTGATGTTAGAAGGAGGAGTTATTTAGAGGGACAGAGGCCCCTGCAATCACATCACATGAGTGGTTACTCAGCATCCACATAAAGCAGAACTCTACCCCAAAAGCAGCCCCTGTAACTGAATGAACTGGATGAAAATACTTAAAAATGCAAGAGATTCAGACTGCATCTGAAATGGTTCTAGTAATCCTTATAAGGATAGAGGGACTTTTAAAATGCTTTTCCAAACCATGCCCCCTAAACATGTATGTAATGGTCCAAATACTTAATTCTGCAATCAAATTGTAAGGCTGTGGCCTCTATTTCTATAGTGGCAACATAAAGAACGATCCTCAGATGGCTCATCTGCTGAGGTAGCAGCTTTAAAGTGGCCTTATCTCTGTTAAGTGTAAACTACCAGAAAGTTTGGCCCTTGGGGTCTAATTCAAATCCACCAAAGCAAGGAAATTGAAAATCAATCACTTGTGGGCAAAACAGTAGGGCTTAGACATTGCATGTTTTAAAGATGTTGCAGAGTTTGTGAAACCTCTACCATCTTTTCCTGGAATTGAAAACAGGAACCAATTAACATGAACCTCAAATACAAGCTATTTAGAGATTCATTCATTCACTCATTCATATGTTCTCATCAACCAATGCACGACACTGTGCTAGACCCTGGGTACAAAGATAAAAGCAAAGTATACCTTGTTCTCAAAGAGCTTACACTCTAATGAGAGAAATACTGATATATGGGCGTGTGCAGAGCACATGTAAAACAAGGTAAATGGGATGGGAGTTTGTTAAGGTTCTAGAGTCTAGAACAGGGGTGTTCATTTGTTCTTGTACTACCAAGACAACTGAAGGTGGGACTTGAAATTCATATAAATGTAGGAGTTTTTTAGGGCCTGAATTAATTAAATGTTTGACCAAATAGAGTAGGCTAATTTTTAAATTTATAATTTTGTATGACCTGAAAATGATGCTATAAAAAAACCAAATGACCTTTGGTAGAAAGATTCCCTATACCTGGTCTAAAAGCAAGAGGAAAGGTTTACTATAAAGGGTGGTACACAGCAGTCTTGAAGGATCTGAGAAATTTTAAGAGGCAGAAGTGACGAGGAAGAATATTTCTGGACATGAGGTACAGCTTCCGCAAAACCATAGAAACAAGAGACAAAAGTTAGCCAGTGTGATTGTTCTGTAAAGTTTGTAGGAAATAACAATGTGTAATTAGGCGGGAAAGGCAAGATGGGCTCAAGTTATTAAAAAAACTTTCAATGCCAGAGTATTTGATTCTGGAAGATAATAGGGAGCCACTGCAACTCATTGGATATGATGGTGGCATGGTCAGATCTGTGTTTTAGGAAAATCACATCAGCAACTTTGCAGAGGCTAGAAATGAAGTAGAAAAAAAAGAGGCAGGGAGACTAATTTAAAGGCTATTTCAACAGACCAGTTGAGGACCTGAACTGAGATGTTGGCTGTATGAGTGAAGAGAAAACAGGATTAAAAGACTGTCAGTCTCTGTCTTTCTGTCTCTCTGTCTCTCTCTCAGTCTCTCTGTCTCTCTCTCTCTCTCTCTCTCTCTCTCTCTCTCTCTCTCTCTCTCATTTGTCTTCTATCACCTTGTCATCTATCCTCTAGCCATCTATCCATCAACTATATATACTCTGTCATCTGTCACCTATCTATCTTCTATATTTCTTCTTTCCATCTTAATGAGAAGTCTAAGAGTCTATGATTTGGGCAGCGGCCTAATCCCTCATCCTATTTCCTGTCTTTCTGGAAAGGAAATGTGTAAACATATTTCCTGGGTTTATTATACCAACGATATTCTTAGATCTCCAGCCTTTGCTCCAAAATGGTCTTTTATTTTCCCTGAGAGAACAGTACAGAGAAAAAAAACTTGGGAGGAAGCTTCAAAGCTTCTCTTTGCAGAGTATGTTAATTAAGGAACTATGTCCCCACCTCCACCCCCACCCCCCCTCCTTCTGTGCCTTTTTGACAACCTGCTCCTCCCACATACAGGAGGAGAATGGGACTGCATAAGTAAGAGATTGAAATACCAAAACCCACAGTCATTTTAATGGGTAGGACTGAAAACTAACATCCATTGGAATCAAAGAGTGCAGGTGGTAGTGCTGAATTCAGTCCCATTCAACAAGCATTGATTGACCACCTTGCAAAGTAACATGCCAGATCTTGCTGGGGAATGAGAAGATGAATAAATCCAAGTTCCTGCCTTTGATGGGGATTAGAAGAGAGCACAAAGAATTATAATATAAGGGAAGAAATATGACAAGTACCACAAGAGAGGTACCAAGTGTTATTCAAGGCTGGAGGAGAAAAACAATGCTGCCTTTTGGGAGGGGGTTGATAAGGGAATCGTGTTTCAGTCATTTTTTCTTTCATATCCTATTCTTCATGACCCCATTTGAGATTTTCTTGGCAAAGATCCTGGAGTGACTTACCATTTCCTTCTCCAGCTCATTTTATAGATGAGGAAGCCAAGGTAAACTGGGTGAAATGACTTGCCCCGGGTCACACAATGTGCCTAACGTCAAATTTGAACTCAGGAAGATGACTTCTGACTTCAGGTCCAGCACTCTATCCATTGTGCCACCTAGCTAGGAATTAATTCAATCCAATCCACTTAGAGTGCCTACTATATACTAGGTGCTGTGAATACAAAAACAAAATTAAAAGTGCCCCTGATCTGAAAGAGCTTATATTGCAGCATGGAGTAAAAGACATATACATGGATGAGTATGATAAAAGGAAGGGAATGAAAAGGATAAGGGGAAAATCCAGTCATAGTATTTAACATAATTTGCAAAGGAAGGAATAACTTTCAGTGGGGGAAGAAGAATCAGAGAATGTTTATAGAGAAGTAGCATTAGGGTGGGTCTTGAAGGGCAGTTAGAATTTAGAAAATTAGAATTTCCATCTTCTCAGTAAAGAAGTGAGGAAACTTTAGGAAACAATTTTACATATACTTTCTATATTCATTTTAATTTGTCATTTTTGCTTAACTATTCTTTGTTACAAGGGAAAGTTCAGTAGTGTGGGAGTTGGTGTATATTGAGAAAGAAATTTGATGCAAAGGAAAAAGTATCAATAAAACTTATTTTTTAAAAAAAGAAGAGTAGAATTCCAGGAACGGGGGAGGCATTCCAGGCAGAAGGAACAAACACGAAGAAAGGTGTGGAGGTGGGAAACCATGTGGTGTGTTCTGGGAATAGCTAGTAGCCCAGTTCACCTGAGGGCCACAGTTATGCATAAGGAAGTTATGAATGATAAAATTTTTTCAAAAAGGTCAAGTATATGTATACTGTAGACTGAGGATCTTGAGTGGCATAGAATATGTGAGATTCTAATCTAATCATAGAATGCCAGAACTGACTCAAACTTAGACACATTTTGGTCCAACCTCCTTCTTTTTCAGATGAAGACAGAAACCCAGAGAGATAAGGTAATTTGACAAAGATCATAGAGTTAATGGCAGAACCCGGTGTAAAATCCCTAACTTCAATCACTGCAGTCAAAATTTTCAATGATAATGTTATTACAGCAGATACTATAGATAGATGACTATGACGATTTCAAATACTAAGTAAAGCTTTATTCCCATTTTTAGAAGATAACTCAAGAATTCAAGCCCTTAATCAAATTCCTTGATATGATGAAGCAGATTACACCAAATTCTACTTGACTCAGCTATAGAAAAAGCATCTCCTCCTCCCTCAAGCTTTCCATAATCATAGAATTTAGAGTAAGAAAGAACCACATAAAAGGAATCATTGAAATGAGAATGGATAAGGGAAGGGAAGGGAAGGGAATAAAGAAAGGATCAAGGGCAACATGTCAAGAAACAATTTAAGGGACAAGAGGAGGATGAACCAGTGAAGGAAACAGGAGTGACCCAGAGAAGGAGGGAAGAACCAAGAGTATGCAGAAACAATTCAAACAAATAAAATGAGGTTCAACACTGGGGTTCTATTACATACACTAGGCAATGAAACTCATAGCATTACAGATCCTCAGAGCAGCAAGGTGGTACAGTGGGATCTAGACTCAGAAACTTCTGAGTTCAAATTTGACCTCAGACAGTTACTAGCTATGACCCTGGGCAAGTCATTTAATCCTATTTGCCTCAGTTCCTCATCTGTCAAATGAACTGAAGAAGGAAATGTAAAACCACTCCAGTATCTTTGCCAAGAAAATTCTAAATAGGGTCAAGAAGACTCAGACTTGGCTGAAATGGTTGAGCAACAGCAAATACACTCTATATTTTTCAGAGGAAGAAACTGAGGCTTAGAAAAGGAAGGTGTTAAATGATTGAGCAACATATAAAAACAAAGTATACAATGTGGCATGAAATTTTCTAATTTCATGGTTACTTTGAGAAAAGCATATTACCTTTTTTCTGAGGTATGTCAAGAACAAATTCAGAATATGATGAGGGGGAGGAAAGGATTTTGTATACAGCTTCTTTCTCTAAAAGGTCAGTGAATAACATGATTATCAGACTTAATTATCAAGCCCATTAGTGCTGAACATAAGATATAAAACTGGACCATTCTCAATAAAATTTCACTTTACCAAAGGCAAAAGCATAAGGAAAGGTAAATAAACGTGTGTGTGTGTGTGTGTGTGTGTGTGTGTGTGTGTGTGTGTGTGTGTGTGTGTGTAAATTACACATCCTTAGTTAGGGCTAGAACAGATATCATCAAGCATATACCTTACCATTTCCACTAAGTGATCATCAGACCTCCACTTAGAGACATCCATCAATGAGGAAACCATAGTATTTAAGATAGACTTCAAGAATCTATGATATTCTCAGTGTGTATGGTACCTTCACTGATGCTGATTGCAACTCCTTGGTACCTTAGTAAAGACTCATTGGGAATTTCTATTGCCAACTTGGTGATAAGCCTCTCAGAACTTAGGTACACTATCTTTAGGCAACAGACTTTGCCTTTTTCTTCCTGCCTCATTGATTATCCATCTCATCCCCCCAAAAAAACTTACTGAACTTTCCTATTTCTATCAAAGTCATTCCTCTTCTTCTTCTGAGCTCCCAGGTCTATAACTTCAACATTACATCAAATGCCTTATTCTCCTTCATTCCACATATTCAACAATTGCCAAATTGTGTCATCTATAACATTATAACTCTGTCACATTCAACCCCTCCCTTCTATTCACTCATCTACCACATTATTTCAGGCCTTTAACACCACTCACCTAGATAACTGAAATGGCCTCCTCAGTCTCTCAGTCAACAAGTCAGCTGTCAAAATTTTTTTTATATTTTTTCTGATTATATGTAAAAAACTTTTAAATTTTTGTTTTTTACAATTTGAGTTTCTAATTCTCTCCACCTTCCTTCCCTTTTCCATTGAGAAGGCAAGCAATTTGTTAAAGGTTATATTTATGCAGTCATGCAAAACATTTCCATATTAGTCATGTAATAGAAAACTCAAACAAAAGACAGGAAAATAGTTTTTAAAAAGTATTCTTTGATCTCAGATTTTGTAAATTTTTTTCTCTGGAGGTGGATAGCATTTTTTTATCATGAATCTTTTGGAATTTTCTTGGATCTTTGTACTGCTGAGAAGAGCAAAGTAATTCGCCATTGATCATTGTACAGTATTTCAGTAAGCATTTAATTAAGAGCCTTCTATGTGCTGATGCCCTCCCTCACCATCTTGTATTTAATTGAGATGTATTTATTTTGTATTTATTCTACATATTTATATATCCACATATTGTCTCCCTCAATAGAAGATGTTTTTTGAGAGAGAATATCTTCTTCTTTGCTTTTGTACCCCTCTGAGTCTTTTACAGTGCTGGGGACTTAAAGGCTTGTTTGGCAAAGTCTGGGATTGGGTTTGGATTTAAGAGTCTTCATCTTTCCAGGATAGGCTAGGATTGGCTTTTCACTAATACAATCTTTGACTTCCTAGGACTGCCAGAATATTAGAGGAAGACTCTAAGGGAGGCATCAAATGGAGGAAATATAGATAAAACTCACAGTTGTTCTGTATGGGTCTATAATACTTCCAATTCAGTCAAACACTTTCCCCACAACAAGCATGTGAATTGATACAAGTATTATTCTTACCATATTAAAGGTGAGAAAACTGTTTCTCGAAATAGTTAAGTAATTTACCCACAATCTTATGGGTAATATACACTACACCCTGGACTCTGATGCAATGCTCCTCAAGGTCACTCATTAAAATTAACATTTCAAATTTTGATATATTCACACAAGTATGTATATATGTAAATTGACATGTGACCCTTTTCACATAGGTCAAAACATGTGTGTGCTTATAACTATATTTATATGTGACTATATGCTCATACATGTGATAAATATGTACCTGTATATATACACACATACATTTTATATATGTGTGTATTTTTTTACATATACAATTATCTTTAGATCATTAACAATTGATAAGTCTAGAGTGTGCTAAATGCTTCCTTTCTGCTAGTTGCATTGAGGTCAGCAGACAGAAGTCCCTGGCAGCTTCCTTCATTGTGCTTTTAGTCTGTTATTTGGCATCAGAACAAACTGATTTTCAAGCCAGCTTCCAAAGTGTATGGAGATCTCACTTTGGCACTGGAAGAATAACTGTCCTAGGACTCTAAAATTTAGAGAATGTTACCAGCACTTCCACTAGTTCAGCAGGGTAGAAGGAATAGACTTTAGTTCCAAGTTATAAAAAATGCTGAGTTAAAATAGGAAATTAGTTAAAATTCAAATGCAGAGATTCCAGATCCATTTGAAAAAAGCTTGGACTCCTCAGAACAATGATTTTAAAGACATAAAATAATATATATAGGTTTTTAAATTTATATATTTATATATTAATATATTAAATTATATTGAGTTATCAAAACATATTTTTAAAAGTTTGTAGACTCCAAGTTAAGATCCCCTGGAAGAAGTAATTATATTTCCTACTCCTTCCCTCACCGTTTACCAGAGGTAAATTTTCTGATCCATCTCTTCTTGTTCCTCATACCAAGCACTGACCACCTCAGAAATGGTTTTGCCATGTCCTAATGTCTCCACCAATCAGGTAGGTGTCCTGGGGTTTCTGTCTCCCCTGAATGGTTGAGTGTCAAGCCCTTCTCTTTTGAATTAGGAGGCACTTAATAAATGCTTATTGATTAAGTAATTTGTTTAAAATTTTTATTTAAAGCTGTCTTTTTGTCCTGCTTGTTTTTGGTGCCAGAACTATTAGTTATAACTTTATTTGAAAGAATCTGAAAACTTTGAATTTTGCTTGGAGCAAATGAAGCATCCTCCTCTCTGCCAAGAATAACTGCAATGATCTTTTGTGTGAGAGGAAAAGAAATCTCCACTCTTCTCATCATTTAAATTTACAAGAAACCATTATGGGTTCATGGTTTGGTGGTTAGTAATAAGGGCTACATCTCAAGAAGAGAATGACGTGAAAAAAGACTACATGTCAACTGACTCAAACAATAGCAATGAAGATATCAGAACTGAGCATGTTTATGAGTGAAAATGGTTTGGGGGAAATGGAGCTTATGTAATTGTTGACAGTCAATAGTCAGTAATCAATAAACATTTATTAAGCACCTACTATGTTCCAGCCACAGTGCTAAGAAGTACTCTAACTGACAAACAAAACATCCTTTGCTAGTCATTCTGCTAGTTGAACTTAGATTGGTCTAATTCATGCCTGATGATGGTGGTGGTGGTAGTAGTGGTGATGGTAATGATGATAACATATTTCTATGGAGTTTCATGGTTTATAAAGTATTTTAGTTCTCCCATGTCATTTGTTCCTCATAGCAACTGTAGGACTGTAGTTAAGTGCAAGTATTATTATTCCAGTTTTATATAGGAGGAAACTAGGATCAGATAGGTAAAGTATTTTGCCTACAAATACTGAGCGTCCCAAAAGTCTTTTAAAGGCAGTATGGCATAGCAACTATAGAAAACTAATTGCAGAGTCCAAAAGACCTGAGTTCAAGTTATATCTCTTATATATTCTGGCTGTGTGATGCTGGAAAAATCACTTCTCAGTATTTTGTTGTTCAATCTGACTTTTTGTGACCTCATTTTTGGTTTTCTTGACAAAGATAGTAGAATGGTTTGTCATTTCTTTCTCCAGGTCATTTGACAGAGGAGGAAACTAAAGCAAACAGAGTTGAATGACTTGCTTAGGATCACATAGCTAGTAAGTTTCTGAGACTAGATTTGAACTCAGGAAGATGAATCTTCCTGGCTCCAGGCCTGGGACTCTATCTATTGTGACACATACCTGCCCCAAGATGCTATTATTATTCCCATTTTACAGTTGAGGGAACTAAGACCAATAGGGTTCATTGATTTATCCAGGGTCACCTAGCTAATAAGAGACATTAGTCAGATTTTAAGTTAGAGAAAATGTGCCAACGAGCATTGGAAGAAGGTGTTTCTTCATCAGTTCACTATACTTCAATTTACAGTTTTGGTCCCCATCCTTTGTTGTTTTTCTCAAAAAAGACAGAAATTTACTAGTAACTACTGGACATATAGAATTAAGCAAAATACTAACTCAGTGATACAAATAAAGATCTATTAAAATTACTGCTATAAACCAAAAATAGAATACATAATAATAATTTTTAAAATGAGATACACAATTATTCATAGAAATAGGATGGTCCATCATTTGTATTTGAGAGCTAAAGGGTGGGAGAAAGAATATACTTCCACAGGCTAGTAAAGGGAGAAAGGGTGGCTTACATGAATGAATGAATGAATGAATGGAAAAAAAACATTTATTTAGAAGAAGGTCATGGCAGGGATGGTACAATGAATCTGGGTCTGGTTCAGATAAGGTGAAGACTCACCAAGAGTTAGTGTGCCAGAGTCACTGGTGAGAGGAGGAAACATGCTATAGTCTTGGCCTAGATATGGCATACATTATATTTATTCATTCAACAAACACTTTGTTTATGGTATTTGCAAGTTCCCATACTAGATACCTGTAATTCACTTTTCTCCTTATTTCTATCCCCTTCTCTCCCTGTTTAATGAGTCCCTGATTGGAAAATATATTTTTTAAAAATTCTCTCTTTCCTCTGTCTCTCCCTCTCCTCCCCACCATCTTTCTGTCTGTATCTCTCTGTGATCTCTCTCATTCTCTATTTCCATCTCTCTCTTTTTCTGTCCATCTCTTTGATTCTCTCTCCTTCTCCCTTTCTTTCTCTTATTTTCTCATTTACTCTCTCTTGTTCTCTCTTTCTCTCCCTCTATCCTCCTAAATATTTTTGTTCCTATTTCTATGTATAATAATAATCGGGGTGTGTGTGTGTGTGTGTGTGTGTGTGTGTGTGTGTGTGTGTGTGTGCTAGTATAGCATATGGGAGGGAGGCTGTCTAATTCACAATGTGAATGGAGAACAAGGGAAGAGAAGAAACAACTGTAAACTGCTACAGTCTCACCTCAGATGGTGTGATTATGTGTGATCTTTCCTATAATTAACCTTGCAAATTAAGCTGCTCATATGACATGTGGGTGTTATTTTGGATTTTGTATTACACCATGGAACCTATTTCTTCCCTTCCTATCCATATATATCTATGTCTAGATATATATGGATATATATAGATATAGATATATGTGTATATATATGTATGAGTGTATATATAATTATATGTAAATAGGTAGACATGTATGTCTGTATAGGTATATATGTATACCAATAACAAGAAAGATAGAGGTATAAATTGGAATGTGGGTCCTTATCCACATTCCCCTATAAAGGATAAGCTCCAAGAACCAAGAACTATTTTTCATTTTGTCTGTATCTCTGGGGCCTAGAGCAGAACTTGGGACATAGTAGATGTTCAATCAAGGTTGATTGGATTAGAGCAGATTTGAACATTTAGAGAGGGACAATGTCTTACCCAGGGTCATATAACTCTTTGCCAGCAGATCTGAGCCTCAAAATCTGGGGGCTCCTCTTCTCCATACAAGGTTATAAAGAGAAGCAAATATTCTAACAGGAAAAGTGGAGGTGGTACATGGGAGTAGGTAATATTCAGGTGGAGTAACTAGTTGGTACAATGGATAAAGCACTGACCTTGGAATCAGGAGGATAGGAGTTTGAATCCAGCCTCAGATACTTGTCACTTACTAGCTGTGTGACCTTGGACAAGTCATTTAACCCTGATTGCCTTGCATCCAGGGTCATCTCCTATCTGGTTATTGGACCCAGATGACTCTGGAGGAGAAAGTGAGGCTGGTAATTTAGGACAGCACCCCTTCAGTCAAATCCAATTCATGTGTTTGTCATGGCATCACCTTCCTGATGTTATAGTCTTCTTTGAGAATGAAGGACAAACATCACATCACAATATTCAAGTCAAAGGAGAGGAAGACAAAGCAACCACTTATTATATCACATTAAGCTTTGCAAAGTACTTTACAAATATTATCTCATCTTTACAACATTTTCACCTGAGAGGTGAAAATTTTATGAATAATAATAATAATTTTATGAATAATAATCCCCATTTTATGAATAATAATAAAATGGAGGTAGCCAGAAGCTAAGTGACTTGCCCAAGGTCATACAACTAATAAGTGTCTGAGGCTAGACTTAAACATAGGTCTTCTTGACTTCAGTACATCTCTATATTCCCTGTATCATCAATATAACTAGTATATGTATATACTGGACCTGACCCTGTTGTATATAATTGTGTCTTTCTAGATAACATTATTATGTGTCTATTGTTTTTAACATCTATTTTTAAATTAGTAAATTTCAAAAATAATGATTATGATAGATAAAATATCAATTTCTGGGAAATATAGATTCTAATCACTCCAAAGAATGATTAATGGCATATTAAGAACAGAATATAATCATATTTAATGTAATTTTCTTAACAATACATGTCTACATATGCACATATAATTTATGTTCACTGAACACACAATTCTGAGTAACAGCTTGAGAATGAGCATCTCCAAGAACTTTTTATTCTACATTAATTCACTTTGGAGTTTACAGTCTGACAGTACGATATCATCTTACTATGCACAATTGAAATTTTAGGCATTTTTTCAAATGAAGTAGATATCTTGAACTTTTTAGTTAATCTTTTATTACAAAAGATTAAATGGCCAATCTTTGATAAATCTTTTACAAAATATATTCTCACCATATTTCCCCTTAGTTTTTCAAATAAAATCTCATATAAAATTATAAAAATTTCACATTTTAATAAAAACCTAAAAGAAGTGGCATTTTGCTATTGTATGTACTGTTGAAATTTGTGGAAAGTTGCAGTTTTGAAATATTTGCTGCAATGTGGATTATAATAACATGATATGTGTGGTTTTGATTTTCATGTTATTTAAATTTTATTTTTATATGCTTTAAAAAAATGTTATCCTCTCCTATTCTGTGCTACATTTTTATAACAGGCAGAACATGTTTAGGGTGTTTCAAACATTCATACAAATCCTGTAGAAAAATTGTTGTGAGGATCAAATAAAATAATATTTGGAAAGTGCTTTACAAGCTTTAAGGAACTATATAAATGTTAGTTTGTGGATATCTCTGTGTGTGCGTATCTCAGGAGGTCCCTTTGTATTTTCTTCTGTCTTGAACTCACACTTATAAGTTGGGTACCTTGAGAATGACTGCTGCTTCAAGTTCAAGATACAAAAGATATCCACTATAAAACTGTGGTTCATCCACCCCAACCAGTGTGCTTCCCATTAATAATCATCCAATAGTCACATTTGTTCAAAAGCAAAGTTATTTACTAAGAGAATGTAATGTAAACATTGACTTGGGTGTTCTCTCAACAAATACATAATGGAATAGTAGATTCAAATATAGAGTACAGTGTTAGCGAGGCTGTCTTGGGCTGTTCCTCCAGTATTAGAGTGCCTCACCAAAATCCTTTTTCTCCAATCATATCCTCTCTGAAGTTGTCAGGGTTTTAATTCTCTCTTGAATATATGACCAACTCTCTTCCCTACAACTAGGACTCATGCTCCTTGAAGCTGCTTCTGGTCTCAAGTAACTGAGGTCTCTTTATCTGTGTTTGTTTGGAGTATGTGTTTCTGTTCCCTCCCATGTGCCTCAAACTCTTTTTATTTGTTTGCTTGTTTGTTTTTTCCAAGGTAATAGGTTAAGTGACTTGCCCAAGGTCACACAGGTAATTATTAAGTGTATTCAGGTCCTTCCAACTCTAGGACCAGTGCTCTATGCTCTTAGCTGTCCCCTCCAACTCTTTTAAACTGACCTCTTAGCTGCTTCTAGTCTTCCTCAAATTCTGTTCCGCCTGACTCCAAAGGCCAGATGGATTGTTTCATTCTGGTAGAGTAGCTCTCCACTAGGCAGATTAATGTTTTGGCTGATGGGGTGAAAAGAGGAGAGAAAAATCTTCTCTCTTCTATGTAGAGTTGAATTCTTATCTACTACTTTTCTCTCTTTGATATCCAATCTGCTGAACTCCTTACCTCTTAGACTATTGAATGCCTCCAGAATTTCTCTCTTTAAAGCTCCCCAAAGTTTAGCCACTTTTCAGTTCAGACAATGTTGCTTCTGCAAGATTCAGTGCAGGGACTCAAGGGACTCATGTTTACATTTGGTTCAACATTCCCTTTGACTTTTTTAATTTATGTAACTCCTGGACTTTCAAAAACTATCTTTTTTTTACTTGTATAGAGAATATACAGAATCCCAGAATCAAAGATTTGGAAAGAACTTTGGACATTATCTATCCTTACATTAGTAAACCTTCTAAAAAAAGATTTTATAGCCTTTTTAATAAAATGGGTTGCCTATCATTCCATGTATTTTATTTTGTGCATTTAAAAACATTATTCTGAGAAGGGGTCCATAGGCTTCACAAAATTCTCAGAAAAGTCTATAACAGAAAAAAAGAAATGGCTAATAGTCCTCAGTCTTGTAAAACAACTGAACTCACACTATATTACCTATTCTAACATTGCTACTTGTGGTAGGGATAGTGTCTGTCTTGTGAAATTGGAACAGGATTATGTTTAAAGGGGCTAGGAATTAATCTTTAGTTCTTAGCTGTTTGGGGAGACTAGGGCTCAAACTATCCTGAGGGAGAAAAAGCTCAGTCTATTAGGAGTCCTCGATCTTGACAAAATTCCCACTGCTGTGGGGAATGTCCCTTTCTTATTGGATGTTGCTACATAGATTCGTGTGGAAGAAGCAGGGAACTACATGGATCAGTACTATATCCTTATTGCTTCTTTTTATGGTTATTTAATTTATGGTTTTTTATGGTTATCTTTCTTGGGGGGGGGGAACAGCCAGATGAGCACCTAGGCTTGTAGACTTGGCATCAGGAAGATTCATCTTCCTTATTTCAAATCTGTTCTCAGACACTTACTTAACCTTCTATGACTCAGTTTTCATCTACAAAATGAGATGGAGAAGGAAATGGTAAACTACTCCAATATCTTCACCAAGAAATTCCCAAATGGGTCACAAGAATTGGAGATGACTGAACAACAACAAAAAACTTTTCTTTGAGGAATATTGTTTGACCTACAAATGTCTCTGTTTCATTCCCAAGTCTGAATTATTGGACTGCCCTGAGTAAAGCCTGTCCCAGAATGGGATGAAACTTGAAGTCTAAGCATCTGTCTTACAAATAAAATTTAGCCAGAATTCAGATAATATCTTCTATAAAATAAGGTTATCAAACAAAGTGAACTCTATAATATAATTCTACATCCTATTAAATAAATCTTACTTTGATATATCATTTTTAGTTTCATTAGCAGGAACATAATAATTGATCACCAAGACCTAATCATATAGAGGTCACAGAGACAAAGCCTAGACAAGGGTCAGGGTACTGCTCTTTCAAACTCAATGATAGTTGGCGTATGTTGTTAGTCTCCCTTGATATTGTCCAAACTTCTAAGTTTCAAGAACTGAGGTAAATCAGAAAGTGTAATCATCACTTACAATTGATGCTCTAATGATTTAATAAGGGACAGTTTGTATCATCTTGTCCTAAGACAGGGAAAAAGCAGTTTCCTAGGAAGAAGATCTGGCCCAAATATCATAAGGATTTATAATTTATCATCTTTAACCTAGTCTTTGCTTAGAGACCATTAAAAATCAATCCATCACACTTAGGATCATCTCCCTTTGTTTTACTTGGCTATACATATTTGTACTGAGATGTGTTTTTCTTACTTTCTCAGTGGGTGGAGGGGTTGGCAGGTGGAAGAGAAAGAATTTGGAACTAAAAATCAAATAGAAGAGAATTTTTAAAATAGAATTTTTATTTTAAAAATTAAAGTTTACCACAGATTCACCATGATAATAGTTTACAAACTATATGACCTGTGCAAGTTATTTAATTTCTTGGAGGTTCAGTTTTCATATTGGTAAAAAGAGAGGTTTGGATGAGATTGATTTAATGATTTGTAAAATAAGAAGGTTATTAGAGAGCTCTTCAAGCTCTGGCAAACTATGTTCTAGAAACTAACATTCTGTATACTTTATATTAAAAGACCCCAAGATCTGATGGAAAGAGTGGAATGTGACTATCAATAATCCACTGCATCTCTTCAATGTATTTAGAATTAATGGATCTACGTTTACATTTCCTTAGTAACTTGTGTTTTGTCATTCCATCATTTCAGTCATGTTCAACATTTCATGACCAAATTTGGCAAAAATACTAGTTTCCTTCTCCATCTCATTTTACAAATAAGGAAACTGAGGCAGAGTCAACTTGCCCAGGGTCACAGAGCCAGTAAATGTCTGAGACTAGATTAAACTCTTCATCTTCTTGACTCCAGGTCCGGCTGGCTATCCACTATACCACTTAGTTTTCCACCACCTTATGTGATATTGAACTAGTCATTTTGGGACTTTGAAAATGGTGTTGTATTAGATATTCCCTAAGATCCCTTACAATTTTAAATCATGTGAATATAATTGACTATAGAAAAGAATTTGGAGCTTGAGCTTTGACTTTTCAAGGGAAAGTGCTGCTGGAATTAGATCATTATAGTGTTTTTACTTTTTCTGTAGTTGTCCTTCTCCTTGTCTTCCTCATTCTCATCCTCCTATTTAGCTCCTTCCTGAAAGACATTGTAATATGGTGGTAAGACTGGTGAACTGGAATCAACAGAAGGCTGTGGTCAAATCCTTTCTTTAAGATTGATTAGCTTAATGACTGTGGGGCAAGTCACTTGGCCCCCTAAGACTCAGTTTTATCATCTGAAAGCTGAGAATAACTCATAGGGATTGTTTTATGGGTCAAATTAGAAAATACATAGATGGTATCCCACATACCTTAAGTTAAATTATTTCTATACAAAGACTTTGATATACAGAGTCAAAAATACTTCGAGTATTTTTAGGACAAAATATATTTTGTAGGAATAAATATAAAGCTCTCCACTTATTCAAAAAAATCTTCTTAAATGTGTTGAAAATGACTGTATAGTTAGCTCTTATAGGGCTATTATAAGCTCAATATAGATAAAGAGAGAGGGAGAGGAAGAGGGAGAGGGAGAAGGAGAAGGAGAGGGAGGGGAGGGGGAAGGAGAGGAGGAGAGGGAGAGGTGGAGAGACACTGAGAGAAAGATGAATGGATGGATGGATGGATGGATGGATGGATGGATGGATGGATATGGATGGATAGATGGATGGTTGGATAGATGTAAATATAAATAATCTGAGATGGTAGTCAAAATATCCAATGGGAACTTAAGCTGTGTTTCCAGGAGTCCAGGTCGGGGGTGAAGATAGAACCTGCTGTATTCAATCCTGGTGAGGCCACATCTTGAGTACTGCAATTAATTCTGGGGACCACATTTTAGCAAAAGCATTCATAAACTAGAAAGAAACTAGGAAGATAGATAGACTTGAGATCATGTCAGAAAAGGATTTGTTAAAGGTGATTTGCCCAAGTTGTCTGAGCCCAGGTTTAAACAGGATCTAGTATGACCCCAGAGACAAGTTCTCTTGATGAGTAAAGTTCAAAATATTTCAAAGTCCTAGTGAAGATTCTTGAACTTTATTTATAGACCACTTAAGTGAACCTCCTTACACCACTCAGAAAGATTTTTTTGGGCCATTGAACCAAGTGATTCACATATTAGCAAGTATGGAGAAGATGTATGCCCTCCTTGTCCCAACACCCAATCCAAACCCTCAAACCCCCACCCAACCCAAACTCTCAAATCCCACCACCACCACCACCACCACCACCCCACCCCCTACTATTCTAAAACACCCTGAGACTCTGTGGTTTCAAAAGCAAACTACATAGAATTATAGTTGAGTAGATTTATACCAAACTAGAAATTGGTAGGACCTAAGAGATCATCACTCCCTCATTTACTAGTAAGCAAATGAGAGGTGAAGTGATTTGCAGGTGGACAGTCAAACAGCTAATTAGTGACATAGTCATTAGAATTGTGGCCTCCTTGCCCCTTTTCTTTCTATCAGAGGTCACCTTTCCACTGTGCTCCAGAGTATTTATCTCTGTGCTCACTTTGTCAGCACATACACTAATACTGAAATGATACAGATATTAACATGATCCCTGCACAAGAATGACAAGCAAATTCTCGAAACATTGCTATCCTCTGAAATTATCTTTTTCCGACAAGTTAAAATACATAAAACAAAGGTGGTGAGATTCAAAGATTATTAGGGTTTCTGGGGTCTGAATGAATCCCATGAATTTTAAAAGGAATTTTAAATCAAGAAGGTAACATTACTTTACTCATTAACTTCCCTGGGATATTGTAGGATTTCTAGATTAAATTAGTAAGAAATTGAGTTTTGAAGGAAAAACTGTTATTTTGTAAATGGAAAAATCTGTTATTTTTGTAAATGGAAAAATAATTGTTTAACCTATCTCTGACTTGTTTATATGTTAGGACAAGACTGGAGACACAGACATTGAAATAGACTTGCCATTACACTGATAATACTGGTTTTAAAAATTATTAAAAATTACCCATCCTAAGAAAAAAGATGGAAATAGTCCATAGAGGGGTTATATAGTAATACCAGAATGCTAATATATTTTTGTTGGAACTGTAAATTAGCATAATCATTCTGAAAAACAATTTGGAGTTATGCAGATAAAGTAGTTAAAATGTAAATAAAGTAGTTGATTCAAATTCCACTGCTAGACATATACCTACTCCAAGAAAGTTACTGGCAAAACAAAAAATTCTATATATACAGTAAAATATTTATGGAAAAGTAATGGAACACATGAATGCCTATTGGTTGGGGAATGGTTAAAAAATGGCACATGCTTGAAGCATAACATTGTTGTGTTGTTGGAAATTATGAATATGATATAGAGAAGTATGAAAGTTTTTTATTAACTGATGCAATTTCATGAAGAAAATTATATATACAATGATTACAACAAAGTAGATAAATAGAACAACAACCACAAAATAATAAAAATTTAGTGTTCATAAATTATAAAGAAAAAGGGTTGCCCAAAAGAAGACATATGAGAATATTTGAAGTAGAGGGAAGGGTACTGCATGTGTGGTTAGATCTTTTTCTGTGTGTTGATCGATTCTGATGAATTTATTCCATCTTATTCTTTTCCCTTTTTCTTTAAAAAAATTTAAGTGAACTCTAAGAAATGTAGGGAAAGGAATATAGGAGAAAGATAGGTAATGGAAAAACAGTATAAGAATTAGAAGATATTTTAAAATTTATATTTTAAAAGCTAATCATTTTGGATAATTCTAAACAAAAAAAGATGAAGAGGTACTGTTAAGCTACAATTAGTAGAAATACTGACAGTGGATATAAATTGTCAAAAAGAGAAATGTAAATGATATAAAAAATTATATAAAAGTGGTTTTTACTTCTAAAAGTCCCAAGCAAAGTATGAAATGTAGTAAAAAGGATTATAGTTCAGATTCAAAATATTGACAATGAGTAGAAATTACAAAAAAAGCGAAATTTAAGTTTGAAATAAGAAAGCACTAATTAGAGATATTCCAAAATTGAATAGCCGTCTTGTGGAGAAAAGACTAGATAATCATTTGAGTGGTATGATACAGAGTGTATTATAATTCAAGTCTGTAAGACCCTGTCAGACTCTGAGATTCTGTGAAACTGAGACTAGCTCAAGATGACACAGCATGTTAGCATTGATGATGATGATGATGATGATGTTCGTCCTCCATTCTCAAAGAAGACCATGGAGCTGAGATTCAAATCCAGATCCTCAGACATCAAGTGCAGGACTCTCTGTTAGAGCATACTAGGGTGAAGGTGATTTTTCATCCATGAAGAATAAATCTGTTGACTTTGTAAACTAGCAAAGCCATAAATCTTTTCAGGGCTCAGAGCAACAGAAAGTAGAAGTGTGTGGAAGGTGTTGATATATAACAATAAATCTGCTATCAAGAGGCAAGTCTTATCAAACATAAGAATAAGAAGTCTCCAGCAGCATCACAGACACTTACATGAGCCAAGAACAATTAGACTCACTCAACAACTCCACATTCCGGGAAGTATTAGTGGCATTTGGTTTAAATAAACATGCATTGCAGAAGAGGACTAGGACTTGCAAACTCTCAGGAACCTTGGTCCATGATCTATGCCTAGGGATGAGTAGAATTCCAATGGTTCTTGGGGATTATTGAGGAGTGCAGTTGTCAGACGTGGAGGACCATTTTGACATTCCCAGCATGCTGTGCTCTTAAGACTGGCAGCCAGCCCAGACACGCATGGTCCAGTGATCTTGGTCCCTTTAGATTTAAAGACTTCTCTTCCTCCACAGGAAGAGGCAGCTTAGCATCCTCTTAATTATCACTCTGGACCTACTGCCAGAAACTGAGCTAATATCCTTTATAACTTTGAGGCCAAAAAAACCCTGGGTATGCTTGATTATTTTTTATGTTTATGTGAATATATAAACTATGTATAGCTATGTATATTCACATATTTATACACACATAGAAGGAGGTAGGGCATGAAGATTTGGTTTCTTTTCTAGCCTAGCTGATGTAATCATATTAAGAAAGATATAACAGGTAAAGAAGTGATAATATATTCTTGTTTTGTTTTATTTTTTGAGTACAAACATCTATTTTGGGGGGTGCAAACCCTGTTTTCCCTTTGAAAAAGTGGACAACTGAGGCTAATATGGAAATATGTTGTACATGATAGTGCATATATAAAGTATATCAAATTACCTTCCATTTTCAGAATAGGGGAGGAAGGGAGTGAGAAAAATTTGAAACTCAAAATCTTGTAAAAATGAATGAAAAAAATTACAATATATAATTGGGAATTCAAAAATATTAAATTTTTAAAAAAAGAGTGGAAGAGTTCTTGGTAGTTTTCCTATTGACCATTACCTAATCAAAAAGTGGTAGTCTTTAAATAACTGTACCTGACCTAGAGTCAGTGAGGTACAGTTGAGGCAGAAAGCAGCTTTGTGGAGTGGGATCCTCTGAACTTCTACTAGAGAATCTCATGAAAGGAAAAAAATTATCCTCTTTTTGTTTCCTTATTGCAAATGATCTTGCATCAGAGTTATAAGTCCCTATATGAGACACTCTATCCTTCAGGGAGTAAGTAGCCTTGCAGAACAGATACAGACAATTAGAGGTAAGGAACAGCTTTGAGGAGCTATTGTTTCTCAGATGCTATCCAGTCCATTTCTCTCATGCTTTATTTTGGGCATAATTCACTGACATTTTTTTTAGGGTTTTTTTTTTTTTTTGCAAGGCAATGGTTAAGTGGCTTGCCCAAAGCCACACAGCTAGGTAATTATTAAGTGTCTGAGGTCAGATTTGAACTCAGGTACTCCTGACTCCAGGACCAGTGCTCTATCCACTGCGCCACCTAGCTGCCCCCTCACTGACATCTTAAATGTGTATACTGATGGACCAATGAATTGCATATCATAGAAAGAGCAATAGGCATTCTTCACCCCCTTGTTTTAGATAGTTATTAAACTTTTTTGTGAATTTGGATTTCATTTAGAAAGTTTACAACTTACCCAAACTCGTTTTGATCAACATAATGTCATTTACAAAGAAGACCTCAGCATCTATATGGAATACCTTTTCAATTTAGTCTCTGGTCTGGATATTCTGAATGTCCATGGCAAGCACTTTATGCAAACTTGACTCCTTACCTTATGCTTTACTTGAAATTCAATACATGATATAAGCATGAAGAGAGATATTACAAAAAATAGAACATGAAAATTAATAATCAGGAAGTTATGAAAGTTATCTCTGTTACACATCTTTCTAGGAATCACAGGTAGTTTTTTTTAATATCACTTGTTATTCTTTTCTCTTCTCATATCCTCACTTTTCTCACACAGGATGCAGTATCTCTGCCTAATGGGTTGCTTAGGCTTGAGATCTATTCCTCTCTACATGTAGCTCCTTTTCTGAATACCAGAGCTAATTCTCTTGAATCCTCAGCACCATTGATAGTTAATTAACATCAATTTTACATACACACACACACACACTATATATATATATATATATATATATATATATATATATATATATATATATATATATATATATATATATATGTACACACAGAGAGAGAAGTTAGGTGTCACAGTGGATAGAGCACTGGCTTTAGAGTCAGGAGGCCAGGAGTTCAAATTCAGCCTCAGACATTTGACATTTACTAGGCAAGTCACTTAATCCTGATTGCCTCGCATCCAGGGTGAGTAAGACTGGTAACTTAGCAAAGCACCTCCTCACTAAAATCCAATTTATGTGATTGTCATGGCATCACCTTCCTTGATGTCATAGTCTTCTTCAGGAATGAAGAACAAACATCAAGTAGTTTAGCCTCTAATTACTAAAATGTGAAGTTAAGAACAATTATACTTCATAACTTTGAATAGTTGCAAACCACAATGTTACCTTTTCAGACTTGGACAAATCTACCAAAAACTTTAAGACCTGAATAGGTACTTAATAATTGCTTATTGCTTTGCTTCAAAATGTCCAATATTTGAATTTATTTTGCTTAACTGTTTATTTCTTACAAGGAAGGGCTTTAAATGTTTTTCAGAGGGGTAAGGAGAGGAATATAATCATAGTATGGAAGAAAAATAAATGGAGGAAAAAATAATAAATTATAAAGTGCATTAAAATATACATAAAATATGCAAAAAGGAATTAAAAGAATAATAAAAGCATCACTGAATTGCATTTTTAATATACAGAAGATCTGAAGGACGAGAACAACTTTGAATGATTGAATAAATAAAGCATTTTTTAAAAGATTACTCTATGCAAAACACTTTCCCAAACAGTGGAGATACAAATAAGAAAAAAAAAAAAAGATACTCCTTGTTCTCAAGGAGCTCACATTCCTAAGAGAGAGAACACATGAAGGCTCTGGGCTTGGGATCTTGGGTTTTTCTCCATCAGACTCTGAAGGAGATTGTGGTCAAGGTGATGGTAGGGGTTTGACTTGGCTAACACATACTAACTCTCTCAAGGTATCTTGCTACTTCAGGAAGGCCATAGCTGTTGACATATTATCTCTCCCATTAGCCTTAGAACTTTTTGAAAGCATTGTCTTTTGCCTTTCTTTGTATCCCTGGAACTTAGCACAGTGCCTGGCTTATTAATAGGCCCTTGATAAATTCTAGTTGACTGAGTGACTGTCTTGCCTTCTCTGTCTGGTTTGGTATTTGCAGGGAATGGCTAACCTTTTCTCCATCTCCTGGATGGACTGGAAGCAGGACAGTAGTTTGGAATTCCGCCATTTCCAAGACTCCAACATATATATTTCTATTGGTGACAGTTGACTGGCAGTTGTTGATGATGATAAAGAAATTAGTCTTCTCCACAATAAAAGTCTTTTGCTACTAGAATGTTGGGTTTATTATATACTTTAGAAAAATAAGGGGCGGCTAGGTGGCACAGTGGATAAAGAACCAGCCCTGGAGTCAGGAGTACCTGGGTTCAAAACCAGTCTCAGACACTTAATAATTACCTAGCTGTGTGGCCTTGGGCAAGCCACTTAACCCCATTTGCCTTGCAAAAAAAAAAAACCTAAAAAAATAAAAATAAAAAATAAAAGCCATATATATAAAATATAAGGAAGATTTTTAGTTTTATCTTCAAAACTCTTTTTCTATTGCTTATTAATGGAAATGTTCAATTTTTGGTGTGTTTCAAATTTAGAATCACAAAAAATAGAATTAAAAGAGTAAGAAATTAGGTAAACAGCTGTTCAAATAGAAGACATGTTGGCATTTAGTAATTGTTTTGTTGATGTTTGGTTTTTAAGAGTAATTAGAAAATATTTTGCAAAACTTTTAACAGAGCATCAAACTAGAAAGGACTTAATTTGCCAACTTGGTTAACTTGTACCTGAATTTGTCCTCTCTACAATCTTGCTAGACCAGTTACCTAGCCTTAGCTTAGAGACTACTAACAGTCAGAACCCACTACCTTAAAGATAATCCATTGCACTTTAGGACTTTTCCAGTTGATGGGAAAAACTCTTCTTATAGTTTTTTCAGAGGAAATCTGAAACTATTCCTTTTGAAGTTTTTAAAACATTGCTCCTATTTTTCCCTTCCCAGACCCAAAAGAACAAATGGATAGAGAACTGACTTCAGAGTCAGAGATCTGTGTTCAAATCTTGTTTTAATCTCTCAGAGTCCCCAACAACTCTAAGACTATAATTAGGTCCTGATTAGTACAAATAATGAATCTACTGATGTTGTCACATGTAATTATTACATCTATTGAAAGTTATAAAATGGGGGCAGTGGATAGAACACTGACCCTGGAGTCAAGGGGACCTGAGTTCAAATCAGGCCTCAGAAAATAATTACCTAGCTGTGTGACCTAGGGCAAGTCACTTAACCCTTGCAAAAAAGAAAAAAGAAAAAGAAAAAAGGAAGTTATAAAATGGTTATTGGTCTCAGCCCAATAGAAATATACCAAAAATGTGAATAATGTTGACAACTGAAGGGGGTCACATTATTTTCACTAATCAACTGTGTAAGTTATAGTACAACTGCTGATCTACATTGGTAGAGAAAATTTCTTCACTAGGAGTTCCCTATGCCAATTAAATTTTAGGTCTGGTCAAAATGAAAGAAAACTTGCAATAATGCTATAGGGACAATTTTTTGTTAATATCTATATAACTATAACTTGCCATTATTATCCCTCTTTTAAAGTCTTCCTTGTGACAGGGATATGACTTGAAGTGAACTATAAGCTCTGGCATACTAGGATTTTAGAAATGCTGAAAATATCCTAGGTATGGACCTTTCTGATATACAGTACCAATCTAACCAAACGAAAAGAATCTCATAACCAGAAATTCAGCTACCAGAAAGGGAATATTTTTGAGAGTGGAGGGAAAGACAAGGAGGACAGAAAAGTTCATGAAACTGAATACTGAGACATGGAAATTGTTGCAGTCAAAATTAGTAGATAGAATGCTCTCATGGGTGAAATTATGGCTGCTTGAAGTATAAAGCGGTCATTTTCTTCTCAAAAATCATTTAATTTAATAGGGATTATGAGTGACTCAACCCAAAGCCAGCACTTTGCCCTCCAAGATGTCCTCAGATGCCCACTGTTGATTAGACTACATTTGCCAGAGTTACTCACCACCCATGTTCACTGAGTTCTCAGGCTCTTGAGTTTGCCAATTTTAGAAACACATCTGTTTAGTTTCAGATGGATGACATCTCCTTTACAACTATATTGCTTTTTAGATGAAGGAAATAACACTTTGAATTAGGTCATTCTTTGGTCACTCCTCTCATATATTCAATTTTTTTGCACACCAAGACAAGCAATGTAGCTTCATAGATCAGAGGATGTCAAATCTATAAGGGACCTTGGAGACTAAAAGGATCCAATCCTCTCATTTGACAGAGAATGAGTCAGAAAAGTGAAACATGTTCAAAATGACAAATGGGAATTCATAATAGGAATTTAGAAGTACTAATTCTTATTAAATATGGAATGGACTGTCTTGAGAGGCATTGAGTTCTATCTCACTTAGACGTCTTCAAAGCAGGCAGCTGGATGATGCAGTGGATAGAGTGCTTGGCCAGGAGTCAGGAAAATTCATCTTCCTGAGTTTAATTCTAGCTTCAGACTCAAGATAGCTATGTGACCCTGGGCAAGTCACTTAACCTTGCTTGCTCATTTCCTCATCTATAAAATGAACTGGAGAAGACAAAGGCATACCACTTCAGTATCTCTGCTGAGGAAACCCCAAATGGCGTCATGAAAAGTCAAACTGAACAACAGAGATCATCAAGCAAATGCAGGACTGAAGAAGAAAATTTTGGCCTGATATAAATTGGTCTTCATGACCTTAAAATTCCTTCCTACCCTTAGATTCTTTGATTTGTTTTTCTAAATCTCTTTATGAACTATTCCTCAAAACCTTCTCTTCCCAAGTAATAGGATGATAGAATCTTAAATCTAAATCTTTACAGATGAATAATTAGACCCCAGAAAGTTATGCAACATGCTCAGATTCACACAGGTGGTTCTTGTCCTTCATTATTGAAGATGACCAAAATGATATCATTATGTTAGAGACAAATTACAATATGTCCAACTGCAATGGAGTTAAGTGACTTACCCAAAGTCACACAGCTAGGCAATTATTAAGTGTCTGAGGCCAGATTTGAACTCAGGTACTTCTGACTTCAGGGCTGGTGATCTATCCACTACACCATCTAGCTGCCCTCTATGTATTTAATTCTAAAGTTCTTCAGAGAGACCCCCTATGGTGTCCCAGTATCACTTCTTCTGACCCCCTTCTGATCACTTACCCTGTGTGAGTCCATAAAATAGTCTTTTTGGCAAGTGTACATCTGGCATTCTAATGATGTGTCCAACCTATCATAATTTCACTCTCTGTAGTAATGTTCGAATGCTTGGCAGTTTAACTAGAAAAACAGTCTCAGTGTCTGGTATATTGTCTTGCCAGGTGATCTTCAGAACTTCCCAAGATAATTCATATGGAAGCAATTCAGTTCCATGGCATGGTGCTGGTAGACTGTTCAGGTTTCATAGACATACAGCAGTGAGATTAGCACAATGGTTCTGTAGACCTTCATTTTGGTGCTCAGTCTAATATCTCTTCTCTCCCATGCTTTCTTTCAGAGCCTACCAAATACTGAGCTAGCTCTGTTAATTCAAGTGCCAACCTTATTATCAATGTGAACCTCACAGGAAAGGATACTACCAAGGTAAGTGAACTTGTCCACAGAACTCAAAACTTCTCCATTTGCTGTAACTAATGATTCCACATATGGATGAATGATGTGGTGCTGACTGATGGAGCACTCGTGTTTTCTTGGTTTTGTTAGGCCAAAATTAGCACAAGAGCAAAAGAATCAATCCATACTTTGTTGCATCTCAGTTTCAGAGGCTGCATTGAGTGCACGATCATTTGCAAACAGAAGATCATGCACCAAAGTCCTTCCAATTTGGTCTTGACTTGCAGTCATTTCAGGTTGAAGAATTTATCATCAGTATAGTAGCTGACCTTTGATGCCATGTTCATCCTCAGTAAAAAAATATTTGATAACATGACTGAAAATGTGCTAAAAATATGGCAGCAAGGACACATCCTTGTTTCACTCCATTGGTGTTAGGGAAATCTCAAGAGCTTTGTCCACTATCCAGAACCTGGGCAAGCATGCCATCATGAAACTGATGTACAATACTGATGAACTTCTCTGAGCAACCAAATTTTGACATAATTTTCCATAAGTTCTCATGGTAGATGGCCATCATCTGATTTACAGATGTTGTATACAGACCTCTGTTCTGTTCCTGGCATGTTTCCTAGAGGTGTCAGGCAGCAAACATCATATCAACCCTTTCTGAACTACACTGGCTCTCAGGGAGGTGACCATCTTCTAGGTGAAGGATTAGCTTACTGAGAAGGACTCTGGCAAGAATCTTACCAGCAATGAGTAAAAATCACACCCTGTGATTGCCACAGAACAATCTATTCCCTTTACCTTTATAGAGATGGACAATGGAAGCATCCTTGAATTCTGGAGGGATAACCTCTTCATTCCATATAACCTGAAAAATTTCAGTCAACTGGAATAGAATAAGCACCAGATACTTGGCCATTTGAAAGGAGCCTAATGGCATTCAAAACCTCTTCTTCAGTTAGAACTTCAGTTAAGGACAGATTGTCTTCAACTTGAGATAAATTGTCAATGGCTTCTGCATTGATTGATGAAGGTCTGTTAAGAACACTGGGAAGTGTTTAGCCCATCTCTCTAGGATCATGTCCCTATCATTTATCAATTTGGATTCATTAGCACTAAGTAATTGAGATGCACCATAGGTCTTTGGCCCATAAATGCCTTTCAAGGCATCATAGAAGCCCTTTAGATTGTTACTATTTGCATAAAAGTGAATTTCATCTTCTTTCCAACTGAACCAAGAGTCCTACATCTCCCTAAGATTTTCTTGGACTTTACTTTTGATAGAATTAAATGTCTTCCTAAAAATGGATGAACTCAGGGTGGCTAAGTGGCACAGTGGATAAAGCACCGGCCCTGGAGTCAGGAGTACCTGGGTTCAAATCCGGTCTCAGACACTTAATAATCACCTAGCTGTGTGGCCTTAGGCAAACCACTTAACCCCATTTGCTTTGCAAAAACCTAAAAAGAAAAAAAAGAAATTTATGAACTCTCCTGCTGGTAAACCCTGTGGAGGTCTTGTTTTTCAATTAGCAACTTCTGTATTTTCTCATCATTTTCATCAAACCAGTCTTGATATTAGTGTGTTTTCTGGATGAGTAAATGCAGTGCTATACACCAGATATCTAAAAAGCTGCTCATACTTTTTCTCCACTGTTGCCATCTGTGTCTTGGCTCAGTTTTCCCCTCCAAGTTAGCAACAAACTATTTCCTCTCAGACAGATATTCTAATCCCTTGCTAATTCTTCGTAGTCATTTTGTCTTTGATCTACCCTTAGGTTGAATGTGAATGTTTAATTTGGAGAGGAGTCTGTGATCAGTCCAGCATTCTGTACCACACATTGCCTTTGTCATTCTCACATCCTGTCTGTCTCTTCTCTTTACAATCTATTAGATGCCAATGTTTGCTGCAAGGGTGCATCCAGGAAGTTTTATTGTATTTAGGTAAACGAAGCCAATATTTGTGTTGAGGAGGTCCATGAGATGCATAATTTTTCAGTAGTGGGTAACCATTAATCCCAAGGATTCCCTGCCATGTTGCAAAACTTACCCCAACTTCATGATGTTCCCTTTCACTGTGACTACTCCAGAAAAATGTGTATCCAGCTCTGACTTCAGTAAGTTGGCTTTCATTTGCCAGCCTTGTTTCACTGAGGGCTGCTATTTGGATGTGATACCTACCGAGTTCTCTTGCAGCAAGAGCTGTTCATCTTTCAGGTCTATTGGATCTTGTGTTGTCTATGAGTGTGCACACATTCCATGCTCTGATAGTGATGGAATTTGCTTTGAAGAAGTTTTTGTACATTTTGTGTTTTGTCCACAGGGTAGGATCTTACAACTTGCTCAAGGTCACACAGGCATTAGAAGTAGAATTGAAACCAAGTTCCTCTGACTCCAGAGCGAATGCTTTTTTTTCCCCAAGCAACCCCCCCCCCCCCAGGAAAGTTCTCTTTCTCCTTAAATTTCATATATTCTGTCTTTTATATTTATTTCATTCTAATTGGAATTGTATTTATTTGTTTACACATCTCTCTCTACTCTTAGACTCTAAAACTCCTTGAGAGTAGATTCTGTGTTATATTTATTTTTTGCATTCCCCCCATCTCAGGGTACTGTGCCTTGAACATAGGTGCTTAATACATGTTCATTGAGAATTTATTTAAATGACTTTAGAAAATTTGATTACACTACTTTTTAGCAGGAGCAAGGAAATGAAGAAAAATAAGGCTTTGATCTTTGTGGTTTTGTGATATAATTAAAACTCCATTCTGAAAAAAAAATGATAATCAAGAGGAGTTCTCCTTTTCTATCTGATCAATTTGCATGCAACTAAAGAATAAGAAGGCATCTTAGAAGCCCTTTAGATTGTTACTATCTGCATAAAACTGAATTTCATCTTCCTTCTGAACCTTGGTTCCTTCCTTGGCTCCTTACTGAACCAAGAGTCCTGCATCTCTCTAAGCTTTTCTTGGACTTTACTTTTGATAGAATTAGATGTTGTCTTCTTAGAAATGGATGAACTATCCTGCTTCTATAATGCCTTCTTAATCTTTAGTCGCATGCAAGGAGTTAGGAGTGGCTGACTTCCTTGCCTCCTCAGGGACCCCCCAACACATCAGACAAATTACTTGGAGTTTCCTTTCATGCTGTGTTATTCTGGGCAGCAAGTCCATGGAAGAAATTGAGTAAGTTGAAAGAGTTGATCTCACTTCCTCAGTCAAGGCTCTGCTTCATGTGGCACAAATAAGGATTATCTTTACTATGTTTAATACAAAAGAAAGACTTAAAGGGAAGACTCTCACATCTATCTCTTGTTTTAAAAGGAAATGGAATGATATAAAAGGAGGAGAGATGCTGAAAGTAATGTCCTATGTGATATCATAAGCAAAATTGGAGTACCATCTTTTAAAATTCTTATCGATATTATTGTTTTGACATTCTCTTGCATCTTTATAGGTAGGCATTCCTTCTGAAAAATATGGGAATAAATATCAGTTCAAATAACAAACCAGCTAAGTCTGATGGTATATGCAGTATTCTATCATCATAGACCCCTATCACTGCAAAGAAGGAAAGTACATTTTTTCACTTCTTTTTTGAGATCAAGTTTGCTCATTAAAATTACACAGTTAAAATATTTATAGCAGCTCTTTTTGTGGTGGCAAAGAATTGGAAATTGAGGGGACACCCATAAACTGAGAAATGACTGTACAAGTTGTGATATATTATTGTAATGAAATATTATTGTGCTATAAGATTTGACAAGCAGGTCAATTTTAGAAAAGCCTGGATTTACATGAACTGATTGAAAGTGAAGCAAGCAGAAACGGAACACTGTACACAGTAATAACAATATTATATAATGAATAATGTTGAATGATTTAACTATTCTCAGCAATATATTGTTCTGAGACAAAATCAAACTCATAATCAAAAATGCCATTTGCCTCCAGAGAAAGAACCAATGTCTTCTGAATATAGACTAATGCATATTATTTTTCACTTCCTTCTTTCCTCCCTCCCTCATTTTCTTTCTTCCTTCCTTCCTTTTAATCTATTTTTCTTTCTTTCTGCCTTATCATCTCAGGGAGGGGAGAGGGAATGAAGGGAGGAAGGGTTAGAACTTGGAACTCAAATCTTTAAGAAAAAAGGTAAAAATTATTTTTACATGTAATTGAAGAAAAAATAAAATAGTATTAAAATAATTATACAGTGTTCAGTTTCTTTTGTTGTATTATTTCCATTAACATTATTGGAGTCATTGTGTAGATTTATCTTGGTTCCCCTTATAAAACTTTGCATCTGCTCATATAAATCTTCTGGACATAGTTCCCTCATATTAGGCTGAAGACAGAAAGTTACGAGATGTGATTAGCTTACACTTTTTATGCAGTTTCCATTTATTTTTGCCAATAAGGACTTTACTTGAAAACCAGAATACAAGAATTTAATTAGAAGGAATCTCAAAGGGAATAAGAATCCTTTCCTATCAATGTCTGATTGAAGATTCCTACCAAAGACAATGCTCAATACCTCCCAGCTGATTTCACTCTTTCCTAAGAAATTATTAGAAGCCTTGCCTTAAATTGAGGTTGTTTGGCTCTCCATAACCTCACCAATTACTCCTAGCTCTGACCTCAGTGGCTAAAATGACCATATCTAATCCTCTTTCAATCCTTCAGATACTTGAAGGCAATTATCAATTTCCTAAATCTTTTCTTCCTCAATTTAAAAGTCTCTAGTTCTTTCAGTCAACCTTGTAAGGTGGCTGGTATATGTTACCATTTTCATTTTAGAGATGAAAAAACTGAGGCTTAGGTGAGTTAAATGAATTGTATGTAAGTAGTAAGGTATAGTTCACCCTCTTGGCTCTAAGTTATGCTCCTTCTACTATATCTTGCTGCCTCCAAGAAGGTGGACTTCCATAAGGTAAGTGGAAAGTGTTACAGACATTCCAAACCAAATGAGTCATCACTTCCCCCACTTTCAAGGGTTATATAACTTCAGAAAAATAAAAATGAAAGAGTACTAGACTCTGACTCTTGAAGTCTGAGGCAAAATAGATAAATTCTACAGTTTATAGGGAGGGAGAGGGAGGGGGAGGGAGAGGGGAGGGGGAGAGAGGGAGAGGGAGAGAGAGAGAGAATGAATGAGAATATATTAGGGTTAGGGAGGTCCAAGAAGGTTTTAATTATTTGTGAAGTATTTGGGAACATCTATGTAGTGCTATGGATGGATTACTGGACCTGGAGTCAAGAGTTCAAATGTGATCCTAGACAGTATCTTCCTGACCCTGGCCAAGTTATTTAACCCTATTTACCTCAGTTTTCTTATCTGTGAGTAAAGTGAACTGGACAAAAAAATGGCAAACCACTCCAGTATCTTTGTAAGAAAATCCCAAATGGGAAGACAAAGAGTTGGACAAAACTGAAACAACTGAACAACAAAGCCAGGGAATAATTTTTCCCTTAAGACAGGGAATCATTTTGATATAATGTTATTCTGTGATAGTAATGTCAAGTGTGTGTGTGTGTGTTTCTACTGATGCCAGGAGAACTCACAATATCTGAGCTGAACCAAATGAAACTAGATTAACTTGGTCTCCCTACTTTTAATTTTATGTCGGTTGAGTTCTAGATTGCATGCTATTCACATAATGTTACTTTATGTTTCTTTGCTCTCATTTTATTTCACTTTTTTTGGGGGGGGGGATTTAAAAAATAAATATTACTCCAAGGAACTATATAAAAGTTGTAGCTCTTAAAGAACACCTTTCAACTAACCATTAGAGTTACTGCATTTTCTGTTGTTGTGGATAAGTAAGGTTTTTTTTAAGGATCATTCAGTTCACTGAAGCACCAAAGTCAAAAATAAAAACAAAATACCATAGAATTACAAACTTGGTAAACAGACTACATTAATCCTTAGAAAACAATCAAAAACTTTCTGAGGAGAATTAAAGCCAGTATCCAAGTAGAAGATAGGTTCTATATAGAAACATGGCATGGGTTGGGGGGGAGTCAAGATGGCAACAGGAGAGGATCGTCTCTTAGGTGCTCTCTCTCAAAACTTATAAACTAAGGACTCTAACTAAATTTTCAAGAGAAAGAACCCACAGAGGGATCCAGTGAGGCAGTTCTCCAACCTAAGGTAGCCTGGAAAAGAGCTAAAAGGCTCCACTCCGTGGGGTTGGAGGGGTAACCTGCCAGAGAGATGAAACTTCAGCCTCATGGAGGCAGCCCCAGGGTGCTGGGAGCCATGGCTCATGGCAGCGGGGGCAGTTTCCTGACCTAAATTCGGGGAGCACCGGACACAACTTGGGGGATCAGCGGGGAGGGGGGACCTCTGCCAGAGCAAGCATGTGAAGCCCAGGCCTCAAGGGCACTCAGCGAGCATCGTGGTCGAGGCAGCCCAGATCCAGTTAGGGGAAGCAGGAGCTGGTAAGCAGGAGCCCCCAGGGTGCAAGTACTGAGCCTAGGGAGAGGAGTGGAGAGAGACTGCCAAGCTCTGTCCTCTGTCCCTAGAACAGGACTCTGGGGCTCTGACCACATTCAGATCCTGATCACAGTCTAATCCCCCATAGAATAGCAGGGGTCCCCCCACCTCAGCCCCATGACAGAGGGGTGCTCTTGTGGTCATAAACAGACCAGGAGGGAAGACAGAGCCTCACATAGGGAGATGGGGGGGGGTTCCCAATAATACTCAAAAGCTCAGGAAGCACCCTAAAACCAGGCACAGGCTGGAGAAATGAGTAAGCAGAGAAAAAAAGAGGAACACCATTGAGAAATTCTTTGCCAATGATCCCAAGAAGGATTAAAAACACTCAATCTGAAGATGAGGAAGCACAAGCTCTTACATCTAAAGACTCCAAGGAAAACAGAAATTGAGCTTAGGCTATGACAGAGCTCAAAAAAGGCTTTGAAAGTCAAGTGAGGGAGATTGAAAAATTGGGAAAAGAAGAGAGATGCAGGAAAAACATGAAAATGAAGTCATCAGCCTAGTCAAAGAGATACAAAAAAATGCTGAAGAAAATAACATGTTAAAAACCTACATAGGTCAAATGGATAAAACAGTTCAAAAAGTTATTGAGGAGAAGAATGCTTTAAAAAAGCTGAATTGGCCAGATGGAAAAAGAGATAAGAAAGCTCTCTGAGGAAAACAAATCCTTCAGATATAGAATGGAACTGAGGGAGGCTGCTGATTTTATGAGAAATCAGGACACAATACTTCAAAACCAAAAGAATGAAAAATTAAAAGAAAATGTGAAACATCTCATTGAAAAAACAACTGATATGGAAAACAGATTTAGGAAAGATAATATAAAAATTATTGGAATACCTGAAAGTCATGATCAAGAAAAGAGCCTTGACATCAGTTTCAAAGAATTACTACAGGAAAATTGCCCTGATATCCTAGAAGCAGAGGGCAAAATAGAAATTGAGAGAGTCCATCGATCTCCCTGAGGAGATCCAAAAAAAAAAAACAAACAACCCCCAGGAATATTATAGCCAAGTTCCAGAACTCCCAAGTCAAAGAGAAAATATTACAAGCAGCCAGAAGGACACAGTTCAAATCTCATGGAGCTACAGTCAGGATCACACAGGACTTAGCAGCAACTACATTAAAAGCTTGTAGGGCTTGGAATATAATATTCTGGAAGGCAAAAGAGCTCGGAATGCAACTAAGAATCAACTACCCAGCAAAACTGAATATCCTCTTCCAGGGAAAAAAGATGGACTTTCAATGAACCAGGGGAATTTCAAACGTTTCTTTTGGAATGGCCAGAGCTCAACAGAAGGTTTGATCTTCAAATACATGACTCATATAAGCATAGAGTGTGGAGAAGGGGAAAATATGAAGGACTTTATGATGATGAACTGCATGTATTCCTGTATAGAAAAATGATACTGATAATACTCATATGAACCTTCTCATTTAATAGAGAAGGTAGAAGGAGCTTTTATAGATGAAGCACAGGAAAGAGCTGAATTTGAAGATATAATGTGATATAAAATGGAGTCAATGGCTAAAAGGGAAATGTAATGGGAGAAAGAAAAAGGAGAGGTGGAATAGGCTAAGATATTTCATATAATAAGATTTTTTTAATTACAATGAGCTATTGCAATGATATGGAAGGGAGGAAGGCAAGGGGGAATGAGGGAATCTTCACTCTCATCAGAGGTGGCTAGGAGAGGAAACAGCCTATATACTCAATGGGGTATAGACATCTGGAGTAAGAAGGAGAGAAGGGGGACAGGCGGAAGGGGGGGATGTGAGTGATGGAGGAGAGGATGGACTATGGCGGGGGAGGGGGGAAGTGGTCAGATATAACACATTTTCTTTTTTACTTCTTGCAAAGGACTGGGATTGGATGACCTGTCCAGGACCATTGGGCCGGGTGGATGCTGGGCCTAAGGGCTGGTATGTGGGCTCAGGGCCTCTTGGCCCCAGGGCAAGGGATCTGTCTGCTGTGCCACTCAGCTACCCTACAGCAGAGACAGAGTGAAAGGAGAGAGAAAATATAGTATATGGTAGTGGAGAAGTACAATGGAGGGAGTTGCAATCAGCAATGGCAACGGTGGAAAAATATGGAAGTAGATTTTGTGATGGACTTATCATAAAGAATGTGATCCACCTGTGACAGAGCTAGAGGTGTTGGAATACAAACTAAAGCACATTCATTATTGTTATTATTATTATTATTATTAAGGGTGGTTGCTGGACAAATGGGTCTGGGTGGCTTACCTGGGGCCACACAGCTGGGTGATTGTTGGGTGTCTGAGGCTGGACTTGGACCCAGGTGCTCCTGGCTCCAGGACCAGTGCTCTGTTCACCACCAAGCTGCCCCTACTGCTATTATTATTATTATTATTATTATTATTATTATTACTGTTTTATTTTATTTGGGGTCTTTTGGGGGGATCTTTCCTAACGTATAGTATAGTAGTAATATATAATTATATCAAAACTTTGTTCTAATATAAAAAAAGAAAAAGTTAAAAAAAGAAACATGGCATCTTGGAGATGGAGAGAATCTTTTAGATTTTAAAGCCCAATCATCTGATATATAACTTCTATTCTATAACATTCCCAAAAGATGATCTTATAACCTGCACTCAAACACAGCAATGACATGAGATTTAATATCTCATAAAATAACCTACTCCATTTTCTAACATCTATTTTTTTAATTACATACCTGACAACAAAAAATTAAACCAATTTGTATTGAGTCAATATCTTCCTCCCTATAAGAGGCAGTTAGGTGGCACAGTGGATAGAGCACTAGTCCTGGAGTCAGTAGGACCTGAGTTCAAATCTAGCCTCAGACACTTAATAATGACCTAGCTGTGTGACCTTGGTCAAGTCATTTAACCCCACTACTTTGTACTTGCAGTCATTCTTCCTGTGAGAAAAGAGGGAGCAGAGAATTAGGGATTAGATATGTTGTTTGACCTATAGGACAGAACTAAGAAATAATGGGTAGAAATTGCAGAGGCAGATTTAAGCTTCATATCAAGACAATCAAGACAATTCTAGAGCACCCTAGAATGCATTGAGCCATTTAGGTAGGTAGGTACCTTACAGTGATCTTAAAGCATGGGCTAAATGGTAACTGGGAGTGTATTTTGTAGATCAGATTTTCATTCAGATAAACAGTTGTACCAAATGGTCTTTTATTTTCCCCCCAATTCCGAATTTCTGATTATATGAGCAGTGGAAATGAAATTTTCCCAGTAAGCAGCAGTGGGAGAAAAAGTTGCAGCTATAGCTACAGCCAGATTACCAAGGACTTTGAATATCATGCTCTCCTCTCTGTCACAAGGAATCCTGCCACCCACTAGGCAAGTTCACATCTGATCCATCTCCTGCAAGAAGCCCTTCTTCACCTTCCAACCATAAGCAAGCCCTCTTTGGACTTCTACCACATCTATTCTCCTTAGTATTCATGGAATCTCAGAACTGGAAAAGATCTCAGTGACTTTTCAGGATAACTGGAAAAGAATCATTGATACAATGTGGCTGACAAGTGGTCAGCCAACCTTTCCTTACAGATCCTCAGTGAGGAACAGTCCATATCTTGAGTCAGTCCATTCCACTTTACTATAACTCTCATTTTTTAGAAAAGTTTTAAAAAAAGAAGAAACTAAAGATCAGAGAGGATAGACACATGGCTTAGGGTAACAACAATAGTAAGCATCTGATGCAGGTTTCAGACCTTGTTATTCTCAGCTTTCCCTCTGATACTCCATCCATTAGCCACCCTGCTTTCCAGTTTCTACCTGAAGACCTCTAGGGCTGAAGGACTGACAGCCTCATAAAACAAATTCAGAGCATTGCAGAGTCAGTAAGGACCCCAGGGGCCAGTTGCTGTTCAAGAACTGCCTGCTATAACATCTCAATCAGTTGTCATGGAGTGATGGTATGATTCATGCTTCTTCCCCAGGCACCTAGAAATGAGCAATTTTGGTTTCATGTATATATCTAATTGTTAGGAAGTTTTTCTTTCCATTGCATCTAACTTTCTCCAATTTCCATCTACTTACCCTCTGGGCCTAAGCAAAACAAGCCTAATCCAATCCTCCTCCTTTAAACGTGGCAGTCCTTCAAATTCTTAAAGACAGCTATCAAGTTTTCTCTAAATGTACTCTACTCTTCTCCAGACTAAACATTCCAGTCATTTTAGCTGATCCTTATATAGCAGTTTCCAATATGCTTACTATCTTGGTTGCCCATTCCAAATCAATAGCAATTCAGATTGTTAGAGTAAAAGGTGAAGGAAGGGGCTACCATGCCTCACTGCCACAACAATAGGATCCTGTCTCCACACCTATCCTATCCACAATCATTTATTAGATTTTTAAATTATACCAGACACTGTACTCATGTAAGTTGTGTCATTTTCTGGCTATTATTTAATCATTTTGAGTCATGTCCCACTCTTCATAACCTCTTCTGTGGTTTTCTTGGCAGAGATACTAGAATGGTTTTTGCCATTTTATTCCTTATCATTTTACAGATGAGGAAACTGAGGCAAATAGGTCCCAGGTCACGCAGCTAATAAGTGCCTAAGGCTGGGTTTCAGTTTGGATCTTCCTGATTCTAGGCCCAACACTCTCTCCACTCCCAATCTAGCTGTCCCTAAGTTGTGTAGCATAATACAAAAAATATTTACTAAGTCTCAGTGCTTAACACAGTGTCTGGCACATAGTAGCACTCAATAAATGTTTATTGATTGATTGAGTACATTCAAGATTATATATATGAAATTAAGTGATGATCATTCAAAGACAAAAAAAAAAAACAACGAAGTAGTCCGTATCCAAGATGACCAAAGATGGAAATGGCTAGTGTTTGAGGGTTAGGGGAATTCTGACATACTCATATATTGTCCATGAAGTGGTCAAGCTATTCTAAAAAAACAATTTGGAATTATGTAGGGGGAAGTAAGGAAAATATCCATATCTTTCTACTCAAAGATACCATTGCTAGGATATAACCCAAGGAAAAGAAGTAGAAAGACAAGTTTTATATATTCCAAAATATTCATTCATAAAATAATATTGTGGTAGCAAAATATTAGAAATAAAATGAATGTCCAGCATTAAGGAAATGGCTAAACAAATTATGATACATGTTTATTTTATTATCAGACCTATGATTTTGTAGGGAGTATAGTTGGAGCTCCAACACAAGAAATTCTCTCTACTAATTTAGATCACACCTATTCTTCTATGTAGAGTCTTATTTAGTTACCTAAGTCATTCAGAAGTTATATGATTTGCCCATGGAGAATATGCATCATAGGCTAGGACTTAAACCCAAGACTTTTTTTACTCAAGAACTGATAATAGTAATTATAATAATAACCAGCATTTATATAATGCCTAAAAAATGCTAGGCACTATGCTAAGTGCTTTTATAAATATTATCTCATTTGATCCTTACCACAACTCTATAAAGTATGTGTTATTACCATTCCCATTTTATAGCTGAATAACCTGAGGCAAGCAGGAGTTCATTGAATTTTAAAGGTCATATTGTTTTGTCTGAATTTGTATCTGAACTAAAATCTTCCTGACTTCAAGCCCAGCATTCCATCAACTGCATCATCTACTCTGCCATGCTGATTCACATTTTGTGAATATAGTGGAATATTATTGCATGGTAAGAAAAGTCAGAGAAACCTAGGAAGACACACGATCTGTGGAAACAAAGAAACAAGATATACCACAACTATAACAATGTTAAAGGCTGCAAAATAAAGCTGAACAAATACTGTGATTTTAATGCTAAGGATGATTCCAGCGATAAAAATGAGAAATTGCACACACTTCCCTTCTTTTAAAGGACAGGATTATGGGCATGGAAAGTTGCATGTGTTGTCAGGCATTGCCAATATGTTGGTTGGTTTTAATGAACTTTTTAAAAAAAATCACTATTACAAAGGAAGGACCACATGGTAAGGGGGAGGAGAGGGAAGAGAAAAGGGAGAATGAGTCAGCAGTGTAGCATTCTATTCTGCACTGAGAATTGTTTTTGTTCAGTCACATCCAGCTTTTTGTGAAGGGGGAAGGGGATCATGGTATGCCAGACCCTTCTTTCCTCCATGATCTCCTGAAGTCCAAGTTCTTGTCTATTGATTCCAATACACTTTCTATGATATCCTCTTCCATTCTCTTCTTTTGCATTCAATCTTTTCTGATATTAGGGAATGGTATAATAAAACTGAGAGAGAAAGGAGGAGAAGGAAGAGGAAGAGGAGGAGGAGGAGGAGGAGGAGGAAGGAAAAAGTAATAGTAGTAGTGGTGGTGGTAGTAGTAGTAGTAGTGGTAGTAGTAGTAGTGGTGGTGGTAGTAGTAGTAGTGGCAGTAGTAGTAGTGGTAGTAGTAGTAGTGGTGGTGGTAGTAGTAGTAGTGGCAGTAGTAGTAGTGGTAGTAGTAGTAGGTAGTAGTAGTAGTAGTTGTTGTTGTTGTTGTTTGGTATGATTGCTTAGCTCCTCGTCAGCAATAGAAATATTCTGAAACTAATATGATATAAAAATTAAAGGCATAAATAAAACCTTTACAAGTTTAATATATTTAATTCAACTTTTAAAATAAAAAATAGTCCTTGCTTTCAAGAAGTTTACATTCTATAAGATAAACCTACCACATTCTTCATAATGTTTTCTCCCTAAGACTATAACAATATCACTGACCTTAGATGACTATTTCTACTTCTCATTTTCATTATGAAATTCGATATCTCAGTGAATTTTGTTGGAACTCTTCATGACTGATTTTCTCTATTAGATTTTTGACTTAGATCCCTTTATCAATGGCAAGGTGCTCCACCAGGCCTGACTGGTTGATTGTACTGAACCACTGATTAGTATAAGCCCCATTCTTCTCTGTCAGCTGGCATACCCATGCTTCACAGAGGAAGAACCAGCTGTTTTCTTATGCCACGACCCAAACTCTGTAATCCCAGTCCATGATTCATTTTTTGAAATTCAGCTTCTAAACAATCAATAACTATGTCCAGCCTGGATCAGGAAGACTCATCTTCCTAAATTCAGATGTGACCCTGGACATGTCACTTAACTAGGTACCTCAGTTTTCTCTGCTATAAAATGAGTTAGAGAAGGAAGTGGCAAATCATTCTCGAATCTTTGCCAAGAAAACCCCAAATAGGGTCATGAAGAGCTGGAAATGACTGAATGACAACAAAAACCACTGGATTTGTCAGTAACAAGCCTTGAGAGCCCCTGAGGTCATTAAGTCCCAAGAATGTCAACCTTCCCTATGATAACTGAAATAGTAAATGCCGCCCCCCTCCCCACCATTAGTTCCCGTAGATCAAACTCATGTGGGTTTGAATGGGGGGTATTCTGAAGTACAGAGACTAACTATAACCTGGATCACCATCTTTTCAGAAGCCCTCAGTTTCCTGTGACTTGAGTTACCTAACCTAACTATTGTATAGAACTAAAGGCAGGCCATATTGTGTGTCTACCACAGGTATATGACTTATCAAGGAGTGCACACGCGCGTGCACACACACACACACACACACACACACACACACACACACAGAGTGAACCTTAACCCAGGGTTCTTTCTCTGGTACTCATACTTTTAGGATTTTCTTTTTTTTGGGGGGGGGGGGCAATGGCAGAATAGGAAAATTAGGGTCATATAGATTCTTGAACTATTTTTCCAGTAGTAAAAGGATAAGCAATGATTTATGGGCTTGGAAGGACAAGAAGACCAGAATTAAAATCTGTCCCCAGACACCAACTGTATGGCCCTAGGCAAGTCACTTAACCTTTCTAAGTTTCATTTTCCTCATTTGTAAAAATAAAGCTAATAATAGAACCTATCTTACAGAATTGTTGTGAGAAGTAACTGAGAACTTTGCAAATCTTAAAGTGCTATATAGATACATAGATATAATTAGAGGTATGTGCATGTGAGCATGCATATGTTTAGAAACAGCTAGATGAAACAATAAATAAAACACTCAGGGTCAGGAAGACTTGAGTTCAAAATCCAACCTCAGGCATCAACTACTTGACTGAGAAAAGTCAATCTCTCTATCTTTGTTTCCTTATCTGTGAAACTGAGATAAAAATAGCATCTGCCTCCCAGGGTTGTTGTGAAGATAAAATGAGATATCTATAAAGCACTTTGCAAACCTTAAAGAACTATATAAATGCTAGCTATTGTTATTATAAATAAATTTTGTTGAAATAAACAAAGATTTTTTTCAGCCTCAGATTCCATATCTTCTCTGAAGCTTTTGATACAGTTGTTCAGTTCCTCCTTCCTACTTTCTTTTTTTGAAATCTCTAGCTGCCATCCTTCAAAGCAAATCAAGTACCACCATTTATATAATTCCTTTTTTTCTCTAGTTGATAGTAATCTCTCCCTCTGAAAAGTATTTGCATTATTTTAAACATTTATTTATTTATTTGTTTGTTTGTTTGTATGTTTAGACTACCATCCCCCAACAAAAGCTTCTTGAAGACAGGGAACATTAATGCCTGAAACATAGTAGATGTTCAATAAATATTTACTAGTTGATTGACTGTCTGTGAGTCCAATGCTTAGTATATAGTGCCATAGACATAGTAGGCAAGAAACTGAATCTAATTGAATTCTATTAACCTAGTCCCAGGAATACCAAGAAAAGATTGAATACTTCAACATAGATCCTTGACTATCACCACAATTTAGGACCTGATTGACTAGTTCTTGGGCCAGTGGTATTTACTAAAATAAGTTCTCCACAAGATCTATAATCTGACTTGTATAAAGAAAGGTATTGAATGGAAGATATACCTTATACCTAAACTGAATGTTTCTTAGAAGTATCTATTTTTTAATGATTCCCACAGAGTGTGATCTCTTTGAGGACAGGGGCTATTTTTAGAATTCCCCAGTGTTTTATTGCCTCTGGCACATAGTAATTAATTAATGATCATCTGTTGATTGATCAGTTAATTGATTGATTGAGACGAATTTCTGCAGTTTTTTTTTAGAATTGCAAAGATCTGGGAGTTATAATGGGTTGCAGGTTCAATATGAGTCAAAAATACAATATGGAAAGCAAAATAGAATAATGTAATCTTGGGATTCATTGAGAATAGTGATGAAACTAATCAAAGAATTGGCTTAATATGGTGGCTGAGCTTTGGAACAGTTACAGAGAATGGGAGAGGTAGAGCAATAAAGGATTTGGTACCTAAAGTCTAGTGGGGGAGGGAAACTTACTTATAAAGATTTAACTTTTAATTACTCTTCTCTAATTTCAAAAGCAAAAAAGTAGATGGCAAGAGAATTTTCATTGCTTAAAATATCACAACCAAAACTATTGATAATATTTCTTGATTCCAAAATAAGAAGAAATTTTTCCCTTTCATGCAGTTTGAGAAATAGCCAGTCTCATTCTTGTATATTATTTTTTTCAAATTTCTTTGGTTAAAAACTTTTTAAGATTTCTATTTATGAGTTGGTTTATGGTACCTATTCTGGGAGAATTGTTATAATTCAAGTGTTAAAATTTCAAGAGTAACCTGAGGTTTTTAAAACCACATGTGATATTAAATGAAATGTATTTCAGATGGCCAGTTGGCTCACCTGCTTTGGTTTTGATAAAAGGAAAAGAGGACCCTTGGAAAGTCTCTAACATTAAAAATAAATAAATAGGAAGTCAGTTAGCTGGGAAAAAAAAAAACTTTTGATTAGCAAAGAATGTCCTACAAATAGTATATACTTCAGAAATACCTGTTGAAGATGATTGGATAAGATAATTACAGGCATACAAATTAACTAATCTCATTCTTTTAGAACTTCTGATCATATGAGAAAGAGGAACATAAGAACAGAAAGTTTTTTTAGAGCTAAATTTTCTCCCGATTTGTAGACATTGAAGACAGTTTCCTTCCACAGTTTATAAATGCAATTAGGGACAAAAAGAGATTGATACTACTTAAGAAATAGTGAAAAGTGATGTCAAATCATGCCTATTTGATGCCTGCCATATTCAGCAACATTAAAACATACTATGTGTCTTTAAAACCAAGCCACTTAGTAATACTTTAATATTGCTGAGTATTGCAACTAAAGGATAGGACCAGGAGTCCAGTGAGGCAAAAGGAGTCTGATGGGATCAGAGGTGAATAAGATTAAAAAGTTGATTTCCACACGAGTAAATTAAGTTAGGAAGGTGTGCTACTGCAGTTTAAATGACATTCCAGGCCCCAAGATTCAGAAAAAGGAAGCAAGGAACACAAGACAGTCAACAGAGGGAAAATAAAGCAGGTGGGCTTTATTGAAAGGGAAATACTCATAAGAAGAAGCAGCAGTCAGGGAGGATGGAACAGATCTGGTCTTCTGGGGCCTGCTGAAGGGAACCTGGAAGCCAGTAAAGTTTAGTTGATGTGTATAGAGTTCTTACTGGGTCAAATAGCTCCAGGCTTTGGGGCAAAGAAGCGGGGGAGTAGTACTAATTCATGAGGGGAGGTAACCATGGGGTTGAAGGAGAGAGATCCCTGGGGAATTGTTGACTTGTTGATATTCAAACTCCCAGAAAGCAGTTTCTGCAGGTCCTACTGCAATAAGGGGACTCAGGAGAGTCCCTAGTCCCTAGAGCTGAGGTAGCAGAGAATAAAGCAACTTGGAGTCAGGAAGACCTGAGTTCAAATCTAGTTTCAGATATTCATTAGCTGTGTAATCTTGGGCAAACCACTTAAGCCTGTTGGTTTTTCAATTTCCTCATCTGTAAAATGAGCTGGACAAAGAAATGGCAAACCACTCCAGTATATAGATCACAGGATGTTGTAGAGAGAGAGAGCAAGCAGGAATTGATGACAGCCTAGATTTCTATAGAACTTTGTAGTTTTCAAAGAGCCTTCAATGTTGGGAAGGAGGCTGTATAAATAGTATTATTCCCTTTTGATAGATGAGGAGGGGGGTTAAGTGAACTGCCAAAAATCTTATCACTAATGAGTGGTAAGTTGGAACTCAAACCAAAATTCAGGTACCTAGTCTCAGGGGAATGGATTCAATCAACAATTTTGAAATTTTGTGGGAGTGGGGGGGGGGGGGGTCTGAATGTTCTAAGTTCCCAGGGCAGGGACTGTCTTATTTTTTAATCTGTGGCCCCACTGCTTAGCACAAAGTCTGGTTTGTGGTGAATACTTCATAAAATCTGTATTGATTGATTAATTGATTAATTGTAAAAGTCCTACTGTAGTAACTCATCATGAAGTAGAGGCTAGCCTCACTGATTTCTAAAGGCTATGTGAGCAGAATGCAAGCATACCTCAGAAATATTGCCACTGCAATTCAGGAATACCATATAATAAAGCAAATATCACTATAAAGTGAGTCACTCACATTTTTTGGTTTCTCATTGCACATAAAAGTTATGTTTGCACTATACTAGAGTCTATTAAACATGCAGTTATGTTTTAAAAAAACAAAGTACATAACTTAGTTAAAAATGCTTTATTGCTAAAAAAAATGCTAATCATCATCTAAGCCTTCCACAATTCATAATCTTTTTGCTGGTAGAGAAAAGAAACTGAATGCACACCAAATGATAAATAAATCAGATAGACTTTTCAAGGTATTGTGGAGATGTGAGGGTGAGCATGAGTAAGATCTGTGGTTCATTATAGTACAAGTCATACAGGGGTAATTCAAACCATAAAAATTCCAAATTGGTAACAGGAATATTCTAGAGCTAACTTGTACCATTTCTCCAGAGGTTATTGTGAACTCATAGTTTGTATTTATACCCCAGAATTCTGAAAACACTACAAATAAGGATTTGATTTATTGTTTTGTCCATTGTCTAGACTGAAGAAATTGATGTAAAAATGTAAATAATACAGATTTATACTAAAGGAAGCTAGGATGGGTCAGTGGATAAGATACATAGCTTGGAGTCAGGAAGACCAGAGCTCAAATCCTGCCTCAAAAACTAGGCAAGAAATTGAACTTCTTGGCCTCAGTTTCCATAAATGTAACATAAGGGTCTCTAATGTTCCTAGTTCCATTAGAAAATCTAAATTTGACTCTAGAACTTGTATTCAATCTTTCTTGTCCTGCCCTCTTAAACCTCATAGTACAAAGCTCTTTGACATGCCTTTCAAAGGACAGAAGACAGTCCATTGCAATTCAGTTCACTGAGCATTTATTAAGAGCCATTTATAACGTGTGAGGCACTGTGCTGGAGATACAAAGATAGACAGATATATTCTACTGAGGGGAACAAGTTCACCCACAGATAAGTAAATGCAATGTAATTTAAGGGAGAAGAAATCTCTGACACCCAGGAGGATCAGACAGTTGGATTTGACCTGAACCTGGAAAGGAGCTAGGGATTGTATAAAGTAGCAATGAGGAGGAAAAATATTCCAGACTGGGGAGGATAGGGACTTTATACAAGGAGTTTCCCTATTTAAGTTCAGCAGGATGAATAATGTGAAATGACTATGAAAAGATAGGTTGTTGCTAGCAGGGTGACCTTGGGCCACTCAGGAATTGCTTCAGGAAAAAAAGATAGTTTGGAACAAGATTAGGAAAGACTTGCAAAGCCTGGCAAAGAAGTTGTATTTTATCCTGGAAGCCATATGAAGTCATTCACTTAAAAAACAATATTTTTGTCTACTATGTGTAAAACTGTTCTATGTCCTTTCTTTTGGAGTAGGACCTAGACACCTGCAAGGTGATGCTGTGACTTGCAAGTGAATTGAATTTAAGTGAGAAGGGAAGTTGTGCAAAGTCACCAGCCCCACTGTCTCCTTGGCAATCATTTGGATCCTGTAATCAGATATAGATAGGACTGAAGATGGTTCCCACTCAGTGGGGGACCTTGGCCTTTTTAAGCTAAAATCTTTCCCAGATCTCTGACTGAAACAATGCCCACTCAGTGATTAAGGCTAAGTAAGAAAGGAGGCAAGGAATGACCTCTTTTACCTAGTTTAAAAAAATCAATCTGGGTGGTGAAGACCTTCTGGTTTCTGGCCAAAACAGAGACAATTGCTATTTTTACTCATTCTAAGCCATCAGAACCCTAAACTATTTATGACCCAATGAGGCTTGGGCAGAAACCTATTTTTGGCCAATCAATGAGACTAGAGGATTTGGATTTAAGGCATTTTTTTTTAAATCTAGCCATAAGTCCCACTGGAGAAATAAAGGGAAAAAACAAAGTCCCTTGCATCAAGCTTCTACTCTTTAGGACCAAATAGCATATGCACATATGAATTTTGTGGAATACTATTGTTCTATAAGAAATATGAACAGGCAGATTTCAGAAAAATCTAGAAAGACGTACATGAACAGATACTGCTTGAAGTGAACAGAATCAAGAGAACACTGTACACAGCAACAAGCAACATTGTGTGATGATCAACTATGATAAACTTAGCTCTTTTCATCAATGCAGTGATCAATGAGAATTCCAAAAGACTTATGATGGAAAATGCTATTCATATCCATAGAAGAATTATGGAGTCTGAATGCAGATGGAAGCATAATATTTTCACTTTTTAAAAAAATTTGTTTTTCATCTATTTTCTTGGCAAGGCAATTGGGGCTAAGTCAATTTGCCCAAATTCATACAACTACGAAGTGTCAAGTGTCTAAGGCTGGATTTGAACTCAGGTCCACCTGACTATGTCACCTAACTGCCCTACAAATTTATTTTTTCTTTCTTATGCTTTTTCCATTTTTTTCTAATTCTTCTTTCACAATATGACTCATATTGTGTTATGTTTGACATCATTATGTATCTATAACATATCTGATTGCTGTCTTGGGGAGGAGGAAGGAAAGGGAAGGAAAGGAGAATAAATATTAAGGGCTGCTAGGCAGTGCAATGGATAGAGCACCTGCCCTGGAGTCACGAGGACCTGAGTTCAAATTCTGTCTCAGACCTACCTATGTGACCTTGAGTAAGTCACTTAATCCTATTGCCTTTCAAAAAAAATAAGACAATAGCACTTACCTCACAGGGGTATGGAGAGGATCAGATGGGGTCATATTTGTAAAGTACTTAGCATATAGCAGGTGCTTAATAAATGCTTGTTCTTTTCCCAAAACAAAGTACTAAGTAGCCCATGAATAATCAATACCATTTTCTTAGCTCTCTGGTCAATCCTAAGTGGTACAATGGATAGAACACTGGCTTTGGAGTCAGGAGGACAGGAATTTGAATTCAGCTTCAGTCACTGGACACTTACTAGCTGTGTGACCTTGAAGCAAGTAATTTCACCCTGGCTGTCTCACATTCAGGACCCTCTTCAGTTGTTCTGATCTATATCTGGTCACTGGACCCAGATGACCCTGGAGGAGAAAGTGAGGCTGGTGACTTAGAACAGCCACCCTCACTCAAATCCTATTGACCTGCTTGTCATGGCATCACCTCCCTGATGTCATGGTCTTCTTCGAGAGCAAAAACAAACATCATCATCATTCCTCAGAAAACTGGAACACTAATGTATTGATGGTGGAGTTGTGAACAGATCCAACCCTTTTGGAGAGCAATTTGGAACTATCCCCAAAGGACAATAAAACTATGTATACCCTTTGATCCAGAAATAGCACTACTAGATCTATATCCCAAAAAGATCATGGAAAAAGGGTAAAAAAACCCACATGTATACAAAAATATTTTTTAGCTCTTTTCCTAGTAGCAAAGAATTGGGAACTGAAGGGATACTCATCAATTGGGGAATATCTGAACAAACTATGGTATATGAATTTGAAGAAATACTATAGTTCTATAAGAAATCATGAGGGACAGGACATCAGAATACCATGAAAAGACTTGCACAGACTGATGCTGAGTGAAGTGAGCAGAACCAGAAGAACAATATACACACTTAGAGCAACATGTGTTGATGATCAAGTATGATAGACTTTATCATTTCTGCAGTACAATAATCAAAGATAATACTAAAAGACTTGTGATGGAGAATACCATCCATATCTAGAGAAAGAACTGTAAACTTTAAATACAGATCAACATTTGCTATCTTCAATTTAAGAAAAAAGTTATCGTAAGGATTATGTCACTTTTTCTCTCTATTTTTTTCTCTTGTTTAGATTTGATTCTTCTTTCTCAACATATATAATATGGATCTATGTTTAGCATAGTTATAGATGTAGAACTTAGATTACATTGCTTTCTATTGGGTGGGGGAGGGAAGGGAGGGAGGGAGGGAGAAAAAATGTAAAAGAATGATTGTTGAAAACTACTATTACATGTAGTTGGAAAAAGAAAGAAAGAATATTCATATACCCCAATTTGTTCAGTCATTCCCTCAATATACAATTGTTACCTCAAAAAAGATCTGCTACAAATAGTTTTGTACGTGTAGGTCCTTTTTTTTTTAATCTTTGGGATACAGATCTATTGATGGTATTGCTGGATCAAAGGATGTATATATATATATATATATACATATATATATATATATATATATGTATACACAGTTTTCCCCTTTGATCATAGTTCTAAATTACTCTTCAGAATGTTTGGATCAGTTCCTACCAACAATGCATTAGTGAGCTATTTTTCCCACAACTCCAACATTTATCATTTTTCTTTTCTGTCACATTAGCCAATCTGATATGTATGAGGTTGTACTTCAGAGTTCTTTTAATTTGCATTTCTCTAATCAATAGTAATTTAGAGCATTTTTTCATGATACTATAAATGGCTTTGATTTTTTTTCATCTGAAAACTAATCATTAGCTTTGACCATTTATCAATTGGGAGAGACATGAATTCTCTAAACTTATAGTTTCTCCTCTGAAATTTGGAATTCCTTCATAAAGGAAATGAAATTAAGAGCTGCTAAAGTGGCAACCCCAAACTTTACTATCTATCCTTCTTTTATCCTAAAGATATAATCTACCTTATGATACTACTCTGAAGTATTAGGCTTTCCCTGAAAGAGAAATGAAGCCCCTGCTGTTTCTTGACCAGACATGGACTTTAGGGACATCTGTTTGTTAGCTGTAGAAGTGAATTAGAGAGGGAATACTAGAGATAGGAAGAACAAGTAGGGGGCTATATACATATATATACATATATATGCATACATATACTATATAGATATAGATATAAAATGTATATATAGTCCAGGTGAAAAACTTTGAAGATCTAAACTAAGGTGAAAGCAGTATGTATAGAGAGCAAAAACACAAGGAGTTTGAAATCCCTTCACATTAATCACAAATACTTGGTTAAGGTGTTACTTATAAAAGCAATGACAGCATTGTAGTATCATAGCGTTTGAAGAGATTTCTGTGATAGGATAACCATAGCCTCAAAACAATTCATCCCTTGGCATGGTCACTAGACTTTGTTTAAAAATCTGCAAAGCAGAAAAAGTGACAGCTTTGTGAAGCAGTCCAATTCACTTTAGAACAGCATTCATTCCTACAAGGAAAGCTTTCCTTACATCAAGCCTAACATTTCTTCTTTCTAACTTATACCATTTTTTCTCAATTTAGTCCTTTAAACTAGAATGTCAAACCAGGGACATTAGGAAGAAGGATATATTTGTAGCAAAAAATTACATTTCCCCAAGTCTTCTCTTCTTCAGATGAAAAGTACCCAGTTTCATCAGCTAGTCCCCACAAGGAATGATCTCAAATCCTGGTTGTCCTCCTCTAGACGTGCCTAGCTTCTCAATGTCCTTCCTCAATATGCTACTCAGAACTGAATGAAACACAATAGAAATAGTCAAATGAGGGCAGAGAACTTTGAAACTATCACACCCAAAGTCTTAAAAATTCTACCTCCTTTAATAAAAGATCACATTGGCTTTTTTTTTCAGTTATTATCACCAGAGTATTATCTAGCAGTAATATTGGCAAAGTTTCTTGGAGAACAAGGAATTTCATCTGGGCTAAAGGTGGAACCTGAAGGAGGTATAAAGATTTTCTATTTTATAATCATAGAATTTATGGTTGTAGAAGAGACTGGAAATTTTTTCATCCAATGCCTTCCCCTCCCTGCCTTAGTACCGTGTAAGCTAACCAGCTGGAATCCTTATTGCATTTTTTTCCCTTTCATAATGTGGACTTTTGACTGAAAATTCATTCTTTCATGCACACATATACTTAATTTTTATAAAGAAAAAATGTTTTCTTTACTATTTAAATTTGATCAGAATTCAAAAATGAATTTCTTAGAAACTATCAGAAACTAGAAAAAGGGAATAACCCTGGGAGAGTTATGAATCCAGAGACATATAAAAATCTTTTATTTGAAGACCACCGGGAATGTCTCCTATGTTGAGGGCATTTTTGCAGAAAGGGAAATATAGAGAGGGAGAAACAACCTCACAGGATTTAGAACTTGAAGAGAACTTAAATTTCACCTAGCCCAACCCTCTAGTTTTACAGTGCAAAGAAACCAGGGCCTGGAGAGTTTAAGGAACTCACTCAAAAACATAAAGAGTTTCTAAGTAGCAGAATGGCATCTGAACTCTAATCATCTAATCCAAGAGGACCAAATTGGTTTGATAGGTCCTCTGATGTCAAATGTAATATTCTTTCCATCATATTACCCTGACTTTCACAGATACAACTGCATCTGGGTCTTCTAGGAAATCATTTTAAATGTATTGTAGAGTTATAGTAATTTGAATCAAAGGGATAGAAATAATCTAATTCACTCCCTCATTTTTTTCCCAGATGAGGAAACTGAGCCCCCAATTGGTGAATTGATTAGCAAGGTCATAAAGATAGAAAGTAGTAAAACTGGGATTTGAACCTAGGAACTCTAAATCCAATTCTAGACCTTTTTCCCCTACTTGTCATGCTGTTGCCCATCAGAGTATGTGTTAAAAAATAAAAGAACAAGTGCCGTCCCCCACCAAAATCAATGTGTATGAACAGCCAGTTCTCAAAAGAAGATAATCAAGCTAACAACAATCATTTAAAAATGTTCCAGATCACCAATAATAACAGAAATGCACTCTGAGATTCTGCCTTATACATATCAGACTGGCAAAGATGACCAAAAAAGTGACTGTTTCAGAATATCCGAAATGACACATGTTAGAGGGGCTGTAAGAGGAAACATAAGAATACATTGTTCTTGAAACTGTGCATTGATTCAGTCCTTTTTTTTAGGTTTTTGGGTTTTTTTGCAAGACAAATGGGGTTAAATGACTTGCCCAAGGCCACACAGCTAGGTAATTATTAAGTGTCTGAGGTCTGATTTGAACTCAGGTACTCCTGACTCCAGGGCTGGTGCCATGCTCTATCCACTCTGCCACCTAGCTGCCCCGATTCAGTCCTTTTAAAAATTATTGGAACTTGATTCAACCCTCTTAAAAACTTTTGGAACCATACCTCAAAAGGCATTGGACTGCATATATACCCTGTAACTCAATGATCTCACAAGTCATTCAATGAGCATTGCTTCAAACAAACTGAGACCTAAGAAAGACTTTAACTGAAAAACTCCAGGTCATGCACTGCTTTCTGGGTCTTTACCATTGTCTTAACTTTTGTCTTGCCACTAGACTTTAATGACTCTGAAGGAGATAGTGTGACTGATAACTTCATGTAGCTCCACCTTACTTAAACCCAATTCACACACATTATCTTCATGTTAGTATTGTTCCTCTTTGAGAATAAAGGATGAACAACAACCACAACCACAACTGCTAATTTTCCTCCTCCCCCCCATCAAAGAAATAAAAGCAAGAATTAGGTAAGTATAATATATAATATATTTATTTAAATATAAATTAAATATAAATAAAATTAGGTAAGTATCCATATAAACAAAAATATTTATAGCAGCTTTTTTTGTTATTATAGTAAATAAATGGAAATAAAGTAGGAATGGCTAAACAGATTATGGCTTGTAAATGTAATAGAATATTATTGAAATGAAATAAATGATTCAAAGAAACCTAGGAAGATTTGTATGCACTGACACAAAGTACAATAAGAATAAAGAGGGTAATGTATACAATGTATATAAAGAAAATTAACTGTAAAAGATTTAAAAATCCTGGAGTGGCTAGGTGACGCAGTGGATAGAGCACCAGCCCTGGAGTCAGGAGTACCTGGGTTCATATCTGGTCTCAGACACTTAATAATTACCTAGCTGTGTGGCCTTGGGCAAGCCACTTAATCCCATTTGCCTTGCAAAAACCTAAAAAAAAAAAGACTTAAAAATTCTAATTATTGCAAAACCAATCTTGGCTCCAGAAGATAAATCATACTTTCTACTTTTTATTCAGACATGGAAAAATATGTTTATTTGTTTTTTTAACTTTATCCTTTTGAAACAAAGGAAGTCTTTTACTTCCTTTTTTTTTGGAGAGAGAAGAGTTGGGGGGGGGGGGTGATACCAAAAATTTTAAGAAGGAAAAAAATGTCAGTGAAGCAAAATTTTTCAAATATACTAGAGAAAAGAAGAAAGTTCAAGAAGTGATGCAGACAAGCAGGAAAATGTTTAAATTATTGTTAAATTATTGAGTTTATAATACAGATTCACTTCTAATGTAAGCAGAATATATTGGAGTCAACTTAAACCAGTGAAAGCCAAGTATTAAATTTTTGGTGTGATCATTCAGAAAGCTTGCTTAATTTATTGTTTTGTTAAATGTATATACTTAAGAAAATAATGCCAAAAATGCTATTAATGTACTTTTTTTTTGAGTGGGAAGTTGGGAGGATGGTTATTAAATATGTATCAGCATACCACTGCATAGTAACTTCCTTTTGGATTCTTCATGTTTGTTGAAACTTGTGAATTTTTTATAATAAAACATTGAGACATAGAAAGGAAGATATAGAGTTTTTTTTCTATGCATACAAAACATGCATTTATCTGCAGTACAAATGAAAAGATATTTAGTTACCTATTTACATCAGATAACTATTTCTGGGACAGTGAACGTAAATAAACACTTCAGGCTGCTGTCCAATGACCCCTCAGGTGTCAAACAGGAATGATACTCAACATAATTAAATTGCTGCATCCTGAGGGTTGTTGTGTGCCTATTCTCTTCTAAGGGATTATGATTAAATGAAGAGTAGAAATGGAATGTATAGATCTCCAATAGAGTAATAGGAAAGTGTCAATGTAACCTTACCTTAGGAAATGTTCCTGGAGAGATTGCACAAAAGTTCTTTTTATAGTGCTGATTGGTTGTTCCTACCTAAATGGAAGGGTACAAGTAAGTTTTGTGCTTGAGTGAATGTGGCAAGGAGAGTCACCAATTTTTCTATTTCTCAGGTAACATGCTCAGAGAAGACTGACCTTTGTGAGGTTGCAGCTCAGCATTTCTTTTGAAATGGAATGGCACGTTCCATTTTCCCCATCCTTCTAGTACTTATAGGACCTCTTACATTTCATTGGTGGTGGGGTTTTTGGTTGTTGTTTTATTGATCCTAAGAGAGAAGATTCAAAGTCTGCCATATTTGAAATTTACCACTGTAATAGCAAAATCATGATATAGGTCAGAATTACTTGTTTTCATTCATGTTTTAGAGGCAGTTAGGGGTGCAGTGGATAGAACACTGAACCTGAGTTCAAATGTGACTTCCCATACTTACTGGCTTTGTGACCTTGAAAGCCCCTTAAGTGGCTCAGTGAATAGAGTAGTTGAAATTTTACCTCAGACAGCTCTGTAACCCTTTATTTAATCTTTGTTTGTGTTAATCCACTGAAGAAGGAAAACATTCCAGTACCTTTGGCAAGAAAACCCCATGGACAGTACTGGTATTCTATGGTATTCTATGGTCCATGGGGGTTACAAAGAGTCAGATATGATTGAACAACAGCAATCCATGTTTAGTGATGATTGTTTGGTGCTAAGAGTTATTCTCCAGTCTCTCTGAATCCTGAACTCAAACCAGTGACATCAGAAAGGGAATTCTTGCATGGAATGAAAGGTTAGACTTGGGTGACTTCTCAGCTATCACTTGAAATCCCTTTCATTTTCGCTTTAATCTCAGTTTAAATCATAACATACACATACATACTCCATTTATTGTAAACACGTATTTTTACATAGATTATGATGCTAAGGTCTGGAAACACACAGAGAGCAAATTTGACAATATATTTTCCTTGATTTTAGAAGTGCTCTAGAAAAAGTCATATTGTAGATAAAATTTTCATTTAAAAAAACTTATTTTTAAATACACTTAGAGGGGTTAATTATTTAAAGGATTTTTATGCTGAACCTTTCTGAAAGATGTGAATAATTGTATGACATTTTAAATTTCTTAGAAATCTATTTTTATGTTTGGATTTTGCTTGAAATGAGTATATCTGTTCTCTGCATCTGCACATGAACACCCCCATGTAGACCAACAAATTTCAATTGCTGCACTTGGTACAAAGACAAATTTAATGAGGAAAGGAGTGATCTCAGAGAGAGAGGAGTTAAACAGAAAAACACCAGGACCTATGTGGAGAGAAATTATGGACTCTGCCTTCTAGGGAGAGACTCTGGACTTCAAAGGTGGATGGCATATGGGAAAGAACCTAGTCAGGGTTAATCATTTTTCTTGCTCCTAAAAGAGCACCTAGTGAGGGAGAACAAGTATTATCACTGACCTCTAAATGAAGTGCCTAAAGAAGTTCTGATTGTCCTGCCCTAGTTACACATTTACACATTAATATTGTTCCCCATCTTTAAGGTACATCAAAAGCTATGGTTGATAGGGAAATTTAAGGCATTAATAGATGCCTTCCTAGCTTTGAGGAAGGGAAGAGTTTCAAGTGGGGATTTCTTGCTCAGGCTGATATCCCTTGAGGGCATCTGTATCTTTCCCAGAAGATGAATTTCAGGCTATGACTTAATTCTTAAAGTAAAGCAAGAATTAGGCATTATTTAGTGAGGGCAAATTGGTCACTTACATAGGAGTCATATATTTTCAATAGGAAAGAAACTTAAAAATCTGATTTCTGATTATCCTAAACAGGGAGGCTTAAGGCTGAAACAACTTCAGATTGTGTGTGTGTGTGTGTGTGTGTGTGTGTGTGTGTGTGTGTGTGTTAGGTAAATGTAAGTGGGGGCAGGGGTGTATGCATGTGATGGAGCCCCTAATAAGGAAGCCTTACTCTTCCTAAAGAGTTATCTAAGGCTCTCTTTTCCATCTCAGGGCACTGATGCGCGACAGGCCAGAAGTCATGGTGTCTCCGTGTGTGCGTATACAAGAGTGGACCATGGAGGGGTGTCCGTTGGTCTGGGCTGAGTGGTCACTGAAGCTTCACTCGCTGCTTCAGCAGGGAAAGAGGGGAGTGGGGAGCCCAGGGTGAAGATGGTGCCCCTCAAAGATGATGAATATAGCCCCCAAGTTCAACCTGGTCCATGAGATCTTGAACTGGATCAGAGCCATCCTCTCAAACAAGATCTCTCGGAATCTGTTCCATTCCTATGCTGGAACCTCTTCACCTTGGTTGAGTAGCCCTACAGCATCTGGAGCGACTTTTTAGGCTTGATTTCCTGTTCTTTTCACATGTTCTTCATCAGCACTATTATCTTGGCTGGACTGGCAACGTCTGTGTTTTCAAAATGGAAAGATAATGCTTTTTTCTATGGGTATATTAAGAGCAAAATTTCTGACTGGTTTTGCAAATGTTCTATTTTTGATCTTCACTACCATTTTTATTTTCTCTGAAGGTGTTGAGAGAGCATTAGAACCTCCAGATGTTCACGTGGAAAGACTGCTACTTTTTTCTGTGCTTGGGTTTGTCATAAATCTAGTAGGAATATTTGCTTTCCAAAATGAAGGTCATAGACTTTCACATGGTTCTGGGCATGGGCATAGTCATTCCCTTTTTAAAGGTGCACTTGTTCATGGTTACAGGCATGGAGATCATGGCCATGGTCAAGGGAAACCATGGTCACAGTCAGGAATTAAAACATGATACCCATAATCATGATCATGGGCATGGACACTTTGTCTATCATGATGGTCTCTCAAATAAAGGACCTAGCAGACAGTTCTTACAAGATGCATTTTTATCCATTCTAGCAGAAAGACTGGAAAGTATCATTGTAATTGCATCCGCCACCATGATGCAAAACTATAGGTTGCTGATAGCAATCCTATCTATCCAGTCTTATTGCCAAATTTATAATTGTGTTATTCCTATGTTAAGAGAATCAGTTGGAATATTGATACAACAAACATTTCCATCACTGGAAAGTTCTACCTCAGTGCTTACAGAGGGTTCAGCAGTTGCAAAGAGTTTACCATTTACAAGAACCATATTTTTAGACTCTTTTACTGATATTTATGTTGAACCCTTGAAATTAGTAGTAGCACCTGATACTGATTCAAGATGGATTTTAAGTCAAACTCAAAATATTTTTTATCAGACTGGAGTAAGACACTTTTATGTACAAATTGGCTTTGCTGCCACATAGTGAATCATCAGAAATTGTGCTCTTTGTAACAAAATGTTCTGGTATTGTAAAATATAAAATATTAGGTCCTCATCATTTCTAAAATAGAGCTATCACCTGCTGAGTGAAGTGAGGCAGAACCAGGAGAACATTGTATACAATAACAACAACACTGTGTGATGGTCAACTACGATAGCTCTTTCCAGCAATTTAGTGATCAAAGACAATTCTAAAAGATTTGTGATAGAAAATGCCATCCACTTGCTGAGAAAGAACTATGGAGTCTGAATACAGATCAAAACATATTATTTTTACTTTTTTTATTTGTTTCTTAGGGTTTTTGTGTTGTCCACTTTTGTTCTGATTCTTTTCTCACAACATGACTAATATGAAAATTTTCTTAACATAATTGTACATGTATAACCAGATTACTTGCTGGGGAGGGAGGAGGGAAGGGAGAAAAATCTAGAAATCAAAATTTTATAAAAATGAATGCTGGAAATTTTCTTTACATGTAATTGGAAAAAATAAAATATTATTAAAAGTGAAGAAATAGAGCTATCACCACTATAACAATTCAAGATGAAAAAATCAAACAGATATATCTTTTATGGTCTAGTAGAGTTCTTTTCTAGGGAGCCAAAATTAAAAGGATAAATCATAGACTTTTTTTGGTGCTCTCTCTCTTTCCAAATCATTTTCTTTTTTGTTTGTTATTTTTGTTTGTTTTCACAAGGCAGTGGGGTTAAGTGACTTGCTCAAAGTCACATACCTAGGTCTGGATTTGAATTCAGGTCCTCCTGACTCCAGGGCCAGTGTTCTATCCACTGCAACACCTAGCTCCCCCCAAATCATTTTCTTTTAAAGGTTTCTTTTTCTTTTTTTTCCCTACTATCATATCTTTATTTCAGTTGAAATAAAGAGTGTGAGCCTGTGATCACTGGTAATGTCTTCTCTGAAACTACTGAAACCAAAGTTCATTCCCCACAAACTATTGTTATTAGAAAGGAAAAAAAGTTTTAAAAAGGAAATCTGTTTTGTATGGAATGTCACATTGTTGACATTCTTCACTATAATCATATGTTTGTAAAAATTCTTTGAACTTTGCAAACTTAATAAACCAAAGTATATTGGGTTTTCAAAATGCCTTTGGTTCAGAAAACATATTGCCAGCACAGAAATGTAATATGGGGGGGTATTTTTTAATGGGCATACTATAACTATAATAAGACTTTTGTTCCTGATGAATTCTAAATTATTTTTGTGTACTTTAAGCTTAGTTTTAAATGTAAAAAAAATTCCCTTATCTTATCAAAACAAAAAGAATTCTTTAAAAAAAGATTATCTAAAGAAAGTAGTAGCACATAGGACCATTTGGACCTGAAAGGGACCTGAAAAACTATCTAGACCAACTTCATCACATTGTAATGTCTTAACACCATTATTTCTTATTCTAGTGGGAAAAGTGCCAGAGAAGGGAGAAAGAAAACCCAAACTGGGCAGTGGGGTCTTTACTTTTATCTGCCATGTTTACATCCTGAGATAGTTCTTATCCATAAAGTATCATGATTTAAAGTTTACAAAATGCTTTCAACCTCATAAAGTAGTAGTGCAAGAATTATTATCTTGATTTCATGGATGAGGAAATATTTAGGTTAAAAATAATTTCACCCAAGATCACAACTGCTAAGTATCCAAGGAATGATTCAAACCCAAGTCTCCTCACTCCCAGTCCAACATTCTTTTCTGTTATACTGCCCAATTGACAGGTAACTTGGGAAAAAATGAGAAGCTGTTAGGGAATCGTTTTGTTTTAAAAAGTTACTGGAGTGGTTTGCCATTTCTTTCTCCAATTCATTTTATAGATGAGGAAACTGGGACAAACAGAATTAACAGACTTACCAAGGGTCACTTATCTAGTAAATATCTGAGACTGGGTTTGAATTCAGGTCCTCCTGACTCTAAGCTGGGCATTATAGCCACTGAGCCACCTACCTACCCCCTTACAGAGCCTTGGACATAATCTAATATAATCCAATCCCCTCACTTTTATTGATTCAGAAACTGAGGCCTAAAGGTTAAATGCCTTGCCCAAGGTCACAGAGCTAGTTAAAAGTAGACATCCTGATGTAGCCGCTGGCTACTTGGGTTCAGTTCTGCCTATGAGGAATCATCATTCAGACTGGGAAAGTATGGGTGAAATAAAACAACAATTTATTTAAAAGGTTACAAGGCATAGGAAGAGAGAGAGAGAGAGAGAGAAAGAACAGCCAAGCAGCCTTGGTTGGGCCATTGTCAGAGAAGACTGCCAGCTGAAGTCCAGCTCAGGTTTTTATGTCTTGTTTCTCATCCCTAGGGCAAAAGGTGAACTCCCTTCTCCTATACTCTACCTGGAATTAGGTAGAGTGTAAAGCCCAAGGAGATCTGGATACAAATTTTACATTAAACAATGGTACTTTAAGAATGGGGAGGGTTCTCACCCAAGATTACAATTATTTTTGTTACAATCATAATTCTCTACTTCAAGTCAATTTACATCTCTACCCAAATTCTTTCTCTTACATTCAAATTTTCTTCATCTACCCCTGCATCATTGAAGCTTTTTGAAAAGACTGAATAAGAATTAAAGGCTTAGTCACTCTCTCCTGGGGCTGTCTTAATGATCTTGGAAAAATTGAAATGACTAAATTTTTTTTGACCAAGTCAAATTATACCACAGTTGCAAAGATCCAGTAGAAGATAACAGCAATGACAAAGCACAGAGAGAATTTTAATAATTCATCACGTTTATATAAGGCTTTAAGGTTTTCAAAATGCTTCTCATTCATTTTTTCATTTGAGGGCAGGAGGGTGGTACCATTGGTGTTAGCATTCTGTTCTGCAAATGAGGAAATGGAATCTCAGAAATTCACTTGGTCATAGGTCCTGTAACTAGTAAATGACAGAACTTAGAGTCAAATCCAAGTCTTCTACTTCCAAATACAGTATCCTTGCTCTTATACTACACTTCCTCCTTTTTGCTAGTAGAAGGCTAGTGGCTCAGCAGTTTTCAGTTCTCTGGATTTACTTTATTCTTATTCCTACTGATCACTACACTGCTTTCACAGTATAGTTTTTCAATGTCATAATTGAAAGTCAGAGGATATGGACTTAGATCTTGGCTCTGCTTATTACCTATGAAACTTTGGGCAAGACATCTTCCCTCTCTGGGCTTCAGGTTCCTCATCTGTAAAATGAAGGAGCTGGGCTAGCAGATCAACATCACTTTGAGCTCTACATCTTATGATCTTACTTGGTATTTGTACAATTGAGAATGACCCTAAATGATGAAGCAAAATCTGTAGTAAGAATTTGAAGATTCAGATAATAACTAAATATGTTTTAGTTTCTTATTAAAACATTACAATATGATGAGGTTGGCCTAGATTATTTTTGAGTCCTTTTCAGGTCTAAATCTATGAACCAATGGTCCTATATGTTACTACTTTCTTTGGATAATTATTTTTTTAAAGAATTCTTTTTAGTTTGACAAGATAAGGGATGTTTTTTACATTTAAAACTATGCTTAAAGTACACAAAAATAATTTTAGCTATTTCAAGGGGAAATTCACTATTTACTATGTACCTACTAAATGTGAGGTACTAAATAAAACACTGTTCTTGAGGACATATGGCAATAAGGAAACTATCCCTGCCCTCTAAGAACTTCCATTCTCCCTACTACTTCTTTTCAATTGTATTGTGCTTTCTTTAGACTTCTCATACTTTTCTTATAAATGCTCTTATTTGACCCTCATTGCAGCTCTTTGAGATTAAAGAACACTAGGATTCCCAAATCCTTTATAAGAAATGAGCAAACACAACCAGAGGAGTTAAGTGACTTACCAAAAAGAGAAGGAGGGAGGGAAGGAAGATAGGAAGGAAGGTAGGCACAAAGGAAGGTAGGAAGGAAGTTAAGAATGAAGAAAGGAAGGGAGAAAGAAGTGCATTGGATAAAGTGCTAGGTCGGGAGTCAGGAAGACTTATCTTACTGAGTTTAAATCTGACCTCAGATACTTACTAGTTGTGTGATCCTAGACTTAATCTGTTTGCCTCTATTTCTTCAGCTGTAAAATGAGCTGGAGAAGAAATGACAAACCACTCTAGTATCTCTGCCAGGCAAACCCCAAACGAGGCCACAAAGAGTTAGACGTAACTAAAATGACACAACAACAACAATATAGAACTACGATCAAAATCTCCTTCTCATTCTAGTACTCTTTCCACTATACTGTGGTTATATTATTAATAATCAGAAAATTTAAATGATCTAGCCAGTTCCCTGTGGGCTAGTTATGTTGAGCCATTTAATCACAAGGAGAATAGAGTTGGGAACTTAAAGATGTTTTAGCTCATGGTAAATAAGAAAATGGTAAGGGAAAATCTTTATGTCCTTAATCTGGTCAAGTTAACAAGTATGGATAATGTACCTGCATATCTTAAAAAGAAAAAGAAAAAGAATGAATTATCAGATGAAGATTGCTGGTCAGAGAGTTTTGAAAAATCCTGAGATATCAGAATTGTAATTGGGCAAATATTACAGTTTTCAAAAAAGTAAACATTTCTGTTTTTTAAATTTTTTTTGAATTTTACAGTTTTTCCCTCAATCTCAATTTCTTCCTGCTACCCTCCACAGAAGTCAGTCTGATAGTCTTTACATTGTTTCCATGCTATGCACTGATCAAAATTGAATGTGTTGAGAGAGAAATCATATCCTTAAGGAAAAAATAAAAACTAAGAGATAGCAAAATTACATAATAAGATTCTTTCTTTGGATACAGATTTTTGGATACAGTATTTTCCATCACAGATACCCTAAAATTGTCCCTGATTGTTGCACTGATGAAATAAGAAGTCCATTAAGGTTGATCATCACACACACCCCCCCCCATGTTGCTCCTAGGGTGTACAGTGCTTTCTGGTTCTGCTCATCTCATTCGGCATCAGTTTATATAAATCCTTCCAGGCTTTTCTGAATTCCCATCCCTCCTGGTTTCAAATAGAACAGTAGTATTCCATAGCCTGTATATATGACAATTTGTCCAGCCATTCCCTAATTGATGAACATTCACTCAATTTCCAATTTTTGCCACCACAAATAGGGCTGCTATGAATATTTTTGTATAAGTGATGTTTAAAAGTAAACATTTCTAAATTAAATGCCAATGAAGTCAGCATCTATCCTAACCAAAATTCTAAAGAGTACTACTAAAGGTATGATTTATCAGGATTTAGAAAAACAAAGAAGTGATCTCTAAGAATCAGGGTGAGTTCTGCATGAACAATCATAAATACTAAACTTCTCTCCTTTTTTTCATAGGGTTATTAGATTGATAAGCCAGGGGGAAACTATAGCTATCATATATCTATAATATGTAGGCAACTAGGGGGTACAGTGGATAAAGTGTAAGACTTAGAGACAGGGAGACAAATTTGAATCCTGAATCAGAAACTTGCTAGTATGGCAATTAACTTCTCAGTGTTCAATTTTTCCACATCTGTAAAATAAGGATAATATTAACTACCTCACAGGACATTTGAAGATAAAATAATTCATATACATATATATATATTTCTCTGCAAATATTTATGTCCCATATAAATGCTAACTACATATGGCTTTTTATAAAGCACTTCACAGAGTCTTTTATGATTTCCTTGTGGACAAGTTGCAGAAGTATCAACTAAATTATAATATAATTAGATATACTCAGAATTGGGTTTATTAACCCAAAGAAGAGTGATTAATGGCTCAACATAAACCTGGATGGAAGCATCTAGTGGAATGCCCAGGGATCTGTCCTTTCTCTGGTCGACTTTATAGTTTTGTGAGTGACTTTGATGAAAACTTGCTTATCAGATTTATAGATATTGTGAAGCCAGAAGGGACAACTAGCAAAATTAATGATAGAATCGGGTTCCAAAAAGATTATAAGATGTTACACCAAGTTGCTGACTCTATGTAAAATTTTAATGACTCATATCATACTAGTGTTTGTTTTAAAGTTCGTAAAATGTTTATTGTGCATTTTAATTTTTTTTATTCTGTACTTAATAGATGCCAAGCAAAATGAGCATTTTCAAATATACCACAGAACAAATGGAGGAGATTGTACATGAAACTGCTGATCTGTCATATTAAGTTTGCTTTTCTTTCTAAGCATATGCCAACTTCAACATTACATTGAGTTCAGAGCATCAACTGCACAAGTACAGACTAGGGGAGGCAAGATTTGTCAATGACATCATGGTAACTCAATTCTTGGAAAGGCCAGGACTCCCTTTTCTCAGCATCTTTTCCACAGTGATGGCTTGAACCATTTAAATAGACACAATTATGCCTGAGAGAAAGAGAAAATCTGAGAATTATCAGTATAATAACTGTCAGATATCTTTTGAAGAGAGTAAGAAGGTTTATTGTCCCTGGAAATCTGAAAGCATAGACTAAATAAAGCCTGTTGGGATGCTGGAATAGGGTTGCCTATTCAGTTTGTATGAGATAAACTCTGGGGTCCCTTCCAACTATGAGATACCAGGAGAAAGCAAAAGTTTTGGAATGTGTTCAGTTAGAACAATGACTAGGACTAAATAAAAAGTGAATAAAAGTATTGTCATTTAGCCTTGAAGTTAGATAATATTAATTTATAGTGGACTAAGTTAACTTGCTTTCATGAGTTTTTCCACGGGCCCTTAATAGTTAGGAGTAGATGAAAGGGGTGAGGGGTGGAGTGAGGGAAATCAACTTGAAGGTCAAAGGCCAAGAGATTGCAAAATAGAAGAGGGTCATCTTTAAAATGATTGACGAACAGATTTTGATAAAAGAAACACAAAACCAGAAGTGATGGATTAGAATAGCAGTTCTCAAACTTTTTGATCTTAGAATCTCTTTATACTCCTAAAATATAATTGAGGACCTACCAAAGATCTTTTGTGAGTTTTATATATTTATATAGATATAGATCCTCATATTAATGTATGAATTATATATTACATGTATATGTAGTCTCACATTAATATATATTTGCTATATTAGAAATCATGATATCTTAGCATTGGTATGTAAAGACTTTTGATTGTGCCCTGAAAGAATCTTTGAAATCTCAGAGGTTCACAGACTACACTTACAGAACCATTGGACTTAGGATAATAGAAGCAATCCAGATTCAACTTTGAATGTGAAGAGTAGATTTGAGAGAATAGTCACAGAAGAGTTGGAACAATCAGAGATTTTGCGGTCAAAGAGAGGTATCTCAGAGTTCAGAATTTTAATTGTTTAAGGTGTGACTTCTTTTGTGGGTGGATAATAATAGAATGAAGATGTGAGTCATGGATGTTAAGAGGGTTGAGGTTTGGAATTTAACATGTCAACAACATGAATATTAGAATCAGAAATGGTGATGTCAGGTGATAATGAGTGAGGAGAGATATGTGATAAAAAGATGTGCTAAAATAACTGAGGAGTATCCTGACAGTCAGATATGGATGATAGGATAGGATAACATAGACTTCAGTGAAAGAGGGTTAAGGTTAACTCTATGATAAGAGCAAAAAGAGAGTCTAGAAATAGCAGTGAGGAGCAAAGATTATGTCAACTCTTCCTCCTGATCTTGTGAATGCAAGAAGAATAGCTAGTTTGGGGATCATTATGTTGGTATGTGGTGTCCTCAAGAGAAAGCCAGATTAGTTTCAGAAGCTGGAAGAAGCATAAGAGGAAGATAGCAATAATATTTTTGAAAGTATTCATTGTAGTACTTTTTGTAGTGGCTAACAAACTGTGGTACTTGAATATAGTGGGATATTATTGTGATCTAAGAAGGAATAGATATGTGAGGAATTCAGAGAAGCATGGGAAGATTTATATGACCTGATACAAGTGACCCAAAGCTTCCCATGGAAGCAAAGGCCTATCTTTGCTATGCAAATATTTTTCTGATGTTGATCTATGGCAAGAACTGGAACATCACTTCCTCTGAAGAGCTAAAGATGAGCATCCCACAGAGGACAATGGAAAGGTGTGAGCAGGCTGCAAAATATAAACAATGAGGACCTCTAAAAAAGAACAAGAGTTATTGTGGAATTATATAGCAGAAAGAAAAGATGTTCTGGTCACATGACAAGACAAAGGAATAACAGATGGACAGAGAGAACGTCTACTGGTACTTTGTCAGGAGAAAATAAGAAAGGCCTCAAATCCTTAAGTGCACACTATGGTGAACTTCTGATAGAACATAGACAAGAGTTGAATAAGGCAGACAGGCAAAGATGGGTAGTTATCTTCTGTCTTTCCTAAAGGAGTGAGCCCAAACTAATGATTACACAGATCCATTTGAATAATGAGACATTGAATGAAGTAAGCAGAACCAAATAAACTAGTTACAATCACTACAACAATGTAAATATGGAGGGAAAAAAAAGAAAATTAAAACTGAAAATTCTGTAATTACAATGCCCAGATTTATCCTGGAAAGAAGAGATGAGAAAAATGCACCTCTTTTCCTTATTTGCAGAGATAGGGTACTGCAATGGAATACTGCATCCACCATCAGACTTAGTGGTGAGCTGGCGTGGTTTTACAGAATTGCTTTGTTCTCTTCCTTTTCATATGTTTTGTCTCACTGCCATCACTCACCAGGAAGTAATACATTCAGAAGTAAGGATGCAAAATAAGATTTCAATAAATATTTTAAAATAAAAGAGATGGATGTGTTAAAAAAAATTATCACATCTATGGAAGAGTAATGTTGTTACCTTAAGACACGTTGGTTAACTTAAGACAAGTAGCTCCACAATGTATTGTCATTGAATCTTGGACTCAGAGAATCTGAGTTGGACAGGACCACAAAACTTACCTAAAGCATAGAGTCCTTCTCAGGAAGAGAGAGGAGAATGAGCAGGGTGGGAAGAGTTGCCTTTTCAAGGCTGTAGCCACAAGGAGAAATATTTGATGGGAGACAGGTAAGCTCACTAAGATGTCTGCTTTTCCCTTCTGTCTTTTGAGTTTACTATTTTTACCTTGCATTTTAATGAAGGATTTTCCTGGCAGCAAGGTCCCCAGTTACCAGCAGTCTGACAGAGGTGATTTAATTAAGGTGTTGGCAGTTTGAGATACTGGTGACCTGCCAGTTACTATTCTGTATAATTCTTCCAGACCCAAGGAAGAATCACTCTGAATGTTTAGGGAGATCCTCTGAACCCTTTCTCATCCTTGTTCCCAAAAATGATTTTCTACTCATTTCTTTCCTGCCAGGTTTTCAGAAGGGTTTTTTTTTAGTGTTTTTTTTTAAAAAAAACTCATTTCTATAGAACAGACTATGAGATTGCACAAGAGACAAATTATCTTGTTTGCAAAACACACTGAAATGCATTTAAACTTTGGATAACTGGCAAGGGTCCTGTTCACTTAAGCAAATAGGGAATTCCTGAACATCTCCTTACTTGTCTGAGAAAAAGTAGGTGGGGTGAATGGATAGAGGGTTGGACTTCAAGTTAAGAAGACTTGATTTCAAATTCTATGTTAGACACTTAGTAACTCTGCAACCCTGACAAGTCCCTTAACCTCTAAAATGTAGATAATCATAGTGCTTACTCTATTATAATATTAGTAATATAACATGTTAAATGTTTTGTAAAATTTAAAGAAGTAAAATTTCATGTTCTTGATTTCCTTCTGCTCTTTCTCCTCTTCCTTCTCATTTATGATGATTTTGTGATGATAATGACTTGTGGCTCTCCATTGTTCTAGGAAGATTTATGAATCTCTATTTCTGTAAGCCAGTCAGGACTTCAAAGAGTTCTGGACTTCACATCATCACCACTCAGGTCATTCTTCACTTATACCCACTTCTGCCCTGTCACCATCCCCATCACACTTTTCTCCAAACATATTGACTTCCCAGTGAGGCAATAATAACAACAGAAAAATAGTTCATAGAATTCTAGAATCAGAAGGGCCCTCAGAAACCATCTAGTCCAAATCCACACCTGAACATGAATGCCCTTGAAAATAAACCTGACAAATGGTCATCTGGTCTCTGCTTGAATAGTTCTGGGGGGGGGGGGCTCACCACTATATAATATAATTTCATTCCCTTGTGGGATATCTAATATTTAGGATTTTTTCTGTATATATTGAGTCAAAATATTTCCCTTTATATATTCTATCTAATAGTCCTAATTTGGCCCTCTAGATCCAAGTACCCTGATAATCTACCTAGAATATGTGATGGAAGTTAAATATCAATAATAACAGAACTTCAGATGCCATTGATGCCACATACACACACACACACACTCTCTCTCTCACCCTCAAGAATAATTTCTTTTTAAAAATTCTAAACTTAGCAAACAATCAATAAAATGAGGATTCCCATTATATAATAGAACATAAAAAGAAGATTAAACATGAAATTGTAAATCTTTGGGGTTTTTTGGCCTGGTTTCCCTTTAAAACGTATTGTCAATTCAACATGTAAATTTCAAATTTCTCTTTCCTGTTAATGATTCTTTCAGACTTTCTGTTCTCTGTATTTTCAGTGATTCAATGACACTTTTTTATTTTTCTTTTCTTTCTTTCTTTTTTTGGGGGAGGAGGGGATGCCTTTTCTTACCCACCCATTTGGAAACAAAATGCTTATAAAAATATTCATAGTCAAACAAAACAACTTCCCACAACAGTCACATCTGAAAATCTATGTCTTTTTCTGCACCTTAAGTCCCTCATCTTTGTGTCAGAAGATGAATAGCATACTTCAGAACAATTTCTTTAAGTACAACATAAAGTTTTCCAATCTGCCTCCAATTTTCCTTTCTAGTTTTATCTCTCATTATATCATGTCAACTGCTTCCTTCCCCAAATCATGTATTTTTGTGCATACTTTTCCTCCTGCCTGTAATATCCTGCCTCATTTCTGCCTGTTGAAATTCTACCTTTTTCCAAGGACAAGCTCAAAATGTCACTTCCTCCATTCACCCTTTATTGATTTCCCAAGCTACAGGATATCAACTCCTCTTCTGAATTCCTATTAATCCCACTTCCTTTTGCATACATAGAACCTTCCCAAATCATATTCTAGATAAGAGTTCCATTCCACCAAGTCTTAATGACACCTAGAAGATCAAGTTGGTTTCAAAGGATCATAGATACTGGTTTGGTTTCAAAGGATCTGAGTGTGAATGCTGGTACTCAAAAATACATGTATGTACCTGTGTAACCATGTAGATACATATGTATTTGTATCTACATATGTGTGTATATACAAATATTTATATTTATCTAGTTACTATTTCAGCAAAGTATATATGCTATTTATATATGTATGTATATGTGTATGTGTGTGTGTGTGTGTGTGTGTGTCTAGATATATAAGATAGATATGACTGAGAGAATCAAAAACATTGGCCACCCTCTTTGGGGTCAGGACTATGTTTGGGAGGAATCTGTTTATTTTTGTATTAAACCCCATTTTATGGAAGAGATCCAAGAGGAGTGATAATGTTTTTTTCTTCATTCTCAAAGAAGATCATGACATAGGGAGGTGATGCACATGAACTGGATTTGAATGAAAGGGTGCTGTGCTAAGTCACCAGGCTTACTTTCTCCTTTAGAGCCACATGGGTCTTGTGGCCAGATATGAATTAAGGCAACTGGAGATGGCCCTGGATGTGAGGCAGTCAGGATTAAGTGACTTGCCCAAGGTCACAGTTAGTAAGAGTTGTGTCTGAGACTGGATTTGAACTCAGGTCCTCCTGACTCCAGGGCCAGTGCTCTGTCCACTGTATCACTTAGCTGCCAATTTATATATACATGAAGGGTGGTGTGAGGGTGGAGTATGTCCAGGGAATGGTCAGGATTTCTGAGCTGAAATAACCTAGAGACTGATTCTAAAAGGCAGAAGTAAGGAGGGAGTACATTGCATACATGAGAACTAGCCTGCACAAAGGAGATGGAATGTCATGTGGGAATTCTACACGCCTTCCAACATTCCTTCCAAACTCTATGTTCTATGATCTGTGGTCTGGTAATATGCACTGAATTCATCCAAAGTTGTCACTATTTTTTTCACTTGCCTTATTTCCCCCCCTCTTGGTCTGTAAACCCCTTCAAGGCATATGTCTTCTGGACCTTTGTATCCCCATTATACCTAGAATTTGGCTTTACACATATTAACTGGAAGTCACATATCAAGATTGGTAGTCATACTATAAAAACTTAACAAAGAAAAAAAGAAAAAACTTAACAAAGGAATAAACATCAATTTTCATTCATCAGTGGAAGAGCATTATTAGCATTCCAACCTAACAAGGCTTCTAAAAAATAGGAGTATTCTTCCTGATTTTTATGGGACAATGAATCCTTTATGCAATAGTATGAATGAAACCAAATTGGGGTGGTGTTTCTAGGCAGACAAATCTTTATTACATGATTTTTCTATCACTCTAAAGGAATTAGGTGTGTCCAAAATCCAATTCACGCCAGCAAGTATTTATTAAACACCAACTTAATATTAAGCACATAAAACTCACTGTGCTAGGCTCTAAGTCAACAAAAAAACAGACCCCACCTTTAAGGGTAGCTTATTAAATACCTGCTATGCTAAACTCTGGAGATAGGAAGACAAGATAGTCCTGCCCTCAAGGAGATCACATGGGATTTCCCATGGGAGTGGGGAGGGGGGGGTGAGGGAGGAAGATAACATGAAAACAACTTTGTGTAACATCATATACATATATGTATATTTTAAATTGGAGATAATCCACAGAAAGAAAGCACTAATATTTAGGGATATCAGGAAAAATTTCTTGTAAAAAGTAATATTTTAGTTGAGATTTGAAGGAACTAAGAGAGGTCAGGAGGTAGAGATGAGGAGGGTACCTATTTCAGGCATGAGGACAGACCAGTGGAACTGCATGGAGTCTGGAAATGGAGTGTCTTATGTAGGAACAGCATGGAGGCCAGTGTCACTGGTTAGTATAATATGGGGAAGGAGGGAAGTAAGGTCTAAGAAGAAAGGAAAGTTAGGAGGGGGCCATTTTTAAAGGGTTTTGATAAAATGTCAGAGGATTTTATATTTGATCCTTGAGATAATAGGGAAACACTGGTGTTTGTGAGTTGGGTGGATAGGGAGAGACAGAGTTGATGTAATCAGATATGTACCTTATGAAGATTACTTTGATAGCTGAGTGTAGGATTGGGAATAGGGATTGTAACAGTCCAAGAGTAAGATATAAAGAAGGCCCATACCAGAATGGTGGCAGTGTCAGAGGAGAGAGGAGGTTATATGTGAAAAATATTGTGACAGTAAAAATCTACAAGATTTGGAAACAGATGGATATGGGAAGTAAGAGAGAATGAGGAATGGCATTTAAGTTGTGAGTGGATAATTGAGAAGATGGTATAATAGGGAAATTAAGAAGAATAGAGGATTTGTGGGAGAAGATGAGTTCATGTTTTAATATATTGGCTTTAACATGTCTATAGGTTATCCAGTTTGAGATATCTAATAGGTAGTTGGAAATATAGGTCTGGAAGTTAGTAGAGAAGTTAGGATTGAATGAGTATATTCGAAAATCATCAGCATAGAGATAATGATTGAAACCATAGAAGTTGGTAAGATCATTAGTGAAAGAATATAGTAGGAGAAGAGAAGAAAAACTAAACCAAATCTCAATGGGGGATAAACTGGAAAGGGGGTGGGACATCTTATATGTAATTTGAGGAAAAAGAGGAGAAAATGGAGAAGAAACTGGTGGTGGTAGTAGAAGAAGAGGAGGAGAGAGGAAAGTAGTAAAAACTATAGGGAGACTCCCAAGCCATATATTAAGCTTCAGAGGCATAGGTCAGGATGGGGTAGATTCAATGTATGATGCTATCAGAGCAAAGGGAAGGAAATGGAATGACAAGCTCCAGGAGCAGCAAATTCATTAGTTTGGCTTAAATTGAAAGTTGGCAAAAGGGAATCCTTCAATAAACCTGAATATGTAAAATAGAGACAAATAAAAAGGGCTTTAAATGAACAGCTGAGAAGTTTTTAGTTTATCCTGGAAGCAGTAGGTTAAAAAAAAAGACATTAACAATAGTAAGAAAAAGGATTTGGTCATATCCTTCTTTTTCCATAGAATTGCCTTGGATAACATCTTATTGACTCAGCCAAGCACATCTGCAGGAACTGATGAATTATTCCTGCCACTCCTAACTAATGAACCTTGACAGGCAGGATAAAGGAAAACTCCATACATAAATATATAATATTTATAAAGCAAAGCTTCCTGGATTCTTCTGGCCTGCATATATCATCTCATTGCCTTTGGCTTTTGTCCCTGTAGATGCATCCAAGTGCCCTTGATCAGAAACTTAGAAACTTGGGTTCCAGTTCCACTTTATCAGCTAATACTGTGTGATCTTGCATAAATCTCTGAAGACATTTTTTGATCTAGAAACCGTGTGGTTTAGACTTTAACTGTTAATAATAATATTTCACTTTAATACTATTGGGTTGTAAAAAATGATTGGGGGATAGTCTCAGATAAACATGAGAAGATTTATATGAGCTGATGCAAAGTGAAGTGAGAAGAACCAAAAACAATTGTACATAGCAAGGGCAATGTTGTATGATGATCAAGTGTGAAAGACAGCAATTCTTATCAATAAAATGAACCATGAAAATTCCAAAGTATCCATGATGAAAAATATTGAGGGAGAATTGATAGACTATAAATGTCAATTCATGCATATTTTTTCTTTTTTTATTTTACTTGCTTCACACACACACACACACACATACAACATGGCTAATGTGGAAATATGTTTTCTATGACTTCATATGTATAATGAGCATCATATTTCTTGCCTTCTCAATGTTTATGGGAAAGAGAATTTGGAACTGAAAACAAAAATTAAGAAAAAAAATAAAAGAAAAGAAAAATAAAATAAAACTTATTGGGAAAAAATGCCGCTTTTATTTATAGCATTGTATGGTTATAAAATGCTTCATTTTAATCTACATAATAGTCCTGTATTTCTTACCTCAAACACTTTAGCTCTGACCTTGAATCAGTCTCTACTTTTTCATCTGCAAGATGGAAATAATACAATATAACTCACCAGACTTTTGTGACAATCAACTGAGATCAAGTTTTGCAAAACTTTAAGTATTATATAAATGTTAGTTATCAGTACTAATAGTCATAGAACTAATACTATTTAATCCTACAGATGAAGATCTAAAGCTCAGAGAGGTTACTAGAACTACCTAAGAAGCTAGTAATAATAGTAGTTACATAGATAACCCATTATTTTACATATTTTATCTCAGTTGATCACTTCAACCCTGTGAGGTACTTGCCATTGTTATTCTCCCTTTACAAACAAGAAAATGAACTAAGCGAAGGTAAAATATTTCCCCAAGGTCACACAACAAGGGAGGGGCTGAAATTAGATTTGAACTCAGGTCTTCTAGACTCCTACCTTAGCACATTATTTACCGATAAGTAGTAGAGTCAAAAACTTTATAAGATCATAGATTTAAAACTGGAAGAAACCTTATAGACCATCTGACTAACAATTTATAGATGAGAAACAGAAGCTCAGAGAGGTTGTGACATACTCAGAATAGAATAGTAATCAGAATAGGGAATTAAACCGAGGTGGGCCAGCTCCAAATCCAGTATTTGCAGTTGTATCACAATGACCTTTTAAAAAAAGAGCAATGAAAATTAAAAGAGAGGAAAAAAGGAAGCTGGTGGTTTCAGATGTTTTATTTGATAAAGAAAGATAAGTGACAGGAGCCATGGCCCAGTGATTTCATTTAGAAGATCCACTAAACAGTCAAGCTGGGCATTTTTCTTAGGTGGTAAGCCAGGGATGGGGACAGGGTGATCCAGCAAAATGACCCAAAAGAATAGTCCCTCTCCCTTCAGGATGTTATATAAAGACATGCTAACATTTCAGTCCAGAAAAGGGAATTCAGTGTGACTAACATTTTATTTTTGGACACAGCAAGAAGTACCTGGACACTGATATCTCTGAACAATAATTTGAGCTTTTTAGGGTGAAGGACTTTTAGTTTCTGCCATATGAGGGTAGATTTAAGAACTGGAGATATTTAAACTCAGGGGGGATATGACAGCTGCCTTCAATTATTAGAAGAACTATCATGTATAAGAGGAATTAAACTTGTTCCTCCTTGTTCCCAGAGGGGAAGCTAGAAGGGAAGAAAGATTTATTAAGCATCTACTATGTGCCAGACTGCATGCTTAAGTGCTTTAAGAATGTTAAACAGTTTGGTTCTCACAACAACTTTGGGAGATAGCTGTTGTTATTATCATCCACATTTTAAAATTGAGGAAACTGAGGCAGGTGGAGGTTAAGTGACTTGCCCAGGGCTAAGCAGCTAGTAAGTATCTGAGACTAGATTTGAACTCAAGTATTTCTGACTCCAAGCCCAGAATTGTATCTACCATGCCACATAGCTTCCTCAAAGGACAAAATTAATACAATACTGCATAACAAATTAGCAGAGAATACTTTAATCTATGGTTTCCTGACTCCAAGTCTTTTATTATTTTTAATACCCCAAATCACTTTGCAATCAATACCATCTGGTCAATCAAAAGTGGCAACAATGCTTATATTTGCTTGTAGAGAATTTGATTATTAGTCTTGGGATGTCCCACGAACATCTTTTAAAGGCAACACCTCCTAAACTAACAAAAAGCTGCTAAACTCCAAAGAGGAAATTTTTCTTATTTTCATATCAATGAATCAAATACATATATGTATACTTGTACATGTATGTGTTATGTATGGTGTGTAGGTGTAGGTGTGTGTGCATATACAGATATTCCATGGTTCATTTCCTTAACTAAATTCTAATCCAATTGAAGAGACAAAACTAATATTGTAATTCAATTAAAAAAATAATTTATTACATGCCCACTAGGAGCAAAGCACTGCACTTCAGGGGAGGCTAGGTGCAGCAGTGGATAGAACACCAGCCCTGGAGTCAGGAGTACCTGAGTGCAAATCTGGCCTCAGATGCCTAGCTGTCTGGCCTTGGGCAAGTCACTTAACCCCGTTGCCTTGCAAAAACCTAAAAAAAAAAAAAAAAAAAGCACTGCACTTCAAAGATAAAATGAAAAAGAAGTCAGAAAATGAATCAAGCATACTGGGAGGATGTAATATGTGTATAAAGAATATACAAAGGGCAGAGGAAGTATCACTAACTGTGGTTCTCTGGCTAGACTTGTGTAGGGGTTTATACTTGAGCTGAGCATTGATGGAAGCAAAGAAAAGGATGGAATCAAACAAGGGGGGACAAACAAGAGGTGGAAAATAGAATATTATATATATAAGAAATAGCAAGCAAAACAGTTTTCCAGAAACATATAGTTCATGAGGTGCAGAGTAATATAAAGATTAGTCTAGAAAAAGGAAAGGAATAAGCATTTTATATAGGATGGAACCAGATTGTGAAGGGCTTTAAATAACATACAGAGAAGTTTGTATTTGATCATAGGCAATAGGGAAACAATAAAAATTCCTAAGTGGAGAATCCACATCTTCAATATTGTGCTTTAGGACCAGCAGCAGTTTGGCAGCTGTGTTAATGATGGACTGAAGAGAGTAGAAAAAGAAGCAAAAAACTAGTAAGAAAATATTGCAATTGCCCAGATGAGAGATAATGAGGAATCCAAGACAGCACCTAGGTGGTGAGCCTGTGGGACTGGGAGTATGATATTCTCCCTTGACAATAATAAGGAAGAGGAGAGGAGAGGAATTGGGTGGGGCAGGAAGGAAGGGAGGCAGGGATAATGAGTTCAGTTTTGGATAGGCTGAGTGTAGACTGTCTACTGGTCATCCAATTCAAGATATCTGAATGGCAGTTGGAGATGGGCGATTGAAATTCAATGGAGAGTTTCAATCAGTATAGGTAGATTTGAGAATCATCAGCATGGAATGATAATTACATTCATGAGAGTTTATGAGATTACTATATGAATTAGTTAGAGAAAGAAAAGAGGGTCCTAAATAGAATCCTTTCCTGAACTAGTTTCAGAGATTTAGAATGACAGGAATGGAGGAACAGCTGTGTATGTGAACCTGGTTTGAGTAGTGGCTGTATCTTTCCAGAAACAGTTCCAGTGCCAATTGGCTTTGTAGCCGTGAACAGATTAGACAGTGTGAACCAATGTGCTACAGTGGAAAGCATACTGATCCTGGACCCAGGAGACCTGAATTCAAATTCCAGTTCTCCCACTTCCTAGCTTACATGACCTTTGGAAAGTTTCTTCTTCTAGAAAATGGAAATAAACATTCTTATGCTATGTTTCACAGGGGCATAGTGAGGAAAATCCTTCTGTAACCCTTGGACTTAGAATATGAGTACATATAAATGTGAGATATGATTATTAGTTTCCTGGGTTCTCTCCAATTCCATGAGCCAAAAATGACAAAATGTCCCTTTTCCCAATGTCTCTAAGGTCTCTTTTCAGTGACTTCCTCAGAGTGCTGGGTCTGTAATTCAGCTAGTGACTCACTCTGTGGAGAGGTGGACATGTCCTCTTGTTTTGGATTGTGTCATCTTTTTCTGCTGCATTCACCTTCATTAAGTCCATTTGGAGGTCCCTCTAAAATGTGATTACTTCATGCTGAGAGAGATTTATTGCATCCTGGGTGAAAATCTTTTCTGTGAATGCTGGGTGGAGGAAGGAAACTGAAAAAAAAAAGTATGTGTAGCATCTCCACCCATCAGAGTAGGCAAATTTTCTCCGCAAGATTAGAAAAAGGATACTGCGATGCACCCTTGCAAATATTTATAACACATTTGTCTGCCACCTAATTTATTACCAGACTACCTGTCAACCAATACTGCCAATGACAAGCACAATGGATTAAAAATACTTGTTAGAATCAAGGTTCTTTACTTCTTAGGGATGATGGAACCCTTGGACAATCTTGATTTATTTCTGGGTCCTCTTCTCAAGTAAAGATTTTAAATTCAAAAAGTAAACTAAGATTATAAAAGAAACTAATTATACTGAAGTACAATAATCAAAATGGTTTTAAGTTTATAAATCCCAGATTAAGAACTCCTGAGTGAAAAGATCCAGATTCAAGTTTTTTGTCTTCCAATCAATCAATTTATGTTAAATGCCTTCTATGTATCAGATGGTGTGCTGAATGTTAGGGATATAAAAAGAGGTATGTCCTGAAGAAGCTTATAATCTTAGTAGAGGAAAAAACAAACAAACAAAAATCTATACAAAGCAAGCTATATACCGAATAAATAGGAAATAATTGACAGTGGGAAGTCACTGGAGGTAAGATGGGTTGGGAAAGGATTGCTAATGAAATAAGGATTTTAATTGAAACTTAAAGGAAGCAAGAAAGATCAGCAGTCCAAGTAGAGGATGGAGAACATCCCAGGCCTGGGGACTAATCAGAGACAATTTCTGGAGCTGAGAGATGGAGTGGCTTGTTCATGGAACAGCCAGGAGAACAAGAGTCACTTGAAGAGAACATTTGGGAAAGTAAGGTTTAAGAAGATCAGAAAATTAGGAGAGGGCATTTTATAATTGCTTCTGGAGGAAATAGGAAGCCAGAGGAGTTTCATGGACAAGGATAGAGACTAGATCTGGATTGAGCCCACTCTTTAGGAAAATCATTTTAGTATCTGAATGGAAGTTGGATCAGTATAGGAAAGACTTGAGGTAGGCAGATTCAACCACAGGCTATTTCAATAATCTAAACATGAGGGATAGCTAGGTGGCACAGTAGATAGAGCACAGCCCTGGAATTCCAAATCTAGCCTCAGAGAGTTAATAATTGCCTAGCTGTGTAACCTCGGGCAAGTCACTTAACCCCATTGCCTTGCAAAAAAAAAAAAAAAACACAACAAAAATAGAGAGATGTTGCAAAAGTGAAATCAACTGACCTTAGCAACAGCTTGGATATGGCAAGGGTGAGAGATGATTAGGATGGTTGGGAGTCTGAGGGACTTCCACGAACTATATAATCCTGGACAACTGATTTCAGTATTCTGGGTCCTAGTACTAGATCAGAGGTTCTTAAGCCTTTTGTATGTCTTAGAATTCTGTAATCATCTGATAAAGTGTATGGACTCCCTTTCTGAATAATGTTTGCTGCTTTAAAAATTCATATTTGAAAGAAATGCAAAATTTAAAAGAAAGATTGGAGAAAATAGATTTTTTTGGTCCAAGTTTATGGATCCTCTGATATCTATACATAGACTCTTTGGGGGGAGAGGTTAAGAACCCCTTTCTAGATGAACTATGAGGTCTCCTCTAATTCTATAATCCATAAGTCCACATTGTTGTAGGCTAGAATAGTTCGCCTATCCTAATACCCTTATACATGAATTACTACGCAGTTTCCTAGCTGTTTTCTCTGACTTCAAGCCTCTTTTCCCTTAAATTCTAGGTCAGAGAATTAGAATTTCAAAGCGAGAGAACTCAAAAGCCTAGACCAGTATGTATCTGAAAAATTCTTCCCTGTAACATAATTGAAGAGTGATCAATCAGATTCCCATTGACCATTGCCAATGGGAATTCTCTACTTCCCTAGGTAGTGCAATTCTTTTGTGGATAACTTTAATTGCTAGGGAGTTTTTCCTTATATTGAGTATAATTTTCTTTGCAACTCCCAACCAAGTTCTGCTCTCAAGGCCAAAAAGAGTCTAATCTAGAGGTGTCAAACTCAAAGAGCATCTGATCTCTGACTGTTGCTTTATTGATTTAGAAAACAACAAATTATTGTTATCTGTTATATTTTGTTTATTTTTGTTAAAGATTTCCCAATTACATTTTAATCTGCCATTTTAGAGTTTTGTCAGTGTTTGACAACTCTGGTTTAGTCTAACTGTAAGCCACTGCCAGACTAATCTTCTGAAACCATCACTTTCTCCAAGCCACTTTTCCCACTCAAGAATATCTACAGTGAATCTTTTTTGACTACCACCTCTTATCTAAATGTTGTTCCATAAATTTAATACATCTTTAAACACTTATTACACATGTAATTAAAACCTTGTGTGGATCTAGAACAGAGTTGTCAAACATTGTACTAGTGGGTATAATACTTCCAAGTGAGGCCTGAACAAGATTAAAAGTAATTGAAATATTTTTAAAATAAATAAAAATATAATAGAACATAGATAAGTGAATATGTTGTTTTCTAAGTCAATAGGCAGTCCATAGGGATACTTAGGTGTGGTTTAGTGGCCCCGTTTCTATTTAAATTTGACATCACTGGTCTAGTGGACTCTTGATTTTATTACTTATTGATGCTACTCCCCGTGAATAAGACACACCCTTTCTAGAAAAATCTCATACAGTAGTTGTAGATTTTTTTTACTTGCAATTCCCATTTTTTGTGCGTATCTTTGTGTACATTGATTCACATTTGTTACTGGTATATTGTTACATTTTGCCACATTCTGCTCAGAAAAGATTTTCATACAATGCTGGATTCAAGTTCAAAGTGATCCAGTTTGCAAAACTGAAAGGAAATCGTGCTGCTGAATGTTTGGTTCTCCTCCAATTGAGAAAATAATCCAAGACTGGCTCCAGGAAGAAGAAACTCTACTGAAAACACCATGTCAGAAGAAGGTCATGAAAGGCAAGTTAGCAAAATGGTCTGAGTTAGAGAGGGAATTGAAGAGAGGGAAGAACGAAGAGCAAGTGGGATTCCCATGTCCACAAAAATGGTTCAGCAGGAGGCCAGAAAATTGCTGATGAAAGAGAAGTAACTGATTTCAAAGGAGGACACAAGGGGTGCTTTAGGTTCATGAAATGGAGTGGACCAAGGATATGTCCAGAAACCATACTTGCCCAGGAAGTGCTTGAGGTCAACCACAGACCAGAGCACAGGCAGGAGAACAGTTAGAGCCTCTCCTAGGTCAGTGATTCATCATCAAACACACACAGATGAGGACAGGCTAATGGATGGAACTTTTGACAATGAAGAGGAGTTATATGAATTTTATGATGAATAAAATTTGATTTCAATAACATTATGTATATATATTTTTTTCAAATTTCAGGTCCCAAAATTAAAGTGCATCTTCTTATACATGTGGAAATACAGTACTTAGATAATCAACCTATGTGAGCTAGGGCAATATCACCTCTGCAACATTCCAAATCTTATTCACACACAGATCAGGATGTCACCCTATGATATCATTGACCCTCTTTGTAAAAAAGGTCTAATAACAACAAACTAGGCCCACTCATCAACCTTATCTTCCAATATATCCTACTATGTGTTCAATATACTAGGCAAACCAGTCTCCTCACTGTCCCCCAAATATGATCAGCTTAGCTTTGTTTCACACATTTCCTACTTCTCCTTTCTTCCTCAAAAAATGGTGGACCTAAATGACCTCTATGGTTCCTTCCATCTCTAAATCCTATGACCCTATGTGCAAAACCCTGTGGTTAAAAAGATAAATGTAATATACATAATATATTAATATAATATAATAAATGTAATCTGCTTTGCAGAAGTTTATAATCTATGGGCGGGGGGGGAGGAAAGAGGAAATCTGCTTACATGGACAAGGATAGATACTAGATCTGGAATTTTATTGACATTGGGAACTTCCTGGTGAGAAAACTCCCTCAAACAAGGTCAACACATTCTTGCCATTTATAGTCTGGGAGAGCTGCCTCAGGCAAGTGGTGAAATGCCCAGTGTCACACAGCCAGTATGAATCAGAAGCAGGATTTGAGACCAGGTGTGCTGAGTTCCCTAGACATAATACCACACTGCCTTTGCTATGTTCAGATGATATAAGAAAAAGATAGGCAAAGGAAGATGCAATATCCAGGTAAAATGCAATTAGAAATTTAAGCTAGAGGAAATTACTTTCATGGGAAAGATGGAGGGAGAGGAAGGAAAAGAAGGAGAGAAAGAAGGAAAGGGAAGGTGAGGAAAAAGGGAAGAAGGAAAGAAAGAAGGGAGGGTTGGAAGGAAGGAAGGAGAGAAGGCACTGTGCTAAGAGCTAGAGATACAAATACAGACAAAAAGAAAAATAATCCCTGCCGTCAAGAAGCTTACTTTCTACTGGGGGAAGGAGAAAGACAACACACAAAAGGGGATAAAACATAGTGGGGGAATTGCCCCCTAATTGTGACATGCTGGTAAAGTCCTGAAAGTCAGAAGTGGAATCAAGAGAAGAATGAAGTTTAGCCTAAGCCTATCTCCTAAAGGTAACCAGAAAGGCTAAGATATATTTGAAGATAATAAAGTCTGGGGAACTGAGGGAAGATTCACGGCTTCCTGAGAGAAAGGGCTGTTGAGGGTATGATGACATCAGTCCTAGAAATGAGAAGCAGCGTTGGAAGGGTAGGATTGTGAAGAGGAGACGGTACTTCTAGTTAAAATAATTTATAATCTAATTCGAGACCTTCCTGAACTTGAACTTTGCTAAAAATGTAAAATGAAACTAGGCTGAGGAAGACATTGAATGTTGGTATCAGATCATATATTCTGGTTTTCGGTGTGTTTGCTTTTTTCTTAATTGTAAATCCCTTGAGGTGTAGATTATGTCTTATCTCTCTTTGTATGGTACATGGAAGTAAATCAGTAACTGAAAAATATGAGCCATTATTGATCAGTTCCTAGAACTATAAAATGTCTGAACTAAAGGGAATCTGAAAGATCTTAGCCACTTATCTCATTTTACAGAGGGGGAAACTGAGGCCCAGAGAGATGAAGTACTTTGTCCAAGGTCACATGGTGATAAATAGCAGACTGAAATTTGAACCCAGGTTTAGTGACTCCTAATAAAGTGCTTCTTCTAAAATACCATGATGCCTCCTCATTTATAAATTCAGAGAGAAAACTGTCAACCAAATTGTCTAATTTTATGATTTGCAGGAAAAATAGCAAACCCTATATGAGTGCTAACTACAATTTCTGGAATGTGATTAGTTGAAGCTCTCCCAGAAGGGAAGTGTTGTCTATGCCAAAACATTTGTGCCAATCCTCAGGGAAAATACTCCCTGGAGCAAGAGGACCCTGAATGGAGTCACCTGCTGGCAGCCTAACCCATGGACTGCCCTTTAATCACATGTCCAGTGGAACTGTTAAGAGAGAAGAGGACTATGGGAAGTTATGAATATTGGTCCAATATTCCCATCTCAAAGGGTGGTCTTGTACTTTCAGCTATTATTTCTCTCCTTTTCAACAAATTATCAAACAGAGAATAAAAGACAGTGGGGATGCAAATTTCCCTTACATATAAGTCCATTAAGGGTCATTCATTTTGGCATGCTAGAATGAGCTTTTTCAGTATGAATATTGAACTTTAAAAAAATTCTAAACAATAATAAGCTATCAAGAAACAACTAGATAAATGAATAAATTAGGAATAAAATCATAAACTCTGGACTTTATAGCTTCCCAAATTGAACAAATATATATATATATATATATATATGCATATTTAACTTAACAAGATAATAACAATAAAAACCTCATTAATTGTGTTCCTTTTCAATCTCTTTTCCATCTGTATGCTTCTCAGATTTGTTGCTGCTCTTTTGTAAGTGGACATAAGCAATGAGAATCTTTGGAGTATACATAGTCTCAGAGTTAGAAAGAACTGGGTTTTAATTCTGTCTCTTGGAAAAGGGAGAGCAGCTAGGTTATGAAGTGGATGTGGAGTGCTGGGTCTGGAGTCAACTTTAATCACACACTTACTAGCTGTGTGACCCTGGGCAAGTCTCTTTACCTTCTTTGCCTCAGTTTCCTCATTGGTAAAATGAGCTGGACATGGAAATGGTGAATCACTCCGGTATCTTTATCAAGAAAATTCCAAATGAGAAGTTGAAGAGTTGGACAGAACTGAACAACAGCAACTTGACAAAAACTGACTGACTGGACTCTTAAATTCTCAATGCACAAGGTAATTCTGACAATGAGGTGCAGAAAAAGTTACTGCCTTGCTTTGGAAAGACTGTCTTTAGGGAATCTTGTATAGACCATTAGTTCAGTTCAATCCCTCTGCCTTTTTTATATGCACTGTGAATTGGGCAAGTGTCCTAGTCGCTTTTAACCTGGAACTGAGAGAACTCTTTAAGTGGGAATTCATTTTCTTCTTAGTCATTTGTGTGAGTTGTGTATCTTCTGTTATCTGAAAGACTTGACCAGTCCCTCAAGAGAAAACATCTCACCTAGGTATGTACCGTGGAATGGTGGTCCTCTTGTTCTTCTCTGAGGAGAGGAAAGGAAGTGATTGCTGGGCAGGAGGTTAGTCAAATTGCCATGGACTGGGCAGTGATGTACGCCTGACTGCAGATTTAACCAGTTAAGTAGTGTGTGGATTCGGCTGTTTCTGAAACCACCCTCCATTTCTGCTGTGGAAAATCTATCTCTGGGGAAGTAATCAACTCCCTCACTTGCTTCCAGAGAACCTGTGTCTCTGTGCTGGAAGCATGATGACAATGACAATGACAATAAAAATGATAACAGGTAACATAAAGGTAGGATCATTGACCTAGAAGGACCCTAGAGGCTCTGGCCCTAGAGGGACAAAGAGACTAAATTATTTGCCCAAAGTCACCTCATGATTTAAACCCAGATCCCCTGGTCCCAGAGGCAGTGTCCTTTACATTTATATAGCACTTTTAAGATTTGCAAAGCACTTTATATATGCATAAGTGGATAGAAAATTTCATTTGATGTTCCCCAACAATCATGTGAAATGGTGCTATTATTAGCCTCCTTTTACAGATAAGGAAATACAGACTGAGAGAGATTCAAATACCCATACAGGTTCTTGATAAACATGTTGTCCTTTGTATAGGCAGCATTACTATAAGTGGAATGTTGTAGGGGATTTTCATCAACTATCTTCACTCTCTTAATTTCTCTCACAGCAAACTAATATTATTTACAGGATGCCTGACAAGGTACATGAGTGTAGTCCCTGGATATACAAGAGAATGAAACTAACAGGTACAATAGGGGATCAAACTTAGCAGCATATTCCAACTAGTCAAGCTACATTAAGTCAATCACTTAGCACCGGGAGACTGTCTTGGTTTCTCAAGGGATTCTGGGAGAACTAAATTAGTTGATGAACACGAAAGCAGCATGAGGAACATCTCTCCACCAACCTAGATCATACTCTATTTATGACTATAGTTAAGTCTTAAGGCATTCCCTGAGGTACAAAGTAATTAAGTCACCTACGCAAGTTAACTCAGTAACTCAAGCTAAATTTGAACTCATATCTTCTGGCCTCAGAACTTATTACTCTATACACGAACAAACTACTGCCACATCTTAAAGTGCCCTATGACTAAAATAACTTATTAGAAGCCATACTTCAATAATTCAGTAAATCTGTAGTCTCAACTATGATATAACCAGGGTTATATAATATTTAACAACTAGCTCTCTGGAGAGGAGGAATACATGGTTTAAGTTTAATCTGCATTATTAAAAATTTGTCGTTTTTAAAGTACTTTGTCATTTGGAAAAAACTCTGGCATATACCTATAAATGGATCACAGTCCATTTTCTTACTCCTGTTTGCCTCAATTTCCTCATCTATAAAATGAGCTGGAGAAGGAAATGGCAAACAACTCCACTACCTTTGCTAAAATACCTCAGATGGGGCCATGAAGAATTGGACATGAATGAAAAAATGACTGAACAGCAATGTGGATTTCAGTCCAGTTACACCTTCTTCTCAATGTTTTGTGTTAAAAGAATGCTTTAGTCTTCTGGTTCTTTTTTTAAATAGCAATTAGCTATAGTGATATTAATTATAATAAGAACTTTCATTTTTAGAGTACTTTGAGGTTGATAAAACAACTTACTCCCAACAATCTTGTGAAGACAATATTAAACTGATCAGAGGAAGAAATTGAGAGGTACAAAAGAACTTAAGTGAGTTACTTAAGTGTGGCCACTTCACTAGTAAGAGTCAGGATCAAAATTTGAACCCACATCTTCTCACTCCAAGGCTATATCATACCTGGACGGAGGAGTAACAACAACAATGGGGGAAAAAAAGAGTAGATACATGGTGCTTAAACATTTTCAGTGCACTTTACCTACTTTATATTATCTCATATTCTAACAAGAATTCTTTACTATAGGTGGTATTATTTCCATTTTATAGATGAGGAAAGTTAACCTTAGATTAAGTGACTTGCCCCAGGTCACACAACTAGTAAATATCAAAGTCAGGATTTGGCTCCAGGTATTCTTGCTTCCTAATCCAAGATTCTATCCACTCAACCACATCACCTCTCAAGAGTACTGGAAAACTTCAATACAGTTACACATTTAATTCCTTTTGAATGCATTTAACCTTAACAGGCCCTACTATGCCCTTTTAGACTATTCTTAGAATATGCTGTCCATGTAATTTCTCTAGTTTTGCCTTTGGATCCCTGATGCCTATCACAGTGACTGATATGTAGCAGATGCCTAAATAAATGCAAGTTGAAACAGTAGAAGAGGTTTCTAACCAAGTCGTGTTCAGTTCTCTCAAATATATTCCTATTTGAATTCCAATCAAACTACAATGTAGCTGCAGCGTCAGCAATCAGAAGAGCTGCCACAGCAGTTGGGAGGGTCAGAGTTGATTTCCCAGGGCCATCCTGTTGTTTCCATGTGAGCCACAATGAAAAGCTTTCTAGAAAAATTCCCTGCACTGTCACTGAATATTCAGAGAGGGACTGGGGGACTACATTCTGGGCTAGATTTATATTTCCAGTTTTCCACCTACACATAGATTTCTTGAGTTCCTTGTGCAAGGTCTTGTGCCAAAGACATTCAGAAATGTCAGCCCAGCTCTGGTTTGGAGAGATTTTTTGTCCTTTGCCTAGGTTAAGGATAGGGTTCTTCAAACTTAAATATGTATTATGCTACGTTATGCTTGTTATGTTATGGTATATTTTGTGTTGTGTTATATTTGCATTGTATTGCATTATATTTGTTATGTTGTATTTTGTTATGCTATGTCATATCAGGTCATATTATAAATATAATAACAACTCTCAATATAATCAATTTCCTTGATATTTATATTATTTTCTTTTATGTATTTGAAAACATAATTCTAAGAAGGAGTCCATAGACTTCACCAGAATCCCAAAATATCTATGAATGAAAAAAGAATTAAGAACCCCTATCCTAGAAGGAGAATGCTAAAGAAAAACGTTCATTTTAAGGGAAACTGGGACTGACAGAAAAGATGGTAAGAAGACTCAAGGTAAAGTCCTGTCATGTGTAAAGGACATTAAAGAGTCACTAGGTGTCACAGTGAATATAGAGTGCTGTGTCTAGTCACAAAAACCTCATATTTTTTAATTCAAATCCAGCCTCTAAAACTGTGTTTCAGTTTCCTTATCTGTAAAAATGGGGACCATGATAGTGCCTACCTCCTGGGATTGTTATGAGGATCAAATAAGATATTTGTAAAGAGCTTAGCACAATGGTTGGCATGTAGTTGGCACTAAATAATTGTTACCTGTTATTACTATTATTATTGTTATTATTATTATTATTATAAAGTGAACTAGGGATTTTTAGCTTAGAAAAGAGAAGAGTAAAATATCTTAGTTTCCAATATTTAAAGAATTCTTCTAGGGATGAGAAAATATGTTTTTCTGTGTGACCTAAGAACAAGAACAAAGGAAGTAGGAAATACAAAGAGGCAAATTTCATAGAATAACAGACATTTAGAATCAAAGGGTACTTCAGAAACAATTTAGACCAACAAGTATCTGGACAAGAATTTACTCTATAATATGATCAATAAATGGTATTCTTCCTGGACTTGAAGACCTTCTTTGTGGGGAAAAACCCATTATCTAGTAGGGAAGCCCATTCCACTTTTGGAAAACTCAAATTTTTAAGAAGTTATTACATTGAATTACTATCTGCCCTTCCACTTCATCTCCAGCTCTTGTTCCTGATTCTTAGCTCTGGGGCCAAGTGGAGCAAATCTGATTTCTACAAGACTGGCTTTCATGTCTAACCTCTTCTCCAAAAAATGCCTACTCTTCTCCAAACTGAACATCCCTAGTTCTTTCTTTTGATCTTGAGGAGTTTTATCATTATGGTCATCCTCTAGTCTAACAATTAGAGCTGAAATGGAATAGAAAGGAATATTGGGAATCATCTAATCAACCTATCTCTTACCATGAGAGTGGTAAGTTGCAAATTAGGAGAAAAGCCACTGGCTCTCGAGTCAAGGGACCTGGGTTCAAATTCTATCTCTGACATTGGATGACTTTGCCTTCCAGCCCTTCATTATCTCAATTCAAGATCTATGATCTTATGATACCACCACTGCAAATGGTTAGAACTCATTGGCAGGGAGGAATAAGCAGGCAACAGATGCTCAAATCAACAACTCAGGTTCCAAAGTCTGGGACAGCAGCACATTTATGTAGGAAGACATGGGGTATGGGATTAGCTAGAGGTCCAAGTAAACATCCTAGTTCAAAGGTCCAAGCAGTTAGATGAGGAATATTGACTTTGGAGTAAGGAGATGATTCAAATTCTGACTCTACCGACTATTATTAATGTGACTTCATGGATATATAAAATAAAAGAGTTGAACTAGGTGAACTCCAAAGTTCATTTCTATTCTAAATCCTATATGATCCAACAAGCCCAAGTAGATATAAAATCACCCAAATGAGACAGTAGATAGCTAGAGTGGGAGGCAATAGAGTCACATCCAGCCTTTCACACATACTAGCTTTGTGATCAAGGGCAAGTCATTTAACTTCTCTGAAGCCCAATTTCCTCTACTGTGAAATGTGATGATAATGCCTAGGGGACTAGGATTGTGTGAGAAATGCATAAGAGTAATGCATATAAAGCACTTAATAAACCTGAAAAATTTGATATGAATATCATTATTTATTATAATCAGAAAAGAATAGCACACAGGACTAGAAAAATCAGGCAACAGAGATCAGGAACCAAAGCTCAGAGACTGATGTGTTTTCATCATTGCTGAATACTAATCACAGATAGCCTGGGTAACAGAGATCTGAGGCCAAACTCAGAGAAGTTGGTCAACAGTTGCCAGAAATCCAGGCACAGAGAGAAAAGGAGAAGGATCCAAGAGTTTAGTAGAAACAAAAGTGGAAAAGCAGATCTATCCAATAAATAAGGTTATGACCATTAATCTTAGGGAAGAAAGATCATGGGATCATAGAATGATAGGCCTAGAAGCAGAAGGGATCATAGAGATCAAAGTCTCTCTACCTTTTGGAATAGTTCCATGCCCCCTTTAGTATAGTCTGTTCACCAGAAAGGGCAAACAGGAATGTCCTAGAAGTCCAAGAAGTACAAGGTCAGGTCAAATCAATCTAATCCTAATTACATATAAGACACTATGCTGAGCACTGATGATACAAAGAAAAGTTTAAAAAAAAAGTTCCTTAAAGGAGCATCTAGATGGTGTAGTGGATAGAGCATGTTGCCTGAAGACAAAAAAAAAGATCTGAGTTCAAATCTGATCTCAGACACCAACTAGCTATGTGATCCTGAGCAAGTCACTTCACCCCTATGTGCCTCATTTGCTCATCTGTAAAATGAGGATACATTGGGGAAGGAAATGACAAACCCACTCTAGTATCTTTGCCAAAGAAACCACACAGATAAGTCAGGGGTCACAAAGTATTGCATATGATGAACATCAGAACCACAATGAAAAATTCTCAAGGAATTCCCCAGGGAGAGGCAACATGCAAGCAGGAGATAACAGGATTGATTAGGGTAAACCTCAGGACACTGACTTTAAGGAGAATGGGGAAATGCTTCTTATAGTAGGTGAGATTTTAATTGAGACTTTGAAGCAGGTAGAGTTGTGGAGCAAGAATAATATGGGTTTAGGGCATATTCAGTGAAAATGTTGGGAATCATGAGATGAGGTGTCTTGCTCAGGGAATAGTAAGGAGGTAAGTGTCACTGAATTGAAGATGTAGCAAGATTTGAGGGATAAGAGGACTTAAAAGTTAAAAGGGGCCAAGTTTGAATGTCAAACAGAGGACTTGATTATTAATCCTGGAGGTGACAGGAAGCCCCTGAAATTTATTGATTCATCTTGTGAGGTTGCCAAAACAGGTTTTATTTTCCTCATTTCATAGCTGAAAAAAAAGAGACTAGGGAAAGTTATGAAATAAAGGGAGAAGAAATTTAATAATAAAGCAGAAAAAGAAGAAGAGGAAGAAGAGGAAATAGAAAATCTTTGACTACAAATCCAGTGTTCTTTCCATGATTCCAGGGTTGCAGAAAAGAAGAGAACTTTCCAGAAAGTTTTAACATTGAGTCCCTTTATTCCTTCTTCAGGGATAGCAACTGCTAGTTTTATTTTTGTTTTGTTGTTGTTGCTATTGTCATTTGATGTTTTTTTTATTATTTTGGGGGCAGAGGGGAGGGGGATTCTGTGTGATTTCTGATGACTCAATCATTATCACAGAATGAATTTTGAAAATAATCTTTTTCAAGGAATTAAGGCTTCTGACTTTGACTACCATAGTATAGGTTTGAATTAAAATTTTCTTTTTCTTTTCTTTTTTTTTAGGTTTGTTTTTTTTTTTTTTGCAAGGCAAACAGGGTTAAGTGGCTTGCCCAAGACCACACAGCTAGGTAATTATTAAGTGTCTGAGACCAGATTTGAACCCAGGTACTTCTGACTCCAGGGCTGGTGCTTTATCCACTACACCACCTAGCCACCCTGAATTAAAATTTTCAATCAATGCCTTGGAGTCCATAAATAAAGACACCTTAGAGGTGTGGTTAACCAAGAATGAGATGAGTATATTTCCTCCTTTACTATGTTGGGTTTTTTTTAGATTTTTGCAAGGCAAATGGAGTTAAGTGGCTTGCCCAAGGCCACATAGCTAGGTAATCACTAGTGTCTGAGACCAGATTTGGACCCAGGTACACCTGACTCCAGGGCCGGTGCTGTATACACTGCGCTACCTAGCTACCCCAAGTATGTTTTTTCAAACAAAAATAGAGGTCTTTATTAAAATGGCTAAGAATGGTTAGATCACACAGTCATAGAGTCTCAGAGATAGAATGGGTCTCAGAGGCTATTCAAGCCCATCCAAAACAGGAATCTTCTCTACAATATCTCTGGCAAGTAGTCAAGTAGATTCTGCATGAATATCTCCAGTAAATGAACACTCCTGAGACAAACTATTCCGTTTTGGGGCAGCTCTATTTACTAGAAAGTTTTCCTTTATGCAGTGGGGTCCTTCTTCCCCACCACCACCACAGATCATGTGCAAATTAGATATTCCTTCAGAAACCAATCAAGAAATTCTCAGCAATGAGTCATCCATAGTTCAGTCTGAAGGAAGGAGACAGAATTTCTGCCTGCTCTGGCAAAGAGCATTTCTATGTAAATGTTTCTTCTAAGGAATTCCTACCTATTATTCCTAGTTTTGTCCTCAAGAACCAAGCATACAAAATCTAACCTCTTTTATAGTAATTCAGACATTGACTTTCATCAACACAAAATTCTTTTTCTTTATTGGCTCTATCTCACAGACTTGTCTTAATCCCCTTTCACATGTATATAACACTGAAAAAAAACAGTTAAGAAAAAACATAACAAGAATGTAAAAGAGATATGAAATGGTTTTTTTAATGGTATTTTAATAGACTGGAGAACCATTTTCACTCACATAGTTCCAGATCAGAATGATCTTTCTCTAATACTGACTGTCCTTTAATTCTTTGCCTTTCTTTGTCTTTCATTCTTTTATAATATACCCACAGGGCAGCTAAGTGGCACCCTATATAGAGTGCCAGACTTAATGTCAGGAAGACTCATCTTCATGAGTCCAAATCCAATCTTAGACACTTACTGTGTAACCCATGTTAAGTCACTTACCCCTGCTTGCCCCAGGTCTTTATCTGTAAAATGAACTGGAGAAAGAAATGGCAAACTAATCCAGTATCTTTGCCCAAAAAACCCAAATGGGGTCACACAGAGTTAGAAATGACTGAAAAAATGGATAACGTGTGTGTGTTTGTGTGTGTGTGTGTGTGTGTGTGTGTGTGTGTGCGTGTGCACGCACAATATACTAATTCTGGCCTGAAAATTTTAGGTTTCTATCTTTCACAGTTGGTTTTTACCTTATTAGTATACAATTAAAAATCTGAATAAACTAGCACTTTTTCTTAAGAATCTGGGTTCCCCTTGGTTATCAGTACTTTGTATCTTCTCTCCAGATTGTTTTGCTTTTCTCCTCTGTAATTCCTGGGCTGCCCTCCTCCACTGCACTTTTACCCCATAGCAATCTTAGTTTCCCTGGTTTTCATTTGTCTATCCAACTCATCTTATATGGGATGTATTGCTTGCCTTGGTCTCTGATAGCCCTCCATGGGCTTCTTGCATGCTTTCTCACTCAACCTGACTTTATCTGAATGTGTTTCTGAATTCTCTAAGGTTTATTTCTATTCTAAATTCTATATAATTTGTGTGTAGTCTTGAATTCTTGTGATTTTGAACCCAAGTCATTCCAAGCTTCACAACTCTTGTATATAACCCTTCTCTATACTGACAGTTACCATTCTGGGTCCTCTTGCACTGATTATTGCAATAGCCTTCTGCTTGATCTCTTTGCCTCAAGTCTCTCACCATTCCAAGACTATCCTCCATTCAGCTGTCAGAATAATTTTCCTGAAGCACAGTTCCTCTTCCAACTCACCCAATTCCAATGACTTCCAGAATCAAATAGGAATCCTCCATTTGCCTTTTACAACCCTTTATAACTTAACCCATTTCTGTCATTCCAGTTTCCTTACACTTTAATTCAAATTCTCAGTGATCCAGTTATACCAGTCTACTTGCTATTCCTCTCATAAAAACTCTGTCTTCTGATTGTGAACTTGCACTGCTTGTCCTCAGTGTCTGCATATGCTCTCCTTCTTCACTATCCCCATTGCTTCCTTTGAGACTCAGCTCAAATTCCTCTGTCTATAAGAGATATTTCCTGATTCTCGCTGCTACTAGTACTCTGTAAGATTACCTCACACTCATTACCCATCTAGTTAATTAGCTATCTACCTATCAATCTATCTATTCTATAATTATGCCCACATATATATGTGTATGTGTATGGCATAGATATTTGCCTCTAATCTCCCTCATTACAATGGGAGCTCTTTGAGAATAAGAAATGTTTTTAATAGTGTCTAACATGTAGAAAGATTTAATAAATGCTTGTTGAGTGACTTGAAAGTAGAGAAAGAGAATTTTATAAATTGTTTATGGATTATATTTGAGTTCTTTATGCATATATATGTATGTATGTATGTATGTCTATATCTCCATGAGTTTTCTTGGCTTCTGTGAGTTTTTGTTTTGTTTTTTACTTTTTCCCCGGACCAAAATAAGGACTGTCCTATATCTAGTGTATACATTGTTTGCTGAAATGCTTCCATGCAACCAAGGGCCCCTTTATCTATATTTAGAGAAACTTAATTGCAAGCTATATTTTATCAGGATTATGAGTTTTTTTTCATGAGGAACTCTGGTTTGAAACATAACAAATTAACAAGATATACATATGTTATTTTGGGTCAGTTTTCAAGATCAAAACTAGGGTCAGCTAGGTGGCACAGTGGTTGGAGCACCAGCCCTGGAGTCAAGAGGACCTAGGTTCAAATCTATCCTCAGATAACGTGATAATTTCCTAGCTGGGTGACCTTAGGCAAGTCATTTAACCCCACTGCCTTACAAAAAACTAAAACAAAACAAAACAAAAAAAAGATCAAACCTAATCTGTATAAGTTCAGAATGTGGGGGCTTTGGGCACAAATTATATGAACATTTGAAAGAGAACAAAATATCTAGATCCTTAAGGTATCTAGGTCCTAGTCAGTCTGAGATTCTGACATTTCATTTTGTAACAATTACGAAGTGAATGTATTGTGAACTAGTCTTAGCAGTCTGGCAGGTAGTCACAAGCTTTTTGAATATAAAACGAGCAATTCTATTAGCCATTTCCATAATACATTGTTAAAAATTGCTACCAGACAAGACCATAACCCAAGGCCAAACCAAGGTTGTATAGCAATATTCTACCAACTCTCCAAGGGATTGAAAACTAAGAGAATAGAAAGTTAATAGGGTTTCAGTGAATAAAGGAACTTTATGGCATTAATACTCTAGAAGAAGTATTTGAATTAGCAGGCTTTCAGTTGATCACGATTTGCAGCACCGGAAAAAATGAAATGTCAATGTTTCATTAATATATTTCATTGAAGAATACTTTGGAAAGATGCTATATTCAGCACTTAAGTAATTTAGAGCATTTCATGTTTAAATCAAGATATCTAATTATACAATTATGAGTCATCTTTGTTCAAACAAAGTTCACCAAAATGTTCTCCTTATATAACACTATCTTCCAATTAACCTAATGTCTTCATTTTCATAGGATCATAGGATCATAGAATTGGAGCTAAATCTCCTCATTCTTTAGATGGGAATACTGAGGCTAAGAGGGGTAAAAGTGACTTGCCCAAGGTCACATAGTTTTCTAATAGTAAGCACAATCAGTATTCCAATCTAAGGCACTAACTCTTAATCCATTGCCCTTTCTCTTGAATCTGTTATATGCTCAAATTCTACAAAGAAGTCTGTAGACATAATTGCATTGTTAAATTATATATTTAAACTACAAAAAAAGATACAATTGCAACAACAATATATTTGCCCTGACTCCATAATAAAATGCTGATCTTCTTTTTAAGGGTTTCTATTTTCTCATAAAAAGGTTATAACATTCACAATTATGTTAATTTGCAAAACATATTTCACATTATTTCAATTTTTTGAGCTGGTGTGGTTTTGCTTTCTGATCATTTGCCCAACTCTTTTCCCCTTCTGTCAGTCCAAAAAGGGAAGATGCTAGAATCCCTTTAGCATCTTTCACAATCTCAATATAGCTTGTTTGCTGAAAGAAATAATTCGAATCATTATTGGAACTAGATCCATTTCATTTCGAGGGAATTGGGGTGGGGTGGAAGGAGAAGATTTGCATCTATGATCACTTTATCATGAGGAATTCCTGGGATGGAAACCTCCTCAGCCAGCATGGATTTGCCATTCATCTGTAGAGCTGCCAGAGGTGGGGGGGGGGGGGCACTAAGAGATTAAGTAATTGGTCTATAGTCACATATTCTACATATATCAGGGACTTGAAATCAGTATCTACAAATTTCAAGGTCAACCTTCTATCCACGATGCCAAGCTTTCCATAGATAGATAGTTAGTATATAGTCATATAGCCTAGTATGGTAAAATTCAAATAGAAACTAAGACCATGTATCCATACATAAGGATCCTTTTCAGTTACATAACAGCTTAGTTTTAATATGTGACATTTAATTGTATTTTTACTTATTCTGTCAAATATTTCCCAATTGCCTTTTAATCTGTTTTGAGTCCTATTCAGTGTTATAGGTTGCATGAGGGCTCCCTGTAAGTAGCATGTTAGATACCTCTGATAATCTGTTCCCTTTTATGAGACATCCAATCAATAGTCATATAGCTAGTAGCTTTTCCCCTAACAAAATTTGATCACCCATAACAGGGATTAATCCTCCTTTCACCCCAAAATGGGTTCTAATTAAACTCGATTTTTAGGTTCTAGAGCAGTGTTTTTGTCCACTATTCCATGTTGACTATTTATTAGTTGATACAATGGATAGAGTGCTGGGCCTGGAATCTGAAAGACCTGAATTCTAACCCCACCTTAGTTTTGAGTTGTCTTCCCACCAGCAAGTCACTTAACCTCTGTTTGCTTCATTTTTTTTATCTGTAAAATGGAGATAATAACTTACTTTCCAAGGTTTGTTGTGAGAACCAAATGAGATAATATCTATAAAGATTTTTGTAACTATAAAATATGATATAAATGTCATTTTTTAATTAGATTGGCAGCTAAGCAGTGGAGTAGATAGAGTGCTGAACCTGGAGTCAGGCAAATTTATCTTCATGGGTTCAAATCTGGCATTGGACACTAGCTGAGTTACCCTGTGAAAGTCATTTAATTCTTTTTACCTTAGCTTACTCATATATAAAATGCACTAGAGAAGGAAATGGCAAACCATTCCAGTATCTTTTCCAGGAAAATTCCAACTGGGATCAGGGGGTGTTTTGGACATGACTGAAAAATGACTTAACAACAACAAAATTGATTGGAATTTTGTCCTTATTTCTTACTCTTATTTGAATTCAAAGAAAGATTCCAAAGTATTTTATAACAACAACAAAAACTTATGTAGATGCATAAAACTTTAAACTAAAAAAAATTCATTTGTAACAATGACATATTTGCCTTGGCAAAAATAAAGGCTATAGGGAGAAGGAGATATACAATGATTCTTTCTTGATCCCTTTCACAGAGCTGTTGCATGAAATTATATATGATTTGAAGAAGCAAAACCTCAGTTCAGCCCTTGACTCTCAGGACTCTGTAGCCATGTCTCAGCTCTCTTTCCCTGAAACTCCCCTCAATTCCTGAGGTCTTCATGTCTTAGGACATTTGTCAGGTCCTCTGGCCCTTTCTCCTATCAGAAAGTTCCTTCAGAGGCTTGTCATAGCTTCTGATTCTCACAACTTTGCAACCATGTTCCCCCAATCCCTCTTGTTGCCTTTTGTTTGTGGTTCCCTTATTTAGAGGGCAAATTCATTGAGAGTAGGTATCATCTTTCTTTTTCCTTATATCCTCATCTTTTTACACAGAGCCTCTAACATAATGTTAAAAGGTACTTGTTGACCCTATTACCCTGCCCAAATCCTGTTTAACTCTCAAGGCCTTCATCAAATTTCATTAGCTACATTAAAACCACTGCAAACTACCCTTTGACCCATTATAAGATCTGGATCCCAAAGAGATCATAAAAAGGGAAAAAGATTCACATTTACAAAAAGTTTATAGCAATTTTTTGCAGTGGCAAAGAATTGGAAACACCATCAATTGGGGAATAACTGAACAAGTTATGGTATATGAATGTGATGGAGTACTGTTCTTCTGTAAAAAATCATGAACAAGTGGACTTCATGAATCCTAGAAAGATTTATATGAATTGATGCTGAGTGAAATGAGCAGCACACTAGGAGAACATCGTACACATTAACAGCAACATTGTGAGATGATCAACTGTGGTGGACATAGCTCCTCTAAGCAGTTCAGAGATTAAGGACAATTCTGAGAGAACTATTAAGGAAAATGCCATCTACATCCAAGAAAAACTATGGAGTTTGAATGAAGAGCAAAGTATATTATGTTCACTTTTTAAAACTTCTTTTATGTTTTTCTTTCTTTCTCGTGTTTTCCCCTTTAGTCCTAATTCTTCTTTCACAACATGACTAATATAGAAATTTGTGAAACAATATTATACATATATTACCTATATGAGATTGTTCACTACCATGGAGAGGGGGGAGGGAAGGGAGAGTGATAGGAAAATGAGGAATTCAAAAACTTACAGAAGGATGAATGTTGAAAACAATCTTTGCATATAATTGGGGGGGTTACACTGTAAACTAGATTCTCCCCCCAACTCACAATATATTAGAACGCTTTTATAAATTTCAAAGTCCATTTATAGCTTAACTCATTTCTGTTTCATTCACACATTATGTTCTTCCCATTTTACAGATAATGAAACTGAAGCACAGAGCTAAAAATGCCATTTGCCTATGATCCTACCCCTAGTTAGTAAGGGATAGAACCCAACACTTGTGACAACCCATCCATTTTTTTCCCATTGCTCCATACTAATTATCAATCTAGGTTTATCATAGTTTAATTTTACTCTATTATCCCTGAATTCTTCATGTTCATCATCCAATATGAAAGAAACATCTTTCATAATTGTCTCCCAAAAAGCAGAGTTTGATACAGATTTTATCTACTTTGAAAACTGGTCAGTCAAAAGGAGCATGTCATTCTCATCTTCAGATGAACCAACATTACTTTCCTCACATGGGTCATACCTGGCCTCATCTTAAATAACTACCTCTGAGCATAGAGGAAAAAAGGAGAGTGCCCAGGAATATTCATTTGGGTCCAGGACATCTCAGTCTTTGTGAAGGAATCCTTGTAACCAGTTCCCTATCTAATTTTACATTCAACTGTTCTGCAAACTCAGCAGCCTGTAGGGCCAATGAAGTTGTAATGAGGTTTATTTCTGTATCTAGGTGCAGTGTTGAGACCTGTTCCCCGAATTTGAGCTGAAAATAAAATACTCAGATGGGGCGACTGCTGGGACAGCCTCAATGCTTCTCAAAGGAAAGGCACTAATGGATCTCCCCAAGCCCATTCCTAACAGGCACTTACTTGTGCCTGCCCAAGAAAATTTGGCTCAGGCTTGTGACTGTGCCTACGACTCAAAAATATCTTTAATCTGAATTTCAAGTGTGTCTTCTCTGCTAAAAGCTATTGCTGACTTCCTACCTAGTCCCTTGGGGTACCAAGGGAAACAGACTGGAGACCTGCAGCAAACTCAGAAGCATTGCCCATAATAGTATCATAGGATCATAAATATAGAACTGAAAGAGACTTCAGAGACTATTTAAAGCCTTTATTTTAAATAGGAAGAAACTGAGGCCCAGGAAGTTTAAGGAACTTCTCAAGGTCACAAAGTAGTAAAACTAGAGAAAAAATCTTGGCACTCTATATTTACCTAAGCTTTTCTTATCAGTCTGTGTCCCCAGTAAGACTTGACATTGGGTATGTCAAAACGCCTGCCAGTGTCTAAATCTTCCCTCCTTTGAATTCTAGCTATTTGCAGCCGGTACTGCCTTTGGGTTTGGCATCAAAAGCAGCTATTAAAAAATGCAAATATTTACTTGGAAGGATGATATATTACTTATTAATTCACTTATTCAAGAAATATGAGTGCCAAATAAGTGCAAGATACTTATAATAGCTCACATTTATATGGTAGAATCATAAAATTTCAGAGTTGGAAGAGACCTCTGTAGCTATTTAGTCTAGTCTGAAAAATAATCTTCACTACAATATACCTGAATAAATGGTGATTCAGCCTTTGCTTAAAGAGGTCCAATAAAGGGGAGCCAACTACCTACCAAGGCAGCCAGTTCCACATTTAGATTGTTTAAAAGCAAAGTGTGTGCTCCAACAAGACTAGATGGCCCTAGAGACTTCTATATTCCTTAGTCCTTGCCTTTAGCTGGAGTTTGCATAATAGCAGCTTCAGCTCCTGAATCACAAAGCTTCTTGCTCAACTGGTGGAGGAGGAAGAGGAGGAGGAGGAGAGATAGAAAGAAAAAGATGAGGGAGAGGGGGTAAGATAGGAGATGCAAAGATTCCTAATCCCAATACCAAGAAGAATGAGTCTGAAGACCTACCAGGAACCCTTCTTTGAACCAACTTAAATATTCAATGTGTCATGATATGTCATGGTAAAGAGTGTTTTGTCATGGCCATGAAAAGTTTGAAAACCACTGCTTTAGGAATTTTCAATTATGTATAGCATTGACTCAATTTTCCAAGGCTTTTTCTATTCCTGACCCACAACTTGTTTGCTTTCTTCACTGCACCCAGTTTGATGGGTTCAGGTGGTATCCCTAGAGCGCCTGTAACATAGCTATAATTCAATTCCTTTGATGTAACTTGCGTGTGTGTGTGTGTGTGTATGTATATGTGGATGTGGATATGGGAGGGAGATAGATTATTCCTCATCTCAGCTACCAAGTCCCCATAAGTATGCTTCCCATTTCCAGTATTTATAATGTATAATATACAATAAACAAAAAATATAGCAAACATTTATTGAATAATTAATGTGCATTCCCAATTTATACAAAATCAGCAGCAATGACACCACTGACTCTTAAATGTAAGATTATATATATATATATATATATATATATATATATATATATATATATATATATATTAACTAAGGCAAACATAGAATAGGCAGAACATTCATTCCATAGAAGTCATAATCAAGAATAATTGAAACATGGAAATCCATCATTTACTAGATCTTCTATTCCTACAATTGCACACAATACTGAAGACAGGAGGTAGGATAACTTTACTACTAGAAATCTAGCAATAACATATTTAAGTAGGGAAAGCCATGTGCAGAAGAAAATTCATGACTCAACTACTACTACTATCCTTTGTTTAGGATAGATGGGATGATGATAACAGAAAATAGAAAAAAGACAGAGACACTCAAATTTTATTTTGTTTCTGTTTTCTTGTGGGGGAAATAGAGAAAGAATGACCTTTATCCTAGAAATGAAGAACTTCAATGACTAAGAGGGAGTTAATACTCAAGAAATAAGAAACAAGCACTTAATTGTTTTTGATGAACTCAAGTCAACTGGTAGACATAATTGAGCTGAGCCACTTTCAGTGATATTTGAAAGATGGTGGAAAATGTGTAAGATATCATGGAAAAGGGTAAATGTTATTTTGATGTAAAAAAAAGAAAAGAGAACAGAATTGGCAGTCTATAGACTAGTAAACTAAACTTCAGTTCCTAGGAAAATTCTAGAAAAGTCATTAAATAAATGATTGGTGATGATGAGCTAACATAATAAAAACACTTTGAAAACTAAAAAAGGCTATATAAATCTTAGTTGCTGATCATCTAGAAAAAGAAGTTGCAATTACAACAGCAAAAACTTTGCCTCATCAAGAACAAGTCACACCAGACTAACTTCATTTCCTTCTTTGACGCATAAAATTGTTACATGAAGGAAATGCTATAAATATAGTTTACTTAGGCTTTAGGAAAGCTTTTGGTAAAATAAAGCTATGTAGTAGAAGGTAATATAAGCCAGTATTTTCAGAATTAGGTTGATGATCAGACTCAAAGGGTAATTATTAATGGTTCCAATGTCAATATAGCAGAAACTCTCCAGGGGAGTACTCCAAATATCTGTCTTTTGCATTGTAACATTGAACACTTTGACCGTGACTTGAATAAAGGCATAACTGGCATACTTACAGATTTTGCTGATATCACATGGCTAAAAGATATATCTAAATACACTGAATAAGATACCTAACCAAAGGGATGTTAACAAGTAGGAATATCAGTCTGAATCTAATAAAAAAGAATTCATTAGGGATATGTATAAAGGCTTGCACTAGAAACAAAGATAAATAAATAAGTAATAAAGTTTCACAATTGTAAGATGGAGGAGACAGAACAGACAGTAGTTGTTCCAAAAAGGATCTGGGAGTTTTCATTGGGTAGCATGACAATGCAATGACATCACTATGTTTGAGACAAATTATAGTGTGAATAACTATGTCTAATCAGACCAATAAGAACACAGAATTCTCTACTACAGGTTGGGTAACAAATAGTTCATGTGAATATCTTGGATGTTTACCCTAACCTATGTATCTCACATTTCATTTGAACTGCTTCAATTCTACCTTGTTCATAGAGCATCTAACCTTCTCTGATTAGGATCCACCATGCTGGGCAGTCCCATGCCAGTGTCTCCCATTTTGTACAATCAATTCTAAAGATCTTAAGAGAGACATTCAGAGTATCCTGGCATTACTTCTTCTGATCCCATTGTGAGTGCTTCCCCTGTGTGAGTTCTCCATAAAATAATCTTTTTGGCAAGTGTACTTCTAGCATTCTAACAACATGGCCAACCCATCATAGTTGCACTCTCTGTAGTCATGTTTGAATGCTTGAAATGCTTGAGAAAGGACTTCAGTGTCTGGTATTTTCTCCTACCAGGTGATCTTCAGAATCTTCTTAAGACAATTTAAATGGAAGTGATTCAGTTTCCTCACATGGCACTGGTAGACTGTTCAGGTTTCATAGGTATATAGCAATGAGGTCAGCACAACAGCTCTGTAGACCTTCAGTTGCATAGTCAGTCAGATACCTCTTCTCTTCCACACTTTCTTTTGGAGACTCCCAAATACTGAGCTAGCTCTGGCATTGTGAGTGTTAACTTCATTATCAAAATGTACCTCCCTGGAAATGACACTGCCTTGGTAAGTGAACTTATCCATAATATTCAAAATTTCTCCATTTGCTATAATTGATGGTTCCACATATGGATGGTGGGGTGCTGGCTGATGAAGCACCTGCTTTTCCTTGATCTTAATTGTTAGGCCAAAATTAGCACCATCATCAGAGAATTGATCCATACCTTGTTGCATCTCAACTTCAGAGACTGTATTGAATGCACAATCATTACAAATAGAAGATTATGCACCAACACTCCCCCCACTTTGGTTTGTAGCCTTTTCAAGTTGAAGAATTCACTATCAGTGTGGTAGTTGACTTTCTTCAACCTCAGTGAAGGTGTTTGATAACATGGCTGAAAATGCCATGATAAAAATCATGGGAACAAGGACACAGCACAGTTTCTCACCATTGGTAACCAGTAAATCACAGGAGCATCATCCACTATCCAGAACCCGGGCAAGCATGCCATTAAACTGACATATAATTCTGATGAACTTCTCCAGGCAACCATGATCAGGTAGGATTTATACCAGGTAGGCAGGGATGGTTCAATATTAGGAAAACACACAACATAATTGAACATATCAATAGCAAAGCCAATAGAAATCATATGATTATCTCAATAGATATATTTGATAAAATGCAACATCCATACCTATTAAAAACACTAGAAAGTTTAGGAATAAATGGAATTTTCCCTAAAATAACAAATAGTATCTATCTAAAAAACATCAAAAAATTTTATATGTAATGGGAATTAACTCAGAGCATTTCCAATAAAATCAGGAATGAAACAAGCATGTGCATTTTCACCAGTACTATTCAATATAGTATTAGAAAAGCTAGCTGTAGCACTAAGAGAAGAAAAAGAAATTGAAGGAATCAGAATTAGCAATGAGGAAGCAAAGCTTTCACTCTTTGCAGGTGATAGAGGGTATACTTAAAGAACCCAAGAAAATCATCTAAAAATCTCCTTGAAACAATCAACGATTTCAGAAAAGTAGTAGGATATAAAATAACCCCATGTAAGACATCAGCATTTCTATATATGAACAACAAAGCCCAAGAGCAAGAGATAGAAAGATTCCATTTAAAGTAACTATAGACCATATACTGCAGAGAACACACTTATAAAGCACTTCTCACCCAAATAAAGTCAGTTCTAAATAACTGGGAAAATGTCAAATGCTCATGGTTAACAGTTGAGCTAATAAAAAAATGACAATTCTACCCAAATTAAATTACTTTTTCAATGCCATACCAATTAAACTCCCAAATAATTATTTTGCCAAGCTAGAAAAAAATAATAACAAAATTCATCTGGAGCAACAAAAGGTCAAAAATAGCAAGGAAACTGAAGAAAAAATATAAAGGAAGGTGGCCTAGCTCTACCAGATCTAAAACTATACTATAGAGGGGGCAGTCATCAAAACTGCCTTGTACTGGTTAAGAAATAGAGTAATGGATCAGTGGATTAGGATAGGTTCAAAAGAAACTGTAGCAAATGACTATAGCAATCTGCTGTTTGACAAACCCAAAATCATCAGCTTTTGGGATAAGAACTCACTATTTGACAAAAATTGTTGGGAAAACTAGAAAATAATATGGCAAAAATTAGGCATAGATCCACATCTCACACCCTATACCAAAAGGTCAAAATGGGTACAGGACTTAGACATAAAAGCCACAGATAAATTAATAGACCAAGTAATACTCTATCAGATCTATGGAAGGGGGATAAATTTATGACCAAATAAGATTTAGAGTATATTACAAACTGCAAAATGAATAATTTTGACTTTATTAAATTAAGAAGTTTTACACTAATAAAATCAATGCTGCCAAAATTAGAAGGAAAGCAGAAAACTGGGAAACAATCTTCAGAACCAGGAGTTCTGATAAAGGTCTCACTTCTAAAATATATAGAGAATTGCATCAAATTTAAAAAGTTACAAGTCATTCCCCAACTGATAAATAGTCAAAGGATATGAAGAGACAGTTTTCAAATGAAAAAGTTAAAGCTATATATAATCATATGAAAAAAAAATGCTCCAAATCATTACTGATTAGAGAAATGCAAATTAAAACTATGAGGTATCACCTCACACCTATCACATTGGGTAAGATGAGAAAAAAGGAAAATGATCAATGTTGGAGAGGTTGTGGGAAAATTTGGACAGTTTTGAATGGATCCAAACATTCTGGAGAGCAATATGGAACTATGCCCAAAGAGCAATAAAAATGTTCATTCCCTTTGACCCAGTAATTCCAATTCTAGGCCTATATCCAGAAGAAATCATAAAAGATAGGAAAAGTCCCACATGTTCCAAAATATTCATAGCAGCTTTTTTTGTAGTGGCAAACAATTGGAAACTAAGGGGAATGCCCATCAATTGGGGAATGGCTAAACAAATTATGGGTCATGAATACTATGGAACATTATTGTCCTATAAAATACCATAAATAGACTCTAGAGAGGCATGAAATGAATTACAGGAGCTGATGTTGACCTAAAGGAGCCGAATCAAGAGAACAATGTACACATTAACAACATTGTGAGATGATCAACCTTGATGGAAGCAGCAACTCTCAGAAGTTCAGAGAGCTAGGACAACTGTTTTAAATTGGCCATGGACCATGTTATCCCAATCCAGAGGAAAACAAAAACAAAAACAACCCTTCAGAATCTGTTGAATACTTTATAAAAATTATCTCTTATGTATCTCTTTCCCTTAATCCTAATTACTCATACCAAAAATGACTAATCTGTAAATATGTTTATCAAAAAATATGTATGGGGGCAGCTAGGTGGCACAGTGGATAAAGCACCAGCCATGGAGTCAAGAGTACCTGAGTTCAAATCCTGCCTCAGACACTTACTAATTACCTAGCTGTGTGGCCTTGGGCAAGCCACTTAACCCCATTTGCCTTGCAAAAAAAATATGTATGTACAATGTTAATGTGACTTTGCCACTGAGGGGAGAGGGATGGGAAGGGAGGGTGGAAGGAAATTGTGTAATTTAAAAATATACATGTTCATATGGGTGAAAAAATAAATTTAAAAAAACTGCAGGCAACCAAATTTTGACATAATTTTCCATAAGCCCCCATGACTGACAGTATCAAAGGAAGGCCTTGGGAGTTTTGGTCAACCACAAGCTACATATAAGTTAGCCCTGTTATGTGACATCTAAAACAAGTTAATGTGATCTTGGAGGGGCTGCCAGGTGGTGTCAGGAGAAGCTGAGTTCAAATCCAACCTTAGATACTTATAACTTATTTAATCCCATTGTCTTGAAAAAAAGGAAAAACAAAAAAAAATTAAGGAAGAGGCAAATTAGGAAACTATTCTAATATGCCCTCATCAGACTTCCTCTGGAAGATTTTTTTTTTTGTTCTGGGCACCACAGTTTAAGAAGGATATTGATAAACTAGAGAGACCAAAAGAAGGGAACCAGGATGATGAAAGGTCTTGAGCTTATAATATAGGAGCATCAGTGGGAAGAACTGAGTATGTTTAGCCTGGAGAAAAGAAGATTCCAGGGGGAGGGAGAATGATATCATACTGTGTTCAAATATTTGAAGAACTGTCATGTGGGGGAGGGATAGATGTATTCAGTTTGGCCCCAGAGGGGAGAACCAAAAGTAGAGCTTGGAAGCTGGGTATGATGTCGAGAAGTACTTCCCAATATTCTGAGTTGTATAAATGCAGAGGTAGCTGTCTCAGACAGTGGTGGGTTCTGCATACTTAGAGGTCTCCAGGGTATGGTATAGTGAGGATTCCTCTCAGCTATGGGTTGAACTAGATGACCACTGAAATTTCTTTCAGTCCTCAAAACTGTGTAGATTTATAGCTGTAGCCATCTATGCCTTTATTCAAGGAATTGATTAAAATACTAAAACACAGAACACATACTAAAGACCTTTTCTCAAAACAATCATGTGTTGTAAGTAGTGCATGCATTATCCTAATTTTTATAGAAACTTTGAGATATTAAGTGTGTTGCCTAAGTTAATTGACCAATAAGTGACAGGATTTGAACCCAGATCTTCAGATGCCAAGTCCAATATTCTTTCTATCACATTATGCCTCCTCTACTTCACCACCAAAAAATGTTTGTCAGGTGTCAAGTTTATGCTAGGCCCCTGTGCCATAATTAGCTAAATTAATTTACTATTTTTTTAGTTGAGAGAAGGCAGGGTGGAGCTAGAAGTCAACTGAATGAGGGAAGAAAAGATTCAGAGCATGAAGTCACTCCAATGAGCAGTCTGGAATAAGGAGCTCTCTTGTGAAGTCTTGAATATCTGGTGACAGCAAGGGAACATTGGGTCTTTGTAGATAAAGAAAGGAATTAAATGAAACTGTTCTATAGGTGATAGAGAAGATCAGTAATAAACTTCACTGACTTAAAATTTTTACCTGGTTGTCTTTAATCATAGTTTGCTAGGGAGTCTATTAGATTGTAGACTCTTTGAGAATAGAGACATTCATCTTAATTAATCATATTAATCAATCTGTTAATAAACATGTGTTAAGTGTCTACTGTGAGTAAGCCATTGTGCTAGACTGAAGATACAAAGACAAAAAAATTAAATAATTTTACCCTCAAGAGCTTACATTCTCTTAATGTACTTTACCTAGAACAATGTTCTACCCCCCGTAGTCATTTAATCAATATTATTGTTGCTGACTACAATGATGGTGACAATGATGATGATGATGTTAGAAAATCGTCAATGGATCAGGATCTGAAATTTGCCAAGGAAATTATAGCTCATTTAAGCAACCCTCCGTCATCCTGGTTGACTGGTAAGCAATCATCCAATCTTTGCTTATACACTCCTAACACAATTCTTCTGTTTGCCATTTAGAATCCTTTACAATAGTATTTCAGCTATCTTTTGAGTTTGACATTACTTCTCCTCACCCACTCTGTACTCTGCTCAGTCAGAGGAGCCTATTCCCTGTGGTTTGGACAGAGCATCCTATTTCACACCTCTTGATTTTATTCAGGCTGTCTCCCATGCCTAGAATGCTCTCCTACCTTGCCTCTTCCTCTTAAACTCCCTAGCTCCCTACTACCACACAAAGCTTTTTCTTGATACTTCCTGTCATTTGTGTTTTCTACCCCCTCCCCCACTCCATGACTGTATTTCATAGCATGATAGCTGAATGGGTCTTTAGATATCTACTAGTTCAATTTTTTGAATTTTGAATTTTCGGATGAAAAAGCTAAGTCACTGAGCCTGCCTTCCACAAACTTTTCCTTATTGCCAATTTATCACATACACATGTCTATCTGTACGTAGATGTGTGCACAAACATACATGTTGTTTTACACAATTGTTTTCAAGTTAGACTGTGACCTCCTTGAGAGCTGAGACTATCTTTTACCTTTTTTTCCCATCACTTAGCAATGTTGCTGACTCTTTTAGTCATCTATACTTCCATATGATGGGAAAAGAATGGAATGCAACCTGGAAAGGAATGAGGCATGGCTGTCCTGATGACCCTCCTTAACTAGAGGTTCTGGGAGGAGCCATCCAATCAGAGGGAAGCAATCCAATTGGCACTGGGACCAGCTGTCCTGAAAGAAGCTTTGAATGTACTTATTTCAATATGAGAATTCCAGGTCTAGAGAGAGCTTTAAAATAACAAGCTGGGGCTTTGTTTAAGAAGTCCAGAGTACTCTATGGAGAGGAGTGCCCTCCCTCCCTCCCTCCTTTATGTCTTACCTCTTAAAATCTCCATTTTTCTTCAAAGGCAGCACTCAGATTTTCTGACTCTAAATGATTCAATGCTTTTTCTCTGCACCATTACTTGGTCTCTCTATTCATCTGTATACATGTTGTCTCCTTTGATAGAATGTAAACTCCTTAAAGGTAGGAAGTAGATCATTTTTGTCTTTGGATACATAGTGCCTTGTACAATTAATTGATTGATTATTTATTGATTAATTAATTGATAAATAACAAATTAAAATTTTAAAATGCTTGTAGAATATAAGGAAATTAGTAGAAAGCTTGATATCCTTCTTAAAAATAGCTTTTCTATTTAAAAATAATTAAAAATGTCACTTGGCTTTCTAATAGCTACTTTTTAGTTCAGAGATCATTGAAGTCATACATGACAACCAATCAACAGGTAAACGGAATAAATATTCAAGGAATATCTTTTATATGATTGGGGAGCAAGGTGCATACCTAGCAAATAGATCCACAAGGAGTAGAATGGAAGCAGTAATTTTCTTTAAACAGATTCACCTGCTCATATTTTTTTTAGAATTTGCCCTGAAGGAAAAAATGTTTAACTTCCAGAAAGACAACTGTCTATATCTCTAACAATATTGCCTCAGGATTCAGGGTTGTTGTTTTTTCTGTGTGTGTGTGTGTGTGTGTGTGTGTGTGTGTGTGTGTGTGTGTGTGTGTGTGTGTTTATTCCCCCATAGGAAGCTTTGTCAGCATCAAATACTGTAATGATCTAATGGCAAAGGGTAATGGATTGATGGGGTAAGTTAATGGTTGTTTTCCAAAAATCATCATTTTTAATAGTATATCTTTATCTTTTAATAATACAAAGATGATGCTTGGATTTCTTAGGAATTTGTGTATGTGTGTTTTGAAATGACTTCATTGACTTAGAATGAAGGAAAGTGCACTGAATCCTCAAATAGTCTAAGAATAGCTCTGCTGACAGGTCCCTGAGGGGTTCAGTGAATCTCTTCTCAGCACTGGGACCAGTCTTCATAGTCATCGATGTTCTCCTGCTATTCCTACTACTTCTCCTTAGGGTTCAGAGCCAATTATACTGTATTAGCTTTTAGAAACAAAAGATTAGCTATGTGACTAGAGCTGTAACTAGCATAAGGCCAATAGGGCTTTACCCTAGGGCACTGACATTGGGGGAAGTATGTATTTCCTTGACATACAATTGCTGTTCTGAGCTTGCCTAGTATTGCAAATATCCAAAGGTACAAGGCAAAACCACCCTGCAGCTGTTACCACAAGAATCTCTTTCCCAGAGTTCAGTTTTCATTTTACTTTCCAAAGAGTCAAGGAGCTGAAGAACTCTCTAGGCACTGTGCTAGGCCCTGGGGATAAAAATACAAATATTGAAATTATCTATGTTCCCAGTGAGTTTACATTCTGATGGCAAAGACAAGTGCATATAAAAATATATGCACCATAAATATAAAGGAAATATATAAAATATTTATGGAGAGTAGCTGCATGTGGGGTTTTTCCTGTATGTATGTATATATATATATATATATATATATATATATATATATATATATGTGTGTGTGTGTTTGTGTGTGTGTGTGTGTGTATGTGTGTGTGTTGTTGAACATAAGACAGTTTGGGGGCGGGATATTAGCTATTAGAGGGATATTAAAAAAACTTTATACATAAGATGGTGCCTGAACTACATCTTTATAAAGAGAGAGATATTGCCCTAATTCTGTGATTTTGCCAGTTCACAGAGCATTAGAACTGGAAATAATTTCTAAATTTCTTTAATCAGACATTCAATCTAACAACTATTTTTAAGTACTTACTTTGTATCCAGTACTGGAAATAGAATAAGCCAGTCTTTTCCCCCATGTAGCTTACTTTCTAATGGGGAAGGGAGGGGAGAATGATGGAGGAGTCCAGGTTGCATCCTGGTAAGACATGAAGGCATGACTGAACTAGGGCACACTCCTTAAATGGAAGCTTTTGGTGGAGGGTGGTTCCAAGGTGTGACTTCAAGGGCAGAAGTGATCTTGCAGAATAAAGAGGTTTCTGGGGCATGATGGACCAAAAAGAACCCCCTTACAACATCCTGGGAAAGTTTTCATAGAGTTGATGACAGAAGAACTACAAAGATGGAGGAACTTCTCCCTCCCAAAGCAATCTATTTTATTTCAAGATAGCTTCTAATTATTAGGAAATTTTTCCTTATGAGTTAAAATTTGATCTTCTGTTGATTCTAGTTCTACCTTCTTGGATAAAGAAGGACAGCAGAGTCTAAACAGTTTTCTCCAAGTCAACCCCTAAAGAACTTGATGACTACTACTGTATTACTTTTTTCATCCCTGACTCCTTGAGCCAATTGTCCTGTGGTCAATCTCCTGCCAAGTACAATTTACAAAGCTACAAATGTCCACTCAACTTCTAAGTAACTATAACTGTCTAACAGTGGATATCTTGTTAAGTAGTGACTCCAACATTCTAGGAGAGGATAAATAGTCATCTATCGGGGATGCTTTAGGAGAGATTGACTGGAGACTGGATTTGATGATCTCTGATATCTCTTCCAGTTCTGATATTCTATGAGACTCTATTTTCTGTTTAGTTCTTCAAAAACAGAGTTGCTCTCCATACATTGAGCCAACAGTGAATCAACTGATCTGTCTCTTATCTTCACTAAAAGTCAAGAGATGGCAAAGAAGGTAGTAATAGCCAGTTGATATACCTGATTCTTCACTAAAAGCAGCTGGTGACTCAGTAATAGAATACTGGGCCTGGAATCAACAAACTTGTTGTTCAATTGTGTCTGACACTTTGTGACCCCCATGGACAATAGCATGCCAATACTGAACATGGGGTTTTCTTGGCAAAGATACTGGAGTGGTTTGCCATTTCCTTCTCTACTAGATTAAGGCATACAGAGCTTAAATGACTTGTACAGGGTTACACAGCTTCCAAATGACTGAAGCCAGATTTGAATAAAAGTCTTTCTGTTTAGGCATTGTCTCAGTCAACTGTGACCTGGGAAAGACCTAGTTTTAAAAGGCCAAAGTCTCCTATTTCATTTAAACCCATCTCTAAAGACATCCTGATTCATATCTGGCAACTGGCCTAGATGGCTCCAGAGGAGAAAGTGAAGCTGGCAATTTTGCACAGCATCCCTTCACTTAAATCCAACTCACTTGCTTGTCAGGGCATCAGCTCTCTAATGTAATGTAAATCACCTCTCTCCTTTGAGAACTAAGGAGAAGCTGCAATAATCTGACTATTGAACCACCTAGATGTACTACCTTCCTGAGTGATGTATACAGATGTAATAGAGAATTTTCCAAAATTCATCACACCTGATGGTTACTACCCCACTTTACATGTACACAATGATATTTACCAAAAGAAAACTAAATAGCATCACTAAGAATTGTGAACAAGCAATTGAGGACCTGTGGGACACAGATGGCACTGTCATCATTCCTGATGGTGGAACATAAGGGGTTTAAATACAGAAGAGAAAAGATTTGGGAAGTGATAGTTAAGAAAGTATCTGAGAATGGGTATAAGATTTCAATCAATTGATCAATAAATATTTATTAAACATTCATCCTGTGGTAGACTAGTGGTGTAGCAATAGAGTTCCAGGCTTGAATAATCTTCCTGAGTTCAAATGTGGCTCCAAATACTTATTAACCATATGATCCTGGTCAAATTGGTTAACCCTGTTTGCCTCAATTCCTCATTTGCAAAATGAACTGGAGAAGAAAATGACAAACCACTCCATATCATTGCCAAGAAAACTCCAAATGGGGTCATGAAAAGTTGGGCAGGACAGAAAAAATAACAAGAAGTAACAAAAAGATACTAAGAAAGAAGGTCAAAAATGCTTGTCCCTTTTCTCAAAGAATTTACATTCTATTAGAAGAGATAATGTACACTGAGAGAAGTATAAACATGTTATGCCTTGTAGGCAGGATTTAATCGAATTTTGAACACCATAAGGAAATGAACCAATAAGTAACCATTATATAACATAACAAAACATGATAAAAATCACTTTTAAATGTCACCAAAACAAAAATATCCAACTGAAAAATCTAGAGGTGCATGTTAATGTTTGATTAACTACAGTGAAGACTCTGCTCATTGCTTAAAATATAAATGCTATCTGGTTTTAAAATTTTCTGGTGTGACAGGGTATTTCTAAAAATTCACTGTCTGACTTACTTCAATCCCATCAGCAAAAAAGTAAAATAAAAAAAATAAAATTTCTCCCTAAGTACAAGAGTGATCAGGGGAAATATATCTAGGTTTATCAGAAGACCCCTAACTCACCTGCTGAGACAAACCACATTTTTCCCAACAGAGCCAGAAGGAAAATGCCTGGCTAAGTGAGAGATTTCAAGTACAGCAAATTAGAGGGGCTGTCCTCTTATTATACAAGGTAGCTGAGAGGAGGAGACATTAACATTTGGGAGGATCAGGAAAGACCTATAGAAGTGGTATTTGAACTGAGATTTGAAGAAAACGGAGATTCTTAAAAAATAGAGTCTATACAATTTAACTACACAGGATAGTCTGAGCATAGAGTTGAGGATAGAAGAACTACAAGACAGCTTCTAATTATTGGGAAATTTTTCCTTATGAGCTAAAATTTGATCTATTGATTCTAGTTCTACCTTCTTGGATAAAGAAGGACGTCGGAGATATAAGAATAACAGTCAATTTGTGAAAGATATCAGATAGGTACTTAATAAGACCAAGTGATCATATATTTGCTTGAAGTCTTAAAAATCTAGTCAAAAGGGAGCGGCTAGGTAGTACAGTGGATAGAGCACCAGCCCTGGAATCAGGAATACCTGAGTTCACATGTGGCCTCAGACACTTAATAATTATCTAGCTGTATGGCCTTGGGCAAGCCACTTAACTCCATTGCCTTGTAAAAACTTAAAAAAAAATATCTAGTCAAAAGAGCTTTAGAGAGAGGAAGGAAACTGACTCCATCTACGAACAACAAAAAAAAGATGAAACCTAGCAAGAAGACTAGCAATAGTTAGGCCTCTAACTGCAAGAAAAGTTCACAATAATAAACTCTTATTAAGGACTTGTATTATGCAAGACCGAATGCCAGACACTACAGATACAAAGACAAAAGTGATCGTTCCTTCCCTGAAGGAGGCTCACATCTAACATTCTCTCCTATTGTGCATTTATACAAAAGTAACAAATGTATTAAGCAACATGAACCAGCGATTTTTATACATTGCCAAATATGGCCTTGTGGATATAACTGAAGAAGGGTAGGATGGCCTTCATTATGGGAATATGGCTCTGGAGAAGTAAACCTTTTTTCAGTACAGTTATAAAGGTAAAGAAAGAGAAGACAGAGAAACATTGTATATTGAGAAAATAGACACATGTGAGGGAATCTAGGAAAGAAAACAAAAAAGAAATTTGGTAAAGGACATCTGGATGAATATAAGTGGAGGTAGAAACTATTTATCTCAGGGAGTCAGTTCTGTGATATATTAAATTGAATGTAAACTCCTTGAGGGTAAGAATTGCTTATTTTGTTGTCTTTGTATTTGCCAGACTCCTGGACAAATTAGGTACAATAAATGTTTTTTGATTAATAGTAGCCAACAAAGCTAAAGAAATCTTACACTACCTTATGATCAATCAATAACAATGAATAAGTATTTATTAAGATTTACTTAATTTCTGTCATGCTAGTGAGGAAAAAGTCTGTGTTTTCAAGGACCTCACAATCTCATGGAGAAGCAACAAATAAACAGGTAAAACAGTTAGATATATGATAAATAAGAAATAATAAAGATAGCACTAGGATTAAGGGAGGTTGGGAATGGTTTCCAGAAGATGGAATTTTAGTTAGCACTTAAAGCAAACCAGGGAAGATGTGGGAGGGGATGAGGATTAAGAGAATTCCAGGCATGGGAGTTCAATCAGATATGCATGGGACGGTACTTTGCATTCTACCCTGGTCAGATGATATGTGGAATATTGTGTTCAATTCTGGATGCCCTATTTTTAGGGGAAAAAATAAACACTAATAAGCTGCATGATCATCCCATATGAGAATAGATGGAAAGATCTGGGGTACATTTAGCCCAGAAAAGAGAAGATTTATGGAAGACAATGATAGTTATCTTCAGTTATTTGAAGGATTGCTAAGCAAAAACAGAATAGACTTGAACTGCTTGACCCCAAAAAGCAAAACTAGGAGTAGTGGGTAGGAGATATAGTGAGAAAGATTTTGGTTTGACATCAGGATAAACTTCCTAACAATTAGATTTAACCCATAATGGAATGGGGGCCAGGAAATAGTGGATTCCCCCCCCCCCCAAGTCTTCAAATGAAGCCTCAATGGCCACTTTGGGGTATGTGTGTGTGTTGCAAAGTGGATTCTCATTCATTTACCACTTGGTCTAGGTTCAGGTCAAAATTTAAATTCTGTAATTCTATGCCTATGAAAAATGAGAGGAGAATGTAATAACATCCATAAAACTAAGTACAATAAGAACCTCATTTTGGTTTGCACCATGGGTCATCTATGTCAGTTCTGAAATTCTAGCCTGAAATTCCCTCTGCTCTTATTGACCAATCAGCAGTAGTGTCTGCCCTAAATGTTAATTAAGTAGATGGTTGCATATTGTTTGATTTGAAAAATTATAGGAACCCCACCCACCCACAAAATATATCCCCAATCCTAGTGCCTATGCTTTTATCATTTAAAATGTGGACATTTGGGTTAGGGCATCTAGGCATCCTCTTAAAAATGCAAATTCTCTAGAAGCAACCATTTTCGGTGATTGATATTTTAATGTGTATATTCATCTGTAAAATACTTTCTTTGGTGGAATCTCTGGGAATTCACATAGCGGGAATAGGTATCTTGTTGAGAACTGGGAAAGAAATCATTTTTAAGAATGGATCACAGCTTGGGAGGGTTGGAAAGCCTAAATGTATAGGTTGTTAGCATGATCAATCATAGGATCTAGAGAGCTAAAACAAAAGCTTAGAGGTCATCAAATCCTAACCTCTCGTTGGAGGGTGGTGGTGAGAGAGGGGACAGACAGAGAAAAAGGAAGTTCTGTAGCAAATTAATGTCAGAAGTAGAATTCAAACTCAGGCCTCCTATCACCTAGGCTAGAGCTCTTTTAAAGAGTAACAATGAAAGCAATGATTAGAAGAGGAGTCAACAACAAGAATTTATTAAGTACCTACTATGAGACTAGGCACTCTGCTAATTTTCTGGCATACAAAGTAAGGAAACATTTAGCAAGACTAGGGATGATTATCTGAACTGAAATTCTTACTATGTATATTGCTCCCCTCACCACTTTCCATTTCTTGTACTGAGATTGACAGTCAAACAAAAAATTCCCTTTGATCCTATGTATATCTGCAATATAATTCTAAATTGTAGGCTGCCATACCAAGGCTCCTTTCTGTGACCAACATTTTCTGCTACCTCATACCAATCCTCATCAATCTTCATCCTCATCCCACTCTAAACTTTGACTTTCTTTTTTTAATTTTTAAAAATTTTTAATTAATTAATTTACTTTTTAATTTATTTATACATTACTAAAATAGTCTTGTTGCAAGAGTAAACATAATCCCCCTCTCCCCCACAAAAATAAAAAATCTCATGAGAAATAAAGCGAGAGAGGAAAAAAATGTGCTTCAGTCTGTCTTCCATACTATCAGTTCTGTCTCATGGTAGATCACATTCTTTATCCTAAGTCCATCAGAGAAGTTACTTCCACAGTTGATGTTGCTGATTGGAATTCCCTCCATCCATTTCTATTATATTTTCTTTCTCTTTTCACTCTGTCCTTCATTAAAAGTGTGCTGTAGGATAGCTGAGTGGCCCAGCAGACAGAGTACAAGCACTGGGGTCAAGAGGCCCCAAGCCCACATCCCTCCCCAGAGACCCAGAACCCACCCATCCAATCCCATCACCTTGGTAAAAAAGAAAATGTATTATATCTGACTACCTGTTTAGGGACTGTTGTGTGTGGGAGTACTGTAAACCTTCATCACCTGGTGTCCTTGAACACCAGAACCTTATTTTACTAAGTGCCACAGGAGTGGGATCAAGGACTGGGGAGGATATTTAAGCACTTGTATTCTGGTAAATAAACAGAGATCTAGAAGATCTTGGTGTATAGGGAGAATTTGTCTCTCTTGTCTCCCACCCCTTCAATGTTCGCCTGGGGAAAGGACAAATGAGTTTGGAAAGGAACTCAACATAATGGCATCGGAACAGGGACAGGAAGGCAGAGCTATCTGAGTGGAGTCTGGGATAAGGACCAGCAGATATAAGCAACATCCAGAAGCAGAAGACTTTGGAAGAGGTAACAGGTTTTGATTGTTTCCAGGGAGCTGATTTTAAGGAAGTTGGAACAAGGAGGTGTGAAGGAAAGTGAAAGTAAGAAGAAACAAATAAGTATTCAGCATTGAGGAACCAGCAGGAAGTGGAGTCTCCAAGGCAGCACCACAGGGGACAGAGCTTCTTCCTCTGCAGAAGTATGTACCAGCACCATGAATGGGATGTGAGGGACATACTGGCTGTTCCTTTTGACTGCTGCTGCCTGTCTTGCCCTGCTATGCATCTTAAGCGCAACCCAAATCCCTAAACCTACAGTCAATTTCAGAGACTTTTCATGAGTGGCACAGACCCTGATGCCAACCCTGATGTCTATGATGAATTCTACTTCATAAGCCACAATGAACTTCACTCTCCAGCCTACCATCAAGTACACAATGACTCTTGCTCCAGCACCAGAAAGTGGTGAAATAAACACTAACTGCACTTCCTGTGTTGAGAGTAAAAATGTCACATGCTTTGGACAGTTTATAATGGTGATGGTTACTGTTCAGAAAATGAAACAACTTCAAATTGTACTGTTGTTAACAACTCAAGTAATTGCAAATGCACTCCGTCATTCTCTGCTGCTCCCACCCTCTGCAGAGGTGGGGGGGGGAAGGAAATCTTCCTTTTTGGAACTCCGAAATTCAAACCTATGTCTCAAATAGCTTGTTTTAGAGATCAAAGGACCCCTATGCCTTCTTCCTGGTTTGGGGAGAAGGGGAGGGGGTTGGGCAATAGGCTATTGATTGGAAAACTTTGTGGTCAATTAAGAAAAAAAGAGAGAAAAGGGGAAGAAGATCTTTTCCTGGGATTGAGAAATTTAGATTTTGTCTTTTGAATGAAGCCTGTGCTTATAGCTAATATTTTGGTGCATTATGTGTGTATATGTGTATATAATCATCAACTGGATGTATTTACATCTCTCTCCTGGCCTGGAGAGGTGGGAAAATGTTTCTATATTCTGAGATAGGATACTGGTCAGGGTATCAATCCCAGCTTGGTAAATATGATACAAGAGAGTTGTTTCTGTGTTTCTGAAAGTGTCTAAACTCCTGTGTGTGTAATTCAGATCTAAAATAGTTAGGTAAAGTTAAATGTTATTCCTTTTAGTTTGAGTTTTGAATTTAATTGCTTAAAAAGTCTAATTTAAGTAATTAATGTAGTTGGGATCTGACCCAGTCAAGCCTATCTGCTTATACCATTTAAAAGTTTGTAAGTTGGCTTTGAAAAGAGGGAGGGGGAAGAAGGCCTCTGCTTTGTGTTTAAAGAAAAAAAGAAAGTATCTGAGAGTAATTTAGTCACCTAAGTTTTGTAAGAAGTCTTGAGAATTTGAGTGTATTAAGAAGGAAAATATAATTGGGATATTTTGTAAAATTTAATAACTCATGCTAATTGACTTGGATGCTTAGTTGTTTTTACTATTGTTTAATTGACATTTGTTTATACTATTCTTGAACTTTTATTTACAACTTATTTGGTATCCATTATGTAATTGAATTAAGGAATTTCACTTCAAAAAAAAAAAGACAAAAAGGGGGATATGTTAGGGACAGTTGTGTGTGGGTGTACTGAAAACCTTCATCACCTGGTGTCCTTGAGCACCAGAATGTTATTTTGCTAAGTGCCACAGGAGTTGGAGTGGATCACGGACTGGAGAGGATATTCAAGCACTTACATTCTGGTAAATAAACAGAGATCTAGGAGATCTTGGTGTACAGGGAGAACTTGTCTCTCTTGCCTCCGGTCCCTTCAATGTTTGCCTGGGGAACAACTACCTTCTCCCATGATCTACCCTCTCTTCTATCCCCTATCTCCCCCCTCCCTTCCCCCCGTCCCCTTTCTCCCATCTTTTTTCTCTCCTTTTCCATCTAGATTTCTATGCCCTATTAAATGTGTGTGTATGTGTGTGTTGTTTCCTTTCTGAGCCATTTCTGATGAGAATGCAGCTCCCTCATTCCCTTTCACCTTCCCCCCTTCCATACCATTGCAAAAGCTATTTCTTGATTCTTCTACATGAAATATCTTAGTCTATTCTACCTCTCCTTTCTCCCAGCACATTTCCTTTTTACTCATTGACTTCATTTTTTTAAATATATTATACCTTCAAATCTGACTCTTCTGTGTCTTGATTATAAAAGCTCCTTCTAACTGCTCTAATAAACAAAAAGGTTCATATGAGTATTATCTGTATCATCTTCCCATTCAGGAATACATGCAGTTCATCATTATTAAATCCCTCATAACTCATCTACTCTCTACGCTTCACCTCAGTCCTGTACTTGAAAATCAAACTTTTTGTTCAGCTCTGGTTGTTTCAACAGGAACATTTGAAATACCCCTGTTTCATTGAAAGTCCAACTTTTTCCCAGGAAGAAGATATTCAGTTTTGCTGGATAGTTGATTCTCAGTTGCATTCCAAACTCTTTTGCCTTCCAGAATATTACATTCCAAGCCCTATGAGCCCTTAATGTGTATGCTGCTAAATTCTGGGTAATCCTGACTGCAGCACAACAATATTTCAATTGTTTCCTTCTGGCTGCTTATAGTATTTTCCCTTGGACTTGGGAGTTCTGGAACTTGGCTATAATATTCATAGGAGTTATTTTTTTTTGGATCTCTTTTGGTAGATCAGTGGATTCTCTCAATTTCTATTTTGCCCTCTGCTTCTAGGATATCAGGACAATTTTCCTGTAGAAATTCTTTAAAAATGAAGTCAAGGCTCCTTTTCTGATCATGCCTTTCAGGTAGCCCAATAATTTTTAAATTGTCTCTCATAGATTTGTTTTCCAGATCTGTGGGACTTTTTTAGTAAGATATTTCACATTTTCTTCTAGTTTTTCATTCTTTTGCTATTGTTTTATTGTCTTTATTTATTGCAAAGTTATCAGTTTCCTTTAGTTCCATTCTACATTTGAAGGATTTATTTTCTTCAGAGAACTTTCTTATCTCCTTTTCCATCTGACCAATTCTACTTTTTAAGATTTTTTTTTCTCCTCATCAACTTTTTGAACTGCTTTTTCCATTTGACCTTAACTAGTTTTTAGTATGTTATTTTCTTCAGCATTTTTTTGGATCTCCTTGACTTAGCTGTTGATTTGGTTTTTGTGTTTTTCCTGTATCTCCCTCATTTCTCTTCCCAATTTTTCCTCTACCTCCCTTACTTGATTTTCAAAATATTTTTTGAACTCTGAAATAGCCTGAGACCAACTTCTAAATTTCTTAGAGGATTTAGATGCAGAAGCTGGAACTTTCTTGTATTCTGATTATATGTTTTGATCCTCCACGGAACCAAAGTAATTATATATGGACAGGTTCCTTTTTTTTTTTTCCTATTTACTCATTTTCCCAGCCTGCACCTGATTTGGGGTTCTTCCAGAGCTTGTAAGCATTATTGAGACACCCCTGCAAGGACCTCAGTATGTGAGACTCTGGCTACTCTCCTGCCTGTGTTCTGGTCTGTGGATGGCAATAGGGGGCTCCCAGATTGTGACCAGGGTCTGAATATGGACAAAATACAAGAGTCCTGTCACAGGGCCAGGAACAGGCCTTACTACCCCCTTACCTTCCATGGGCTGAGCACTCTGGTCACAGCTGCCATGTGTCTTGCTACCCAGCGGCTCTGTGCTCCTGGTTCCATTTCCTGGGATCTGGGCTGCACTGAGGTCCACAGCTATGCTGGTGTCCATGGCTGCATTGAATGCCACGCAGGCTCCCACTCACTCAGGCAGAGGTTTCCCCAATGATCTTCCAAGTTGTGCTTGGTGTTCCTTGGGTTGCCAGGTCAGGAAACTTCTTCTGCTGCCAGAATTTGGCACTCCCTGTGACCCAAGCATCTAGGCACCCAGCAGGCTTTCCAGGAAGACTGGAGCTCCTTCACTCTGATGTGATAATCCTGGTTGTGCTGCCACCCCCCTCCACCCCCACTGAACAGTTTTCCCATTATTTTCCAGTCTTAATATATTTCTGTCGGTTCTCAAATTTAGTTGAAGCCATAATTTTAAGGTTTTTGGAATATTTTTGAGAGAGCTTCTAGGAAAGGCTGTTCTCATGCTGCCATCTTGGCTCTGCCCCTACTTTGACATTCAATTGTGTCTTCTGCATCCCCCTCTTCTGCTATAACACACCATCCTTTATATTTGTTATTGTTTGTCAGTTCAGTAATGTATTTGGGGTTTCCTTGGCAAAGATACTGAAGTAGTTTGCCATTTCCTTCTCCAGCTCATTTTACAGATAAGGAAACTGAGACAAAGTGACTTGTAGGGTCATACAGCTAGTGTCTTGGGGCAGATTTGAACTCAACAAGATGAGTCTTGCTGATTCCTGGCACCCTCTGCACTGCAACAACTCCTGTATTTTCTTTGCCCTTTCTCCTCCCCAAGAATGTTCATTTAGAATAGAAATTTTCATTTTTGTTCTTGGATCAACAGCATTTGATACACAATGTTGGCTTAATAAATCTTTGATGAATTTCAGTCACTTCAATGGAGAGAGGAAATCATAAAATGATTTAGTGGTGATTCATCTGCCTTTGGGTTCTCCTCTCAAGGATTTTCATTCCATGATTTGGCCCATGGCAACTTTCAAGCAGCTACTATGACAACTCACCCGAAAGGTTTGTGAAGTAAATACATAGATAAGGAAATTTTCATTTTCTCTGAAACTGAGTGAGTGCTTCAATGTCAGGTAATTGCTGAACTTTCAGATAATGATGCCAATTTGGAGTTCAATTAAGGACTTTTTTCCCAATCATAGGGAAGACTTTTCCACTAGTTTTTGGAGTTTGAAGGTCAAATCTGGGGATTGATCATTTTAAAAAAAAATCAACCTGAGGTATAGTCACAATGAGGAGACAGGAGGGTTTGCTTCTTTTGCAACACTTTTTGCAGGTGTCGTAGTTGGAGCAGCAACTTTTGAAAGAGAAGGTCCCAGGGGAAAGTGTGAGCTTCAACTAGAGAGAGAGATCAGTCCCCAAAGCAGATTCTTTTTTGCCCCCAGGCTAACATAGCAGCTTGGGGAATTAACCCTCTGTGACTGTATCGAAAAGTATGTGAATTAATTGCAGAGTAAAGGGCTCTTTGCTGAATTTCCTAGAATTTAGAATTTTTTGAGAAGTCTTTGAATCTTCCTTGAAAGGAGAGGAAAAAAAATAGAACTGATGTTGGCAGGGAATAATTTCCAACAAACCATGGCACACCCTAAGTAATACACAGAGGATGAGAATTTTGCTGAGTTTGGATTAAACTGAAAGCAGTTCTTACATCCCTTGAATCTATCTGAGCCTTGCATATCCCAAGGAAAGTTTCTAGGCAATCTTAGGTGTATATGTCCTTAGTTTTGGTCTAGGACTATTTTTCTTAGAGTATTCTGTAAGAAAAGAGGAATAGGATGGTTTCTAAGAGACCTGAAAGACCTGATGAGGTGAGCAGACCTAGGAGAAAATGTTATACTATAATATCAATATTATAAAAACAACCATTTTTTTAATTAAAGATTTTATTTTGAGTTTTACAATTTCCCCCCCAATCTAACTTCCCCCCACCCTCCACAGAAAGCAATTTGTCAGTCTTTACATTGCTTTCATGTTGTACATTGATCTAAATTGAGTGTAATGAAAGAGAAATCATATCCTTAAGGAAGAAACAATAAAGTATGAGACAACAAGATCAGACAATAAGATATCAATTTTTTTTTCCCTAAATTAAAAGGAATAGTCCTTGGACTTTGTTCTAACTCCACATTTCTTTCCCTGGATACAGATGGTATTCTCTATTGCAGACAGCCCAAAATTGTCCCTAATTGTTGCACTGATGGAATGAGCAAGTCCATCAAGGTTGATCATCACCCCCATGCTGCTGTTAGGGTACAGTGTTTTTCTGGTTCTGCTCATTTCACTCAGCATCAGTTCATGCAAATCCCACCAGGTTTCCCTGAAATCCCATCCCTCCTGGTTTCTAATAGAACAATAGTGTTCCATGACATACACATACTACAGTTTGCTAAGCCATTCCCCAATTGAAGGACATTTACTGGATTTCCAATTCTTTGCCACCACAAACAGGACTGCTATAAATATTTTTGTACAAGTAATGTTTTTTACCCTTTTTCCTCATCTCTTCAGGGTATAGACCCAGTAGTGGTATTGCTGGGTCAAAGGGTATGCACATTTTTGTTGCCCTTTGGGCATAGTTCCAAATTTCTCTCCAGAAAGGTTGGATGAGTTCACAGCTCCACCAACAGTGTAATAGTGTCCCAGATTTCCCACATCCCTTGAGTTGGACATATTCTAAAGAATTTTGAGTTTGTCATTTATTTCTAAATTTCCCTCAGTTTGGGTCAATCTAATGAAAGTATTTATCCCCATCCAAATCTGAGCTGAACACAATGGGATTCCTCCTTAGATTGGGTGGAGTCTGAACAAGATTGAGGAATATTAATTCAATCCTATTATCAGTAATATCCTTCAAGAGATAGATTTGAAATAAGGACTATAGAGAGAGGGGAAACTCTGGATCTCCCTAAATCATTGGTTATTAATAGTCATTTCTCTCAAAATCCTGCTTCTCTTGAATCCTGTTGGACATACCTTCAAATGATGATATGTAGTCCTTCTCTCTCTACAGCAAGCAAAAAAGAGAGAGGGAAAGGAGGTTTAATTATTAAAATTAATTACTGAAAACACATCCTTCAGCACAGACCCTAAAATGTTTAAGATAAAGACAAAGATTAGCAGTGAAAAAATTATAAGGAAAAGTGGGATAGTAGAAAGAATGAAAATCTGGTAGTCAGAATACTACATAGATTAGGGTTTTGGTTTGTCACTAACTGCATGATATTGTATTAATCACCTCATTCAGCCTTGGTTTCCTCATCTGTTGAAAAGAAGGAACTGGAGGATCTTAGTTCTAAGGGTCTGCTTCATGTGGCAAAATTGACTTCTCTCAATTTTAACTTACTAGTTTCCAGGTATAATTTTTAGGAATGAATGATCATATCGAAAGTTGCGCTTTATTCATTTTTGACTTGAGGACTCCATACTACACAAATTTAAAACAAGTACTGTGGCTTTCCCAAAGGAGGCCTCTATGATTTTTGTTGACTCTCTCTACCTTTCAGTTTAAGTCCTTTCCTATGCTTTATTTACCTTTTCACTGCTTTTTGTTTTTTGATATTTTATTTTTATTTTTCCAACTACTTGAGATGGAAATCTTTTAACATTCATCCATCTGCATATACGTGTTAAAAATTTTTCCACTACCCTCTCTTTCCCATCCCCTTTTTTGTTGTTGTTAAAAAGATATTTGCCACACTAGATGAACTATAAACTTTTCCATTCTTAAGTTTTTAGAGGAAGCTTAAGGTAGTTTTCTGCAGAATAGTGAGTTCACATATGGTTTAGAAAATAGTGGCATCATTAGGGATAGAAGCAAATATCTTAAGGAGATGGAATTTTTTTGTTCCCTTGTGATTCATTTTTAATTTGTCTTAAATGAGGCAAGTTGGTGTAGAGGAGAGAAATTAGACTTAAGAATCAGAAGATCATCCTTGATGCTTGCAAACTATTTAATTGTGTCTTGGTCATTTCATCTTTTTGCCCTTGACTTCCTCATCTCTATACAGTTTATTATAGTAATGCCATTACTATTTTCTAAGACAGGGTATTTTGTCATTGTTTATATTTTGTTCTTGTAGAAGTTTGAAATCAGGAGGGTGATGTCTTGACTTTCAAGTGAATTTAAGTGAGGAAGAGCTGTACAATATTATTAGCCTCAATCTCTCCTCCAGTCATCTAAGTCTAGCTATAATGACATAGATCAGGAGGCATGGTGTTGACCCAGGATGCATTGGGAAAACTTAACTTTTTTGAAGTTAAGATCTTTCCCAGGTCCCAGTGCAACATCCTGGCAGAGGTAGAAAACATTAGTCAACAACTATTTATTTAGCATTCTATTATGTGCCATATACTGTGTTTAGGACTAGAAAGTGAAAAAAAGATCTATAGTTATAGAAAATTATTTCAATAGCCCCTCTAAGTTTTATTACTTATTTAGCCTTGGGCAAGTCATTTAATAGATCCACAAACCTTTATGGTGCAAGGTCCAGGCTCAGTACTGAGGGCTAGAAATAAAAATACAAGCAAAATGGTTAGTTTTTTTTTTCATTAATTCCCTTGATATTCTTGACCTTTTGTTCCTACAGATGAATTTTGTTTCTGTTTTTCCAGTTCTGTAAACTAATTTTTGGTAGTTTGGTATGCCACTGGATAAATAATTTAATTTAGGTAGAATTGTCCTTTCTATTATATTAGCTTGGTCTACCCATGAGCAATTGACATTTTTTTCTAATCATTTAGATCTGATTTTATTTGTGTAAAAAGTGTTTTGCAATTGTATTCATATAGTTTCTGGGTTTATCCTGGCTGGTAGACTCCCATGTATTTTGTTTTCCCCAGTTACTTTACTTTTTTTTATTTTTATTATTATTATTTTTTAGGTTTTTGCAAGGCAAACCGGGTCTGAGACCAGATTTGAACCCAGGTACTCCTGAATCCAGGGCCGGTGCTTTATCCACTATGCCACCTAGCCATCCTCTACAGTTACTTTAAATGGAATTTTTCTTTCAATCTCTTACTGTTGGGTTTTGTCGGTAATATATAGAAATATTGAAGATTTCTGTGAATTTATTTTATATACTGCAATTTTGCTAAAGTTGTTTCAAGTAGTTTTTAAATTGATTTTCTAGGATTCTCTAGATATAACATCATACCTTTGGCAAAGAATGAGTTTTCTTTCCTTATTGCCTATTCCAATTCCTTTAATTTCTTTTTCTTCTCTTTCTAAGGCTAACATTTTACTACAAAATGAAATAGTGATGAAATCTTTGCCTAACCCCTACTATTGAGAATGCTTCTAGCTTATCCCCATTACATATAATGCTTGCTGATTATTTTAGATAAATACTGTTTATTATTTTAAGGAATACTATTATTCCCATGCTCTCTAGGGTTTTTAAAAAGAATAGGTGCTATATTTTGTCAAAAGCTTTTTCGGTATCTATTGATTATGATTTCTGTTTTGTTATTGATATGGTAAATCATCCTGCTTGTTTTCCTAATATTGAACCATCCCTGCATTCCTGGTATAAATCCCATCTGATTATATTGTATTGTCTTAAAGATAACTTGCTAATATCTAATATTTTATTTAAAAATTTTGCATCAATATCCATTAGGGAGATTGGTCTGTAATTTTCTTTGTTTTGGCTCTTCCTGGTTTAGGTGTCAAAACCATATTGGTGTCAGTTTTTTCTAAATAGTTTATATAGAAATGGAATTAATTATTCTTTAAATGCTTGTTAGAATTCACTTTTGAATGCATCTGTCCTGGAGATTTTTTTTTTAGGGAGTTCATTGATGGTTCGTTCAATTTCTTTTTTTTCTGAAATGAAGTTATTTAAGTATTTTACTTCTCTTTTGTTAATCTGGATAATTTATATTTTTGTAGGTATTCATCTATTTCACTTAAATTATCAGTTTTATTGTCATAAAGTTGAGTAAAATAGATCCAAATTGCTACTTTAATTTCTTCATGATCGATGGTGAGTTCACCTTCCACATTTTTGATACTGGTAATTTGGTTTTCTTCTTTTTTGAATCAAATTAACCAAAGATTTATCTATTTTAATTTTTTTCATAAAAGTTTTAGTTTTAGTTATTAGTTCATTACTTTTCTTACTTTCAGTTTTATTGATCTCTCCTTTGATTTTCAGAATTTCCATTTGGTATTTATTTGGGGACTTTAATTTGTTCTTTTTCTAATTTTTTTAGTTGTATGCCCAAATCTTGATTTTCTCTTTCTCTATTTTATTCATATAAATATTTAGATACATAAAATTTCCCCTAATGACTGTTTTGGCTATGCCCCACTAGTTTTGGTATGCTGTCTCATTACTGTCAATGTCTTATATGAAATTATTGATTATTTCTATGATTTGCTGTTTGATTCATTCTTTAAAATTAGGTGTTTTTTAATCTTTTTAATTTTTAGTTTATCTTTCCATGACTTTTTATTAATGTAATTTTTATTGAATCAGGATCTGAAAAAGATACATTTAAATATTTCTGCCTTTCTACATTTGATTGTAAGATTGTTTTTTTTGTTCCTTGTGTAGTTGCTATGTACCACAGAGAAGATAAATTCTTTTCTATCTCCATTCGATTTTCTCCAGAGATCTATCATATCTAACTTTCCTAAAATTCTGTTTACTTTCTTAAGTATTTTGTGATTAAATTTATCTAATTCTGAGAGAGGGAGGTTGAGGGGTCCCCCACTATTATAGTTTTGTTATCTATGTCTTCTAGCAACTCATTCTCCTCTAGGAATCTAGATTTTATACAACTTGTTGCATATATGTTTAATATTGATATTATTTCATTGTCTATGATATTTTTTAGGAAGACGTAATTTCCTTCCTTATCCCTTTTAATTAGATCTATTTTTGGTTTTGCTTTACCTGAGATCAGGATTGCTACTCCTACTTTCTTTGGCTCAGCTGAAAGTATAATATATTGTTCTAGCCTTTTTACCTTACAGAGTATGTGTGTATCTCTCTCTGCTTCAAATGTGTTTCTTGTAAACAAAATATTGTAGGATATTTTTAAACCACTTTGTTTTATGGGAGAATTTATCCTATTCACATTCACAGTTATGATTAACAACTCTAGGGGCAGTTAGGTGGCACAGTGAATAATGCACCAGCCTTGGAGTCAGGAGGACCTGAGTTCAAATTGCCTTAGACACTTACAAATTACCTAGCTGTGTGACCTTGGGCAAGTCATTTAACCCTATTGCCTTGCAACTCCCCTCCCCAAATAATTACTAACTATTAAACCTTCATCCTGTCTTCCCCTTGTTTGTACTTTTCTCTCTCCTTTTTCCTTATCCCTGCTCACAAGTGTTCTACTTCTGACCATCACTTCCCTTGATCTGCCCTCCCTTATATCAGGCTGGCCCCTTTTCTTTCCCCCCTTTTCCCCCTTCCCTTCTTCCCTCCTTTCTATCAGCTCCTCTTTCCCTTTTCATCCTCTTCCCCACTACTTCCCATTGAACAATAAATTCTATAACAATATATAACTTGGCACTCAAAAAACCAAAATGAATGAAAAACTTATATTAACCAGACTTGAGAACAGCTACATAGGACAACAGTTGAATGTGTAACTTAAACTAAGGTACATATTGATTCATCTAACACTTGTTTAATTACTAACCCTTACTAGCTGTGTGAGAAGCAGCTAGGTGGCACAGTGGATAGAGCACTGGTCTTGAATTCAGGAGGATTGGAGTTTGAATTCGGCCTCAGATCCTTGACACTTACTAGCTGTGTGACCTTGGGCAAGTCACTTAACCCTGATTGCCTCATATCCTTGACTGTCTCCAGTTGTCCTGATTCATATCTGGCCACTGTACCCAGCTGACTCTGGAGGAGAAAGTGAGGCTGGTGACTTAGCACAGCAGCTCCCTCAGTCAAATCACATGCTTGTCATGGCATCACCTCCCTGATGTTATGGTCTTTGAAAATGAAGGACAAACATTACTAACCGTGACCCAGGTGACAAGCATATTGATTAGGTAAATTCTTAGAGGAGAATTTATTGGAAGGAAAAAAGCATTTATTAAATGCTCTAGGCATTTCACAACTATTAACTCATTTGATCTCACAAAAGCCCTGTGAGGTAAGTGCTATTAATAGCTTCATTTTTATAGTTGAGATAAATGGAGCAAACACAGATTAAATGACCTGCTGAGGGTCCCATAACTAATAAGTTTCCAAGGCTGAATTTGAAGTCAGGTCTTCTTGACTCCAGGCCCGTTACTCTATCCATTCTACCACTCAGTTGCTTAGGATGACTGGAGCTACACTGGCTGAGAAAATGCCCAAGTACATGAAATCATGCATCCATTAAAGGGCTACTCAGTTATAAATGGCAGACTCATGGTTTTTACCTTCCCTCCCACCAATTTAATCTATATAAGTTTAAAGCTATAGAAAATATAAACATTTTTAAAGTTAATATTTTTTGTCATTCAGTCTTTCAGTCACATCTGGTATTTTATGACCCCATTTTGATTTTTTTTTCTTGTTGAAGATACTGAAGTGGTTTTCCATTTCCTTCACCAGCTCATTTTCCAAAAGAGAAAACTAAGGCAAACAGGGTTACATGCTTTGCCCACCATCACACAATTACTAAGTATCTGAGGTCAGATCTGAACTTAGGAAGAGGAGTCTTCCTGACTTCAAGCCCAGCACATATAATTTTATGGAATTTTCAATATATATATATATTTATAGCCTATAAAAACTGATTAGAATGTTTAGATCGCAGCATAGAATAGTGTCCAGAATATGATTTGGAAACAGGAGATCTAAAGTCTAATTAAGTCACTGGAACTTGGTATTTGTGTGTGACCCTAGGCAAGTTACTTCCCCTCTGTTCTTAAGACCCCTTCTAATGTTGACATTTTATGATCCTATTCTAATTTGTAGATTTGCATAAAGTATCTTAGTTAAGTCCATAGGTAATTTCAGTCTTGGGTTTGTATTCCTATTTATATTCTGGAATTTCAGAGTCTATTATTCAGTTTTAAGAAGAATTTGAAAAACTTAAACTACCGGCTTTATTCCAGCATGTAGTTCCAAGAGATTCTCTTGAAATAGAGCCCTAGCCCCAATCCAAATATACCAAAGTTTCGGTCAGGTTTTTCAAAAAATTTTGAGAGAGCACTGGGACATAGCAGAAAAGAAGTTGGGATCTGAAGTGAGAGGACCTGGATTATAGCTCCAGGTTTTCCAGGAAACTGGTTGTGTGATCTTGGGTAGATCATTTCCCCTTCCTAACCCATTTCAACTCTAAATCCTAAGGTATTCTCCAGAATTTTTAACAAACCCTGAATGCCCTGAATCTTCAGTTTAACCTTCAGTAAAGCAAAAATCCCAGCGTTCGTTGGCTTCCCTGGTTTCAGGTTACACGAGAAGAGGTTAGAAGGCCAGGTCTACCTCCCGAGGCTCAGCTATCATCAAGCAGACAAGAAAGTTTGTGAAAGGTCACAAAAAGCAAAAAGTCATCCATCCATTCACAAAAAGGCCAGGTGAAGGTCCACGGGAGTTTTCTCGGAGGCCCAAATCCATGGCATATTGCAAGCACTCTTTCTTCATAAGCCCTTTTCTCTTTAGCTGTCTTGAAAATTCCCTTCTCTCCTTGTTTCCCTTTGGTAATTAGCCTTGTAATGGACACACACACACACACACACACACACACACACACACACACACGTTTAAAGGCCGAAAGAAGAGTTGAAAAGAGCTCTTAAAGGAACTTCAAAAAAAAAAGAATGAATAAAAACACATTAAACTAGTTCTAGTGTGGCATTCTCAGACTGAGATGCCTTCTGGGATCACGAAGAAAGGTCTGTTCTTAAGTGCCTGGCTGCTGTAGATGGGCTTCTTGTGAACAACATTTCTGAGCACAAAATGTACACCAATGAGCTTGGGAAATGAGGAGCATCAGGGAAAAAAAAAACATTCTCAGGGAAGTTTAAATTCGAAGGGGAAAGGGGCTGCGGCTAGAGCCGGAGCAGGGGCTGGGACAAGGGCAAGGGCAAGGGCAGGGGCAGGGGGGGAGGAGAGAGAAAGGGGTGTGCTGCAAAGGGGCTTCCCACAGCGGCTCACAGTGAAGAGAAATCCGAAACTATTTTGACCCCTCCTGGTGAGCTCGAGTTACAAAGACTAGCGGGCAGGCGGTGGGCGGGCCGGCGCTGGGGGGGCGGGGGGTGGAAGAGGGGACTGGCTCGGGCCCTCCGGAGTGAGCGGCAGGGGAAGGGTTAAAAGGAGACTGACCAGCCCACGGTGCCTTGTATCTGCGGACATGATGGAATGTTTATTCAGTATTCAGATTTCCTGTTTAAGTGTCTGGATTTCCTGAAATCCTTGCTATCAACCCGAGGGTTATCCACTGAGCAGCGTGGTTGGGTAGTGGGTTTCCACCCGCCCCCCTCCTTTCTCCCTCTCTTTTCCTTTCTTTTTCCCTCCCCCTGCTCACATGGTCGATTTTTCCTTCCTGCTAGTTCTTCTGAGTTTTAGTGCCTACTTATGGTGTGGGGCTTTAATGGGCGTAAAGCCCCGCTCGCAGGATCCCAAGCTCTCGGGATAACCTTCCATTGGAATCGAGTTTAAAATCCGACTTAAGAACACACCACAGACACACAGGCACTGGGAAAGAAATATTACAGAAACATGGTGTGCTCCGGCTGCTGGGGGGAGACAGAGTTTGAACCCAAGATGGAATAATGATGGCTTTAGCTTGGATGCCTAAGCTTGGACTGGAAATACAGATGCACAAGTCCTGGTGAGTTAAAGGGTACGGGGGAGGGAGGTGTAGAGGAGGGCGGGAAGCCCAACTGGGATATTATTGTAAGCGTTGAAAAAGACTGGTGAAAGGGAATATTTACTTGGGTTTTTTTTTTTCCAAATATGCCCCCAATTAAGCATTCCGAAAGCTTCCAAACTCTTCAGCAATGGAGTTTTCCCACATGTGCAAGCGGTTCCAGAAGCAAAACTCTGAAAGGCTTCACCTCTGCATTAGTTGACAGCTGTTTTTTCCTCTCCATAGTCTGATTAGTCCGGACAGGAATGTTTTCCAGTCTTTGCCCCAGCAGCTGAAGAGAAAGGACTCTGGGAGAGCATTGTTTGTTTTCTGCTCCAGAGATCCCCCTTCCCTGTAGCAGATTCCCAGAGGTGCTGGTTTAAAGGCCAGACACAGGATTGTAACTTGTTGAAACCTACTTGAAATGTGTTGAATGTTGTTTGCCATGACTTGGGATATGGGTTGGGTTTTTTTTTCCATCTTGCAATTTATTGAAACTTAAAATTTTTCAATTATATGGCATTTAACAAACACACCCAGTCTAATGTTTTAAGATTGTTCTTAAATTGAAGGGGCAATCACTTGCTCTTGATGATTTCTTTTGTAAATTATGTCTGTTTTCCTGGAGTAATGAGTTGAATGTTCTCAAATACGTTGTACTAGGTTTCTTTTTTTCCTTTCTTTTTTTAATTGCATTTTCTATCAGAAGATCCAGGTTCAAATTCTGACTCTGATGTGCACTTAAATACTGTGACCTTTGGCCAAGTCCTTTTGCTCCTCAGTTTCCATCTCTCTAAAAAGGCCTAAAATATTTTGAAATCCACTTTCTAATTCCAAAGCATAGAGACATATGATTCGATCCTATATTTGATCCTATATGTCACTAGTGGACCTCTGGATCAGAGGTTTTTAACCTTTTTTTTTGTCTTGTGGACTTTTTTAGCAGTCTGGGAAAGCCTAAGGACTTCTTCCTAGAATGTTTTTAGACGTCCAAAGTACAAAACATAGAATAGCAAAGGAAACCAATTATGTTGACATACAGTTGTTATTTGTTTAAGTTCACAAACTGGGTGAAGATTCCCTGCTCCTGAAGAATCCAGTTCATCTCCACAAGCTTTAATTAAATGCCTACTGTGCAAGGAACTATGCTGGGCACTAGGGAGATAAAAGACAAAATGAAGACCAGTCTGAATCTGCCCAATGATGCTTCAGGCAGAGTCATACAATTGTTAATTAAGTGGGAAGTTTCTCAAGTGGTATACTTTCTTGCAATCAACCAGATTATTTTTGGCAAAATTCATCTGGGGGATAAATTTGGGCTAATGTGTTGCTGGGGAATGCTTTCATATTGTACAATGTATTCTTTTATATAATCCTTGTCTAGTGTAATCTTAACTCACAGGAAAACTCTTAATATGCTGCCTTTGAAAGAGCATTTTTATAGATTCAACTGGAGATGAAGATGTTTTCCTGAATGTTTGATATTAAAATCACAGAATGTTAGAGTTGCTGAGACCTTAAGAACATCTGGTCTATTATTTTTCTTTGGTAAAGGAAATTGAAATGCAGAGAAGAAAAGCAATTTAGAGGATTATAAGTATAGAGCTGGAAGGGGCTTTAAGTGTGACCCCTTCATATTACAGATGAGGAAACTGAGGCACAGAGGGTTAAGTGACTTTCCTAAAGGCCACATTCATAATTAGTATTAGCACTGAGACTATAATCCAGGGATCCTGGCTGAATCTCAGTCTTTTGTATCTTCTGTGATATCCTTCAGTCTTGCAACTGTGGAGATAGTCATAGACACTCTTTTTTCCCCAGTATCATATATCAAACACAGTGGGATTTATAATGACTTCAGTTTTGCTTTAGGGAATTGCTCCTGTTTCAGCCCTTGATACTAATGAAGATATTGAGTTTTTATGATTTAACAATCTTTTTAACAGCCTCATTGAAAATAAACAAGCAAAAATCAAACAAGCAAAAATCAAAAGTCAAAACCACTCAATACAAAATCTTGATGAAGTTCTGGGGTCTACCTGTAAAACCTACATATGGATCTGAAAAATAAATTTTGTGGCTTATTATAGAAGAAATTATTTTATTCAATGCTTTCAGTGGAAAACATACACTGCAGAGTCCACAGAATGGCTCTGTCCCAGAACATAATGTACCATATGATGTTCTCTTGATTTTCAATCCTCATGTTTCTTGTAAAAGAAGCATCTCTTCTTCCCTCCTCCCCTCCCCAATCAGTGAGATAAATGAATGACTGACTATTCATATTTAGCATATGAGAATGTTGGAGAGAAAAGGACATTTTTTACATCCAAAATCTGGATTGCTTCTTTTGAGCAGCATTGGGTGAAAGGAAATTCCAAGTTTCTGCATTTCCTCTATCCTCACTAGGCATGGTAGAGATTTTCAGAAAAAGAGCTAAAGATACCTAGGGAGGATATGTTTGCATTCAAATTGGAAAATCGAAGGTCTCAAATCCCATTGGTCTCTTCAAGCTGTGTTTCGATGACAAGGAAGTAACAAGCGATTGGGAGAGAGAAAAGATGGAGTATGGTCATGAAGAGCAATTACTTTTCTATTTTTAATTTGACTTTTGCATGGAATAGAACTCTCAAATGGAAGTCTGAAGACCCAGGTTCATATTTTAATTCTTACTGCCTGTGTGATCTTAAACAATTCATTTCAATTGAACAAGTGACTTCTGATTGTAAAAGCACTGTGCTGGGATTTTCCTAAACCTGACTCCATCACTTTCCTAATGAATAAATTCCATTGACTCCCTATTACTTCTAGAATAAAATATAAACTTTTAAAAACTAGAGCCCAACTGACTTTTCTAGCAACATATCACTCTCCAGTGATATGCACTATGATCCAGTCAAACTGGCCCTCTTATTGTGCTTCGTGCATCATACAGAGCCCACTGCCATCTTTATTTTGGGGTTGGCTGTCCCCATGCCTAGAAAATGCTTTCTTTTCTTCTCTACCTCTTGGTAACCCCACATTTTCTTCAAGTTCCATCTCAAACACCACCTTCTATGTGAAACAATTCCTGATTTCCTAAACTACTGATGTACCATTTCCCTCCCCCAAAATCATTTTGCACCTTTGTATATAACTTTTTTTATATCCATGTCTCTCCAGGTTAGAATAAAAACTCCATGAGAATTAGGACTCTTTCTACTATACTATGTAAAGGCTAAAGAGTTTCTCGATGAAAAAAAAATTTGAAAATTAACTACTGTTCCAAATCTCTCTTTTTATCTCTTTTACCTCCAAGATTTTTATTTTTATATATCTCTAGTGCCCAACATAGTGTCCAGCACATAATCCTTGTTGATTAATGCAAAGCCAAAACAAAGGAATCCAGTGGTTTAAGGAGCATTGACATGTATTCAGATAAATGAGTACAACATACATACAAAGTAATTAATAAAGTAGTTTCAAATGAGTGAGATCAGGGAAGCCTTTGATAGTCATAGCACTTGACCTGAGTTGTGAATAGATAATTTAAGAATCAGAGATAGTTGTAAAATAATAGAAATAGAATAATCTCCAAGTTCTCTGCAGTTCGAATCTTATAAATCTATTATTAAATTTCCTGGACCCTTTCTCATTTTCCCCCCTCATATATTTCCCCTCCTCTCCTGCTTCAAGCATCCGGGATCTAGAAATTAGAAGGAGGTGCCATTTTTTTTTCCTGGAAGATTCCAAGGAGGATCCTCAAAGAAGCTAAATAAATCTCAAAAAAAATCTGAGGACTTCATTTTTGGAACTAGTGATCATGAAGGGAGACTTAGAATCATAGAATCTCATTATATTTATGGGAAATGAGGCTTAGAGGGTTTCAGTTACTTGTTCAAGACAATCTAGCTAGTAAGACCAGAGCTAGAATAAGAACCTGTTCTATTTTGTCTTTTCTTTCATTTAAAAAAGTATGAATTTAAGAAAAATTAAATAAAATTAACATTAACATATCTTTTGTAGAACAGGAGTCTACATGATAATGTGAATTACTAGTATATGGAGACTGCTTTTCTTTTTAAGGTATATTATATATTCAGCAAGTAATTTTCAAAACTCTCTACTTGTTCTGTTCTCTTCCTTTGATACATGTGAGGGGAAAACCTATTTCTACTCCTACTCTCTTTGCCTCACTGGAAAAAGAAAAGGAAAACAAACCCCTTGTAACCAAATTACATTGTCAAGTAAAATAGTTCATACATTGGCCATGTCTAAAAGTGTATAACTCACATTTCAACTGAGTCCATTCTCTCTCTCTTAGGTAGTAAAGAGCATAGTTCATCATTGGTCTTCTGTAATCATAGCTGGTCAGAGTAGTGATCAGAATTCTGAAGACTTGCAATGTTATTGTTATTTATAAACTCCTTTCCTAGTTCTGCTCATTTTACCCTGCCTCAGATCTTTTAAACTTTGCTAGAGAATCTGAAAGGTTTAACCTACAGCACTGTGCCAACACATTATTTGGCCTTCATTTTTTTTGCAAGGCAATGGGGTTAAGTGGCTTGCCCAAGGCCACAGAGCTGGGTAATTATTAAGTGTCTGAGGTAGGATTTGAACTCAGGTCCTCCTGTCTCCAGGGCTGGTGCTCTATCCTAGCCACCCAGCCAAACACATTATTTGAAGGTGAGGAGGGTTCCCCCTTTTCCTTAAACATTGAAGATAGCAATTCCCTTGTTTGTTTTCTTTTCAATTCCAGTTGCCCATCTCTAACTGCCTTCTGGACATCTCTACTTCACAGGTCTTTTAAAGTGAAAAGGATCTCAAGAACTATCTAGTCCAACACTTTCATTTTACAGATGGGAAACTGAGACCCGGAGAGATTAAATGACTTGTCCAACATTACACAACTATTTGTTCCTCTGACTGTTATTGTTGATGTCCTTCATAGCTGAAGAATACCATGGAATCAAATGAATGACTGGCCTGACTTGCACATTATGTTGTTTATAGTGAGGGGAATGCTGTATAAAAAACTTTGTTCTTACTACCTTTTCCAGAACTGTCATTACCTCATGGCATGATCTAGTAAGAAAGAGGATTTCTGGTGATGGCCTAGATGCTGTGGGAATCCTTAAACTTTAGGATGTGGTTCCTTCCCATATCAGTGAAGCACCATAGCCTTTCAGCAACACAGGATAGAACACCAATAGGATGATTTCTTTTTCCACAACAACATGGCTAACCTGTTTCCGAATTGCTCTAATTGTCAATAAGGTGATTGAGCTGCTCTACTCATCCCTGAAACCAATACTCTTCTCCCCCTTCTCTGTCACCCAAACTCAAAGACTTTGATTTCCTGGAAGCTGCCCAGTGGTCATGGGAATAATACCATTGGATTGTATCTGCATAATTTATAGTCAGAACTTCAATGGTATCTGATTTTTGAATCTCTGACTTTAATTCTTGATTAATGAAAACATTCTTGGCAGATGTGTTTGCTCTGGTCCATCTTGCACAGGTCCAAGAATTTCATATCTAACGGCACAATATAAATGGTCCCAGCCCTCTTAATCCAAAACCCAAAAACCACCAAGATAGAACTGGGGTCCTATTCCTGGTTGGTGTGTGAGGGTGACTCAGGTCTGCTTTGAATACTAATTTTTATCCACTTTTATCATTCTATCCAAGAAATGTAACTTGTACTCAGACAAATTCAGAGGAGGAGGCATTCTGAGAGGAGGTAGCTCATCCTTGAGATGAATGAAAGGATTTTCAGAAGTGCAGGTGAGGAAGGAGGAGGAGAAAGTAGATAGGATCCAGGTAGGATAAGAGAATCTGAGTTGTCCCTAGCAAGGGACCTTTGTAATCTGGGACAGAGGCTTCCTTTCTGGGAGGAGGAGTGGAGCCATCCAGCAGCCCCCCAGTTGCTTTCACTTTATCATGATGTTTCACTTGTGCATAGTTAAATTCACCACCTTCATTTTAGTTCCTCTCTTCCTGTAAACTTCCTTTTATCTGTTAACAGTGCCACCATCTTCCCAGTCATCATTCCTTAAACCAAGAACTCATATTGGCTTTTTCTGTTTCCCTTATCTCCCATAACCATTCCTATTAAATCCTCTTTTACATGATTTGGCTTCTTTCTTAAAATTCCCAAAGCCACACCCTTTTTCATCACTTCTTTTAATCTCAATCATTGCAATAACATATTAATTGTTGGCAGTGTTTCCAGTCTCTTTCCTCTTTAATCTCTCCTTTACATAACTGCTAAGTTAATATTTCTAATGCCCAAGGCTGACTGTGACACTTCCTCTCTCAGAAATCCTTACTGATTTACTACTACTACTTCTAGGATAAAACTTGAATTCCTTAGCTTGATATTTGAGACTTTTTACAGTCTGGTTCCAACTTATCTATGCAGCCTTATATTACTTCTCTCCCATCATACACTTTATATTCCAGTCACATTAGATTAGTTGTTCCTAGACATCAACATGCCACCTCTCACCTTCATGCATTCAAATATGCCTTGAATGAACTCTCTCCTCATTGTTCCCTCTCAGAATATTTAGCACCATTTAAAGGCCAACTAGGTACTGTCTCCATCACCTTTTCTTTCTCAATTTTTCCTAGAGTAACTTGGGCTATTCATTTGCTTCTGCCACTGGTATATGTTGTATCTCCTATAGCCAGAATCTAAGCTCTTTGTGGTCAGGGATTCCAGTTAACTCCAGTTTTCTTTCCTATTAACTGCCTAATGCAGAATAGGAATTTCACTCATATTAGTTGTGTTGAAGTGAATTTTGCCTTTTCCACAGAGTAAAACTTGATTCTAAGATGTCTGACTTGTACTCATAACTTCTTCCAGCTGTCTCAGAATTACAACCCTTTGGTTCAGGAAAAGCTAGGTGGAAGAGTGTGATTAGAACACAATAAACACATCATTATGGTGTGAATATGAAAATGCAGGTTCAAATCCTGACTCTGGCATTCACAAGCTATGTGGTGTGGCCAGTAGTTCTCTGGGATTCATTTTCCTCATCTAGTAATCTAGAAAATAGTGATTTGTATTACCTACCTCACCAGATGGTTGTTGATGAAAGTGCTTTGAAAATTATGTAGATCACTTTATAAATATGAGCTGTTATTAATCATATTAATCCATCAAAGATCTATGATTTTTTTTGGCTTGGAAATTTCCTTACCAACAAAGATTTCCACCCATTTATAATTCTTAGAATTATTGCTTGAGTCTCTGAGAGGTTGTGTAATTTTCCCATGGAAATAATAGCTCACATTTATGCAGTTTTCAAAATATTTAACATCCATTATCTGATTTGATTCTCAAAACTACTCTGTTAAGTGGGTACTATAATCATCATCTATAAGTTCAGCATACAAGCTCATTCAGCATCACACATCTGAAATCAAATCCCTTGCTTTAGCCAGTTGGTCATATTTTAGTATCACTAGGGAAAGTAGCTTCTTCATTTTCACATACCACAGAAACATCTATAGAAGAGCTGCTTAATGTTGATATCATGGAGAGTAAATGATGACATATTTCTAAATTATTTTGTTTTATTTAAAAGAAATGACTCTTGAGTCAGAGACTCCCTAGAAATAAACTACTCTCTACAAGTGTCCAGTCTTTCGGGAAATGGAATAAGTCTTCAAGGCCACTAGAATCTCAGGCTCCACTCAAGATGAAATTCACTGGCTGGAGTTACCTAAGCAGATTTCCATTGCTTCTGGTTTCTGTCACTTGGAAATACCATGAGACTAGCTTGTCTTGCAGTATTTTTGGTATTTCCTCTTCCTGTCCCGCCCTACGTCAGGAAGTTCGAAGGTGTACTAAGTTACTAAAACAAAAATAAATGCTAGCAACTGATTTCCTTCCATACAAGAGATTTGGATTGGATGCTAGCTTAAGTTAAGAGAAAAATCCAGTACTTGTTAGGAACATTTATTAAGGACAGAAACTAGATGGAATCACCTACATTGTAGAATATTGGATAAAAAGATGGATAGAAATATACTGGGTGCTAGACTTCTACTATGTCAGACAAGAATGGATCTGAGAAATCATCTAACCCAACAGATGAGGAAATTAGAGTCAGAGTTTATGTGACTTACCCAAGGTCATATAGATAGTGTAATACAGAGTTAGAATTGAATTGTCATGCCTAAATGCTGACAGGATCCTTCACTAGGATCTTGTTTCCACTTGTATTATAAAGACCAATCATTTTTATAAAAACAAAAACAAAGGTCCAGATCTTTGATTTTGTTTGAGTGGAGAATGCAGGATGTAGACTACTCCCTTCCAAACTGCCCTACCCCACCATGTGAATAATCTATTCTGTACTGGTAGCTTTTAAGCTGGAAAATCCTGGATTTGTCTTTCCTCTGAATTTACTACCTATAAGACCATGGACAAATCATTTTACTCCTTCATGTATCATTTATCCATTATTCTCTGAAGCCTATCATGAGCAAAGAGAGTTGATATCAATTTGGACCAGTATGTTTAAATTTAATACTTTGATTTTTATTACAGGGATTCAGGCTCAGTCAATATTTTTCTATGCTTATAATCAAGGCCCAAGTTCTTAGAACACTAATTGTCCTTCCAAGTAACAGTAGCTGGGGAACCTGGGTGAATTTGTTTATTGTTCTTCCTCAGGCAGACATTTACATTTATGCAAAGATAAGGTTCAGAAAAAGTAAACAATGCTTATTATGTAGCTAAAACAATGCCAGATCCTCCCTATATATCTTTCCCCAATACAAACATACTTACATACTTAGTTCAAGGGCACAGTGTTTAAGTTTATCCTTGTCCTGTGATCTCAGAGTTTTGGGAAACTCCCCATCAATACCTATCTGCAACTGTTTTTCAGATTTTGGATTTGATATTTATCCTTTCTTCTGGAAGAAGTCATGACATCAGGAAGGTGATGCCATGACAAGCACATGAATTGAATTTGAATGAAGTGATTTGCCCAAGGTCATACAGCTAGTAAGTGTCAAATGTCTGAGGCTAGATTGTTAGAGAATCACCTGAATCACTGTGATGTTTTGAGGTCAGCCAGTCAATCTGTGTGAGAGGCAGAACTAGATCTCAGATCTTCCTGATTATAAGGCTGCCTCCCTTTTATTGCCTCTTGTTGCCTCTCTTTCTGAATAATAGTGCTTTCAAATTTGGTGGGTTTTTTTTTTTTTTTACTACAGCTCTCAATCTCTTTATCCATTTTTACTTCTCACTTGAAGGCCAGACTTTCCAGTTTCTGTCAGTATTCTCCCTTTCTTTTCTTGTTGATTTTGGCATTTCTGAATAAATGACTTTGGCAGGCTGTTCCTATGCTTCAGAGGAGATTATCCTCATGAAGTAAAAATCACAATATGTTTAAAAGAAAAGCAAATTCCAAAGCAGGATAATGAAAATAAAAACATTCAATTTGACATTTATCAAATGCCTGATTCAATTTGATGCAACAAATATTTATTGACCACCTGCTACGGGCCCAGTTCTAATAATCAAGACTGTATAAACAATAGTTCAGTGGTTCTCAGAGTGTGGTCCAGAGAGTTTCCAAGCCTCTTTCAGGAGGTTGTGAGGTTAGAACTATTTTCATAATAAGGCTGTGTGTTTTAATTCTTAATACAGTAAATGTTGATAGATGTAAGCCACAAATACAAAAACTGGGCAGGAGGAGGGGAGGGATTTCAATAATTTGTAAGAGTTATGTTCATCTAATTCAAGCATAACCTCTCCTTACCACACGTTCTACAGATAAAGAAACTGAGGCACAGGGAGGAAATGTATCTTTCCCAAAAAAATCACACAATTACTATATGTACTATATATCAGTAGCCTGTCAAAAAGGAAGCTTTTCCCTAAAACCAAAATATTTGAGAATTGCTGACGCAGCAAGATGTAGGCTGGGTCCCTAAGTAATTTACACTATATGCTGGAGCAAAATTTATTCACTTAAAGAAATTAGAGATTAGAAAAAGTTTTGAATAGTGAATCTTAAAACCTGGATTCTAATCTTAGGTCATACATTTAAAAGTCATATTAATTAAAGCTCTTTACTTAATGTCTATGAAAGAAGGAAGGAAACAAACCTTTATTAAGGACCTATTATGTACTGTGTTTTTAAAGATTATCTCATTTGCTCTTCCGGTAACCTGCAAGAGATTTACAGTCCTTATTCTCATTTAACAGTTGAGAAAATGAGGCAAACAGTTTAAGTGACTTGCCCAGAATCACATTATTAAAAGTAATAGAGGCTGGATTTGAACTCAGGTCTTCCTGATCATGCCCAGTACTCTACCTATTGTGTCTCCTAACTGCCTCTTGGAGGTTCAGTTTTCTCAAATGTAAAATAAACTGACTAAACTGAGGTTAAGAGAGACTAAGTGATTTACCCAAAGTCACATGATATTAATAATGATACTGATGATGATTATTATTATGACTAATATTTAGATAATTTTTTAGGGTTTGCAGAACACTATCCATATAGCTTCTCATTTGATCCTCACAACCCTGTAAAGGTAGGTACTCTTATCAACTCCATTTTACTCATGAGAAAACTAAAGCTGAGGTTCTAAATGACTCGACAAGGGTCACAGAATTACTAGGCAGGATTTGAATTCAATTCTTCTTGATTCCCAATCCTATCCTCTACACCAGTGGAAAAAAGGTAAAAATCTATAGACCTAGGAATCAATACATCTGACTTCAAATTTTAGACTACTCACTAGCTATTTGATTCTGAGCAAGTCACTTTAACCCTATCACAATCTTTTTATTTGTAAAATGAGGGAATTAGATTAGATATTATATTGGGTTTCTTTCAGCTCTAATATTCTGTGATATTCTGATTCTCTTAAATAACAGGGATGGAATTTTATGTTGGGTCTTTATATCAGAATCCAGTACTCTTTCTAACACCTCTGTTAGAATGCCCAGATGTAAAGGTAGCCATTGAACGTATTAATTGACATACAGTCACTGAGGAGTTCAGCAGATTGACTGGTCACCTGAGGAATAAAAGATGAAGAAATATTTGATTGGGAGATTCGTTCAGGAAAGATCCATATGGTAGGGACCTGCCTAAGGAGGACAGATCTATGCAGGCTGCCCTAGTTGAGGGTCTGGCTCTGGCCAGCAAGAGCACCCTAAATAGGGAAAAGTGTTAGCATCAGGGTGAAATTTGTCAAAAGGGGGTGACAGACGGTTATCTCAGAAAAAGACATTGAGAATTCAAGAATCTAGCAGGAAAAGCACTGTACTGAGAGAGAGAGAAAGAGAGAGATCAGTGGATAGGTAGATGGATACATACAAACATACATACATACAAAGATATGTATATGTATATGTATATACACACACACACACAGATTCAGAGAGATATGTAGCTACAGAGATAGGCACATACAAACAGCATTTATTCATTTATTTTAATAACTAGCTAGCTAAGTAGGTAGTAGGTAAAGTGAACATTTATTAAACCTCCTTTCTGACAGACTACTGATATATAGTACATATAGTAATTGTACTATCAATGACCTGTGTGATTTTGGTAATGATACATTCCCTCCCTGTGTTTCAGTTTCTTTATCTATAGAATGTGTGGTAAGGAGAGCCTATGCTTAAATTAGACAATTGTTAAACTCCCTGCCAGTTCTAAAGTTCTTTAAGTCCATAATGCTTGTTGAACACAATATTTGGGGGGGTGGAGTAAGTATAACAATATCCAAAGAAACTCCCAACATTATCCTTAGCCCAAAGTTAATCCAATAACATTTATTAACAATTCCTTTGTCTGACTGTATACATACATGCCCTGGGGTGGGGTGAGGTATTAGAATTTAACCATAATTTTTCAAATATCCAGAATGTTTTAATGCTTACAGATGTACATTGTTTTCCCAGAAAGGACTACTGCAAGTATCCAAGCAGGAAACCTGAAGCATCCTACCATAAGCTTTTGGGGACATCCAAGTCAATATAGTTTTTCATTTTGGCTTCTTTCTTCTTCTTCTTTGCCTCTCTTTTATCTCCAAGTTATATGGCAGCTTTTCTCTTTCATACCAAGTCCCCACAAAAATTCAGTTTTGTCCCCCAAAACAGTCTATAACAACAAAAAAGACCCATCACCAAACTCTGAGATGAAGGAAGGAATAAATGAAATGGTTCCTGAAAATATTTGGGCTATGGAAGAAGAGACAGAGGGGTTCTCCTAAAAAATAATTTAGGCAGAGGATTGTTATTATGAAATGCTCTTCAGTTGTGTATTGCATTGGTTTGTTTAACATAGTCTAGTCTAAAATAGAATCTTAAATATTGGGTCCTTAAGCTGGAAATCTAGTATACAGTGACACATCATTCATTCAGTTAATACATTAACAATTATTTATTTAGCTAGACACTGTGCTAAGTTCTGGGGAATACTAGACAAAAATGAAATAATCCTTGCCTTCAAGGAGTTTACTGTCTAATTGGGAATTCATTCAAGAATTCAGTGAGCACTTTTTATAAAACATAATATCTGCCCTCAAGGAATTCATAATCTAGATTGAGAGAAAAGATTTAGATCCATGAAGCTTTTAAATGATGATTTACAGGCATTATGTGATTAAGTAGAAAAAATAAAAAGTTGACAAATATTGTAGGATTTCAGGTGAGAGAGAGATTTCTTCAGGCTGAGAGGTTGAAGCAAGATTTGAACCCCCTTTCTTTCTGACTCCAAGTCAATTATCTAATCCCTATTTGTGATTTCCAAGGTGCTTGACATATATTATCTCAATTATTGCTCTTAATATTTTAGGGTCTCCTCATCTCTGTGAAGCCTTCCCTGACTCATAAGATTCCCTCCCTCCTTCAACACTTATTTGCCACTCATTTGGCATTTACCATGTACTGCCTAGTTCTCTTAGTTTTCTTTACATATTTAGAGGTTTTATTTCCTAAGCTATATATAAACTTCTTTTGGCAAAGACTGTATATTATATGTAATACTCTTCCATCTCCCCCACAGTATCTAATATAATGCTTGTTTACAATGGGATTCATTAGATGATTATGATTATGATTATGGATACAGTTACAGGAAGGTAAAATCTGTGTCTTTGTAGGACTTTCTTTTATTAGTGTTGTGTTCATAAATTGACAGGAGAAAAGAAAGGGAAAGAATGATTGACAAACAGAGAAGGGGCCTATAGGGGTGAGGTTAAGGGACTCCTGAGCAGGTGCTTTGTAGAGATAGATTAGTTAAGCCCATGTGAGTATGTGGTCAAGCTGGGAAAGTAAGGGTGTTAGGAGACTTGAGAAGGTTAATGTAACCAAGTTGAAGCTTTCAGCATGCAGGGCCCAGTAGGAGGTTCTGTGATATTCAATGCACTCAGGTTTTTGCATATTGACCTCAGCAAATTGCTACAAGGATTGACTCTTTATCCTAGCAAGAACCCTCCTTCAAGCCCTCCTAGATCATAATGAGAGCTGACATTTCTCTAGCACTTTTACATTTACAAAACATTTTACATTCATTATCTCATTTGATCTTCAAAGCAACCCATTGAGGTAGAAACAACAAGGTGTTACTTTGCCCATTTTACAGATGAGGAAATTCATTACTTGTTCAACCCAAAGTCACATAGCCAATAAGTGATGGAGCTAGGGTTATCTTAATGTTTATATTACATCATTTATTACTTAATGTTTTATTCTGTAATTCAATGTGTCAACTTCTATAGAAATGGGGGCTACCAAATCACACATATATACCCTGTAAAGGTTACATGTTGATTTAGAAAATCACACATGCTTCTATATTTCATTTTTATTAATATGCCAAGACATAAGAACTACATTTTTTTTTAGTTTTTTTTGCAAGGCAATGGGGTTAGCTGGCTTGCCCAAGGCCACACAGCTAGGTAATTATTAAGTGTCTGAGGCCGGATTTGAACTCAGGTACTCCTGACTCCAGGGCTGGTGCTCTATCTAGTGCGCCACCTAGCCATCCCTAGAACTACATTTTGATCTGTTTTGGGTTGCATTCAACAAAATTGTAGGCTGTATGTGGTCAGTGGGTCACATACTTTTCATTACTATCTAATTCATAGATAGGATAGCAGACTATTAGAGCTATAAGGGAATAATGATGATGATGATTAAAATGATGTTGATATCTAGCATTTATAAAGTGCTTTATAAATCTTATTTAATTTTATACTCATGACATTCCTGGGAGCTTGATGCTATTATTATAACCATTATATGGTTGAGGAAAAGTAGATTAAGAGAGGTTAAGTAATTTATCAAGGGTCAAACAGGTATCATTTGTCCAAACCAGATTTGACCTCAGATTTTCCTGATTCTAAGTCTAGAACTATCTATTTACTGTGCCACCTAGCTGACTCTACATTATTTATCGATGAGGAAACTCAGGTCCAGAAAGATAGAGTCCCTTGTCCAAGAATATAAATTTTATTAAAAGTAGAGTCAGGACTAGAATCTAGGCTTAGGACCTCATGATATTAGTCACAGAATCTCAGAGTTAGACAGGAACTCCAAGACCAGCTAGTCCAATCTGTACTTGAATAAAAATTTTTACCTGAATTAGAATGTAATTGAAAAATGGCCACTGAGTCTTTGTTGAAGATTATTATAGAAGAACCCATTCTATTTCAAGTCATTCCATTCCACTTATAGAGTCATTCTAATTGTTAGAAAGTTTTTCCTTTTGTAGCCCAGTCTTTTCTTGGCATGCCCAGTTTGCCTAATATGGAGTCCACTCTCTCTATCATCTGTTGTGTGGATGGGGTTGAGTAGGTTCCATCTTAGGCAAATTGAGCATGCTTAAAAGAGCCCTCAAGGATGCTCCATGTTAGAGGTGGGAATGCCCAGAGAAGCTCAAGTTACACATATCAAATCTAAATTTGACTGCAATTTTTATTCAATACTTCTTTTTTGGACCTTTGAAGCTAAACAGATCAAATCTAATCTCTTTTTCTAAGTGAAAGTGCTTCAAGTACTTGAAGACATCTAGCATCTCCAATTCCTTTAATCAGAGCTCCTAGGACATAACTCAAGGCCCTTCATTTTTTCCTTTTGATAAATAGTGAGTTTCCCCTTAACCACAGGTTTTCACATGAAGGCTGCATGACTACTTATTGGAAATATAGCAGAGAAAATTTCTCTTCAAGCAGAAATCAAAGTAGGGGATCTCTGGGGAGACTTCCAACCTTGATATTCTTGTTTCCACCTTCTGATTTCAAGTTCATTACCTCATGTTAATATGTCATCTTTCCAACTGGATCAGAAGCTCCATGAGAACATGGACTTGTATTTTTTTATGCCCTTCCCTTAGCATTATCTAACAATGTTGGACATATCATGAATACTCCATAAAGACCTATAGAATGAGGATCAAGTAGAATTAACTACAAGGCTAGTTACAGAACACTGTAGTCTCATTATAACTCAGAACCACATGTCCTTCTGATAAAGCCATGACCCCTAAACTGCATCTCATATATTGTATGTAACCCCAGTTATCCAGCACCTTTAGGTCTCCAGAAGCAAATACTTTTCACAACCTTAGTACAGTAGAATTTCTATATTACCCCCACAACACAGTTACCACTGCTGAAGGAGAGCAGTTTAAAGGAAGACTCTGTGGCATAATGGAAAGCCTACTTGTTTTAGCACTTAATCATATCCTGTCTGTGTTGTTATTTTAAATTTGTGTGTTTGTCTAGTCTCTGCAGATAATATGCTGTAAGATCCGTGAAGGAAAGAACCACAATTTATGCTTTTTAAAAAGTGGCCCCATAATGTCTAGCATAGTACTGAGACTATAATAGGTTTCCCATAAATAGTTTTTGAGCAAATGAGTGAATAGGTTGATTATGGTGACACATATTTGCAATCCCTGCTACTTATTGGGCAGGCTCAGGTTGGTGGGTCACTTGAACTAAGGCATTATGAGCCACAGTAGGGCTAAGGGCAGTCAGGGGTCTGCACTAAATAAAGCACCAATATGGGGACCCCCATTCCTAAAACCTGGAGGAGTCTATCAAATAAGGGTAACCCCTGATTGGAAATGGAGCAGGGTAAAATTCTTGTGCCAATCAGCAATAATCTTAGGCCCTTGAGTGGCCTCTGTACTTGCAGTCTGTCCTAGATAGGGAAACCCAGTGTCTACAAAAAAAAAAAGGCAAAACAAACAAAAAACCCAGAATGAATGATATGAATTGATCCAGGAATTAGAATTTTGGAAAATCTGATATTAGAAATTGATTCATTTTAAAGATGAGGAAAATGAGTCCCAGAGAGATAAATTATAAAACACAAGATTTAGGTGAAAGTATCTGGTATGAGCAATATACAAATGGCATTATAATTTGAACTACAATTACATAGGAGTGATCCAATAGTGTGGCATGGAGAAGATGGGATCTTTTGTAAGCTTGGGTTATTAAACAAAAATTCCAAGGGGGAGCTAGTATAATATGATCTAGACCTTGAAAGAAAGCATTCCTGAGGTAGAGATGGAGGAAGAATCCATTTGACACATAGCAGATAGTGTGTCCAATTGTGTCAAGATAGGAAATAGAAAGCTAAAAAGGAAGAAAAGCAGATAGTTCATTTTTATTGGAGCAAAGAGTGCATTAGGGATCTAGTGTGGAATGTCTGAAAGGTAGGTTGAAGTTAGATTTCAGAGTGCCTTGTAAGCTAAGGTAAGATTTTGTGTATTATTCTGTAGGCAATGGGGAGTCATTCTGTAGGCAATGGGAGGCATTGTCATAATTAGACCTAGGCATTGGGAACATTATTCTGACAGGTCCGTGAAGGATGGATTTTCAAAGGGAGAAATGGAAGTAGGGAGAGCAATTAGGAAGCTAGGATAATAGTCTAGTCAAGAGGTGTTGATGGGTTGTACCAATGGAAATGGAAAGGAAGAGATGTATTCAAGAGATTTTGCAGAAGCACAATGAACAAGATTTGCCAGCTTATTAGTTATAGAGGATCAGGAAAATGGAAAAACCAAAGATGACTAATGTTTTCATCCTGGATAGCTAGGGTCCTTCTTTGGTATATAAGATATGTCTAATCTATGGCCCAGGTCCTTTTCTCTACCTCCCAATCCCACCTTCTCCAAAATCTGAGCATAAATTAAACAGATTCAGTCATGGGAGTTATTCCAAAAGATGAGTATCACTTTGATTTGGTATACCCTTTCTCAGAGTTTACCTAGGAGATCTTCAAATAAAGCTCATGAATGACACATGGCTAGGTTTCCACAATTGTGAGCAGCAGAGTCCTTTGCTTCCAGAAGAGAACTTGATGTAACAAATGCATTTTGGGTAAAAAAACAGACTATTTCACCCCATGGAAAATGCAGTGAAAGCAAAGGATTCACAGGAACCCATAAACCATTATGGAAAACATATAAGATTCTCCAGGTAATTCATGAAATCCAATCCTCCTCCTTCTTTGGGGAGTCCTGCTTTTCCATCATTCTCCTAGGGTCATTCTGGCTCAGTGATGCCCCATGTTTTGGTCTTCCCTCAGAGGGAAACTGAGCATGAGGTTGATTGAGATGCAGTCCCCTGTTATGCAGTGAATCTCTCTCCCACAGTGACTAACTGCTTAAGAAATCTCCCTTCTCTGATTGGAAGACTAGATTCTGATATCACATTTTCTAGGAGATTCTCCTTTTCCAGCTAAGAGGGATACTGGAATGACATCATCTATGGACAAACCTCTGGGACATGTGACTTGTTTATCTTTTACAGAATACTTCAGTACTGCCCCAGTGGCTGCCACCTTTTAGACTGGGTAGTTCTGTCTTACAATCTTTGTAATGCCATATGCTTAGAAAGGGAACAGAAAGATAAAAAGCAGCCAAGAAATCAATAGTTCTTTGGTTGAGCATATATATTGCCTATGTTCTTCTGCCTTAAAGCTGTTATTAACAACTAGTGGGAGTGAGGATTGAGGAGAAGAAATGCTTTTTGAACCCCCAACTACCCACCCTCCCTTCTGTAAAAAGGAGCAAGGGAGACATTGCCAAAAAAACCTCAAGTATTGATCAAGTCTATATGTTAATAAAAAGGTTCTTCCAACAGAGTCCATCTTCTCAAGAATATGAGTCAACCAGTTCATTTTGGAGCAGCCCTAGAAACAAAAACTTAATCATTTGTTATCTTTCATCCAGTGGCAAGATATGGATTAGGATTAGATGACCATGGATGCAGTGGGAGACCTTGCCCTTAAGTCCTTTCCCAGATAATCAGTTTGACTGAGGCAACACCCATTCAGTGATAAAGGCTAGGTAAGAAATAAGATAAATAATTTTGCCTAGTCAAAAAAAAATCAATCTGGAAGGGGAAGACTTGCAGGGTTTCTGGCCAAAACAGAAAAAGTTGCTATTTACACTCACTCTAAACCATTAAAGCCCAAACAGTGCCCAAGAGAAGCTTGGATTGGGACCTTTTCTGGGTGCTGAAAGTAAATATTTAATTAAATAAAGGCATAGTAAGATCTTTGGGATTTTCTTGCTAATGAAAATCAATTTTTATCTCTTTTGATCCTCACAGTAAAACTCTGAGAGATAAATGCTATTATTTTCTCCATTTATTTTCCCCATAAATATCTGTGGGAATTTGAACTGAGATCTCTTTCACCCTGGTAAGGGATTTGTTCTAAGCCTTCATGGGAAGAATATGGAGACAGAGAGAGAGAGAGAGAGAGAGAGAGAGAGAGACAGAGAGAGACAGAGAGAGACAGAGAGAGACAGAGAGAGACAGAGAGAGACAGAGAGAGACAGAGAGAGACAGAGAGTAGAACAGTCAGATAATATAACATCCAGGCAAATTGTGACTAAACATCCTTGCATCATTCAAATGGTCTTTTTTTACTGAACAATACCTACACTAAGAGAGTGGATTGCTGTTTCCGTCTCTGCTCCCCCTGTCAGAGCTAGCAGGGAACTCTGTTTCCACAGAGGAAACAGGCCAACTCTGGAATGTACCAAGCACACAGAGTTCTTTTTAAGTTCAAATGAAAGGACACCTGGGAATTAAGCTGAGTTCTTCAGTCATTTTCCATTGGGAAATTGAAACAAGCTATTACCCTTATGGGTATTTGTGTTGTGCCTTAAAATGCCTTTTGAATCCAACTCATACAGACTAGAGAAATATTCTCATGCACCTATATGTTAAACAGACAAGATGCTAGATAAATGTTGATTTGAATCAGGCATCACAATCATAGAAAGTCAGGGCTAGAAGGGCCTCTAAAAATCATCTAGATCAAACCATTCATTTTATTTTTTTTTATAATGAATTCACGAAGGGATAAGCAAAAGACCCACCCTCTCCCATCCCCACCCCTTACCCCACCCCCACTCCCATCTCTATTCTGGTCTTTGTTAGGGAAGCAAGTGACTCAATCTAAAAGGACTTTGATATGCTATAACTTTGAGTCACCCTCCTGTCCATCCCACTCCAGTCTTCCTCTCCTTCCATACACACCTGCATTCCTGTCTCAGGCTGGGGGACCAAGGGAGCAGCTATGGTTGCCTACGGTCATCCCATAGTGATAAACTCATTAATATTGTGCCACATGTTTCCTGGCAAGTGACCTGGGTACAGACAGGTTCAGCCCTCCCTAGAATCTGTTCTAGCCAGGGCAGACCAGAGGTTCTGCTGTGAACCTTCTTGTGACATCCTTCTCCAGTTATGAATGTTTCAATATAAAAAAGAACAAAAAAGAGAATTGAAACCATACATTTCCATTTTGAAGGGGGTTTTTTATTACAGTTTACATTAAATTTAATACTGGAGTAACAAAATTGCCCTCTGAGTTCCCTTCTGAATTTTTTTTGCAGTGTTCTGTGTATTTTAACTGATTAATTCTACCTCTCTTCTTCCCTCTTTTCCTTTTTCCTTCTCTTTCTCTTTCCTTCCTCTCTCCTTCCTTTCCTCTTAGTTTTCTTCCTTCTCTCTCTCTCTCTCTCTCTCTCTCTCTCTCTCTCTCTCTCTTTCTCTTCTTTCTTTGCTTCTGCAAATCTTAAAAATTTAGGGTTAGTGTAAAATGAAAGAAAATAAATTAGCCATAAAGTTTATTCTTTAGGATTTATCAAGAAACTTATAGGTGGAAGACATCTATATAAGAGGACTACCCAGAGCAAGAAGGAGAAAGCAGGATACAAGAGCAAGGAAAAGCAAACCTCCCAGGAGGTCCATCTATTTAGGCAGCACAAAATTTCATCAAAGAGATTTTATACCAGGCTATCTTGTCTAAGGGAGGATGCTTTCTTTCCTGCATTAAAGTACCAGGAGTCAGGACAAGTTTTCCTTTTTAAATCATTTGCCTTCCTGAGTTTGGAATTAACATATGGAGAGATAACATTCCAAACATTCCATTCTTTCAATAGCTAAGAAATCCACCTTTGATCCTGAATATAGTCTGAACTTAGTATACTTCTTCCCTTCCTCCCTCACTCCTTCCATTGCTTCTTCTCTCTTCTACTCCTTATTCCTCCCTTTCTTCTTCCCTCTTTTCATTCCCCCTTCCCTCCCTTTCTTACTTAGTTTACTTAATGCTTACTTAGTTCAGAACCTTGCTCATTGTAAACACTTAAATGTTTGTTGAATGAACAAAAGTTACTGGCCTGCCCTCTGAATATATGTAGTGTGGACTGAGGACCCAAATGACTTGGGAGGAGAAAGTGAGAATGCTGACTTTGCAAAGGACTCCCCAACTCAAATCCAATTCACTTGCTAGCTCTCTTCTCTGATGTCACCATCTTCTTCAAATGAAGGACAGACTTTCAGTCCAATCAGAATGCTTGTTTTCTGTTTCCAGCCTAAGTTACAACTGAAATCTTGGAGGGGGGAAAAAAAATCACATTTCATGAAAAAATTAAAATAGGAAAAGCTTCATTTTTTTTTTAAATGGAAGTTTGTCAGAGCATTCAAATTTAATCTATTGTACCTATGAAGAGTAAGGATACTTTGGCAATAGATGTCTTGAGGTTACAGGTATTTAATCATGGGGTTCCAAGGTTATAGTGACCCCATGAGCTATGTTTAGGAAAGGCTTTCTCTTACAACATCTAATCAGAGACAGAGCAGAGATCACAATTTGGGTGGAAATGAATTTAGAACACATGATCAGTTTCCTGGAATTTTGTACCTCCCCAGTGCAAAAAAAAAATGTTTTTAGACTTAAACAAAAGTTTTTTCTGATTTTTTTCTTTATCTTTTCAGGGTTCTGGGAATGGATTTGGGTATATGGCTAATTATATGTTCCAAACCACTCATTTTAAAGATAAGAAAACTAAAGCCCAGAAATGAAAAGTTATTTGCCTAGTATTGCAAACATGGCCAAGTTGGGATCGGACTCAAAATCTGATGGCAAGACGAAGCTCCTGCAGTCAGTGATTTTTGAAAGATCATGGAAAAGTAGAGAGATGCTGCAGAAGTAGAGAATAGCACATATTCTGATTTACAAATGAGGAGGAACTGACATCTGAAGAATTGCATGAATTTGACTGCAATTTTTTTTTTGCAAGATTCTAAAATGATAGACTACAAACTCCTTCAGAGCAGGCTGGGACTGTTTCTTTTTTCTCTTTGAGTTCCTACCTTCCTTCACATAGTAGTGAATCCCTCAACCAATCAATAAACATTTATGCAGTAAATACTCTGTTCTAGAAACTTAATAAAATGATTGTAGATCAACTGAACCAGTGGTTGAATGTTACCCTCAAAGTCGTGCAAAGCCCCAGATATATGTTTGAATGTGTTTAACATTTGTATCAACAATTTGTATAAAGATATAGTCACTCTTCAAAACCCCTTCTTCCATGTCCCCCTGTCACCCTCCTTTACAAGATCCAAATCTGTATCTTAGTATCTAAGTACTTTATTGACCCAAGAGAGGCCCAAGTAAAAGTTACAGGGGCATGGATTTGATGTGCAGGGATAATTCAAGTCCCTCTTAGTATCTTAACATAAGATTAATGCAGTCATATTAATTAAGTCATACTCTAATCTCTTTTCACACTGTTCCTGGTATTGTCTCCTCTATTCTACCTCAAATGTCATGAAATTATTCTTCCCTGAGGTCCAGACTTTTTAGTTCTTATCTTTTCATTCATGACTCAAATACTTCAACTAATCTATGATCTAATGAATTTGGGAGTGTCCTCCAACTCAGGTTATTCTCATTAACATTACATTAACTCAACCCCTACCCCTTTCTCTAGGCAAAAGTTAGTCCCATACAGTCAGAATTCATCTTTGAGCTCATGTCCTGGTCATCTTACCAGTAATAATAAATCTTGCTCATTTTCCTTTTTTCCTCTCTCCTCCTTTCTCTACTTATCACAGATAATCAGTCCTCAGTCTTTAAACTGTTGCAACATCTTCCAAACAAGGATTAGAGAGGGAGTAGAAACATGACTTCCCTTAAGTTACCAGGTGCCTTATCTTTCTGTATCCTTGAAATGGAGTAAATTCTTGTCCAGACACAGATCATTCTGTCTCTTAGCCAATTCAACCATTTTATTACCATAACACAGAGAGGCCATGTTTGTCAAATTTGTAAATAGTAAAGCTGGTAGATCTTGACAAACTGGAACATCAGACTGAATCTCTTAAGACCAAAATGAATAGAGATAAATGTAAAGTCTTGTTCTTTGGTTCAAAGAATCAACTTAATAGGTGTAAGATGGTGGCATACATATCCATTCTTCTGGAAAAGGTTAGGAGTTTTAATGGATTATAAGGTCAGTGCAAGGGTCAAGGTCAATACATATTAACAGCTCTAAAAAAGCTATCTCAGTCTTAAGTTATGTTAAAAGAAGTTAAGGGAGGTGATAATCCTTCTGTGTTCTGCCTTGATTTGATTACATTCTGAGTATTGTGTTTAGTCTTGGGATCTACTTTTAGGGAAGATATTGATAAAAGGAAGAAAGTTAAGTGAAGAACACCAAACATTGTCAAGTGTCTCAAAGTGATGCCTTTGAAGATTGATAAGGGACCAGGGATGCTGACCACCCTGAAAAAAAAAGATTAGGAGGAGAGAGAGATTCAGGGTCCTATAAAATCCCTTCAGGGATTCAAATTTGTTTTCTGTCAGCCCCAAGGCCAGAAGCAAGAGCAAATGGAAGTATTTGAGAGACAGATTTGAGTGTGATGTATCTAAATGTGGAACTGGTTATTTCAGGAAGTAGTGAGTTCCCTTTCACAGGAGGCCTACATGCAAAGAATAATCACTTGATATTTTGTAGGATTTAGATTGAGAGAGAAGGATTCCAGTGGCTCTTCCAATTCTGAACTTCTCTTGTTCTAGGAAAGAAAATCACTGCATTTTTCATTAGTCAGATGTTGACTTCCTTATTCTAAACAAGCCTACTTAGTAGCATTTTGCAAACAGAAAGCAAAACAATTGGCAAGAGAAGTATTACAGGTATCTGTTTTATATGTATTCTTGTGTCTTTGTATTGCTTTCTATATTTATGTGCTCCAAAAATCCAAGTGGGACCCTATTTTCCCCATCTGTTACAATGGCAGTAATTTCTGGAACTTAATGGGAAAGTGCTGAACTCTGATAAGATTTAAGAGAGAGAAATTTGTTATCTGAAAGGGAATTGTCTCTTTTAAAAAGTTAAATGGCAACTAAGAAATGAAACAATGCAAAGCTGAAATATTTGTAGCAGAACTATTGACTAATTATCAGTTACATATGGTAGAAAGAGAACTAGATCAGGGAGTTCTGCCTTCAATTATATATGTGTAAGGATGGCTTTGAACATCCAGCAAATGAGATGCTCTCTCCCTAATTGTCCCACTCTCCAGATCCACCTGTCCTTACACTGTGCTCTCTGAATTATTTATCCATAAATAACAAAGCACCTCATTTCATGGATGCTTAGACTAAATGGTCTCTGACAGTTTGTTTTGTTTTTTGATGTCTGCCATGGCATGTTTTAAGATCTCCAGCTCTAACATTTAATCTTATTTTCTGTTCTATGAAAGATATATTAGGGGAAAGAATAGTGGATTTTGCATCAAAAGAGAATTGGGTTTGGCGAGAATTACTTGGGCAACCATTAGTACAAATCCATTCAGTTCTCTGTGCTAGCCTCTTTGCTCCTGGCATTTTCCAGGAAACCCTGGGATAACTCCAGATTCCAACACCTTGAAACCTTAGCTTCTTTGCTTCAGACACATCCAAGGGTACCCTGTATCTTTCTCAGATACAGCCCACCAGTGTTCCAAACACTGCCCTTAAACAGTTTTGGATCCAGGTTGTCTTTCTTTGACCTCTTTCTTTGCCAGTGTTCCAAAGACCCTTTTTTTCAAACAGTCCTACTTCAAATTACAAGGTCTTGCCTCTCATCAGGACTTTTCCTGAACATACCCTTACCTGCTCCTTGACAGCTGTAAATTGACTTTCCTGGCCTGAAGCTTGAATCAGGATTTTGAATATTCTAAATAACCTGGCTCAATGCATTGTTTTCCTTCTACAGATGCTAAACCTGGACTTATTCCTCAATGAAGGCTTACATTTACTGCCTCATATTCTCCCTACCAAGTATTTCTGAACCCTTTGCTTTCTTATTACTTATTTCCATCCCTCCCTACCTGCTACTTTATTTCTGTTCCCCTTAATGTACCCCATTCTCCCCAAATTTTCCACTCCAAATCTACCTGCCCCTTACACCGTGCTCTCTGGAATCCTGATTTATAGTAAAAAAAAAATGTAAACATTTTCTTTTCCCATTCTCTGAATTTTCTGGCACTGAGACCTAAATTCCTCTTGATAACACTGGGCCCTGGATCCCATTTCCAGCACTGTTTAAACTAGCACTCATTTTACGCGCGCGAGCGCGCACACGCGCACACACACACACACACACACACACACACACACACACACAAAAACGTGATGGTGAAGGAATCAAAATACTCCTTGCCTTTCAATGCTACTTCCAAATTCTCCACTACTTCTACTACCACTTCATCATGTCTCTTCCTTTGAGGCTCATTCATCCATTTGTATCACCCAATCAAGATTTTGGTAGATATTATCTTCTGACCATCAGGACACTTCTTCAATAAGTTTAGTGGTGCCTGTATCACAGCCGTTCCCTCCTTCCCTCATGCTAGGAGAACTCAACATACTTGCTAATATTCCCTTAAATGCAATTTCTCATTTCCCCATTCTGCTCACTCCCCCTGACATCCTTCCATTCCACTGCAACTACACAGAGAGATGGTTATACCCTTAATCTTACCATCTACTGTTGAGGGTACCACCACCCTCCTAGTCACTCTGGCTCACAATCTCAGTGTCATTCTTAAGTCTTCATTCACACTTTTTTTTCACTCACACATTTCTCATACTTAGATGGTATAGGATGTCCATACCTCACACATGATCTATTACAACAGACTTCTGGTTTGTCTCCTTCCTTCACTTCTTTCCCACTTCATTCCATCTACCACTTAGCTACCAAAGCGATCTTGTTAAACTTCAAATCTGAACATGTCATCCCTATCAACTCTCCCCCTCCCCTCAGTACTCAATAAACTCAAATGGCTTCCTATTACCTTGAGAATCAACTCTTGCTTTGAGTCATAACCAAGTCCTTTCTACTGTTCCAGTCTTCTTACATATCTATTGATCTCCATTCACTCTATTATCCAGTGATACTGACTTTATTAATGTTTCTTGATTTTGACATTTGATTTCCTACTCCATGCATTTTCTTAACTGACTTTCCTCAAGTTTCAAATGTTTTGCCTCTTTATTTTCACTTCCTATCTTTTCTGGATTCCTTTTTGATTCAGTTCAGATCTTACCTTCTTGAAGAGGCATTTCTTTTTTTTTTAATTTTATTTATTTAAGGTAATGGGGTTAAGAGAGACTTGCCCAATGTCATACAATTAGGCAGTTATTAAGTGTCTGAGGCTGGATTTGGACTCAGGTCCTCCTGACTCCAGGTCTGGTGCTCTATTCACTGCACTGCCTGGCTGCCCCCCAAGAGGCATTTCTTGATTCTCCCTAATTCTAGTACCTTTCCTCTGAGATCAATTCCACTTGTCTAGTATATCTTGTTTGTACATAATTGTTTTCATGCCCCCCCCCATTAGAGAATGTGAATTTCTTGAGGGAAGGAACTGGTTTTTTTTGTTGTTCTTTGTATCCTTGGAACTTGGCACATTGCCTGGACTATAGTAAGCACCTAATAAAATGCTTATTAATTGAATAGCTGCTTTGATGTCCTCATCAGTAAAATGATGATAATAATGCTTATAGGAAGTACTTGGGATTGTTTTGAAGATTAATTTTAAAAATGTATATAAAGACATTTGTAAATTATTGTCAGTTTTGTCTCATTTGATTTCTAAAACAATATGATGAGACAGGTATTTAAGCATTGTTAATCCTCATCAAACATTATAGCTGGAAGTGCCACTTTATTTTACAGATGAAGAAACTGAATGTCTAGAGAATTGATTTACCCAAGATCACAGGATAATAAGTGGTATAGTCAGGTTCTTTGACTCCTTAAGGGTACCTTCTACTCTATATCATTAGTCACTAAGACAGCAATTCTAAAGATTTAGGACCATTTACACTTAAATTTTTTTTTTTTGGTTTTTGCAAGGCAAATGGGGTTAAGTGGCTTGCCCAAGACCACACAGCTAGGTAATTAAGTGTCTGAGACCCGATTTGAACCGAGGTACTCCTGACTCCAAGGCCAGTGCTTTATCCACTACTCCACCTAGCTGCCCCTAAATTTTTTTTTTAGGTTTTTGTTTTTTTTTTGCAAGGCAAATGGGGTTAAGTGACTTGCCCAAGGTCACACAGCTAGTTAATTATTAAGGGTCTGAGACCAGATGTGAACTCAGGTACTCCTGACTCCAGGGCCAGTGCTTTATCTACTGCACCACCTAGCCACCCCCCCACACACACTTAAACATTTTCACTGACTCATAAGAGCTCTTGTTTATTGAGTTAACAGCTATCAATTTTTGATTAGAAATTAAAACTGATTACTCTAAAAATTTACTTATTCATATTAAAATAACAATAATTAATCCATTATATGTTAACATAAATAAGACATTTAATGAAATGAAAAACTTATTTTCTTCTCAAAAAATTCATTTGCATAATGGTATTGTTTTTATATATTTGTGTAAATCTCTTTAATATCTGGCTTAATAGAAGACAGTTGTATTCTCATATCTACTTTTGAATTCATTCTGTTGTGATATATTGTTTTGGTTGAAATATATTAAGAAAATTTGGTTTGACACATATATAGTAGGAATAGGGAGTAATCCTAGTGTTATTATAAAAATAATTTTGACTTTGTGAACCCTTTGAAAGATTCTTCTGGATCCCTGGGAATTCTCAGATCACATTTTAAGAAGAACTGTTCTAAGCACTGAAGGATGGAAGATGTACCCACATGGTTAAATTAAACATCCTTAAAGTATTAGAGTATTTCATCAAGGAGGCCCATGTTGCCTCAGATGTTTTGTTTAGAATCATGTTGTACATAGATTGTTTTCTTGCAGATACAGTGTTGTATGTTGGAATTAGCAATGAGAAAGGAATTAGAAGACCTAGGTTAGGATCCAGTTCAGGTTATTAGTAATTGTGTACCCTTAGGGTAGATATTACTGTGTTACTGGCTGTTTTGAAGTTGAAGATACTAAGAATCAGAGGACTGAAGTGTCATGCCTATGATCCCATATATTAACAAATGTTATAGCCAAAATTGAACCCAGGTTTTTCCTAAGTGCAGATTTGGCATTCTTCTTTAAATTTTTTTTTATTTATTTAAGGCAATGGGGTTAAGTGAATTGTCCAAGGTCACATAGCTAGGCAATTTTTAAGTTTCTGAGGCCAGATTTGTTTAATATTTATTCTCATTTTGTACAAATAATGTTTCTTATACATTAATAAAATATTCTTGTTTAAGAGTAAACGAAATACACCCCCCCATAAATATAGACTCGCTTGAGCGATAAAGTAAAGGGGAGAGAAAAAAATTAAAATAAAAAAAATGATAGTAATAATTGTAGGTATGGCCAGGTGGCGCAATGGACAGAGCACCAGCCCTGGAGCCATGAGCACCCGAGCCCACATCTGGCCCCGTACACCCAACAATCACCCAACTGTGTGACCTGCAAGCCACCAGAACCCCACTGCCCTGCAAAAACCAAAAAAAGAAAAAAAAAAGACCCAAAATAAAATAAAATAGTAATAATAGTAGGGGGTGGCTGGGTGGTGGACAGAGCATTGGCCCTTGAGCCAGGAGCACCCAGGTCCAAATCCAGCCTCAGACGCCAAATGATCACCCTGCTATGTGGCCCCAGGCAGGCTACCCAGCCCCATTTTCCCTGTACCCCCCCCCCAAATAATAATAATAAAAAATATGCTTGAGTCTTTGTTCCAACACCAACAATTCTGTCATGGGTGGATCACATTCTTTCTGATAAGTCCATCACAAAAGTTACTTCCATATTTTTCCACCATTGCCATTGCTGATCGCAACTCCCTCCTTTCGTATTTCTCCAATACCATGTACTATATTTTCTCTCTCCTTCCACTCTGACTCTGCTGTAGGGTAGCTGAGTGGCACAGCAGACAGATCCCTGGCTCTGGGGCCAAGAAGTCCTGAGCCCCCATACCACCCCTTAGGCCCAGCATCCACCTGGCCCTATGGTCCTGGACAGGCCATCTAATCCCAGCCCCTTGCAAGAAGTAAAAAAGAAAATGTGTTATATCTGACTGCTCTCCTCCCATGGTCCATCCTCTCCTCCATCACTCACATCCCCCCCTTCCCCCTGTCCCCCCCTTCTTTTTTTGTTTTCTTTCTTTTTTAATTAATTTTTATTAAAGATATTATTTCAGTTTTACAATTCCCCCCCATCTTGCTTCCCTCCCCCAACCCCCTCCCCAGAAAGTACTCTGTCAGTCTTTACTTTGTTTCCTTGTTGTACCTTGATCCAAATTGGGTGTGATGAGAGAGAAATCATATCCTTAAAGAAGAGAAAAGAAGTCTAAGAGGTGACAAGATCAGACAATAAGATATCTGGTTTTTTTTTCTAAATCAAAGGGAATAGTCCTTGAACTTTGTTCAAACTCCACAGCTCCTTATCTGGATACAGCTGGCACTCTCCTTTGCAGACAGCCCAAAATTGTTCCCGATTGTTGCACTGATGGAATGAGCGAGTCCTTCAAGGTTGAACATTACTCCCATGTTGCTGTTAGAGTGTACAGTGTTTTTCTGGTTCTGCTCATCTCACTCAGCATCAGTGCATGCAAATCCCTCCAGGCTTCCCTGAAATCCCGCCCCTCCTGGTTTCTAATAGAACAATAGTGTTCCATGACATACATATACCACAGTTTGCTAAGCCATTCCCCAATTGAAGGACATTTACTTGATTTCCAATTCTTTGCCACCACAAACAGGGCTGCTATAAATAATATTTTTGTATAAGTAATGTTTTTACCCTTTTTCATCATCTCTTCAGGGTATAGACCCAGTAGTGGTATTGCTGGGTCAAAGGGTATGCACATTTTTGTTGCCCTTTGGGCATAGTTCCAAATAGCTCTCCAGAAGGGTTGGATGAGTTCACAGCTCCACCAACAGTGTAATAGTGTCCCAGATTTCCCACAACCCTTCCAACAATGATCATTATCCTTCCTGGTCATATTAGCCAATCTGAGCAGTGTGAGGTGGTACCTCAGAGAAGCTTTAATTTTCATTTCTCTAATAATTAATGATTTAGAGCATTTTTTCATATGGCTGTGGATTACTTTGATCTCCTCATCTGTAAATTGCCTTTGCGTATCCTTTGACCATTTGTCAATTGGGGAATGGCTTTTTGTTTTAAAAATATGACTCAGTTCTCTGTATATTTTGTAAATGAGTCCTTTGTCAGAATCATTAGTTGTAAAAGATTGTTTCCCAATTTACCACATTTCTTTTGATCTTGGTTACATTGGTTTTATCTGTGCAAAAGCTTTTTAATTTAATGTAATCGAAATCATCTAATTGGATTTTGGTGATGTTCTCCAACTCTTCCTTAGTCATAAACTGCTCTCCTTTCCATAGATCCCACAGGTAAACTAATCCTTGATCTTCTAATTTGCTTATAGTATTGTTTTTTATGTCTAAGTCCTGTAACCATTTGGATCTTATCTTGGTAAAGGGTGTTAGGTGTTGGTCTAATCTAAGTGTCTTCCATACTAACTTCCAATTATCCCAGCAGTTTTTATCAAAGAGGGAGTTTTTATCCCAATGGCTGGACTCTTTGGTTTTATCAAACTGCAGATTACTGTAATCATCTCCTGCTTTTACACCTAGTCTATTCCACTGGTCCACCACTCTATTTCTTAGCCAATACCAAACAGTTTTGATCACTGATGCTTTATAATATAATTTTAGATCAGGGCTAAGCCACCTTCTTTTGCACTTTTTTTCATTAAGCTCCTGGCAATTCTTGACTTTTTATTTCTCCATATGAATTTACTTAACAATTTTTTCTAACTCATTAAAGTAATTTTTTGGAATTTTGATTGGTAGGGCACTAAACAGGTAGTTTAGTTTTGGTAGAATTGTCATTTTTATATTAGCTCTACCTATCCATGAGCAGTTGATATTTGCCCAGTTATTTAAATCTGATTTAATTTGTGTGAGAAGTGTTTTATAATTGTTTTCAAAAAGATTCTGAGTCTGTCTTGGCAAATAGTCTCCCAAGTATTGTATATTGTCTGAGGTTATTTTAAATGGGATTTCTCTTTCTAGCTCTTCCTGCTGTATCTTGCTAGACATATAAAGAAAAGTTGAGGATTTATGAGGGTTTATTTTATAACCTGCAACTTTGCTAAAATTGCTAATTGTTTCCAGTAGTTTTTTGGATGATTTCTTGGGATTCTCTACGTAGACCATCATGTCATCTGCAAAGAGTGAGAGTTTTGTCTCTTCCTTCCCAATTTCAATTCCTTCAATTTCTTTTTCTTCTCTAATTGCTGATGCTAACATTTCTAATACAATAGTGAATAGTAGTGGTGATAATGGGCACCCTTGTTTCACTCCTGATCTTATTGGGAATGCCTCTAGCCTCTCCCCTTTGAATATAATGCTTATTGATGGTTTAAGATAGATAAAGGAACAGTCCATTTATTCCTACACTCTCTAGTGTTTTTAATAGGAATGGATGCTGTATTTTGTCAAAAGATTTTTCAGCATCTATTGATATGATCATATGACTTCTGATGGCTTTGTTGTTGATATAATTGAGTATACTAACAGTTTCCTAATATTGAACCAACCCTGCATTCCTGGAATAAATCCTACTTGATCATAATGTATTATCCTAGTGATAACTTGTTGTAATCGTTCTGCTAAGATTTTATTTAGGATTTTTGCATCTATATTCATCAGGGAAATAGGTCTATAATTTTCTTTCTCTGTTTTAACTCTTCCTGGTTTAGGTAACAGCACCATATTGGTTTCATAGAAAGAGTCAGGCAGAGTTCCATCTTTCCCTATTTTTCCAAAGAGTTTATATAGAATTGGAACCAATTGTTCCTTAAATGTTTGGTAGAATTCACTTGTGAATCCATCAGGCCCTGGAGATTTTTTTAGGGAGTTCAATAATGGCTTGTTGAATTTCTTTTTCTGAGATAGGGTTGTTTAGGTATTTAAACTCTTCTTCATTTAACCTGGGCAACTTATATTTTTGTAAATATTCATCCATTTCACTTAGATTATCAAATTTATCAGCATATAGTTGGGCAAAATAATTTCAAATTATTACTTTAATTTCCTCCTCATTGGTGGTAAGTTCACCTTTTTCATTTATGATATTAGCAATTTGGTTTTCTTCTTTCTTTCTTTTTAATCAAATTGACCAGAGGTTTATCAATTTTATTGGTTTTTTCATAATACCAACTTTTGGTTTTATTTATTAATTCAATAGTTTTTTTGCTTTCAATTTTATTAATTTCTCCTTTAATTTTTAGAATTTCTAATTTAGTATTCAGTTGGGGATTCCCCCCCCGCCACTTCTTACTCCAGATGCCTATACCCCATTGAGTATATATGCTGTTTCCTCTCCTAGTCACCTCTGATGAGAGCAAAGGTTCCCTCATTCCCCCTTGTCTTCCCCCCTTCCATATCATTGCAATAGCTCATTATATGAAATATCTTGGCCTATTCCCCCCTCTCCTTTTTCTTTCTCCCATTACATTTTGCTTTTTCCTATTGACTCCATTTTTACACCATATTTTATCTTCAAATTCAGCTTTCTCCTGTGCTTCAACTATAAAAGCTCCCTCTACCTGCTCTATTAACTGAGAATGTTCATATGAGTATTATCAATGTCATTTTTCTATACAGAAAAACATGCAGTTCATCATCATTAAGTCTTTCATATTTTCCCCCTCTCCTCCAATCTCCATGCTTCACCTGAGTCCTGTATCTGAAAATCAAACCTTCTGTTCAGCTCTGGACATTCCAACAGGAACACTTGAAATTCCCCTGGTTCATTGAAAGTCCATCTTTTTTCCCTGGAAGAGGACATTCAGCCTTGCTAGGTAGTTCATTCTTGGCTGCATTCTAAGCCCTTGCCTTCTGGTATATTATATTCCAAGCCCTATGAGCTTCCAATGTAGTTGCTGCTAAGTCCTGTGTAATCCTGACTGCAGCTCCACAATATATGAACTGTGTCCTTCTGGCTGCTTGTAATATTTTCTCTTTGACTTGGGAGTTCTGGAATTTGGCTATAATATTCCTAGGGGTTTGTTTTTTGGGATCTCTTTCTTGGGGGGATCAGTGGATTCTTTCCATTTCTATTGCACTCTGCTTCTATAATATCAAGGCAATTTTCCTGTAGTAATTCTTTGAAAATGATGTCAAGGCTCTTTACCTGATCATGACTTTCAGGTATTCCAATAATTTTTAAATTATCTCTCCTAAGTCTGTTTTCCATATCAGTTGTTTTTTTCAATGACATTTTTCCCGTTTTCTTCTAATTTTTCATTTTTTTGGTTTTTGAAGTATTAAGTCCTGGTTTCTTGTAAATTCATCAATCTCCCCTGAGTCCTGTTCTTTGTCTGAAGGATTTGTTCTCCTCAGAGAGTTTTCTTATCTCTTTTTCCATCTGGCCAGTTTTGCTTTTTAAAGCATTCTTCTCCTCAATAACTTTTTGAACTGTTTTATCCATTTGACCTAAGCTGGTTTTTATCATGCTATTTCCTTCAACATTTTTTTGGATTTCCTTGACTAGGTTGCTGACTTCATTTTCATGTTTTTCCTGCATCTCTCTCATTTCTTTTCCCAGTTTTTCTTCTAGCTCCCTCATTTGATTTTTCAAAGTCTTTTTTGAGCTGTCATAGCCTGAGTCCAATTTCTGTTTTTCTTGGAGTCTTTAGATGCAGGAGCTTGTGCTTCCTCATTTTCAGACTGAGTATTTTGATCCTTCTTGCGCTCATATGCAAAATATTTCTCAATGGTGTTCCTCTTGTTTCTCTGCTTGCTCATTTTCCCAGCCTGAGCCTGGTTTTGGGGTGCTTCTTGAGCTTTTGGGACACTCCCACAAGGGTCTCAGTGTGTGAGGCTCTGTCCTCCCTCCTGGTCTGTGAATGACCTTATGTGCCCCCCTCTGCCATGGGGCTGAGGTGGGGTGGGGGGCCCTGCTGTTCTATGGGGGGGGGCCTAGATTGTGATCAGGATCTGAATGTGGTCAGAGCCCCAGAGTCCTGTTCCAGGGGCTGAGGACAGAGCTCTACAGTCTCTCTTCACTCCCCTCCCTAGGTTCAATGGGCTCATGCCCTGGGGGCTCCTGCTTACTGGCTCTGCCTCCTTCTGTTTCCTGCAGTGCCCATGCTGCTCTCTGTGTGCCCTGAGGGCTGGATTTCATGTGCTTCCACTGGCAGAGGTCCCCCCCACCACTGTTCCCCCAATTTGTGCCATAAGACGTAGGTCAGGAAACTCCCCTGCTGCCGTGAGCTGGGGCTCCCAGTGCCCTGGGGCTGCCTTCGGGAGAGGGTGGGTGGGCCCACCCACCCCCACCCCTCCGGGCCCACCCCCACCCCATGCCAGGATGCCCCTCCAACACCAGGGAGCAGAGCCTTTCTGCTCTTTTCCCGGTTACCTTGAGTAGGAGAACTGCCTCACTGGGTCCCTATGTGGGTCTCTTGAAAATTTAGCTAGAGTCCTTAGCTTATAAGTTTTATGAGAGAGCATCTAAGACAGGATCTGTTCTTGTCTCCATCTTGGCTCCACCCTGAGGCCAGATTTGAACTCAGGTCCTCCTGACTCCAGGGCTGGTGCTCTACCCACTGCACCACTTAGCTGCCCCCCCCCCCCAGATCTGGCATTCTTTCCATATACAATTACCTAACATTGATGCAGTTAGTAAGGAGCTCTATGGCATCTTTCCTCACAATAATCTACAACCTAATTTTAAGGATAACCATATTATCAACCAGAAGGATACAGAATGTTTTAGAACAGGGATTTTTTTCTGCTACATTTATACTTTACTATTATAATATTTTATTTTCCCCAATTATGTATAAAAACAATTTTTAAAATTTGTTGTTTTTAAGTTTCGAGTTCTAAATTCTATTCTTCCTCCTTCCTTTCCCCTTCCTTGAGACAGTAAGCAGTATAAGTTTACAAGAGCTCAAAGGCTATGAATACGCAATTTTCAAATGGAGAAATTAAAGCTACATATAATCATTACTGATTAGAGAAATGCAAATTAAAACAGCACTGAAGTATTGCCTCATACTTATACTAAGATTGACTAAGATAACAAGGAAGGGAAAATGATCAATGTTGGAGAGTTTGTGGGAGAATTGGGAGTTAATGCACTGCTAGTGGAGTTGTGAATAGATCCAACCATTCTGGAGAGCAATATGGAACTATGCCCAGAGAGCAATAAAAATGTTCATACCCCTTGACCCAGCAATTCCAATTCTAAACCTATACCCAAGAAATCATTAAAAAATGGGAAAAGTCCCACAAGTTCTAAAATATTCATAACAGTTCTTTTTGTAGTGGCAAAGAATTGGAAATTAAGGGGATGCCATCAATTGGGGAATGGCTAAACAAATTATGGTACATGAATATTATGGAATACTATTGTTTTTTAAGAAATTATAAATGGTCAGATTTTAGAGAAGCATGGAATGAATTAAAGGATCTAATGCTAAGCAAAGGTAGCAGAATAAGGAGAACAATGTCCACATTAACAGCTATGTTATAGATGATCAATCCTGATGGTTGCAGCTATTCTCAGAAGTTCAGAGAGCTAGGGCAACCCTATTGGACTGATTACTGACAATGCTATTTTCATCTAGAGGAAGAACAAAAGAAAACAAAACAAAATTCTTCAGAATTTGAAGAACACCACATTCAATTTTTAAAATTGTCTCATGTATTTCTTTCCCTTAATCCTAATTCCTCATGCCAAAAATGGCTAACCTGTCAACATGCTGAACACAAATTTGTAAGTATAATAATTAACCTGACCTTTCACCACTGAAAGGAGGGAAGTAGGAAGGGAGGGTGAAAGGAAATTTTGTAACTTAGAAATATGCATAAAAATATGGATGAGTGTTAAAAAAAACTTTCATAACATGTATTTGGAAAAGTAAAACATCAATAAAAAGTTATGCAAGTGCAATAATGTAAAACATTTTCACATTAGTCATGTTGTGGAAGAAAACTCAATCAAAAAAAGAAGAAAGAAGAAAGGAAGGAAAGTAACATGCATTGATGTCCATCACTTCTTTCTCTGGAGAAAGATAGTATTTTTCATCATGAGTCTTTTGGAATTGTTTTTGATCATTGTATTGTTGCAAACAACTAAGTCATTCACAGTTGTTCATCAAACAGTGTTGATGTTATTATGTACAGCATTCTCCTGGTTCTTTTCACTTCACTTTTTATCAATTCATTTAAGTCTTTTCAGAATTTTTTGAAATCATCCTGTTTAGGGGCAGCTAGGTGGTACAGTGGATAGAGCACCAGCCCTGGAGTCAGGAGTACCTGAGTTCAAATCCAGCTTCAGATACTTAATAATTACCTAGCTGTGTGGCCTTGGACAAGCCACTTAACCCCATTTGCCCTGCAAAAAAAAAAAAAGAAAGAAATCATCCTGGTTATCTTTTTTGTTTTGTTTTGTTGAGCAATGGGGCTAAATGACCTGCTCAAATATACACATCAAGGGTCTGAGGCTGAATTTGAACTCAGGTACTCTTGACTTAGGTACTGGTGTTCTATCCACTGTGCCATCTAGCTGCTCCCATTTGTCATTTCTTATAGTACAATAATATTCCATTACAATCATATTCCACAACTTGTTCAATCATTCCCCAATTGATGGACATCCCTTCAGTTTCCAATTATTAGCCACCACAAAAAGAGCTGCTATAAATATTTTTGTGCAGATAGGCTCTTTTCCCTTTAAAAAAAATTCTTTGTTGGACTTCTGATACCAAGATGGCAGAATGAGAAATGAACTCTCAGAAGTCTTCCCAAATTCCCTTCCAAACAATCAGAACACTAACTCAGAATTAATCTAGGAGCAGGGAAGCAGCTTACCTGTTGAGCAAGAAATGTCTATCTTGAGATGGGAGGGGATTGGTTCAATTGCAGCAGCAGCAGCAGCAATAGCCAGCCAGCCAGCCTCACATCAGGGGACCTGCAGCAAGGCTCTAAACCTAAATCAGTCCACCATGGAGATCTCATCTTCCTGTAAACTTCCTAGGCAAGTGACCTTTCTTCAAGGTCTCATCTCAATGACCCCACCCCAAGTACAAGATAACAATGCCCCATTGCTAACTTGTAAAGAGGCCCTGAACTGGGAATGCCTCAACATTGAGATCCTGCCCCTGGGACCTGGATCCTGTTTCCATAGCAACCCAGAATTATGGCCCCCACCCCTGTGACAGAGCAGCAGTATGATCCATCCTCTAGGGCCAGAAAAACTCTTGTTATACTAAGAACCCATCAGAAAGACCCCACCCCTGGGGCAAGCCAGGAGCTTAAACCCCATACTCAGGGGAGGCCAACAGGGAAGTCCACCCCTAGTACAAGTCAGAAGGGAAAGCTATCCTCTAATGAAGAAAAACAGAAGACAAACACTGGTGAAGCCCAGACTCTGAGCCCATGCACCAAAGCTTCAAAAAGTATAGGGTCAGAGCCCAACTCTCACATGAAAACATTGAGTCACAAAAAAGAAAAAAATGAGCAACAAACAAACAAAAAAGAACTTGACTAGACAATATTATATGGTGATAAGGAGCATCAAGGCATAAATTGAGAAGAAGATAATACTGTCAAAATGACTACATCTGAAGCTTCCTGGAAGAACTTCTAAAGAACTTTGAAAAGCAAGTTATAGAAGTAGAAAAAAATTGTGAAAAGAAATGAGAATAATGCAAGAGAATGATGAAAAAAAGGCAATAACATGGGAAAAGATATACAAAAATAACTCCCTAAACTATAGAATTGGCCAAATGGAAAAGAAAGTACAAAAGCTCACTGAAGAAAATAATTCTTTAAAAATTAGAATTAAGCAAGTGAAAGCTAATGAGTGTATCAGACATCAAGATAAGATAAAACAAAATGAAAAAAGTTTTAAAAAATTGAAAAAAAATGTGAAATTTCTCATTGAAAAAATAGCCTAGGAAATAAATCAGAGGAGATAAGAATTATTGGCTACCTGGAAGCCATGATTAAAAAAGAGAGATCTAGATAGCATCTTTCAAGAAATTATCAAAGAAATTGCCTTGATTTATTAGAACCACAGGGAAAAAATAGAAATTGAAAAAATCCATCAATCATTCCCTGAAAGAGATCTCAAAATGAAAACTCCCAGAAACATCATAGCCAAATTTCAGAGCTCATACATCAAAGAGAAAGTACTACAAGCTGCCAAGAAGACATCATTCAAATATTATGAAACTATAGTCATGATTACACAGGAATTGGCAGCTTTTACATTAAAGATTGAAAGGCTTGGAATATGATATAACAGAAGCCAAAGGAGTTAGGATTATAACCAAGAATTCCTTGCCCAGCAAAATTGAGTATAGTATTTCAATGAAAAAAGTGAATGTTTAACTAGAGGACTTTCAAGCATTTCTAATTAAAAGACAAGAGCTGAATAAAGGAGTTGATCTCAAAATATGTAACTCAAGGGAAACATAAAAAGGTAAAAAGAAAAAAAGGAGAGAGAAAATGTAAGAAATAATAAGGTTAAACTTTATACTTCCATATGAAAAATAATATTTATAACTAGCAACTTTATTACTATAAGAGCAATTAGAAGGAATACATGTAAACAGTATGGATATAAGGTGACTGATGGGATGATATCCTCAAAAAAAAGTAAAGGAGTGAGAAAGAGAATTGCACTAGAAGAGAAGAAGGAAGGAGATTGAATGGAATAAATTATTCCACATAAAAAAGTATGAAGAAGTTCTTATAATGGAGGTGAAGAAAAGCAGGGAGGCATGGTGGACAAAGGTTAAACCTTACAAATTATCCATTTTGCATCTAGTAATGATTTCTATCTCTTATTTGATCCTAAATTCTTCCCTTAGCTAAAAATCTAACTATTCTGTGCACTCTTATTTTGTTAATCAGATCATCCTTTTTGTCTAAATCATGTACCTATTTTGACCTTATCTTGACATATGGTATGAGATGTTGCTCCATTCCTAGTTTCTGCCATTCTGCTTTCCAGTTTTCTGAGTAGTTTTTTGTCAGATGATGAGCTTTTGTCCTAAAAGTTTGAATCTTTGAGTTAATCAAACACTAGATTACTACAGTCATGTACTACCATGTGTTGTCTACCTAATCTGTTCTACTGATCCATCAGTCTATTTTATAGTCATTACCAGATTGTTTTGATAATTGAATTTATATTTTTTATTAATTTCCTTGTTATTCTTGACTTTTTGTTCTTCTGGATGAATTTTATTATTTTATTCTAGTACTATCATATAGTGTTTTTTTTGTCACTAAATAAGTAGATTAATTTAGATATAAATGCTCCTTTTGTTATATTGGTAGGGCAGAGATTCTTCATTATTTTTGTATCATGGATTCCTTTAGTCAGATCCTTAGCAAAGTCCATACACCTCTTAGAAAAATATGTTTTTAAATAATTGAGTTACAGTAGCTAACAGGAATAGTGGATAGAGTATTGGATCAGTAATTAGAAATTTGAATTCAAATCTGACCTTGGATACTTATTAGCAGGATGACTCATCTGCAAAATGAGAATAATAATAACACTTGCTTCTCAGATTTGTTTTAAGAATCAAAAGATAATATTTATCAAACACCTTAAAAGAGCTAAATAAATGTTATCTGCTATGATAATAATAATAATTATTATTATTGTATTGTTGTTATTTCAAGTAATTGAAGAAAATATTAAATTTGAGGTAAAAGTCTGTGAAAATAAAGATATAATCTTTTTTCCTCATCCAAATTTACATTGTTCCAGAAATCTAATGGACCCTAATGAAGAACTCATGGATCAGAGACTGGTGGCAAGGAAGAGTATGTAGTAGTAATCCTGGAATGTTGTGATAGTCTCAGGACTAGTCTAGTTTCCATAGGAATGGAGGGGAAGTTGATTATTTCAAAGGAAGGATTGCTAGGGTTTGGTGATTGGATCATAAGATCAAAAGATAATAGATTTAGAGAAATAGGAAATGAAAGAGAAAGATGAGTCAAACATTTCTTTTATATTCCTAGAGTGACTTGCTGAAAATTGTTGGAACATTGCTGCCACTTACTAAATAATGTTGATTGATCAAGTGTCAAAGGGGGCAGCCCATTTCTTTCTCTAAAAATATTCTCTCAAAATTTTTTTTCAAATATGAAAAGGTTAGCTAATGAAAAATTTGCATGCAGCAAATAAATGGGCTCTATCACAGGACTTTGAGCTAGATGGGTACTCAGGGACCATCTAGTCCAAACTCTTATTTTATAGATGAAGAAACTGAGACTCAGGGAGGATAATAAGTAACATATCCTTGTTTCACACTTACCCTGTTCTTCTGGTTATGCTTTTTTCTATATCACAATATTATCTTCCTTATGATAAACTATTAAGAAATTAACTTTTGATTGATTCCCTAGAGGATTTGGAGAAATCTATTTTAGATTCTTTTAGCCTTGGTGTTCTTGTCCATAAACAACATCTAGTACTGAAAGATATTTCTGTAACAGGGAATGGCATGATTAGACCTGTGTCTTAGGAGTCCTGTGCAATGGAAGTTTATCTATAAGCCCAGACCAGGTGGTTTGGCACTAAGTCAAGAGTGAACATATATTAAAACCATTCAGACAACTTTTCCTTGGATCAGTTTCCATTTTGTAAAAGACCCATGGAGGTGGAGGTATCATGTTGTCCTTGGAACATTATTCTGAATTTATGGTAATGCTGCTGCTGTGTTTTTCCTCAGCCTATGCCCCAGGAAGACCTGAGGTAACTAGCACCATTGCCAAGGAATAGTGCTGTGGAGGAGTTTAATTTAAGTGAGGCCTCTCTGCCATCATTCTGGTGTAAGTCCTCATCCCCCCCGGCAGTCAATGAATAAACATTGATTAAATGTGTAAGAAGTGCCAGGCACTTTGCTAAGCAGTGAGAATAAAAAAAAAAAAACTAAACTAAAAAGACAGTCTGTGTCCTTGTGGAGTCCACAATCTAATGAGAGAGAAAATAAGCAAACAAATTTGTACAAACAAAGCTATATGTAGGATAAATAATAAATAAAAAGGGAAGGCATGATTCTGAGAGGTTGGGGAAGGTTTCCTGTAGGAGATGGGATTTTGGTTGGGATTTAGGTGCACTTAAAGAAGCCCATCACTCAACCATTACAAAAGTTTTCTGATTGGTCACCCAGTTGTAAATTTTCCCACTTCATACTTCTTTCCATCCTCCCTCAGCTGCCAAAGTGAACTTGCTATAGAGTAGATCTGACCAGTTCCCCCTCACATTCCCATATGTTCCTTTAGTAAATTCTGTACCTTTCAAATTATCTCTCAAAGCAAATATAAAAATCTTCCATTTGGCTCTTAAAGTCTTTCATAATGTGATTCTTTCCTAGATTTCCATTCTTATATTCTTCTTTCCCCCTCCCTTCAGACACCAACATTTTCCTCCATGTTGTTGTCCTGATTCTCTCTTCATTAAACTCTGACTCATGGCTTCTGAGATTTCCTTCAAGTTTAGTCAAAATACCACTTTCTACAAGAAACTGATCTCCCATAATACCAGTGCTTTCCCTCTAAGATAATCCAATTTACCCTACATAGATGGTAGATCCTTGAAGTTTTTTTTGCACAAGTTGTCTTCCCCATTAAAACATGAGCTCTTTGAGGGTAGGGACTGTTCTTGCCTTTCTTTGTTTCCTTTAGGTAGAGTGGCTAGCATATAATAAATGCTTAAAAATACTTTTAGATCAACTAAGACATTTTCTTAGAAAGTTGTAGGTGAGGAGGTTTACATTAGGTACAACCAAATGTTTTAACTTCTCACCCAGGTAGAGGGTAAGTAGACTGATGACTATCATTCAGTTTTCCTAATTTATATAATATCGAATCCCATAAAAGACATTCATTTATACTAAATTGAGTGATCCTGTCTATGGATGCAAAGGAATTCCTAATGTTCAGTTAGAAATGACAATATAAGAAATTCAAAGAACTATGTATAACTTATATGTATTGATAAAATGACTAAATCCTGATTAATTGGCAAGACCAATCTGAATCTCAGAGAACTGCTAATGAAATATAGTTCTTTCTCCTTCTTAGTAGAGTGATGGGAAATCAAAGGTATAGAATGTTGTATAAGCTGCCAAAATTGGTGTCCTGGTTTTGCTATTTTTTTATTACAAGGGAGGATTCAGTTATATTCGGTTGTAAGTTAGGAGATAGTAGTGATGTAAACACAAAAGGCATTAGTAATAAAAAAATAAGAAATAATAACAATAAAATAATAATAATAATAATTTTGTATTTCCTCAAATGCACTATTTACATTCACAAGAGCTACAGCCACATAGTCATGGGTCAGATTATTAGCTTATACTGAAGTAGCTATGTATTGGAACTTGCATAGGCCTAAGAGTAGGGCACCTATTGTCTATTCCTTATTCTTCTACCTAGTAATTGATTTCTGGGTGAGTAACTTTCCTTCTCTGAGTCTCAGTTTCTTTACCTGTATGTAGGGATTATCTTACCTAATGATAAAATTTTCTAGCATAGTTCCTATGGGTGAGTAAAACTTGGAATGTCAGAATCCTGTGGGACTCATGGAATTGCATCTGAAGTTGTAATCATGAAAAAAATAGAAATAAACAGAGTCACATGAAAAGGGGAAGTCTTGTGCATTTGGAAGCTGCTATAGCAGAGAGTTAAAATTGAGTGAGCTGCTGTCATGAGATATCATCTATAAAGCAGGAGATCCTGAGGTTGGAACCTGCACTAGACACACCTGGGCTTAGACAATAAAGAGGACAGGAACCCAAGAGACAGTCTGCATGTAGATGGAGACTGAGCTGTTGCAAGCCCACCCTGAAGCAAGAAAAATACAGATACAGAGATCTCTGTGCAGGCTATAGAAAGTATTCTGATTTTTTTCACATCTTTTTAATAAAGTTTCCTTCCATGTTTCCCCCATCTACTATTCAGGGGTGGGAAACCTATTTTTTCTGCCAAGTGCCATTTGAATATTCATAATATTATTTGGGCTATATTTCATCAAACAGTTAATTCATCTTTTAAAAATAATTAAATTTATTAAATTTCAAGTCCTGCCTGCAGTTGCCTCTGTAAGCCAGACTAATGCAACCTCTAGGGCTGCCCCTGAATCATAATTCAACAAAAGAAATTGTACTTATTTATATATGAGGTATCAAGATTTGGCTGTATGATACAGCATGCTTTTTTTTACAATGTTTTAAATCTTTGTTAAATTCTTATCATCTGATTTGTGGCTTTTATGTGGTCTAAGTAGTGTTGAGTTAATGAGGACTTAGACAATCATGTATATAAATTGAGTATTTCAAATAGTGAGCTATACTGAACCCAAGAAAACTTGGGTTATATATAATCTGAATGTAATTCTTGTTTAAAAGAAAGGGTTGAGGGGCGGCTAGGTGGTGCAGTGGATAGAGCACCGGCCTGGAGTCAGGAGTACCTGAGTTCAAATGTGACCTCAGACACTTAATAATTACCTAGCTGTGTGGCCTTGGGCACATTTAACCCCATTTGCCTTGCAAAAGCCTTTAAAAAAAAAACAAAAAAAAACAAAGGGTTGGATTAAATTAGAGTACCAGATCAGTTGGTATTATGATCTCTTAGGTAGTCTGGTGCTTTCTAAACTCCTTCTCAGAATAATCTTTTGCAAAATAAAATGAATTAGATAATATCACAAAGAAAATCAATTACATTGAAATATCTTGATCTAAATATTAAAAAACAACAACAGACTGCAGGTTAAGGATCTCTAGTATTTCTTTTCTTTTTTTTTTGCAAGGCAAATGGGGTTAAGTGGCTTGCCCAAGGCCACACAGCTAGGTAATTATTAAGTGTCTGAGGCTGGATTTGAACTCAGGTACTTCTGACTCCAGGGCTGGTGCTCTATCCATTATGCACCTAGCCTCCTGTCTCTGGTATTTCTGTGATTAGTGTTGGACTTGCTATCAGGAAAACCTGAGTTCTTCAGACACTTCTTATGATGACCTTAGGCACATTTAACCTTAGGCACAATTTCCTCCTCCATAAATCGTGGATAGTAATAACACCTACCTCAAAGTATTGTTGTGAGGATCCAGTGAGATTAACATGTGTAAATTGTTTTGCAAACCTAAGCTATTTGATACTAGCTATAATTATGGTTATTATTAGATAATCCCTGAAGTCCCTTCTAACAATGATAATCTATATTTCAATTACTTGGGCACCTATTATGCCATCATCCTCTATAACAAACCAGTTATCAACCTTGTCGATTCTACCTCCAGAATATCTTTCATATTCTTACTCTTCTCTCCACTCACAGTCTCTACCCTAGTTCAGATACTCACTACTTTTCATTTGAACTTTTGCATTAGCCTTCTAGCTATTCCTCAAATCTGTCCTCCATATAATTACCAAATTGTTAATCTTAAAATATAAATCATATCCTGTCACTTCTTCTAGTTTAAGTATTTCCTAAGTATCTCCTGTGTATTAAATTAGGCACTGAAAATACAGACAAAATGAAGCAGCTCAGTCATACACTCAGAGCTCCTTTGTCTTAAGGAATTTACATTCTATCAGAGGAAATATATATAAATAATGCAGAATTAGTCCATTGTAATTTTGGAGTGGTGGAGAGGTCCTATAAGCTGTAGCAATCAGCTAAGACTACTGACTCATTAGTTTTACTAAGTATGTTTCTCCAATATGGTAATGGGATTGTGCTGTTCTCCATATTCTTGGGACCAATATGTTAAGTGATTCAGGGTTGGGAATATGGGCTTAGAATGCTTCTTGAACAAAGGGGCATTCCTGCTGAATCTTGAAGAATGGGAGTCCTGAGCAAGACAGAGAGGAAGGTTGGGAACAAATTTTAAATAAATGTTCTATTTCCTATGAGTCTAAAATTTTCCTAGATGCCCAGATACAGTTCGCACTGAACAGGAAAGCTGTGCATGGATACTTTGGGTGAATTTAGTCTGGGTGGGGTAGGGTGGAGTAGATGAGACTGTATATAACTATAGCCAGCTGCAGATGATTCATCATTTCATAATATATGCTTTAAAAAATATCCCAACCTTCAGGAAATCATTTTATTGACTAATAAATGCAAAGGACATGTTTGAATTAAAAATCTCACCATTTATTACATTATTGGTCTTCATTATATCTGTGTACTGTGTGTAGTAGTCATTATTGTAACTGTAACCTGGGAAAGAACTAGCATTAAAAAACTAAGGGCTCTCACTGCATCCAGGGTTATCTCCAGTCATCCTGAATCATATCTGTACACTGGACCCTAATGACTTGGGAGGAGAAAATGAGGTTGGGGACTTAGAACAGCACTCCCTCACCCAAATCCAACTCACTCAAATATCCTGGCATCACTCCCCCCCCCCCACCATGTCATAGTGGTCTTTGAGAATGAAGGACAAGCAACAACATCAAAAAAACTGGAAATAAAGGAATTACCACAAAAACTTCATCTATATAGTGTGTAGTAAAGATTATTTATTGTCCTGAATTCCTGTGAACTTTTGCAAGTTAATTGCTTAAAATCTTTCATTACTTATGGAAGTATAAAAAGAACCATTATTATCTTAAGACAAAAAAAAGGGTAATTGAGAAGAGTTCTGCAGGGAGAAACATGTACATTTTCACAAGATAATGTAATGCTCATTTTAACTGAACAACATTTCATGAAAATATAGCATGCCTTTCAAAAAATTTCTTGTCATGTGTTTATTATATATATTGTTTTTGGAAAATACAAAGATAAATGATTCAAAGTTGACTTCTGAGACTGGATAACCATTTGTTAGGCATGTTGTACATATTTTGAGCTTAAAAATCTGCCTCAAGCCTAAATGTGTCTTATAGTGGCACTAAACATGATGTCCATTGGTGAGGTGGTACACATTAAAATCCCTATTACTACCCTAGCTGTGTGGATTTGGGCAAACCACTTTACCCCATTTGCCTTGCAAAAACTTTAAAAAAATCCCTATTACTGAGGAAGCAGAGTGGATGGATTACTTGAGCTTGGGAATTCTGAGTTATAGTAGGATTAAAGCTTATTTGGTGTCCACCATAAGTCTGGAAGCAATAGGTTGAGCCCCCAAAGTTTATTAACTTCAATTTTTTTTTAAAAAAATTTGTCTAATGAATTGTTAAGGTTTTTTTTTTCTCTCTAATGTTTTTCTTTCATTTGGTTGTGATTCTTCTTTTACAATATGATTAATATGGATCTATGTTTAGCATAGTTATACATATATAGCCTATATTACAATGCTTTTTGTCAGCGGGAGGGGGAGGGAAGGGAGGGAGGGAGAAAATGTAAAAAAGGAAAAAAGGATTGTTGAAAACTACCATTACAAGTAGTTGAAAAAATAAAGACAGAAAGAAAATTTAAAGAATAAATAAAATAAGTTTTACAAAGGCAATGTTGCATAATGGCAAAAACATGGGATTTAAGTCAGAAGACCTTAGTTCCAATTTCCCTTTCATTAGCACTATGTCCTAGGAAAAGAATTTTAGTTAACTTATCTATAAAATGGGGATAAAGCTGTAAGTTTATTTAGCAAGTTAAAGTTTACAAAACATCTTACATATCTTATCACTCCTGAACCTGAAACAAACCCTCTAAGGTAGGATCCTATTGGTAATATTGTCCCCATTTTATAGATGTCTTAGAAAGGCAAATGATTTGTTTTATGGTCACATTGCTGGCAATATCATAGGCAGAATTTGAACCTGGGTCTTCTTGATTCTAGGTCATGTACTCTATCTACTATGCCACATTGCCTCCCATGATAAAACTTGTACTCTTTCTGCTGAGATAATGTAAAACCTATTTGAATTGTATAACACTTTTTGGAAATGTAAGTCACCTTTCCAAAAAAAAAGCCACTTGTCATGGGCTTATTATGTATAAAGTGCTGTGTCTTTGGAAGATATGATGACAAATGCTTCAAAACCAACTTCTAGATGACCAAACTTGTTCTTCAAGAGCTTCCTATGGGCAAGCCACTTAACCCCACTGCCTTGAAAAAAAAAAAAAAGAACTTCCTAGCCTCAAAAAGTTTATAGTATAATATAAGAAATAAGAAAGACGTACAAATCAGGCTAAACATGCTTTGTTCCCTTCAACCAATGTACTATAATATGTGTAAAGAGCTTTGTAAACTTTAAAGTACTATGTAAATGTCAGTTATTAATTCTTTGGAGAGGTATTGTTTCTGGTTGAGATTTGATAATGTTTTATGGCAGCATTTAACTTAACTTGAGTAGGATTTCTGGCCTTGGAGTCTTATACACTTGGGTTCTAATCTCACTGCTGACTTTTCTTTTAAGTTTCTGAGGTCAGATTTGAACTCAGGTACTCCTGACTCCCAGGCCAGGAGTGCCACCTAGCCGCTCCATCACTGCTGACTCTTGACTCAGTGTGACTGAAACCAAGTTACTTAACCTCCTCAGAGGGGACTAGGTGGCTTAGGAATCATAGAATCTGAGAGTTAGATGGGTCCTTTGCAGCTATCAGTATAGCTCGTCCATAAAAGGAATCACAACTGTGATGTACTAGACAAAAAAAAATTGTCCATTCTTAGCTTGTAGAAGTCCAAAGAAGTAGAACCCACCACTCTAGGGAGCCATTCATCTAATTGTTAGGAAGTTTTCCCTTAAGTCAAGGCTAATTTAGTGTCTTTGACTTCCTCCCACTCATTTCTAATTCTTCTCTCTATGGGTAAACATCCCTCCTTTAAAAAAGTGGTTCTCTGCCATGTTCCCCCCCCACTCAATCTTTGTGCTTTTTTTAATAAATACCTCATACCCCAAAACAACCATGCTGAAGCTATTTCCTCATGTAATACTTTTTATCCCAGGCTTCCATAACTGTACAAATAGCAAATGATTATGCATTGATATTTATTTGGAAAATTAAACTTTCCAAGGTACAGAGCTGTTGCCCTGTAATATACCTGCTTGTTTTTATAGGTTGATTTCTATTACTGGGAAACCCCTCTGCATTAGCTAGCTCTTGCTTCCTTTGGGGAGGCACACACCTGCAGATGACTGTTGATGCTGCCAGTGTGCTCTGACATAGGGGTTCTAAACCGAAGTCTGGAGAAGTTAATGACTTGCAAATTGCCACCCAAGGTGGAGCTGGAAATAGAACCCAAGAATAACTCCCAAACTCATGTGAGCTTCACAAGGTTTGCTTCTGGCTAATGCACCAGCTGCATCTCATAGAATCACAGGACTTGAAGGGACCTTGAAGCTTGGGTTTGAGTTGTCTATATCAAGTTGGAAGTCTAGAGTCTGATTTGCTTCAGATTCCTTTACAGCTACTCTGTTATTGTTGGAGGATTCCTAGACCTAGAGCTCTGGTTACCAAATTAAATATACCACTAGAAGGAAAAGCTAAAGAAATAACATGATATAATAGTGCCAGACTTGGAATCAGGAAGAGATATGTTCAAGTCCTGCCTTTAAGATTTAAACTTAGTGACAACAGGCAAATTCAGTCCCCTTTTTGTACCCCCACATCTCTTTAGAACTTACCTATTGAATCATAGGCAGTTGAATCTCTATTGGTAGAGACGGTTTCTTATACTGCTGAAATCACAGATAATTTTTGCTGCCTAAAAATGCCACTTCTTGATGATGATTGACTTTAGTTACTTTTCCCTTCCAATGTAGGTAACTTTCTGATGGTGACGGCTGAGACATGAGATCTTCAGCCTCAAGGCTTTCAAGTTTTTCTTCCAGGGATTCATTATGGAATCGGTAAGCTATAATATGAACATTTTTAGCTTCTGAGATATGGCATGGTCAAAAAAATGGACTTGGAATCAAGAGATCTGGCTTCAAGTCCAGGCCAAACCAATTATGATATGTGACCTTGGTCAAGTCACTTAAATAGGAACCGTTATATTTATCACTTCCTGGGGAGGTAGAAGTTTTATGGAAGGGAGTGGAGGGTTGGGGTATTTGAGGTTTATAACGTCTTTCCTCTAGGATACAGTGAATTGACAGGTCTTGTCCATTCTGTCCCAATAACATCCATTACATCTGCCCTCCTCTCCATTCATGTGGCTACTTTTCCATTTCAGTACCTTATCACCTCTTACTTTGTCTATTCTAATAGAACCCTAACTGGTCTCTCTCTGCTCCTACCCCCTACTTCCCCCCCCCTCAATCAATCTTTCACACAGATTTCAAATTAATATTCCTAAAACCTGAATCGTGATCCTTGTGTAAGAAGCTTCAGTGGACCCCTCTTGTCTTTAGGAGAAAATACAAAATTCTCTTTTTAGCATTTAAAGCTCTCCATAGTCTGGTTCCATTTTTTTCCCCCAGATTTATTCCCAGTACCCTCGTTTACATATTGTTCAGTCTGGTCAAACTCATACACAATATTCCATCTCCTACTCCCTCTGCCTGTTAGTATGTGTAGTTTCTTCAAGGCTCAACTTTATACCATTTCCTACAAAAAGCCTTTCCTCCTCTCTCCTGTTGTTGGAGTTCTTCCTAACCCCCCCACCACATTATTTTCTATTTACAGTCCATCTTTAACTTTTGAAGGTATAACATTTCTAGAAAATAGCATGAAAATTAAAAAAAAAATTGTGTTGAGAACCTATGGGAAATAGGGAATTGGGTTCCTACCATCACCAAAAACTGTCATCTTTTGCTAGAGATTGCTGAAAATACACTTTCTACATATGATGCTTTGCAACAAAACATTAATTCTTATACTATATACTTTTCCTAACTCAGTTACCATGAAATGATCCATAAAATGCAGGGAAGAAGAACAGCAATGGTGAATAGTCAGGGAAGGGCAGGGACAGGGGCAACAATGTCAGAAGGACCCAAGGTAAAAATGAAAAAAGGGGTAGCCTGCCATCCTTAATCTCTTTTAAGGTCTGTGGTTAAACTAGTGCCTGTTGAAAACTACATGCCACTGTCTGAGCTCCCTACAGACAAGATGCTGGCTTGGCTGCACTAGTGCCATTGAGAGCACAGAGGTTATCACCATTTTATTTACCCACAACTTTAGTGCATTTCCATTTTTTGACTTTCTTCATCTTGCACTTGAGATATTACTTTAGTGCTTTCTGGAGAAGATTCTTATGAATACTTTCCTCATTTTTGCAGATATAAACTTGGCATGACTTCTTGTTTTTGTTATTTGCTCTACTGTGCACAGACATGAATGACTCTGCCAATGCAAAAATGAAAATGAGGTTACTAATATAATCATTCAAATGCTTGAAATCACAAAATTTAAACATACTTATTATGAGGATAAACTATACTTTGTAAAGATTTTGCATTTTCTTTTCTATGGGCATGTTATTTCTTTGTCTTCTTCTACTCCCACTCATTTATTTTCAAAACTCTCTAGCAAAAGATGACAGTTTTTGATAGTGGTGGGAACCTAAGTTCTTGGAAGCCATGCCCTTTGTATTCCCAGTGGCTGGCATAAATGTCTGGTATATAGTTGATAAGGAAATGTATGTTGAGTTGGTTTGAATTGAATCACAAGAGAGAACATGTGTGAGTGAATTAGAAAACCATAATATATTGTATAAGAACATGCTATTTTTAAAGAACACACATTGTGTGACATTTATAGAAAATCTAGGAGGCAGTTCCAAATAAAATATGAAATCTTATTAACATAAGTGAATAATGACATCTAATGTTTGTATAGCCTTTGTATTTTTCAAAGCTTCTTCATAAACATCTTGTTAGATCTGTCCCAACAGCCCTGTGAGTTAAATAATTCAGGCATTACTATCCCCATTTTACAGATAAGACAAAAATTCTGAATCTCCGAATTAGAAAAGCAAGATTATGAATATGCTTATTTCTATTGCATATATTTTTGTCACTTTGAAAATAATAAAATATAATGTGCCCTTAGAGAATGACCCAAAGAATTGTTCCAATTTCCTTTCCAGTGTTAGAAATATTTAAAATAGATAAACAGGGGGCTAGGTGGTGCAGTGGATAGAGGATCTGGAGTCACAAGGACCTGAGTTTAGATTTGGTCTCAGGTACTTAATAATTACCTAACTGTGTGATCTTGGGCAAGTCACTTAACCCCCATTGCCTTGCAAAAAACTTTTAAGAAAGTAAAATAGATAAACAGGGCGTGTATTATGAAAGGAATGAAATAAGCATGTATTAATCACTTATAATGTTCCAGACCTTATGTTATGTTTTACAAATATTATTTTATTTGAGATTCACAGTAACCCTGGGAGTTAGATGCTCTCATCACTCCTATTTTATAGTTGAAGGAACAGAGGCAGAGATTAAGTGACTTGTCCAGGGTCACATAGTAAATAAATGTCTAAAGTAAGATTTGAACTCATACCTTAATGACTCTAGACTCAGCACTTTAGTTACTGACCCACCTAGCTGCCTTTAGTTATATAATGTTAAGGACATGTGCACATGTATCAGACATTGTACTAAGTACTGGGGGGGGGGGAATACAAATTATAAGCAAGCAAAAGCAGTCTTATACTCAAAAACACTTACATTCTATTATGGTAAGGCTATACATAGTGAAGACCTAGGTTGAATAAAGGAATGGAGATTTTGTCTCAGACAAGATGAGGGGAAAGTGGGGCAGCTAGGTGGCACAGTGTCTAGAGCACCAGCCCTGGAGTCAGGAGGATCTGAGTTCAAAGCTGGCTTCAGACATTTGATAATTACCCAGCTGTGTGACTTGGGCAAATCACTTAAGCCTTGCAAAAAAAAACCCCTTAAAAACAAAACCACCATGGGTGGTTTCTGAGATAGATTACACATTTCTGATAGCAAGGAGAAGAGGTGAAAACCACAGAAGTGGCAAAATTTGGAACTGTTGGCCAGCGAATGATGTGGAAGCTTGGTTTTGATCTAAATAAGCTAAAAGCCCAACCATCAAAACCCAAGATTTATGTTGTACTTGATTTCACACTAACAAAACCCCACACCCACCATCCCAGAGGGCAACAACATGTCTTCCATTTGCCACTCTTTTTTTGTGGGGGAAGCTGGATTCTTTTTTGCTCTATTAAAAACCCCATCTGTAAGTCTTGATTCTGCCATGGATTAAAAAAAAAAAGATCACAATAGCAAAAATAACATGCAATTATGCTTTAAAGTATAGAAAATGATTTTCTCATACTAGCTATCTGAGGTAGATTGTACACATGTTTGGTTCTCATTTCATATATGGGGAAACTGAGTCTTAGACTTGCCTAGAGTAGCTTGGCTGTTAAGTAATAAATCTGGGAATCAAATTCACATCTTTTGATTCTCCCCCAAAATTCCTACCCATCTCTCATACAACCTTATTTTTGACTTTTTGGCAAATTACATTACATCTTTTAGACTTGATTTTCCCATCTGTATAAGTTGGACTGAGTATCTCTAAGGTCCTATCCAGTTCTGAATTTCTCTACTTTTATTTCTCTCTCAAGGTTCATGTTACCCCAGCCCCCATTTTACAGCTCACAATATTAGCCAGGCCACATTTTAAACCTACTTAGCTAAGAAAAGGAGCTGTTAATATCTCTAGGGAGTGGGTAGAGCTATTTCATAGAAATATAAATATACTCATTTAACTTTGAAAATACACACCACTCCAGGGCAGTCTGCAAGACATCTGTAGCACTTCTGGGACAAGGCTGGATTTTAAAGATGTGGGGCTTATTCCTTCCACTTCTGCTCAGTGAATGGACTCCTGCAGACCATAGCTGCTTCAGGGCACCCTTGTTTATCCGATATGGGACATGTGGGTGTTCCCATGCCATTGTCTAAAAAGTATGTCCTCTTTATGAGTAGTGGTAATAATGATAACAATTATGTTAGTAATTCAAAGCCCTTTCCCATGCATTACTTCACTGTGTCCTTACAATACCTGTGAGGTAGGTGGTTTCAGAGAGGTAAAGGATTTGGATATGGGCACACAATTGCAGAGTTGGCACTAAAATCAATTGTTCTTAACACTAAAGCCAGCCTTCTTTCCCCTATATTTATTAAGAAAAGAAAGAAATTCTAGTTTACCATTCATATGCATATAAGATATAAAATAAAGTAATTAATTTTAGTAGTATAACTAGTTGCCAAGTAGTCTCCATATCACTTGAAGATCCTCTCCTAAACTCCAAGGGGTTTATAAATCTCCAGCTGGAAACCTCTATTTTGAGGAATTACCTGAGGCACATAGAATAGAGATTAAATGTCTTGCCCAAGGTGCATCAGGTGATCTAGTAAAAATATTTGGCATCAAAAGACCTGATTTTGAATTCTGGCTTCACTACTTTTTAGCTACGTAACCTCGAAAAGTTGGCTTCAACTCCCCAAGTCTCATCTTCTTTTGTAAAAATATACTGCCAGTGTCACAGGGAAAACACTATATAGTCTGCAATGCATTGTAAATGTAAGCTGTTATTGAGGCTATGGACTACACCTATAATTTCCTTGGTTATATGGAATTCCCAGATGAGAAAATTCCCTCTACTGATACAGGTTTGCACCTCACTTAATGGCTCTCACTACTATCATCCTGATGTACTGCTATAATTTCTAAACTGGTCTTCCTATATCTACTCTCTCTCTCTCTCTAGGGCTCAGCACAATATTCTGCACACAGTTGCCATTGAAGGAATGTTTGTTGAATTGAAAACATGTGGAGATGATGGAGAAGAATGTTGTAGATATAAGAAATATCTTAATCAACAAAAGCAACAAATTTATTATATACCTACTGTGTGCCAGACACTCTGCTGGCTACTAGGAATACCAAAAATAATTAAACAAATAAATAAATAAAATAAGCAATACTTGCCCTCAAGAAACTTATATTCTGCTAGTAAGGTTACAACATGTATTCAGTTACAAATGTTATTATTCAAGTTAGAATGTGATGGGGCAAAGAAGGTCTCCAAAATATTCTAGGAAAATTTGAGAGGGAGAGCAGTCTTTTGTCTGAGGGAATCAAGGAAAGAGACAAGGGCACTTGAATAGAACAGAGATGGGCATTTCTGGATTAAAGGCAGATAACCAGTTTGAAAACAAGGAGACTAGAAGTAGTATACCAAGTTTGGAAAACCACTGGTAGTATAGATTGGGATGGAATCAAGGTAATAAATATGACTTAAGGCTGCAAAAGTAAATTGGAGCCAGATTCTTAAATGCCAGGTTAAAGAATTTATATTTTAAAGGACAAAATAGAAGGGAGATATATTGGAGAAATGGAGACAATCTTAGGAGACCACATAAGAAGACTAGGCCAGGTAATTGGTGAAGAAGGCCTGGATCAAAGTGGTTATCTGGTGCATGGAGAGGAGATGAATGGGACATATAAGTCAACTTTTTTTTTCTTGATAACTTCTATTCTTTACATAAAATATAGCACTGTATTCCATGCAAAAGCTCGCAAATTTTTGTTTTCATTTTTGCAAGACAGAGGGGGTAAGTGACATGCCCAAGATCATATAGCTAGGTAATTATTAAGTGGTCTGAGGTCAGGTCTTCCTGACTTCAGGGCTAGTGATCTATCCACTTCACCACTTAGCTGCCCCAAGCTCAGGAAATGTTAACTGAAACGGTTCTGATTCACAAATGTAGGTCTAGATCCTGAATTAGACTGCAAATTACTTGAAGGCATGGACTTTTTTTTCTTCTTTTGTATTCCCAATATTTACACAGCAACTGGCCCATCATAGGTTCTGAATAAATGCATTTCATTCATTTGTTTGATTGATTGAGAGAAAGATATTGAAATCAAACAGCCTCCTCAGATTTGTTCATTATGAAAAAGTCCATATTATCCATATGTCCATAAGTCCTTGTTGTCCATAAGTCCATAAATTTATTATGTATAAGACCATACTGACCTAATCGTCAAACCCTTTTTTATCAAGTGGATGAGAGAATAGCATTCCCAAACATCAAGCCTGAGGTAATGCAATCATCATAGAGCTGGCTGTCATCCTCAATTGTATTTCCCTGAACTCAATTAATGTCCCCTTTTGGTTTTCCTGGAGGGCAGCAAAGCAGGAATCAGATTTGCCCATGTGCAGGAAATGTGTTCAACAAGCTGGACACAACAGCACGGACCCAGGAGCTTCCATCTGCACATTTAGCATCGTTCAAAAGGCCTGGGGAAAGTGCTTAGCATCTTGAAAGATGGTGTTATTAAAAAAGCCAATATTCTAATCCATGATGCATGCAAATGTGGTTGTTTTAACCTTTCAAAAGGAGTGGAAGCTTATTATAACTCCTGTTATTACATGGATTCAGACATGTCACTGTAAATCAATGCCTCTCTTTCCATCAAGGACTCTATCATCCTCCCAGTTACCCTAGTTTGCAGGCTCAGATTTATCTTAAACTTCTTCCTCCTCACACTACTCATATCTAATCAATCATCCAGCCTTATGGGTTATATCATCATCAGTTTTCCTCTACATAGTCTTTAGTTTGCTTTACTATTGCAACTCTCCTAATTTAGGCACTTATTTCTTTCCACTGCAACTTACATGATACTCTTCAAATTGGTCTTTCTCCCTCCAGGTTCTTCTGACTCCAACTATGCTATTTACCACTGTTGGATTCATTTTCCTGAAATAACACTCTGATCCTCCCACTCCCTTGCTTATAAACTGTCAATACCTCCTCACTGATACTATTTCATAACTTGTTTTTCCTCTTATCTTTGCCTATGTACAAATTTCTTATCATGACTTTGAAAACATAGTAAAATGTTGTAGGAAGGTCACTAAGGAATTAGAAGACTTGGGTTCTATTCTTAGAACAAGTTCAATAGCTTGGCCATTTACCAACCATATAACTTTGGGTCAGACAATAATTTCACTGGTTCTCAGTTTTCTTGTATGTAAAATGGGGATAATGATACCTACCCTTTGACTCATAATATTGTTGTGCAACTCAGTATGAAATTATAAATGAAATTTATAATAATATATAATACATGGTAATATGTATGATAATATATGATATCATTATCATGGAGATTATTATAAAGTCTTCCCTTTAAGTTAGCAGTTTGGCCCTGATGTACCTTTAAATCATAAATAATTAGCTTTGTAAATGATTCTCTGATCTACCCAAACCAACCTCCTTTTCTAGTAATTCACATAAGATTTTCTCACTTTCATGATCTTCCATTTTCCATGTTCTATGCCTGTGCTGTCCTCCCTGATTGTTGCTTCACAAAAAAATCATGCTTATCCTTTAAGACTCATTTTAAACCCTTTCTTCTGAAGTCTTCCATTTCTATTTAGTGTGGAGCAGTGGATAGAGTACCAGGACTGGAGTTAGGTCTTCTGAGTTCAAATTTGGCCTTAGATGCTTACTACCTGTGTGACCCTGGGCAAATCATTTCATCCTGTTTGCCTTAGTTTGTTATCTGTAAAATGAACTGGAAAAGGAAATGACAAACCAGTCTGGCATCTTTGCCAAGAAAATCCCAAAGGAGAAAATGAAGAGATGGATACAACTGAAAAATGACTGGACAGCTATTCAATAAATATTTATTATAGAACATAACTGTATGTGTTAGGTATTAGGAACACTTAGACAAAAACCAAATGTTCTCTGCCTTTGAAGAGCTTAAATTCTACTGTGGAGGGGAATACAGTGGGTTCATAGCTTTTTTTAAAGTACAAAATAAATGGAATGCACTTTTCTAAACAGGCCTCCTAATACCTGGAAAAATCAGGAAAGACCTTAGTAGGAGAAGACACTTGAACTATGTCTTGAGAAGAGCTAAAGCTTTTAAGAGGAAGAGGTGAAGGGAGATATACAATACAGGATAGGGACATCCTTACTGTGTAACGGCTCAACGACAGAAGATGTACTGCTATGCATAAAAAAAACCCAGCAGGTAGGGCCTGCAGAGACAAAGTGAAGAATACATGAGGGGAAAATACTGGAAATTCAGTCTGGAGCCAGATTTTGAAGGGCTTTAAGTGACTAACAGAAGACCTTGTATTATTTTTTTTTCCTAGAGGCAATAAAGAGTCATTGATGCTATTTGAACAGGGGAATAATGTGGTCAGACCTCTGTTTTAATAATGTCAATTTGGTAACCAAGTGGAGGCTGAATTGAGGAAAGAAAAGGCTGTATATAGGGAATGCAATTAGGAGGCCATGGTTATAGTCCAGGTAAGAGGTAAAAAAATGTCTGAGTTAAAGAGGTGAGTGAGTGGATTGAAGATAATGGATTAGAAAGATGTTGTTGAGCTAGAATTGGTGACTGAGTGGATATGAAAGATAAGTGAGAGATATGAAAGTGGAATATGGATAGGGATGATATAAACATATATATATACATGCACACACATGTATGCACATATGTGTGTGTATATGTGTGTGTAATATGGGAATGAAGGAGACCTTAAGAAATAGAGAAGGGAAAAAGTTTCTTCACCAAGAAGAATTGAAGGTGACTTCTACATTATATGCATGAGGGACAAGAATGATAGTATCCTTGCCACCATTAGGAATTTAGAAGATGTAGGTTTAAGAGTTAGTGAGATGATGAGTTCTGTTTTAGATATAGTAAATTTGAAATGGTTATGCAGAATCCATGGTGTGAGATCCATTTAGATGACATGATACATCTGCATGTAGTGAGCATGAAAGGATGTAAAGACGTTAAAGGGAAGATCTGAAGAGGCTGTGAGGAGCCCCTATGTTAATCCATCTAGTAAACTCCATAGAGCATGAGAGAAAGTACTTCTAAGCCTGGAAAAGGTGAAGGAAGGAATGATGTTATTTTAGATTCCAAACAGATGGAAGGCATATAAGAAGAAGATGTTTTAAAAGAAAGGCTATTTAACAATAGAATGGTATTACAACGATCATAGGGAAATGAAAGATGGTAGAGTAGGAGGGGAACTTGGAAGGGAATGGAATGATGTAGCTAAGTGTGAGAGAACAGAAGTGGAGATTTTCTCCTAGTTGGACAGTAGGTTGTCATGATGTCCATCTGAGTATCAATAGTAGCAGAGCATTAGGTAACAACTCAGATTTGAAGTGAATGTCATTTCCTGAGCAAAAGGCAGAAGGGGTAAGGGAATGCTGCCAAAGTAGCAGCTGAGCAGATGACAAGAGGCCATATTGTTTGGGCAAGAGGCCTGGTCTTGGTCCTGGCCTGGTGGCCAGATGGTTGCATTGAAAGAGGCCTATGTCTGGACCCCTGATGGTTATAGAGGACTGAGTTGGGATTGATTTCCTACCCTCAGACATCTATCCAGGGCCTACTTCAAAACTGAATTATTTTTCTTTCTTTCAGTTGGAGCTGGCTCTGGTCCTGGTTGATATATATATATTTAAGTGTATTAAAAGGCATAAGCAGGCTGACCTAGTGGTCAAGTAGTTTATTGGCTGCTAAGGGTAGGGACTTAAGGACTAATGATATAATATGCAAGATTGACAGTTATCAGTACAGTGATATTATTACCTCTACCTTGATGTCTGGAAGGCAAACCATATCTCTTCTCTAATCCACTTGATAGGTAGATGGCTATAGACTTGTGTTATCTATGCTCTGGTCTTAATTTGGATTTGGCTCATCAGATGTGATCTCTCATTCCTCTGAAGTTGATTAATTTTATATTGTCTATGGGACTAAGGATCTACCCAACTCAGTGAGGTGAATCAGATTAAAATGCAATTGGGAAGGGGTAGTTGGTTGGTGCAGTAGATAGAGAGCACTGGCCCTGAAGTCAGCAGAACCTGAGTTCAAATTTGGCTTCAGACTGTGTGAATTTGAGCAAGTCACTTAACCCCATTGACTTGCAAAAAATAAATCCCCCAAAATGCAATTGGGAAATGTTTATCAAAATAAATAAAATTATAATACAGTATAATGTTTATTTGTTTTCTTAGCAGCTCACTGGGATATTTCTGTTTGAGTTTGACAATACTGGTCTATACCATTCCCTTGACACTCATCATATATTGTCTCTGATTGAAGTGAATGTCTTTGCTTTCTGATTTCCTCACAGTGCTTCTTATAAGGCTATGCATATAGTAGGTAATTGTTAATATTTGCTTTGTCATTTTATTATTCTTCATAAATCTTCCCCTCTTTGGGATGTCAATATTCCTATTATTGTCAGTTGTACCCCTTTTACCCAGTCTTCCATATTTTCAATCTTGGTGCTGTCTTTGATTTTTCATTCATCCTCACCTCTCATAACCAATCACAAGTTGTCTATTATATCCACCCTCCATGTCATTCACACATAGTCATTATTCTCTATTCCTATTGACACCAGCCTACTACCATCTCTCTGAATCATCCCAATCGTGACCTAACATACTTTCTGCCACCCCCCCTTTCCCCAATCCAGCCCCCAATTCCTGAATAGGAATTGTACTTTAACCTCCAGTCTTTTTGTTCATGCTGCTCCCTGTGTGGGAATTCCAATCATCCTTCAAAGCTCAGCTCAAGTGGCACTTCCATTGTGAATTTTTTTCTGATGATCCAGGTTGATATCAGCCATTCCATAGCACTTTGCATGCATTTAATACACTTATATTATTAAATTTGTCTAGGTCTGGATCTTATCTCTCTACTAGTCTGTAAACTTTATAAAGTCAGAGACCTTATCATATCTAAATCTTATATCTCCCTCTTCCATTCTTATTCAGTACTCTATATATCCAGTAAGTGCTTTAATACTATATATTTTTTAAAAAATGAATTGTATTTTTACTGAATTCCTAAATTCAGTAAGACATTGACCATGACATCATGGGAAGAATCAGGAGACCCCAATGACCTTAGCTTCGGTGTCATAGAAGAGACCCATTATCTCTGCAGGTAGATTTTTAATAACAACAAAACTTTGTCTCTCTCTTCCTTCATGTTATCAACTTTCCCCATCCTTAAGAGTGGCATAAAGAGACAATCCCTTTGAGAGCTTCTATAACCTAAATATAGAACTTGGGCTTATGGACTGTAATGTCCATTTTTATTAAACTTTAACCTGATCACAGCATTTCCTGTTGATTTTAGGCTTAGAGACCATATAGATTGAATTTTATTGTCCTTTACAAAGAAGAAACGATCAGGTTACCCAGTGGCACATAAAGTACCAAGAAATTGGTCCATGCTTTCAAGTCTTGCCATAACTATAGCTCTGAAAGAACAGCAAAAGGTTTAAATGGAAGAAACTTCTCTTGTGTTGTCTATATAATGAGGGGATAACTTATCATCTCTGGGTTGTTATGTAGAATAACCAATAAGACTGTTAAAAAACTATCTCAAACCCTTTTTGCTATTTGATCACTTTCAGATAATCACAATTCATTTGGGTTGGTGATTCTAGTAGAGCTATTTCTTTAATGTGAATCTATTTCTCTATTTTAATTTTTGATAAATCACAGAATCACAGAGTTTGGAGATTTGTCAGAGAACATCCTGACCACCCTATAAATGAACAGTAATGACTCAGCAGTAATTTCTGAAAAGGCAGTCAATTAGGTAGTCAATAAGGATTCACTCTGAGGTGCAGTGGATAGAGTGTTGGGCAAGGAGTCAGGATAACCTGAAATCAAATCCAGTCTCATACACCAGATAGTGGTGTGACCTTGGGCTAGTCACTTAACCCTATTTGCCTCATGGAGAACGATTTCAGTATCTTTGCCAAGAAAACCCCAAATGGAGTTATGAAGAGTCAAATACAACTGAAACAATTGAACAGCAACAACAAAAAGATACTGTTCTTGGGATTCAAAGAAAGGCAAAAATAATTCCTGACCTTAAGGAATTTATATTCTATTGAAAGAGATCACTGCAAATAACATAGAAATTATCTAAAGAGTAGAAGAAAGTAATGCTTTGACCTTCATTTTCAAAGAAGACCACGACATCAGGGAGGTGATGCCATGACAAGTACATAAATTGGATTTGAGTGAGGGGATGCTGTACTAAGTCACCAACCTCCCTTTCTCCTTCAGAGCCATCTGGGTCCTGTGGCCAGATATGAATCAGGATGACTGGAGATAGCCCTGTATATGAGTCAATTCAGGGTTAAGTGACTTGCCCAAGGTCACACAGCTAGTACATGTCAGATGAAGGTAATTTGAAAGGGAAAGACATTAGCAGCTGCGGGGGGGGGGGGGGGGGGGCGGGGAGACAAAGAAAGGTCTCCATAGAATTAGTGGTTAATCTAGACTCTGCTTCAAGACCTCTAGTGATGGGAGGAAGGGAACAAGTGCCTACTATGTGCACAAAATTACCTTAAAATATTATCTCATTTGATCTTCACAACAGTCCTGAGAGGTAGGTTTTATTCTTATCCTCATTTTACAGAGAAGGAAACTGAAACAGGCACAGATTAACTAACTTTCCAGTTAGTTAGTAGCTATATAGTATAGCTTACTAGCTATACAGTTAGCAAGTAAATCTGAAGTCAGAGTTGAACCCAGATCATCCTGATTCTAGGTCTAATGCTCTTCACTAGACCACCAAGATGCCTACAATGGGTAATGGACTACTTATCCTCCAAGGAAGCCAGTTCTACTTCCTGACACTTCTAGCCATTCAAACATTCTTCTTTATCCAAGATGAAATCTGCTTTATTGTAGTTTCTACTTTTACACCCTCTGGGGTCATATTGTGATGCTTATTTTGCATAATGTTTCTACAAAACTAACATTTTTATGGTTCCACAGGTCTCTAACAGCTATGTGGGTTTAGGAAAGATGCCATATCCTCCCAGAGGTTGATGAAATTCACCCCTCACTCACCTACCACATCCTTAGATTAGGGCATACATCCAGGATCCTCATACCCAGACAAACCCTTCATTCTGAGAAATCTGTCCCACCCCCACTGCCTCTTTTGTGATGGATATGTAGTTGGCAGAGAGAGTGTGAGTGCATTTGTAGAGGCTGTTTTCATCATCTACCACATAAATCTGTCCTCTGACATACTAGAAGCTTTTAGAGCACATCGAGAGAACATGATGAATTTTCATTTTTATAATCAATATGTGGTATACATTTACATTAAATCAACAGAATTATAATGGAGTCAGCTGCCCAATGATAGAGAAGCATAGCATCCAAATGGCACATTATGTATTGGGAGATCTTTCACAGTACTCTTACCAGCCATTTCATACAACTCTAGTGGTGGTATAGGTATAAGCAACCTCTCAGCAGTGGAATGTCAAATCTTTTTCAGCTATCCAGAAAATATCTCCACAAAGATATGTGATATGAAGGAGCATAGAGTGAATTTGGAGTCAAAGAACCTAGGATCAGATACTACTCTTGATCCTTGTTACCTATGTAATTCTGGGAAAATCACTTCACTGTTCTGGGCCTTAGTTTCCCTGACTGTAAATGAGGGGATTTGGACTAAATGATCTTTGAAGTCTATTCTAGTTCTAAATTTGTGATCCCCTGAGGTGGGCCCACTAAACTTGGTTGGGATACTTTAAGGAATGAACTTGTCTTCAACCTCAAGTTCCCTGCAGGAAACCAAAGGAATGGGGCAAATGGATAAAGTACTGGCCCTGGAGTCAGAAGGACCTGAGTACAAATCCGATCTCAGACACTTACTAGAATCTTGGGCAAGTCACTCAACCCAACTTGCTTCCAAAAAAACAAAGGAAACCAAACCAATGGTTGAAATGAGAAGATAGTCAGTTAAGGGGGCTCTTGAATACATACACACACACACACACACACACACACACACACGCACACGCACGCACATGCACATGTACACACACACGTAGAATTTTCAATTTATGAGTTTCTTTAGGAACTAGAGTTCTTAAGGCTTTCAAACCTCTTAGTTTTTGTATCATTGCTATAGTATAAATTGTTTTCCTTGTTCTGTTCATTTTTGCTCTTCAATAGTTTATGTGTCTTCCTAGGTTTCTTTGAAATCATAATTACTTTTTTAATATAGTGATCATTCCATTTACATGCAAAATATACTAAATACTTAATGTAAAAGTAACTACTTAGTTTTTAGATCTGTGCCACCACAAAACGAGCTGCTATAAATATTTTTATGCATATCTCTTTTGGAATATAGACCTAGTAGTGGTCTATCTTTTTTTTGTTCAATAGATCAAAAGATATGCACAGTTTAATAACTTTTTGGCATAATTTATAGATTTTTTTCCTATACTTGCTGTCACAATTCACAGTTCTTACAACAGTGCATCAATGTGCCTGGTTTTACACATCCCCTCCACTATTTGTCATTTTACTTTTTTGTTAATTTTGCCAGTCTGAGGGATGTGAAATACAAAGGATTGAAGATGAACAAAGTGGTCCATCTTTTGACAGATAAATGATGGACTAAATAAATATACAGAATGAGACATACATTTTTGTACATGACCAATATGGGAATTTGGTTTCCTGTGTAATTTTTACAATTGTTCATCCTCCCCAATAGTGGCAATAGAGAAAGTAGAAGAGAGAGAAAAATAAATATTTGTTAGCAGGTATCTCAGGGAAAGATCACATCCTAAACCTTAATCACAAATATAACATAGATTATAAGTTCTATGAGGATAGGAGATATACTTGTTCATTTTTTTTGCAGCTTCCACAGTGCCTAGAAGTATTCTTTGCTAAAGTCGTGGTTAATCAAGAAATAAGTGAGTTATGCTCAAATAAAGGGATAAGTATGGTGTTCAACTACACACAGTTCAAATACTACTTCCTATTTGAAGCTTTTTCCAAGGATCCCAGTTACTAATGCTAATTACTCTTTTGTTTTAACTTTTTGGTAAACTCATTGTGTGTAATCTCAGAGGACCATTAGTTCCTTGGGAGCAGGTTTCATTTTTGTCCTTGTATTCACAGCACCTAGCACATTGCTGGACCCATGGTAGGCAGTTAACTGTTTGTTGAATTAAATTGAATTGTCCACATCAAGGCGAGACATATCTCCTATGCAAATTTTCTGTTAACATGCTGAACAAGAAGTAAGTCATACTTAATCAATAGTGTTCTTTTCATTTGTAATTTGGATAGTTTATCCCAGAGGCTCAAAAGCATCCAGTTTGTGTCAATAACATTCCATGGGTGTCCCTAATGAATAGGAAATCTTTCTGTAGAAATAGGGCAGACATTTGGGAAAGGAAAAAAATAAGGCAACATTAAGGCATTCCCTGCTATTTTAAAACAATTACCTCCATCTCCAAAATGATTGAATCTGTTATGGCATAGAGATTTAACAGTAGGATTGAATTCAGGGCTTTGGCCAATTAAGGATAAACTATCACACACAATAATTCTAGGGTGGAAATGATATCAAGAGCCCAATAAGTGCATTTTCCTGTCACCAAATTCTAAACTATTTGTGAAAGATGAGAGCTTCCCGGGTTTTCAAACACATTAGGATCATAATTCCTCGGTCACCTTCAGTATCCTTTTCAAGATTTAATAATGCTTCTTCTTAAAAAGCAGTCAGCTTTTTTCTTGTTAAAGTTTAAATTTTCCTTTGTTTTCATCTCTTGTGGACAGTGAATATTTGCCCTTCCCCTGATAATTTGAAGGATATCCAAAATTAGAGCTCAAAAGGACATTGGAGCTTTAAGCTGCTCATTTTATAAATGAGGAATCTGAAATCCAAAGACTTGCTTAAGGATACACAGCTAATAAACGTCAGGATTTAAACTTAGGTCTTCTGACTCCAAACCAGTGCTATTAGCACCACACCATAATACCTTAAGACAAAAGAATAATACTACAACTTATTTTAAAATTATAATATTAATATTGTCAGAATGATTTCTTTAAAATGATAACATTAATAATAATTTATATTTCCAAAGTGCTTCATGAATTACAAAAGCACTAAGAACAAACCTGAGAAGCAGGAAATAGGGTTATTTTACAGATGAAAAAACAAGACTCTGAAATGTTAAGTGATTTTGTGTGGGATAACCCAGCTGGTAAATGGCAAAACCAGGAGTTTTATTCTCAGGTCTTTCTCATTCCTGGTCCAGTGCTATGACCACATTCAGGAAAAGTACCTTATCCTTAAATAACTTTTCCCTTTCTAGTTTCTTTTGGCAACAATAATACATATTCCATTCAATTCAGTTCAGGAAACATGTATTCACAAACTCAATCATTTCCACTCTACAGATCACATTCATGATTATAGTTCGTGCTGTACAGACCTCATAAACCTTTCAAATACCCACAGCAATTGTTCATTAGAAATATCTCCTTTATATTGTTTTCTTTTCCAACAAATCCAGAACAATTAAATACAAATCCAATCTTTCTATTTGAAAAAAAAATGCTCTTTGATGCTACTGTTAATTTCTGGCCCTGAAATAGCAATAAGTTGTATTCCACCACCCCCCTTTCTGAAAACCCTCTAGTTTTCACTAGACTTCCATATTCATACTTTGTCTCGACTGTTTTTGCTTTCAGCTGTTATTTGCCAAAATTCTTTTTTTTTTCCAGCAACATTATATATCTGGACTTTCTGGGGAGAGGAGGAGAAGCATATTCATGGAGTTACAAAAATAATAGGTTAGATAACCTTCTTTCCTAGAGAAAATTAGCAATGTTAAGCGTCTTTAGAGAGAGCCTGAAGTAAGACTCAAGTCAAATTCAGCCTCAGATACTTATTTGCTGTAGAACCTTGAGCAAGTCATTTAACATCTCTTAGTTTCAGTTTTCTCAAAAAGAATAAAAATAGTTACTATTCCTAGAGGACTTCAAAGCTCTTTACATAAGCTCTTTCCATTTGAGTCTCACCAAGAAATTAACTGCCATTATTACCTCTCATTTTACATATATATATATATATATATATATATATATATATACAATATATATATGTATATATACATATATATATAGTATATATATATATATACACATACATATATATATGGAAACTAAGACTGAAGCTCAGAGATCTTAAGCCTTTTGTGTAGATTCCCACTTCTAGTAAAAATCATGGATGAGATTTGAATTCCGGTCTTACTGAATCCAAGTCCAGTTCTCTAATTAAGAAACCTAGCTGTTTCTTGGATATCACCTGGTTCACACAGTTATGGGAAGGATCAAATGTGATAATGTTTAGCTTGTAAATATTTGGTATTTGGTATATAATATAGTGAATTAAATCACTGAATTAATCAATAAGCATTTATTCAGCTCCTACTTCATGCTAGACAGTTTGTGGACTGGGAATATAAAGACAAAATAAAGAGATCAGACCAGGTAAGGGAGCTGGTCCAGGGAGGGGAAATGGTTTGTAAAACTGGAGACCCAAATAAGAGGTAGGAAATTGGGGATGTATGGAGGTTTTAATTCATTTTTTGCATCCAGTGTTGTTCCAGGCTTTATACAATCACCATTGATTTATGAGAGTCAAGCAACCAATAAGCATTGAGCAACAATTCTGTACAAGTCCCTGTGCTAGGTTCTGGAAGATTTATGACATGTGGGTCATGCCCTCATAAGAACCTACACTGCAGATATTCAGTAGACTGTAAACACTTTGAGGGGAGACTGTTTTTCCTTGCTCTGTCTCCCCAATGCCTATTCCTGATGCATGTTTTATAGAAGTTAGTTGGATTGGATGTAGAAACATGAAAACTCACTAATTATGGAGTCAGGAGAATGGAATTCCAGACCCCATGTTACTTATGTGACCCTGGACAAATCTCTTGACATCTCTGAATGTCTGACTCTTTGCCTGTAAAATGAAGATAGTAAATAATCGCATTATCCACCTTATAGGACTCTTGTGAATTGATATGTGTCAGCACTCTAAAATTATACTATATAGGATCATAGATCATTTTTGTAATTCTTTAAGATTTCAAACTCTGATGTATATTTCATTATTTTATAGATGAAAAAGCTGAAGCTTGAGAGAGGTTAAGTGACTTGCCCTGAGTCAGACAGCTAATAACTAGTAAAGGTAGAATTTGAACTTGTCTTTCTGGCTCCATCTCTTTCCAGTTATATCATCTAGCCAATTCGGAACTAGAAAGACTTCAGAAGCCATCTAGCCCAACTCTTTAATTTTAGACCTGAGAAAACTCAAGTTCCCTGAAGTCTAATGTCACATGAGTATGAAATGCCAGGAAAGAGGCAGTGAATTTAAACCCAAATCCATAAATCCTAGAGCAGGGATTCTTTTTTTTTGTTTGCTTGTTTTTGTGGGGCAATGGGGTTAAGTGACTTGCCCAAGGTCACACAGCTAGATAATTATTAAGTGTCTGAGGTTGGATTTGAACTCAGGTCCTCCTGACTACAGCACTGGGTGCTCTATCCACTGTGCCACCTAGCTGCCCCAAGAGCAGGGATTCTTAACCCTTTTTTTGTCCTAGATCACTTTAGGAGTGAAGCCTATGAACCTCTTCTCAGAAGAAAGTTTTTAAATGAATAAAAGAAAATAAAGAGGATTAAAAAGAATACTAGTTACACTGAAAAACAATTATCAAAATAACTTTTAGAAAACAAGTTCAGAGGTCTCAGGTTAAGAAACTGTTTTATAAGCAAAGTTCTTTGCCCTGTAGAATATTTCAAAACATTTATAGTTGGGTAGCATGGATAGGCAGAGAGTGCTGGCTTTGAAGCTGTGGGTTTGCAGACTGGATCTGGCATTCACAGGCATGGGATCTAAGGGAATTTAACTTCACTGGGCCTCAGATTCCTCATCAATAAAACAACAGGTTCACTTCAATGATATTTAAGATTTTTTTCCAGTTCTAAAATCCATAAAGTGAGCTATTACATAAACAGGAGACTATAAGTAAATTTCTCAATTGGGAATTAAGAATAATTCAGATAAAAAAATTTAAAAAAACAGTCCATGACAGGAAATGCTAAGTGCCAAGTTAATGTAAGTAAAAGGAGAAGTGGATCACTTCTTACTGCTGATGTTAGAGGAAGCCTTGCAGAGGAAATGAGATCTGAACCAGGCTATCAAGGATGGATATGATTTCTTTCTTTCTTTCTTTCTTTCTTTCTTTCTTTCTTTCTTTCTTTCCTTCTCTCCTTCTCTCTCTCTTTCTTTCTTTCTTTCTTTCTTTCTTTTCTCCTTCCTTTCTTCCTTCCTTCCCTCTTTCTCTCTTCCCTTTCTTTGTCTCTTCCCTCCCTCCTTTCTTTCTCTTTCTTTTTTCTTTCTTTCTTTCTTTCTTTCTTTCTTGCTTTCTTTCTTTCTTGCTTGCTTTCTTTCTTTCTTTCTTTCTTTCTTTCTTTCTTTCTTTCTTTCTTTCTTTCTTTCTTTCTTTCTTTCTTTTCTTCTTTCTTTCTTTTTTTTCTGTGTCTGCAAGGCAATAGAGTTAAGTGACTTGTCCAAGGTCTCAAAGCTAGGTAATTATTGTCTATTGTAGGATTTAAACTCAGGTCTTCTTTACTCCAGTCAGGTGCGCTATCCACTGCTCCACCTATCTGTCTCAGATATGATTTCTTTAAGCAGCATTTCATCCTGATCACTGTTAGGTAATGTTTGATATATATAATAATGTAATAATAGCATATGATTTTGCATTGAAAATATAAGATTGCATTGCAAAATAAGATTTTTCAAGTAATTTTCCTTCAAGTGTTATTAACCCCCATACATATTACAAATAAAGTTACTGAAGCACAGAGAAGGGTGAAATAGCTTATGCTTTTACAGGTAGCAAAGTGTTAGGGCTGTGATTTGAACTCAGGTCTTTTGACTCTAAGACAAGGATTCTTTCCAGGACACCAGACTGCATGAGATGTATTACTCTAACAGATACAGTCCTCTATTATAACTCAGAGACAGTCAAGAATTGGGTTGGACCTGGCCTTCTGTCATGATCATTGATAGCCATCTATCTCATTACTCCTCTCTCTCTCGGACAGCTCATAGTTTGGAATTATGCACAGAAATTTACAGGAAATAATGTGTATTCATTTCACATGACAAATGACTTGATTTGGGTTTGTTAAAATGGAAAATCTGAGCTAATGCATCTTACAGATTTAAGCAGTGAATAATTCTCAGAAAGTGAGTGAGGGGCAGGGAAATGGGGAGGGAAAGTTGAGTACTCTGAGTTATGACAATGCCAAAAGCTTCTGAAATGGGTTCACTTCAAATATTTTGGGTGTTGTGCTCATCAACAGCCAAACAGGGTTTCTCAAGAATTAATAATTACAGCAACAACCATACTGCTTCCAAATTGAAATTTAACATGCCAAGCTTAAGCACAGAGAGGCTATTTTGGGATTGGTTGTAAACCCCCGGAAAATTGAAATTTATAATGTAAATACTGACAGATCATTTAAATGAATGACTGGTGGTGCTCATCAATCACAGCCTTTCTTTGTTGCCATCAACAGGGAATGTTTCCAAATGAATATCAAAAAGTGTATGTAGTACAGTGGAAGGGCCACCACGCTTGGAGTTAATAGACTTAGGTTCTAGTCACTCCTCTCAAGCAAGACATTTTATCTTAGTCTAAGGTTCTTCTTCTGTTAAGTACAGATTAATAACTCATACTTCCTCTGACTATATAGTAGAGTAACTGTCATTCCTAAACATGGTAAATGAAAGTAAAAGTATTTTGTAAACAAAAAAACAGGTTCTCAATGTAGGGACCACTTGGGAATCTGAATTGCAAACAAGAAGAAAATTTCATCTTTATTTTCACTGACTTTGAGTTTCCTTTGTAATCCTATGTATTTTATTTAATGTACTGAAATTCATTATTATTAGAAAGGGTCCATAGACTTCACCAGACTGCCAGAGGGTTCCATGACATAGCAAATGTTAAGAATCTCTGCCATAATGTAATCACAGCCTTCTGCAGGCATGGAAGATTTTAATTACTTGAGTTCATTTACCACCATCAAAGTACAACATACATTGTAGGAAATGCCCACAAGACATTTATATATCACCTACCAAGTGTCAGTCACTATGCTAATCAAGTGATTTTTACAAATACTATCTCATTGAATCCTCCCAATAACCCTGCTTACTTAATTGCTATTATTTCACATTTTGAAGAAATTCAGATAGCCGGAGATTGTTTGAGTTGCCTATGGTCCCACTGCAAACAATTGTCCAATTGTCCAAGGTCAAATTTGGATTCAGGTTTTCTTGATTCCAGACAGAATTTTATCCACTGTGCCACAGTGGTAGAACACAACTCTGTAAGGTTTTACTAAACTGTTATTATAAAATGACATAATGACTAACATGTAGAGAAACTCATCACCAATAGATTGGCTGCCAGATCAACAAATTTAAAAAACAACATTTATTTAGTTGTGTTAGGCACTGTGGTTAGTGATGGCAAAAGCAGCCTCTGCCCTCAAGGAGGTTACATTGTAGTGAGGAAACATGTAAATAAAACACAAATATGAGATATATACAGAGAAGATGGAAAGAGATGATTTTTAAAATATCACAGCCAAACATGAATATGGAGGAATTTGATATGCATCATGTGAGGGGAATCACCCATGCCCACAAAATCATTAATGTGTGCAATATTCAAGAACTCAGTTAAAGACTTCTCTCCACATAGCAGCTTGCTTTTTTTCTCTGTCCCCCCCCCCCCCCAGAATATCTTATTTTTTTGTGGTTAGAGAAAACTGCCAATTATACACATCTTCTCACAAGTTCCTTACCCAGCAGATCATCATGGCAGTGGGACACAGATACAATATTCAAGGAGGGAAGGGACATTAGGTCACACGCTCAGCTGCAGTAGTGCCCTTCTTTCCAAGACCCTCCCAAAGACAAAGCTTTAACTAGGTCAGTTCATCCCTCTATGCGAATTCAAACTGAATCAAAAGACCACAAGGTTGCTATATGCAAGGTAGAGTGAAAAGGAGGAGGAGGGTAGTAATTAATTTTTTTTCTTCCAAAAAAACATTACAAATACTTTTATCTTGGAAAAGGTAGGTTAATTTCAAGCTAAATAGTTTCAAAATGCTTCTCTTCTCCAAATAAGTCAAGTTCTAACGAACATGTTGGTATGTGTTTAGCAGTGATCTTGAGTTTTCAGTACTTGAATAATTTCAACTCCCATGATTGTGTGTTTTTTCTCCAGTAGTTCTGCCCCTTAATGTCTACATTGTTGTTTTTGGTTCCTCTACAAAACGTACAAAGTTATGCAGGACTAACTTGTGAGCAATGTAGTATGCTTTTTCCTCTTCCTTTTGTGCAACTATTATTTCTCTCTTTTTTTCTTTTAAATCTCTTTTAAAGTGGACACTAGTTGTTGGTTTTAAAGAATTTTAAGAAAAGTGAAGTTTCAGAGTTGGAAGGTGATTGAGGGCATCCTAGTTCTGACACATTTTCTAAGATTATAGGCATCCCCAGTGGTTAGACCCTTGTCCTCTAAGGCTACTTTCATTTTCTTTATTCATCTTGTATATGGTAATTTATGCATATGGCCTCACCTATCCCCTATAAGAAAATAAGTTCTAGGACAGAGATTATTTTTTTTTCTTTGTATTCTAAGTTCTCAATACAGTGCCTGGCCCCTAATAAATTATTAGCAAATTCTTATTGAGTGATTGAAAAGCTGTAGATTAGGAAGAAACTTGAGGCATGTTTTTCCCAATACTTTTGTTTTACACATGAAGAACCTGAGACAGAGTGAGGAAAAGTAACTTTTTTTTTCTTTTTAGTCTTTTATTTTTTAAATTTATTTTTATTAAAGATATTATTTGAGTTTTACATTTTTCCCTCAATCTTGCTCCCCCCCACAGAAAGCATTCTGTCAGTCTTTACTTTGTTTCCATGTTGTACTTTGTTCCAAATTGGGTGTGATGAGAGAGAAAAATCATATCCTTAAAGAGAAGTCTAAGAGGTAACAAGATCAGACAATAAGCTATCTGTTTTTTTTTTCCTAAATTAAAGGGAATAGTCCTTGCACTTTGTTCAAACTCCACAGCTCCTTATCTGGATACAGATGGCACTCGCCTTTGCAGACAGCCCAAAATTGTTTCCGATTGTTGCACTGATGGAATGAGCTAGTCCTTCAAGGTTGAACATCACTCCCATGTTGCTGTTAGGGTGTACAGTGTTTTTCTGGTTCTGTTCATCTCACTCAGCATCAGTGCATGCAAATCCCTCCAGGCTTCCCTGAAATCCCGCCCCTCCTGGTTTCTAATAGAACAATAGTGTTCCATGACATACATATACCACAGTTTGCTAAGCCATTCCCCAATTGAAGGACATTTACTGGATTTCCAATTCTTTGCCACCACAAACAGGGCTGATATAAATATTTTTGTATAAGTAATGTTTTTACCCTTTTTCCTCATCTCTTCAGGGTATAGACCCAATAGTGGTATTGCTGGGTGAAAGGGTATGCACATTTTTGTTGCACTTTGGGCATAGTGAGAAAAAAGTAACTTTTCTAGCATCTAGGTCTTCAAGAAATTAAGTTCATAATAAATTAGGATGAAAAATCAAAGTAGAGTTTCAAAGACGGAATGATGAAAAGTTTTAGTGAATGCTTTTTTACCTTTTGCTTTTATGCCATGAAAGGTCAAGGTCACCCATAGTACAAAGAGTTAGTATTTGAAACCATGTCCTTTGACTCCAAATTTAGTACTTTTTCTGCAAAGCCCTGCTACCTTGCACTAGCTGTATGGCTGTATGAGTCACAATCTTGCATCTCCATTCTCTTATCTGTGAAATGGGGTCAATAATACTTTCATTATCTCACCCACAAGTTACTAAAAGAAAGAATTTTGTAAACCTTAAGGCAAGATAATAGTTCTGCTAATTATTATCATCACTTATTTAGTCAAATGCCTTATCCAATATGACAGTCCCTTTTATGAATAACTAACTTAGGGTCCTTCATACTGTGCTTGAAGATCGCCAAGGATAAGATTCTTATTATTTCACAAGGCAAACCTATTCCATTGTTACATGGTCCTTATACTGAGCTAAAATTTGCATTTCTATAACTTCTAGTCATTGATTAGAGTACTCAGGAACCACACAGAACCAGTCAATTCACCCTTTTCTATGATTTATTATTGTTGTTCAGTCATTTCAGTCATGTTTGACTCTTTTTGACCCCATTTGGATTAGGTTTTTCTTCCCTGACAGAGATACTGAGTAGTTTGCCATTTTCTTCTCCTATTCAGCTTTTACAGATGAAGGACTAGAGTAAATTGGGTTAAGTGACTTGCCCAGGATCACAGACACACAAAATAAGATTTGAACTCAGGAAGATAAATCATCCTGACTTAGTCCCTGCATTCTATCCACTGGGTCACCTTGCTGTCCCCTTTCCATGATAGCTTTTAAGATATTTGATAGTTATTTTATTCACATGTTTTCTTTTTCTTTCAATGTACTGAAACTTAGATTCCATAAGGAAGATGAAATTAATAATATTTACCAAGCTAGAGTACTATGAGGTTCAAATAAGATAAGGTACATAAGGTACTTTGCAAAAGGTAAAAAAGCATTCAATAAAACTTTTCATTATTCCTTCGATTTTCATCATGATTTGTTATGAACCTGATCTCTTAAAGACTATGTGGCTAGAGGTCAAATTCTTGGCAGACCCTGAGAAGCTAGAAAGACTTTGAGAAGGTGGACTTGTGTGTCTGCACTAGTTGTGTTTTGAGATGCTTAGTATCAGACTGATCATGGGGTAATAATTTTATGGCCATGGTGACTTTCAAAGAGGAGTTCTGAGGCATTTAAGGCAACTAGGGGGTAAAGTGGTTGAGGGATGAACTGGGTGTTACAGAGACCTGAGTCAGTCCTCTCTCAGACACTTGGCAGATGAGAGACCCTAGACAAATCACTGGATCTCTCTCAATCTCAGTTTCCTCAACCATAAATTGGGAATAATAACAGCACCTACCACATGGGATTATCGTGAGGACGGAATTGAGGCATAACATCAGTAGATGGACTACACTACCCCCCCCCAACAAAATTACATATTGTTGTTATAGCTAAATGAGCTACTTGAGAGTAGGAACTGTTAACTAATAAGTTATTAGTAAATGCTTGTTGACTTGCTAAGATATCAGATATGTAGGTAAAATGTGATGAATAAAGCGGTTTTTCTGCCCTAGGTCTGCTTATATCTTCCTTTTACCCCGGTCAAATATACTTTCTAAGCAAAATGTTGGTTGGTTCTTTTCATTCTTTATTGAAGAAAATCAAAACGACATCACTATGTTAGAGACAAGTTATAATGTGATAAAAATGACATCACTTTATTAGAGATAAATTATAGTGAGATCCAAATGATATCATTATGTTGGAGACAAGTTACAGTGTGTCTGACGTGGCTGATCAGACCAATATGCACTCAGAATGCTGTACCACAGATTGGGCAAAAATAGTCCATGTGAACACCTGAAGTGGGTGCTCTAAATTTACACATCTCATGTTTCCTTTGAGCTACCTTAACTTTGTCTTGCTCATAGAGCACAGTCCCTCTCTGATGAGGGCTGCCAAGGTCAATGAACTCATCCATAGGATTCAAAACATTTCCATTTGTTGTAATTAATGATTCCACATAAAATAGTGTGGTGCTGGCTGATGGAGCTTGTGTGTTTTCTTGGTGTTAATTGTTAGACCAAAGTTTGCACAGGAAGCAGGGAATTGATCCACACTTTGTTGCATCTCAGCTTCAGAGACTACAATGAGTGTAAACAGAGTGTAAACCTGCAAACAGAAGACCATGCACCAACACTCCCTCCACTTTGATCTTGGCTTGTAACCTTTTCAAGTTGAAGAATTTACCATCAATGTGGTAGCTGAAATGATGCCGTGTTCATTCTCAGTGAAGACATTTGATAATGTGGCTAAGAAGCATGGGAGCAAGGACACAGTCATTTCATTCCATTAGTGATCAGAAATCATAAGAGCATTGAACTAAGCAAAATTAGTTACTAGGTTTCAGTATATAAATTTTAGAAATTGCTTTCATCATAACAAATCTTTTAAGGAAGTATTAATAGTTTTATCCTCCATTTTACAGATGAAAAAAAAACAGATTCAAAGAGTCAAACTTGCCCAGTCACACAGCTAGTATACATGTAGCCAGTCTCTCCAAATTCCAAATTCCAGACTTATTCTACTATCATTACTGCTATAATTTTGCCTTAGATATTAGTGAGGGGATAGGGATTAGGCACAATTATTGGAGAAATCAGTTTTTTTAATAGATGAGTCTTAACTGCCAGAAAGAATTTTCCAAATATTTTTTCTAAACATTGTCTTAACTTCCCACATCTTTTTACAGAGACTTTTATAGGGTCTTGGCTAGTATGGGATGCAAAGGATAATCAACAGCTGGTCTTTGGAAATATTTGTAAAACTATTCTCATAGTTAAAGTTACCCAGAAATAAATGTCTGACCACAACAATTGTAATAAATGTTTACATTTTTAAAGGTCACTGGTGAAACAACTGTTTACAAATGATCCACAAACAGATTAGTGGATGGAAAGAGAATAAACTAGAAACTCTCTTTCCCTCTCCTTCCCCCTCTGGTCTCCACTCTCCTTCTTATCTTTTTTCCCTCTCTCTACACACATATAAGTAATTGTGTATTTGTGTTTGTCACATTTTTGCTAGTATAGATGCAGCTGGAAAAGTTTTTTAGTTATTGCTGGTTATTGAGGCTAGTAAGTGTAGGTATAATAGGGCCCTGGGTCAGAAAACTTTTTTTAGGGTTTTTGTTTTGTTTGTTTGGTTTTTTTTTTTTTGCAAAGGAATGGGGTTAAGTGGCTTGCTCAAGGCCACACAGCTAGGTAATTATTAAGTGTCTGAGACTGGATTTGAACCTAGGTACTCCTGACTCCAGGGCCGGTGCTCTATCCACTGTGCCACCTAGCCACCCCAAGGAGTCAGAAAACTTTGTTGCAAATTCCTCCTCAGACATTGTGTGACCCTGGACAAGTCACTTGATCTCTCAGTGTCTCAGTTTTCTTATTTGTAAAATGAAGGGATTGGACTTGATTGCCTTTGATGAGCAATGGACTGTGTCTATAAAACATTTGATAAATCTTAAATTGCCATAGAAATATTTATTATTAATCATCATCAGATTTTGCCCAGAGTTGTTAAGGGCTTTATGTGAAAATTCTTTAAAGAGAAGTAAACAAATTTGAGATAGTATTATTGTTAGTTAGGAAATATAACCAAATTTATATTAAATTTCAAGTGGTTATAATCAGGACAGATGAATAGAACTTTGCCCCCAAGATACTCACATTTAAAAGGCTTGACATTGCTTGAGGGCACTTCTGTGGATGGAAAAATGGGCTAAATACTTAGTTAACAATATTAATGAGTTTTTTTTAAAAAAAGGAAACTAGCAGATGGTACTATTTTTTTTTTGTCCCCTTGAAAGACTGTCTCCCTCCTGAATTCTTTCCCAGGTTCACCCTGCTAAAAACATACTTGTAATGATTTCAGGTCTCCTCAAGCTATCTTTATTCATATATTTATATATACTCACATATGTCTCTATATATTTATCTGAACATATATATTTATGTGTGTATGTGTGGGTACACACATCTAAGCATTTCTTACCTGCTGTTTGCTCAAGGCATATTTTGTGGCACTTGCCCTCATTGTTAAAATTGCTGGTTGTAGCACTGTTGTCAAGTCTCTTAGGGAAAAAAAAAGTAAAAGACTATTCAGTAGCCAATTCAGAGTTGGGTCAGATGCTCATTTCAAATCTGAAATATTCCCTTGGTTTTTCTGAGAAAGGGCAAGACAAGAGAAGACTTCTCCTGCTTCTCCATCTCCCCTGTTGTAGGTGAGGGGCAAAAATATCATTGTCAAAAAGCAGCTGACGAAATAAGCAGAACTGATAAGCTCCCTTGTTTATCAGTAGTTGGTTTGCTGAAAACAAAACAGGACAGAGCTTGCATTTTTTTCTCTTAGAAGACAAACCAATAGTCAGGACATTAGCTCCTGCAGCTGCTTTAATAGGGATTGTCACCTGGCAACAACACCAGTGAAGAGAAGAAACTTTCTTGGATGGAATAGAAAATAAAAACAGATTCACCATTGTTTCCATGAATGCAATGTCTATTGAAAATTCCACCAAGTGCAAGCAATGTAGTATTTGGAGGATAATTTGTGTTGATTTTTAGATGTTATCATGGGGGTTGGAGGTGGGTGGAGAGAACAGTTTCTTCCTCATGAGTCCTTTCCATGGAGAGCAACAATGTAAACTCCACATTGTAATCACAAAACACTGAATCTTTCTGGTATCAGGGTCTTTTGACCTCTGACATATGCATACCTCTCATAATAGCAAAAAGCTTAAAAAATAGAATCAAAGATACAGCTATTCAACTGTCTAACTTTTGGTTGTAAACAATTTATAGCACAGCCTGATCCAAAAACAAACAAAAAAAAATTTTGATGAAATACAGAAAACAAGAATGGAAATGCACTGGATGTAAGCTTGGTCCTCCTCCTGAGTTGCCTGTACTGTCTTTGCTTTTATAAGCTGCCCATAAGTAGCTTCATAGTTCAAAAGAGCCTAATGCATTTATAATATTTTTTTGGGTTGATTAGTTATGGCTTACTCTCTCGGATCTCATGTAAAGTTTTCTTGGCCAAGATACTGGAGTGATTTGCCTTTTTCCTTTTCCAGCTCATTTTACAGATGAGAAACTGGGACCAACAAAGTTAAATGACTTTCTCAGGATCACATGCTAGTACCATATTTCCCCATGTATAAGATACACTTTAATTTGGGGCCTGCAAATTTGAAAAAAAAACCTATCGAACTCAAGTTTTATTCATCATGAATTTCAAGGACCTTCTACTCATAGCTTTCAGGCATCTTTTGGGCAAGTCTGGTACATGAAAGCATGCTTAGTTCATTCCGTTTTATGAACGTGAAGCAACAGTTGTGTTCTCCTTTGAAATCAGTCACTTCTTTTTCATCCACAATTCTTCTTTGCCTCATGCTGAACCATCTTAGTGGACAGGAATTCAAGTTGTCCTTTGCTCTTCAATCCGTTTCTTCAATATCCTCTTTAAATCAGGCCATTTTGTTGACTTGCCTCTCAGGGCCTTCTTCTACCCTGGCATTTTCAGTAGGGTTTCTTCTTCCCATAGCCAGTTTCCAATTGTTTTCTTTGTTGGAGGAGGACCAAGCTTACATCCAGTAGCACAATTTCCATTCATTTTTGTAAACTGGATTACTTTTAATTTGAATTCTGCATTGTTTGAAAAATCTTTTCTAGTCATTTCTGGGCAGAATGTGGCAAAACATAACCTAACAACAAATGTGAAATAATGAACACAAAGACAAGTATGGAAAAAATGGGAAATGTAAGTAAAAAAATCTACAAGCACTGTATAAGATGCTCCCAGTTTTTAGACCCCAATTTTATTTCCTCTTTTTCCTTTTTAAAATTTATTTATTTTGAAATTTAAAATTTCCCCCCCCCATCTCACTTCCCTCCCCACATCCCCCACAGAAGGCAGTCTGTTACTCTTTACATTGTTTCTATGAAGATCCCAAATTTTTTGTAAAAGGGTGTGTCTTATACATGGGGAGATACAGTAAGTGTCTGAGGGCAAATTTGAACTCAGGACTTTCTGACTCTATCCATATGACACTCTGACAATATGCCACTGTCTTTATTAGAACTCTTTTAGAAGTTACTGCCTTTCTTCTCTCATAACTTGACTGTATACCTTCTTGAAGTCAGTAGAATCATAGTGTAATAGGCTTGGAGTTGGAAAGGACTTTCCAGGTTATCTGGTCCAAACCCATATCTAAAGAGTCAGAAACTTAAGCCCAGGGATGTTCATTGACTTGTTGACAATCTCCCAGATAAGTGGAAGAGCCAGGATGGGAACCAGGGTCAACTGAATTGAAACCAGCTTTTATTTTCAATTTATTACATTGCCTTCTTCAATATTTGTATAGAAGTACATACAGAAAAAATCCTAGGGACAGAATTTATGTTATTTTTGAGAAAGGAAGTCCAAACTTGAGCAGTATATCATGAGATCTGGATCTGAATCTTAGCTCTAAAATTTCCTAATGACTAGAGGCAAGTTTTCTATTTATACTATTGATTCACAGTATTGTTTTACCATACAGTGATCAAATGGTTAGTCTAGAGAAAAGGAGACTTGGAGAGTGAAGCAGACCGGAGTTCAAATCTACTTCAGACAATAATTGATCCAATCACTTAACATCTCAGAAGTTTTTACTTTCTTCGTCTTTAGAATATTGTATATTACCTTATGAGGATGAAATGAGATCCTATATGTAAAACATTTTATTAACCTCAAAAGTACTATGTAATTTTTATTTTGGAGTCTGAGGTAAGAATCTCTTCGCTATCCTCCCTAATTGAGGAGATTCTACCTGTCTCACCCAGCCTAAAAGTATAGTTGTCATTCACAGACCTGATCCCAATGTGAATAACACAGAAGTTTTTTTTTCCTAACCTGGGCTAATTCAGCCTTCTGGCTCCCTTCTCCTGGAGGCTCATCATATTGGTTCTAGACTTAATGTGGACACTTAAGTGGCTTTAGCCAGTCCAGAATGACCATGCCCAGTCTAACACTGTAAAAATATGAGATAATTATTATTAGAGATACAAGTCTGTATATAAGTACCTCTAAGCTAAAGTGAGATTAGACTTGGTTGTCCTTAGTTCCAGAAGTCAGAACTAGAAACTTAAGTGGAACTTGTAATGTGGATCAATTTGATAATTAGGACTGTTTCAAAGTGAAAATGACTGCTTAGTTTATTGAATTTCTTTTTTACTGTCTCCAGCAGACTGTTTTGGCCACATGAATGTGGAAGGGATATTTCCTATTCAGCCAAAATTGGGCTGGTGAGCCTCTGGTGTGACCTTTATAATTTTGTAACACTGTGTTTTGCAAACCAGTGCCATATAAATATAAAATATAAAAAGATAGAGAAATAAGAAGATAGTTTAGAATGAAAAATATGAGGTTGGAAAAGTTTACCCGGGAGGACTCCTTAAGTGACAGGTGTGGTGTGGTGTAATAAAAAAGGGGTTTGAATTAGACCTAGGGGAGGGGGATTGAGTGCTAGATTTGTTCTTTTCCATTCCTTAGGTCATTTTGGGCAATTCATTAGTATATAAAAAAGAAAGTGATTCATTGCTTTGTTTTTATTTCCTTTTTTTAAAATTTTATTTATTTAAGGCAATGGAGTTAAGTGACTTGCCAAGGTCACACAGTTAGGCAATTATTAAGTGTCTGAGGCTGGATTTAAACTCAGGTCCTCCTGGCTCTAGGGCCAGTGCTCTATCCACCTAGCTACCCCCATTTTGTTTTTATTTTAGAGGACCTCTATATCCAATGATTTCAGGTTGTTACAATCTACTACAGAGGTGAGTTGGGGGGGGGGGGGAATTTGCTACTAAATTAATTTTGTATTTATTCTGTTTCAAAGAAACCAAAGGGAAGTGACAATAATGATAATATCTACTACTTTAGTAACAACTTTAATCTTCAAGGGATTTACTCTTCACCTACAATCAAATGCTGACCCTGGTACAGGGGAGAGGATGTTGGATTTGTGTCAATCTAGTTAGTCAATCTGTATTCTAGTTCTATCACTCACCGAGCTGTATAAACTTGTGCAGGTCATTACACCTCCACACACTTAAGTGTCTTCATCTGTAAAATGTGTTAGTTATTATAGATTTTATTTTCTTATTTTAGCTGTGATTGCTACGATGTAAAGGTGAAGAAATTCCTTCATCCAATAGAGATAAACAACTATTCTGAAACCTAAAGTATTGGGAATTGGAACACTAAAAATTTTAAGAGACTTTCCTGGATTTGTACAGGATATGTTTTAGAGGCAGGACTTTAATTCACATTTTTTTGTATTGAAGGCCAGCTATTTATCTTCTACACCGTGACCATTAGTCATGGAAAACTTGTATTTGAACTATATCTCAGAGAAGAGCAACTAGGTGGCACAGCGGATAGAGCACCAACACTGAGTCAGGAGTTCAGATCCAGACTTCAGACATTTACTAGCTGTATAACCCCTCCCTACTCACACAGTTATATGCACATATATAGAGAGATATATATATATATATATATATATATATATATATATACTGCCCAAATATATATCACATATACATACATATACACGTATGTGTGTATATATGATATATACATATATTAGAGAGAGATGATGATGATGATGATGATGATGATGATAATGATGATGATTATGTTTGTCCTTCATTCTCAAAGAAAATCATGACATCAGGGAGATGATGCCATGATAAGCAAGTGAATTGAATTTGAGTGCTGTGCTGTCACCAATCTTACTTTCTCCTCCAGAGTCATCTGAGTCCAGGGATCTCATATGGATCAGAAGAAATGGAAATAATTCTGGATGTAAGGCAATCAGGGTTAAGTGACTTGCCCAAAATCACACAGTTAACAAGTGTCAAGTATCTGAGGCCATATTTGAACTCAGGTCCTTCTGATTCCAGGACTGGTGCTCTATCCACTTTGACACCTAGCTGCTCCATAATATACATATACATACATACAAAGATATAGATGTATACTGGACCTATAATTGCTGGAAAGTTTATATTAAGGAGACAGGGACATTATTGGGAGAGTGAACAATGTTGAGGAAGTGCCACCTAGAGCAGTGATATGATTATTATTGGAGGAGGAAGGAGATTGTTAGTGCTACCACACTGGGAAGGAGCTTATGGACTTGAGGTTATGTATACCATTGTGGGAGAAAGGGGTGCCATGGGAGAAGGTCATACTGAAAATGAGGGGCCAACACATTGAGAGTTTTCTTTTCTGGGGTTGAGAGTTCCCAGGCAGGTTGCTAAGATTTCCTGGATCCTCTCTCACATATGGCCTAGTTGTGCTATCTTGATCACTCCCAGTCTAATTCTATCCAATCCACCAAGCATTTATTAAGTGCCTACTATGTGCAAGGTTCTGTGACATAGAGGTACCAATGGAGGTACAATGGCAAATAGAAAAGAAATCCCTCCCTTCCCCTCCCATAGAGCTTTCAAACTACTCCCAGCCTGGGACCTTCTCTCTTCTTTTATCTACCTCTCATTTTGTCTTTTGCTTATGTCTTTTTGGAGGTCCCACATCCTCTCAAAGCTAATGTGTACATTTTCTCACAGAAACTCTCTTTACACCTTAAAGAAAGCCCAAGTTCTACAGACTGAAGTTAAGGAAATATTGGCTTAGTTGATTTCTGATCTACTAGCTGCCTTTAAGTCTATGAATAATCTTTTCTGTGAAATAGAAAAATTAACATGAGTATCCATACTACACAAAGCTGAAAGATCTTCGGGTTATTTCAGCCACAGAATAGCAAGGATCTTCCCCAGAGCCATCACCTTGTTGTTACTAGTCTCTTCCTGCTGTGTTTCTATTTTTGTAGCATATAACTCTTCCTCCCCATCTGGATTGTAGCCAGGGAAGAGCTCCCAAATTGATGTAAAGAGCAGAGAGACTGTGGTTGAAAATATAAGGGAAAACAAACAAGAGGAAAAGATATGATAGATGATAGACTGGGTTAGAAGATAACTGAAAAAAAATATAAGCAAGAATGGAAAGGGAAACTTTAAGTACAGTTTTACAAAAGATGTGAGAAATAAAAGAATAAAATAAAATTAACATAATATCAAGAAAATCAAGAAAAATAAGCTATTTGAGAAATCAAAGGAAAAATCTCAGCATCAGCATCATCATCATCAATCATCATCATCATCATCACTGACAGTACTGTAGCACTTTCAAGATTTAAAAAACCCTCTCTATACCAAGAGAGGCAATATTGTAAAGTGAATTGATAGGGTACTACATTTGGAATCACAGGTTGTTCAAAACCTTCTAATACTGCTATCATTATTTTTTCTTGGGGAAACTGAGGCAAAATGATTTTTCCCCTTCCCCCTTCCATTGTTACATATTTAATAAGTATCGGCTCCCAGACTTAAACTCAGGTCTTCTGGATTCTGATCTAGTTTTCATTCTACTGCAGTAAGCTGCATAGTGAATAATAATGATGTCACCTCATATTATGATACTAAAGTGTGTTTTATAAATTATTTTCTTTATAATAACCCTGGGAGGGAGATTGTTTAAGCCTTTATTATTCCTGTTTAGGGCAGCTAGGTGGTACAGTAGATAGAGCACTGGCCTTGGAGTCTGGAAGATGTGAGATCAAATCCTTGTTGTTATGGTCTTCTTCAAAAATGAAGGACAAAACATCAAATATCAATTCCTATGTAGATGAGGATAATGCAGATTCTTAGAGAATTTTTTTTAAAGTTTTCACTTAAAAGATCATTCATTTAGGTGATGGTGTCAGAATTTGAACACAGGTCTTCAGGTCAAGGCCAGTATAATTTCTTCCATGTTGGCATGCATTTTGAAGAGGAATCCTGATCTTGCAGGTGGGATAAGGGAAAGAATCTACATTAGCTAATGTTTCTAAGGTTCATTGTCTCTAATTCAAAGAATGAACTACTGCCTTTGTATTTGTTCTTCTAAGTTTGGAATGCTACAACATGTTATTTCTGTAGGGCTGGAACTCCCTCAACACCTCCCGAAGGGGAAAATTGAATCAGCAAATTAGTCAACATGATGCTATCCATATGGATGAATGATTTTGTGAATCTTTTTTTAAGCTTTCTGAATTTCTCTGAGCATCACCTCTTTTAAAGAGGCAGTTGTGGTGTAGTGGAAAGAACACTGGATTAGTTGATGGAAAGAGAATCCCAGTTGGGAGAGACCTCAGATTAGCAAAGCAGAGTGCTAGAAATGTAGAGGCAAAAGAAGTCTGAGAGCTCATCTAATCCATTTTTTTAAAGTATTTTTGGCAATCAGATGAAACCAAAAGATATAATTCTTTACTATTCATGTTCACAGACCTCTTGAAATATATTCATGAACCCCATGGATGCTAGGTTAAGAACCTCTGATACAGCTAAAGTTAAGCTAAAGATAAGTGACTTCCCCAAGATCACATTGTTTTTTTGCTATTCAATCATTTCAGTTAGGTTTGACTCTCTGTGACTCCATTTTAGGGTTTTCTTGGCAGAGATCCTGGAGTGGCTTGCCATTGCCTTCTCCCTTTTACAGATGAAGAAACTGAGGCAAACAGTAAATAGCAGATAGAGGATTTGAATCCAGGTCCCCTCACTACAAATCAAATATTCTTTCTGCTATGTCTTGAAGTTCAGCCCATAACTGGATAAGAATTTCCTCTGTTATTTGCCAAACAAATTTGGTTATCTGTCCTCTGCCTGAAGCCTCTAATAAAGGATAGATTCTTCCTTGGAAGATATTCCATTCCATTGAGTTCTTCCTTCTGGCAAGAACAATTCTAATTGTCCTCCAAACAATGCAATTCTAATTCTTCTTGCAAATGGCAGATCTTCAGAAATAAACTCCTGTGACTTCCTATTTTATGTCAAGATCAAATTCAAAATGCTCCTTTGGCATTTAAAGCCCTTCAAATCTTATTCCTTTCCTACCTTTCTGAAACATGTATGTTCCATCCAGTGACACTGGCCTCTTCTCTTGTTCCACAAACAAGACACTTCATCCCTTGGCTCCAGGCATTTTTTTTTTAGGTTTTTGCAAGGCAAATGGAGTTAAGTGGCTTGCCCAAGGCCACACAGCTAGGTAATCATTAAGTGTCTGAGGTCAAATTTGAACTCAGGTACTCCTGACTCCAGGGCCGGTGCTTTATCCACTGTGCCACCTAGCTGCCCCCCCGGCTCCAGGCATTTTCAATGGCTGCTGCCTTCCATCCCTGGAATGTTCTTCCTCCTCTGCTCTGACTGCTGACCTCCTTGGTTTCCTTTAAGGTTCAATCAAAATCCTATCTTTTAAGTGAAACCTTCTTCAGTCCTTCTTAATTGCTTTTTTTGCTTAATTGCTTTTACTCAATACATTATCTTCAATTATTCTATATGCCCCTTTGTATATATTTGTTTGCTTGTCATCTCTCCCATTAGATAATAAACTTGTTGAAGGTAAGACTGTCTTTTGTCTTTTTTGTATCTCTGGTGCTTAATACAGTATCTAGCACATAATATTTTCTTAATAAATGTTTATTGATTGATTGACTATATGAGCTTAGAAAAATCATTTTACCTCTCTAGGTTTCAGTTTTCTTGGCTGTAAAAATGAAGGACTTGGATTAGAGTTGAACTTTAAAGTTCTTTCCACCTCCAAATATAGATTCTATTGATACTAAATCATTCTCTGAAGTTTGATTTCCTTAACTGTAAAATTATTCTTACTACAGGATGTTCTTGTAAGGATCAAATGAGACAAAGAACTTTGTTACTCTAAAGTGGCAATGTAAATGCCAGCTATTATTAATTATGATAATTGAGTACAATTCAACTTTTTTTCAATTTCTCAAACATTTATTAAGAATCTACTATATCCAAGGCCCTAGGCTAAATACTGGGAGTACAAAGATAAAAATAAATAGGAAGTAGCTAAGTGACACAGTAGATAGAGCAGAAGCACCTGAGTTCAAATCCAACCCTGAAGACTTGATACTAGCTATTTGACTGAGCATGTCACTTATCCCCATTGCCCCACGTAAAATAAATAAATAACTGATCTTGACCCTCAAGAAGCTTACATTCTACATACTGGTCAGTAGGGAGAATTGTAGAATGCATATTGACTGTTAAAAAACCCCCTTTTTTCACAGTGGCATAAAAAATGGGGAAAAATATGGGATAAAAAAGAATGGATGGGAATTATATATCATGACAGTGCTCATTAGGTGGCATTGCGACATAATGCATTTGGAGTATTAAGTACCTATTGTGTGGCATTATTCAGAGTGTCAAGCTAACAACATCTCATTTATCAGAAAACTTCAGCCTGTCACAGGCAATTTATATTCATTTTAAAAAGCAAAGTAAGCTTTTTTTATTTATAGAGTAAATAATAAAATTCAAGTCTACCCAGTTAGAATGACTCCAGTAATTGAATGTCTAATTAGCTTTTGTCTGAATTCCCCAGATAAGTGAAGGAAAAGCAGATACTATGATACTTGGCCCATTTTTCCACTTCACTTTGGGTTGAAAAGACCCAGCCTAGATGCTCTTAAAACTAAGAACATCGTTCCCAGTGTAGCTATGTGCCCATGTTTCCATGTATCATTCTCAGAATAAAAACAAAATAAAGAAGTCTGGGAGAGGTTGCCTGTTGCTTCCAAATTGAAGTCAGCTGAGGCAAATCTCAAAACCAGAGACCGAGAAAAAGCAACCAAAATTAATGCAGTTTATGGATTCTGCAAACCACATTTTCTAGTTTAAAGATCTTTAAAGGGACAGAATTTCTGATGGGTTCATGTCTTGAGGAGGGAGGGAAGAAAGGTGTTCCTCCAGACAATGGTCTAGCAAATAGGGATTTGTGTTCTTTTTTTCCCTCATCAGAAGGAAAGCTAGATCATAAAATATGAAGGGATTCTAATTAACAATAATTTCAGCCCTCTTGTACATTACAATGGTGGAAACTGAGGTTACATGAGCAGTGAGTAATCAAGATAGGATTCAGACCTTGATGTTCAGTTTTCAATGCCAGTGAACTTGCCATATACCAGGATTTTGCTTCTTCTTTCCATAAGTGGAAGAGACAATCCACCATTCTTTCAGCCAAAATTAAATCAACAATACTGTGTGTACCAACTGCCATATCAGGACCCCCAGGGAAATCTAAGTACAATAATAGATGTAATCTCTAAACTCAGAAACTTATGAAGATGAGACATTATGCTTTAGTAATAATCATGCTGGGGATATGATAATGTCAAAAGATGTGCTTTCAGTTCTGTGCTGAAATCACAGATGCCATCTTCATTAATGAAGAAATGCTTGGTTTAACTTTTTAAATTTGCCAATTTAAAAAAATACAGGAATGATATGATCTCTGCTAGTAAAATTAATTGTACCGTAGACTTTTTATACATATTAAGTTTTTTGCATCTTAATACAATATTGAATAAGTATACAGGTCTCAAAATATGTACTTTAAACCAGCTAACTAGGTAGTCAACATGACAAACTCTCACTCATAGCTTCTGTCTCCCTCTACATTCCAATAAGCCTGGATTCATGGAGATATTGATATTGACCTAAAGGTATCTCATTTTGGTTCTTTGTCCCAACCCCAGAGTTTTACTCCTGGGAAAATCTCCCAAAAAATCATAGTTATGACTTGGAACTAGTTTTCCCCACATGTAAACTGGATCCCCTCTCCTGTTGAGGGGAGACTCTCAACAGAATTGGATAAGGGACCCTTATTTCACTGACCATAGAAGGTGCATTACATACAGAAAACTCACAAGAGTCTATGAACAAATACAGAAATATATAAAGCACTCAAATAGCCCAGTGGCCTCATTGGACTAGACTCCACATGAAAGCTAAATCCATTTTATGACTTATGAACCAATATTTCTCATGCATTTTGGATCTGCAGCTTCCAAGCAATTTGTGGCACTAGTTTCCCCATGGCATGACCTTAGTTTTTAGTACTAAGAGAGTCTTCTATTAAGAATTTTTTCCTTCTGTAAATAGCAAATATTGCTATCTCACTATATACTTTTCCTATGAATTGCCATTTTCTTCTTGGGGTGAAAATAGAAAGGATCACTTGCTATACTCTGTTCTGAAAGTCCAAGGGAGAGGAAGTGTGGGGGAAAGTCATTTCATTGCTGACTTCTATAGATAACTCTTCCAATTTGACTATTCTCTACTTCTTGTGCTCAGTCACTAATCATCTTGCAGGTAACGCTAGGCTTTATTGTTCAGTCATGTCTGACTCTTTATGACCCCATTTAGAATTCTCTTGGCAAGTGGTTTCTCATTTCCTTCTCCAGCTCATTTCACAGATGAGGAAACTGAGGCAGAATGGAGTGACTTTCCCCAGGGTTACACAGTTATTAAGTGTCTGAGGCCAGATTTGAAGTCAGGAAGATAAGTCTTCCTGATTCCAGGCTCCAAACTCTATCTACTTCATGTAGATCTATCTACTTCATGTCCCCTCAGCTGAGGGACAGGAAAAGATCATTGTCAAAAAGACATTTTTCCAGGGATTTCATCAAATTGACTAAGAGTGGAGGGCCTAATCAAATTGATTAGGTGTTCCTCTGACCAATTGATCAGAATCCTTATTGAACTACTTTTCATTGCAACACATAGCAGAGTTTGTTTCACAAATCCTTCCCCTGAAAGCAATAGTTCTGGGGCATTGCTTAGTTTTAATAGTGAGAAAGGGGGGAGGGGGAGTTACATAATACTTATGTAACTCTTGCCCCTGAAAAATTAACATTTGCAGTAGAGGTAAATTGTCTAGGAGAACCAGAGTATAGACCATTAAACATTTAGGGTGTATTATAGTTCCCATGCACAAGCATTTAAGTGTATGGTTGTATTCTAAACCAACCCATCAAGGGAAGACAATAGCTATAAACAATCCATGACATTTGCTGAGGTCCTTTCATCCCTTAGAATCTCAAAGCATCCATCACTGAGAGCCTCTGACAGATGATCATTGGGTCTAACAATACAAATCAGGAAATTGGAACTGGTTTTGTCTACTGACAATGGAAAGGAGTTAAGATAGGGAAATAATAATGAGTGTGCTATGGAATTGAGTTTATAATACCAGAATTGATGTTCTTCATTTTGTTAAACAAGCAAATAAATAAACAAACAAAAAACCCAAGTCAAAAATTCACTTAAAGGAAAGATCTGTTTTACATTTCACTTCCAAAACTAGAATCATATAACATTCAAATTGGAAGAACCTTTGCAAATAAAAAATGTTAAAACGTAGAGCCTCAAAACTGGAAGGTACCTAGCACCTATGATTAATTTTTTCTTTTTTTATTATGAACTTAATCATCCATGAACATTTCACTATATAAAGAGCAAAAGAGAATTTGTATATAAAACCATGAACTTCTGGATATAATTTATTTTTAAAAGTATACATTGAATTGAACGAAGTAGTAACAAAACTGTCCTGTTTGTCTCTTGAATTTGCTTTTGCATGTGTATTTTAATTTTGAGACTCTTTTTTACTTTTTTCTTGTATCTCTAATGCCATTAACTAACTCACTCCTACCCTATATCCCTCCATTATAACAAAAAGTACTATACTGTCATGCAAAACAAATCAGCATATTGGCCAGGTCTAAAAATGTATGTCTTGTTCTGTGCTTCTCATCTGTCACCATTTGCTAAGAGATGGGAGACTGGCTTCATCATCATCATCAGTCTTCTGAAGTAATTACATAGAATATGTTAAAAGCTGTAGCTGTCAGGGTCAAAGAACACTGAATTTGAGTGCTGGAAAGGACCTTCAAATTTAGTTTTAGCTAATAATACATAAAATGTTATTGACAAAAGACCTGTCCAAATGTCTAAAGACCATAGGCTATTAGAAAATAGAGTTTTAGAACTTGAAAAGAACCTGACTATAGAAGTTAGATATGGAAGGAACCTTAGAGATTATCTAGGCCAACCTTCTTATCTTCCAAATGAGAAAACTGACCTGAAGAAATGATTTGTTCAAAATCACACCATTAGTGGGATAGCCAGGACTTGATTTCAGGATTTCTGGCTCTCAATCTAATGTTCTTTGCACCATATCGCATTTCTTCACCTTAAGAACAAGGCAACCCATGCTTTCTACACCCTCTACTTGTTTTCCATGAATCCTTATTCTGTCTATAAATGACCTAGCAGTGGTTTCACTTGATGAAGGGCAAAGTAGTTCTCCTGATGCCTTATCATGACCAGCAATAATAGCACCAAGTGATAAATCAAAGTGACCTTATTATCATCTACTTTACATTAAAGGAAATTTAATGCAAGAGTGGCAAGTCTGAGCACAAGAATCAGATTATATCAAGATCCTAGATAATGGCAAAAAATCCCCACCCAAACCAAAAAAAAAACCCAAAACCCTTAGCTTATTCAAATCAGTAAGGATGCTGCCTATTAATTTGAATAATTAGACAGACACAGTAAATTTATCATAGGCAAAAAATTCTTTCCTAACTATATTCATTTTGATTTTGTTACTCTCCAGAGGGGAGCATTCACTGTTTTGATAAATGCTATTCAATGGCTTGAATTTCCAGGGTTGACAACAGGATGGCCCAGGGCACAGTAGATAAAGCCTACTGCCAGTTCAAACCACCCTAGGTCAGTTGTGATTGAATGTCACCATCATCTGATGGTCATATAGTTCTTTCTTGCTTATATATTCTTGAGCTCAATCTGCCTCCCTGACAGCTGGTGTTGTATGTGCATGAGCACACACACACACACACACACACACACACACACACACCAATAATGAGATCATCTTTAATGGAAATAGTCTAAATCCTCAAGGGACCAGAGAATTCACTTGCTTTATGAATATAAAGCTCTTTACATCCAGCAGTGAAAATTTGACTAGAGAAAAGATTGGAGTGGGGATAGGGTGGAATCAGAGAAGGACACAGCTATGCCATAGAATGGGGCTACAAACCTGGAAACATTCATCCATTAGCTACTTATTTCAAATCTCTAAGGTACTCAGGACTGTGACTTGGGTGAACATTGTATCTCTACAGGGCTTAGTATAATAGCACACCCAGAGCAGCAATTAATAAATATCTATTGAATGATTTAATGAGTGAGTGAATGAATCCTGTACCAAAGGATCCTAAGTCTTTTTGTGATTGTCTTCTGCTTTATCTGTATATTCCATGAGACTGCAACAAATACCAAAAATTGATTAGGCTTCAGAGAAACATATACATCTATTTCATGTCTAAGTCACAACCTTTGATTTTAAGATCATCAAAGGGATGGTAATAGAAGCCAACTAAAAAGAATTGTCAACCACAAGCTTAAAAAAAATAAAAATCTACTAAGAACCTACAGAGAATGAGGGATAAAACCATGATGCTAAAGTAGATGAGGCTTTTAGACCCATTTTTTAACCACTGATTTTTTTTATTTGGTTACTTTGGATGGAACTCTTCCTAAAATACCTTCCAAACTTCTTAAAACAGAAGATACTGAATATAACTCAACCAAGGATCATCTAATGATAAATGAACTTTCAGGGGCTAATGGAGGTATGGCTCCCCATGTTAACAGTTTTACTCCTATATAGCTTTTCTTACTAATTTTCATTTTAAGTGTTAGCTGTTAGAATTTTTGCTGTAGTAGCCTCTCTCCTCATTTAAAATTAACTTTTTTATTATGAAACTTTTTTATTATAAAATCTACTTGTATTCATTGGGATAGTATTCATAGTGGATTTTTCTTATTATATGAACTTTAATGAATAAAACTTGTGACTTCTCAAATAAATTAAGTCTAGATTTAATTTATGACCACCCAAAATATTATGGCTTCTCAAATGCCTTTGGGAAGGGGGTTGATTCATATTTTTTCCTATGTTATGTGTAGTGAGGTTACTATTTATCTGGTCTATGCAGCTGAGGAAATAACCAGTTTTTTTTTGGTATGTACAACTATTTTCAATCGGCAAATATTTACTATAAAAAACAATAGAATCCCTACTTTCAGAGAACTTACATAGGGGTAGGAACTATTCCTGTGATTTCATTTGTATAAGGAATTCTCACATGAAAAAATACCCTCTATTAATATAGGTTGAAACATTCTTTGCCACTTAGTGTCTCATAGAGCACCAAAATATTGTGAGGGGAACATAGGCAGAATAAAATAGAGATGGGACTTGATCCCATATCTTACTAGATCTGAGGCCAACTTTCTTTTCTTTCTTTCTTTTTCTTTTTTTACAAGGCAATGGAGTTAAGTGATTTGTCCAAGATCACACACCTAAGCAAGCATTGATATTGGATTTGAACTCAAGTCCTCCTGATTCCAGGGCTAGTGGTCTATCCACTGTGCCACCTAGCTGCCCTTGATGCCAACTTTCTATACTAGATCTGAGGCAATCTTTCTAACTTGCTATTCCATTTTTGAGTTTTTAAATAAACTTAGCTATCTGTAAGCTCCTACATATATCTAAGTTAAATTTATAAATATATATATTATATATGCAAATATAAGAATATATATATATACAGCACCCAAAAAAATCTTGGGACATGAGCAAGGCGTTATGTAAAGAGAATTAAATTTCAAGCCTAAAAGTTGGCAGTGATAGGGAAAAGGATCTGAATTGGAATCAAGAGTGTGTTGGAACCCTCTCAAATCAGTAAATTAGTTGTTAAAGTTTCATTGTGAGCATTTATACCTTAGAAATCAGGAAACACTATAGTTCAGGTCTTGATGTATTAGTTTATTGATTGTCTGGACTTTCAGAAGTTATAATGAATGTTAATAATGCAAATTTAAATTTGGAATATATATTTACCCCATTAGCTATAGTCCATTGTTAAATGTTTACCAGCACATGAATGGTTGGTGTCCTAGATCTATGATTTACTAGCTGTGTGAACTTGGATCAAGTCATTCCATTCTCTTGGGTTCAGTTTCTTCTCATATAAAATGAGGGAGTTGAACAAAAGCAACCCTTTTCAAAATGTGATCCGAGAAACCTGAGCATCCAGGGGCCCATGAGTTCAAAATATTCTTATAATAACACTAAGAGTTTTAAATTTTAAACACAATAAATATTGATAGGTTTAGCTAACTTACATAAATGAAAGTTCTTTGAGGGGATCTGTAATAATTTTAAAGAGTGCAAAAGTGACTTGAAACCAAAAAGTTTAAGAGTTGTTGGCTTAGATGATCAGTAAGGCCCTCTCCAGTTCTAACAGTTAATGAATCTGGGGAGAAGGGTAGAAATTCTAGACAAGATCTGAGGAATAGGGAGAAAGAGAGAGATTGCTCTAAATAATAAAATAAATATTCTTTATCTATTTTGGGTTATCCGTAGCTTTAATCCACAAGGTTAACTCATAATTAAATCAGATAGCTTATATAAGAGAGGAATATGAGGAGTAAATGGGGGGGGAATTATTTCTTTTCCATTGATATTAATTATAAGTAAATAGTAAGAAACTAAGTCTCAGGGAATGGAATGGGATAAGCAAAATAGAGTTGTTCTTGCCACAATGGTACTCCATCCACAAAACACTGGGTTGTAAATAATACAATAGCCAATAAAACTTATGTCTCTCTTTTATAAATATGTTGTATTTCTGCTATTTCAGGCAGGGAGAGATTGCCATTTGTCTTTCACAATCATTATCCATAGTAAAATTACTTTCTGGCTTCTAAAACAACTCTGGCATTTTATACTATTGCACTGATACCCTCAAGCCTAGAGTTGCTTCAAAAGCACAGAAGTCATTGGACATTTTCTATAGACTCTTTCTTCGCTTCCTTAAAGCTTTCACAAGACTGAGTTAAGTCATTGGTGTCCCCAGAATGAACTTGGTGAAGTACATTCATCCAGTGGAGAAGCATTTATTAAGCTCCTGCTATTTTCCAACACTATGCTAAATGCTGGGGGGGGGGGGTTTACAAAGAAATGCAAAGGATAATCCCTATTCATAAGGAGCTCTTGGTCTAATGAAACATACAACATGCAAATTAACATGTACAAATAAGTTATAGACGGGATGAATTAGACATGATTTTCAGAGAGAAGGCAGTAGTGTTAAGGGAGATCAAGAAAGGCTTCTCATATTGAAGTAGATTTCAGCTGGTACTTGAAGAAGTTGAGGGGTAGAGATGAAGAGGGAGAGCAATTTCTAGCATGGGGGCCAAGGAGGAAGCCAGTGAAAAATCCTAAACTGGAGATGAGCTGACTTATGGGAGTAACATCAAGAAGTTACTAGATCACCCAGTGTGTGGAGCTGGAAGAGTTAGGTAAAAGAAGATCAGAGTTGGGTTGTAAAGGACTTTGAATGCCAGGGGATTTTTTTTATTTAATCTTGGAGATGATAGAGGAACACTGAAATTTCAAAAACAAAAGAAATTTACATGATAAGTTTATTATATATTTTAAAGAAATAGCAATTATACATAATAGATTTGCAGTTTCATGTGCAATCACCTTTTTTTATTATACTCTGAAGAATGCTTCTTTTATTCTATAAATTAAAAATAAAACATTAAACAATAGGGAGGGTGATTTGGTAAGATTTGTGCTTTTAGGAAGATCCTTTGTTGTTGTTGTTGTTGTTGTTGTTTTGTTTTTGCAAGGCAATGGGGTTAAGTGGCCTTGCAGCTAGGTAATTATTAAGTGTCTGAGGCCAGATTTGAGCTCAGGTACTCCTGATTCCAGGGCTGGTGGTCTATAGAAATCAACTGCAATGGGGAGAGACCATCCAATAATAGGCTGCATGATGATGGCCTACACTCATGTAGGAGCAGTGTAGAAGAATTTGAAGCTTGCAGAACTGTAATGAAGAGATTCCTGCTACCATCTAAGATATCCCTATCTTGGATAGCTCTCAGAGTTTGAAAGTTTTTCTTTACATCAGGATTAAATATATTACTTTGCAGTTTCTTCTCCTTTCTCCTACATCCACCCCTTCAGGCCAGGAACAGCATATTGAACCTCTTTTCCACAAGATAACCTTTTAGATTCTTGAAGACTGCTCTCATATTGCCTTTCAGTATTCTCTTTCATAGGCTAAATATCCCAAGTTCTTTCAACCAGTCAGTCATGAAAGTGGCAGCTCAGTTGGTCCTTGAAGGGAAGAAGGAATTTCAACAAATGGAGATGGAAGGTGGGGAGGTGGGGAGGGAAAGGAAGAATACATTCTAGATATAGGGACAGGGAATAGGAAGACAGTAGAAGGAAAGTTTGGATAATGAATAGTTTAATTTGACTGCAACAAAAATATGGGAATAGGAGGAGTACTTATTCATTCAACATGCATTTATTAAGCAACCCCATGTCCCAAGCATTGGCTAGAATTTGGAAATATAAAAAACCAACAAAATAATTCCTTCCTTCCAGAAGTTTTTTTGACTGTGCCTAAGCTAAAGCTGGAGAAAGATTATGATGACCCTTGAATGTCAGAACTTTATTATATTCTGAAGGTAGTTCATTCCATTTTTAGAGAGTTCTGTTTATTAGCTTGCTCTCTCTTAAACTAAAATGACATCTTTCTCCCTTTAATTTTTATTCTTTGGTTCTAGATCTGTTTTAAAACAAATTTTTTACAATTCAAATAACATTTTTAATGTTTGTTAAACTTGTTATTTAAAGAAATCTTGTGGTTTATCTTTTTGTAAAACAAATTGTAACATCCCAATTTATATATTTTGTAAATCCAGGTTTTAATACATCAGGTTTTGTTTAAAGTGGGGAACATATGTCCTGACAGAAATAAATTCCAGATATCAAAAGTCTTTTTGGTATGAATGAAAGTTATTATATTTAAAGAAAAACTGGGATCAAAGATAAAGTTTTCAAAAGAAAAAAATCTTTTGGAACAATATTCTTCAAACATCAATAATAAGTATGAACTTATAAACTCAAGGAACATTAGAAATGATAGAGACCTTTGAACATTCAAATCTAAGAATATAGGCTATTACAGCTGAAACAGATCTTAGAATCTGAAATCTTACTGTTGAAAGGCCCTTACAACATAGAATGGTAGTGTTGAAGAATACAGATTATTGAAAGATAAAACATATATTTGAGAAGTGGGAATGATTTTAGTTTAGTCCCTTTATTTAATTAAAAAATATCTAGAGAAATGACATGACATCTCAGGTAATTTTGATGAGTGGAGACTAAAGCTTAGGTCTCCAGACTATCTGCCTAGTTTTTTTAAAATTCTCTTCCTGCTTCAAAGTATTCAAAACCTTTACCAAATAGCATAATTTAATATTTAAAATTTATTTATTTAGTATTTTATTTTTCCCTAATTATACGTAAAAACAGTTTTTAACATTCAGTGTTAAAACTCTGAGTTCCAAATCCTCTCCCTCCCTATTCCTCTTATAGAGAAGGCAAGCAATTTGATAGAGGTTATACATGTGTAGTCATGCAAAACTATTTCCATATTAGTCAAAACAGCATAATTTTAAAAAGAGAATCTAAGTAGGATAGTTACACATGAAGTACTAGCATTTCCAGAGTTTATATTAGAGTCAATTCCCTAATGTGATTTGGAATGTTCATATTTGAGAATGATGTTAGCCAAACAATATACTAGAAAGAAAATTCTCCAGTGGTTAAGTAATTTTCCCTTTTTAAAAGGAACAACAATTTACATTTGATCAATAACATTAAAGTACAATTCTGTGATAACAGTTCATTGTTACATCCATCCAAATACCATATGGGTAAAGTGATGCCCCTTGAAACATAATAATTAGATACTTTTAAAGTCTTGTATTTCACTTTATACCTATAATTGTGGTCCCCAAATAATAAATGGGAAACTACTAATAGGTATCAGGTTTCCCTAGATGATATTATGTGATTATTCCAAATTCCCAAAACAATATTATAAAAAGATTCATGGAATTTTCAAATTTCAGAAGTAGAAGGTATTTTAGAAGTGGATCATCTATGCCAGTTCCCACATTTTTCAAATGGGAAAACAAAGGCATTAGAAAAAATGATTTCTTCAAGGTCACACAGCTAATGATTGTACCCTGTATCATATTTACCCTGATGTTATAGCTAAGTACCCCTTAACTCTAACTGGCAGTTTTGGAGAGCTGCTTTTGATGGTCAGACAATAAGTACTCTTTAACCTTGAAATCTGAGCTTTTAGAAAGTAGACCTACCTAGGAGTTTTCTTAGAAAAAATTAGAGAGGCTACAATATGGACAAGACAGCACTAAACTTTCATTTCCTACTATAAATACACAGGTCAGGTTCATGCATTGTAGTTATTTTTTCCTTGGTTTTTTTCATTTTTTTTTTGGAAGTGGTTTCTTTTCAATTAAATGGCAATCTCCTTCATATCTATTAAGTAAGATGAGGATAGCAGGTATATTTTCTACTTTTCTTTTTGTTCTTCACAATATGGAGATTAGTGCTAGGTACATAACAGATACTGAGTCAATACTTATTATTAATTAGTTGAATCATTTTTTTCTTTTTTTTTTCCACTGAGAAAACATTATAAATATGGACAGCCTAAGAGGCCTCCAAGCCCAATTGCCACAAGTGTGGGGACTGTAGCACTGCCATCTAGCAGGTGGATTTTCAGTATCAAGAATAGAGGTATCATAGAGCAAGTGTGAGAACTCAAATATGAAAAGAGGTCATTTTCATTGAATTTGAATTCATCATGAAACATGATTGTATTTGGAAAAGAACAGAAAGATTATAGCTATAGCCCTGGGCTAGGAAATCTTTTGGGTTTTTAAAAAAATCAGCTTCATGGCAGCAGTTTACTTGAAAAATATCTGGAGGTTTTAGTGGACTATGAACTCAATATGAGTCAGCAGTTTGATGTGGCAGCCAGAAAAGCTATGCAGTCTTGGGCTGCATTAGGAGACACATAGTTTCCAGGAACAAGAAAGAAATAGTCCCTCTGTACTCTGACCTAGCCAAATCACATCTGGAAATTGGATTGAGTTCTAGGAATCATAGTTTAAGAATGGTATTGATAATCTGGAGAGTGTCTAGAGAAGAGAAACTAATATAGTGAAAGGTCTTGACTCCACATCAGTTGATGGAAGTGAAAATAATTAGCTTTGGGAAGTGAAGAGTCAGGGGGATATGACAGTTGTCTTAAGTATTTTAAGGGCTGTTATGTTTTTTTGAAGGAAGATTATACCAGTCTTTTGGGTATTGGAATAGAACCAGAAGCATTGATTAGAAATTGAGAATAAGTAATTTGGCCTCAATGTCAGGTGAAAAAATTCCTAGCATTCAGAGCTGCCTAAAAGCAGAATGGACTGCCTCAAGAGGTGATGAGTTCCCCTTACTTGGAGATTATCAAGCATAAGTTGATGACTACTTGCCAGAAATGTTAAAATAGCAATTCCTTTCAGTAATGAGTTCTAGTCTAAATCTACCTGAACAGCAATCCCCTCTTTAATATTCTTACAAGAGGCTGTCTTAAACTTAACTTAAAGACTTCTGTTAATGGGAAGCTTGCTATTTACTAAACAGAGGACTTCACTTTGGGATAGCTCTCATTCTCTTCTACCTCTGCAACTTTTATCCATTAATCTATGGCCAGAAGAATATATCAATCCCTCTGCACCAAAGGAAGGATGTTAATTGTCTTTGTTGGATAAACCACTCTCATTCTTGATAACAAGGGGAAATCTTAGATTGAAAAAAGAAAATACCAATAACAAACAAAAATGACTTGAAATGATAGAAAATTCTGACCTATATTCTATATACTAAAGACCTTAAGGGTATTTTAGTGAAAGACAACAGCTGGGCACCCAAAGCATTAGTCTGACTAGAAACATTTGCATGATTTTAGAAATTATATACTCACAATTTTGTTTTATTTTTAAGCATACAAAATAGGTCTTGATGGTGGTCAGGAACTATGTCATTGGTTTTTTGTAACCATAGTGCCTGGCATGCAGTAGTTGCTTACTAAATGCTTGTTGGTTGATTGATGGTTTTTTTAGACAGGACAAGTATTCCTAAATTCCAACCAATCTACTTAATTGCTACTTATTAAGTGCCTACTCAATGCATAACATACAGAGATGTATTTTTCTTCAAGAACCATACTTTTCTGGAGAAATAAACATACTTGAAACAATTAGAGAATGATGTTAGAAAATTTGTAATTAATTTCTAAATTGTATGGGCCCCCAAATACTAAGAAGGTCAGACAAAGATGTCAAAATAAGTTTGGAAGTGTCAGGGAAAGTTGCATGGTTAAGGTGGGAGTTGAGTGGGTCCTTGAAAATGGTTAGGATTTGGATCAGTGGAGACACATAGGAACGATATTCCCTGATAGATTTATTGCATATGAAATGGACAGTGATTAGACTGTGTGAGGTTATTAAAGAGATAGGTCTCAATGTATTATTTCTAGGTTCTTTACCATTTACGATCCTTTGATCCTTTCTCACTTTGAAAGGGTGGAGAAGAGAACAGAACAAAATATTCAATAGTTTCCTTCTCCCCTTTATTTTCATGAAATACCCAAGCTGTTCAACTTTGATAATTTATATTCAGTGATGCACTGTCTTGGGCTGAGAGCTTAGATTTGATTTTTGTTTTGCTTTGTTTATATTAAAAATTGAAGTTTTGTGAAAAACACATATACATTCTACATAAAACATTATTGTGGGGGAAAATCAGTCTTTATCCCATAAAGAATCATAATATGAATCAAGCACACATGGCATCAGATACATTTCTCTCCCTTCCCCTTCTTTCTTCTCTATCACTTCATTAGCATATTTGAAAACAATCCAAAGTTTGTGAGGGAAAATGAGTGCACTTTTTGATGTCAAGAAATGGAATGGGTACAGGTGTATCTGGAAATCCATATGACTAGATTTGCAACAAAATAATGACTTAGAGAGTCATTGAATATCAGAATTAGAAGGAGGGTTAGAAGATAAGAGTTTTAGAGCAGGCAGGGACTTTAAAATATGGTTTGTTAAAGGTAGAGTGGCCTTAAAACACAGAATGTTCAGGAATGGAAGGTATTTAGAACATGGGCTATAAGATCAGGAAGGGTCCTTAGGACTTATCTAGTCCAGTCCTCTAACAATGAGAAAAATAAGAGGATGAATAGCTTGACCAAAATCAAACAGCTTATCAGTAAATAGTTGAGCTGAGTCTTTTGACTTCGTATCCATGGCTTATTTCACTATACCAAGCTGGTTGGTTGATTGGTTGTTGTCCTTCCTTCTTGAGGAGGAACAAAATGACATCACTGTATTGGAGTCAAGGTACAGTATGTCTAACTGTAGTTAAACAGACCAATACAAGCTCTGAAGGCTTTACCACAGGTAGGGCATTAACATTCCATGTGAACATTTGGAGTGATGATGTCTCTAAATTTATCAATCTCTTGTTTCTTTTGAACTACTGAAATTCTCATTTGCTCATAAAGCACAGTGCCTTCTTTGATGCAGGCTCTCAATGCTGGATGGTCCTTTGCCAGTTTTCTGTGTCTCACAATCTATTCCACTTATTCGGAGAGACCTAAAAAGTATCCTTGTATTGATTCTTCTGACCACTATGTGAATACCCTGCCTTGCATGAGTTCTCTGTAAAAATAGTCTTTTAAGCAAACATACATTTGACTTTCAAACACATGGTCTGCCCATCAAAATTGTGCTCTCTGTAATAGAGTTTGAATGTACATCAAGCTACAAATGAATGTTGTTCTTTTCAAGAAGGATACTATTTACTTATTCAAATAATGATATCTTTTCTCAAACACTTCTGAAATTCTTTTTCTGGGATTGACTTCAACATCAGGGACTACATGAGAAAATCAGTCTTGTTATTTCATGACATTAAAACACACACACACACACACACACATCAAACTCTCAAATTATATCCTTCAGCTTGATCACTCTAATTCTTTCACCAGATTTGTCTCTGAATGATTCCTAATTGTTTCAAAAACTCTGGGCATTTAAACCCCTTGGATTTAGTTGCTTCATGTGTAAATGAAGTTGAACTGATGAACTCTAATGTCTCTTTCAGATCCAATTTACTATAATTTGAAATGATTTTCAAAGGATGAATAATTGTCACAATTGAAAGACTATCACAAATGAAAGAAGTATTAGATTTGTTTTCCTTGATTTCAGGGGACAGAAGATTTAGCTATACTGTAAGGAAAAATCTTAACAATTAGAGCTGACCAGAAGTGGAATGGGTAAACTTGAGAGTTGTTGGATTCCAGTCACTGAAGGACATTAGATCTCATCTATATGACCTCTTGTTTGGAATATCATAGAAGAAATTATTATTCAGTTATATTTAGGAGCAACTGATCTTTGAGATCCTTTCTAACTCTGGGATTCTGTGATAAATGAGGGCATTCAAAAGAATAATATGTATTCTATAGAATTTCCAAATAGAAATTCCCAAAATCTTTTGAGCAAAGTCAGCTTCATTTAAATAAGTATATGGCATTCCAACGTGTCAGATTTGAGGAACAACTCTTATAAAAATTTAAAACAAACCTAGAAGGGGTCTGTGAGACCATTCTGGATAACCTTTTCACTTTAAGGGTAGAGAAGATAAGACCTAGATAAATTGTGATCTACTGAAGATTTCACAAGAATAGCTAGGATTCAGACTCAAGTCCCCTGACTCCCAAGTTGGTGCTCTTTCCCTAATACAACAAAATTCTGATATGTCTATTACATTATAATAAAATCTCATGTCTAATTTTGATAAATGTTTAGGTTATTCCCTGAAGGATTTGAATTTTTGATAATTGCTAGAAATGTTAAAAATATTTCCCTCTTTCTTAGCTTGGTTCACATAGATATCCAGAGCCATCTTGCAAATGGATCCCCTTGATCATAAAGGCAATGAATGAGCAAGGAGCTTGCAATTATTTTCTCATTAATGAAAAAAAGTATGGATAGTAAAGAATGAGATGGTATCATGATAACATGAACATGCACTTGGATAGACTTAAAAAGATGGTGGAGGATTGAAGGACCTGGTGTGCTATGGTCTATGGGGTCAAAATGACCTGTTGACAGTGGATCAATCATCCTCTTGTAAGAACATGGCATCATCATTAGTAATACCTTTATTTAACCAGGTCCCATACTATGTTCAGTAATTTGATATAGACCAAATGTGTATTTTAGTGCTAGAAATACATATATATATAACATATATGCATATATATTTTAAATATATATGTTCTCATAAATACATGTACTCATGCAAAAAAGCTATCTTTCTATGTATTTTATGATTACAATACCAGTGATTATTTTACATATTTTCCATTTTCTTGGCAAAAAAAAAATAACAGACTTTGGAAATGAAATCTTTTCTACATGTAACTAGCATTCACATAATGCTTTAAATTACTTTGTATACATTAGCTCATTTGAGTCTTAATGCAATGTTTTGTTTTGGATATTGTTATTAATATTATTATTATTACTATTTTACAATAGTAATACAGAGAAGAAAATAGAGTTTCCTTTATAGATAAGGAAATGGAGTTTCATAGAAGTTGATGACTTGGCTATCTATGATCACATAGCATCACAAGTGGGATATACCCCCAAGTCTCTACCATGTCACCTGTGTCTAAATGGTAGTTTTCTGTCTTTGGAAATGTATTATATCAGTATATCTGTTTTCAGAAATTATGGTTCACTTTAAGGAAAATGTGAAATGAAAATGATTTAGACTGGGTCATGGTTCCAGACTATGAGAAAATTATGGCTAAGGATTTTTGAAAATGGTTGGTCAATGTGAGAATCTTTTGAAAGTTTAATTTCAAACTGAGTTAGAAGAGGTATACATTTACCATGGCACAGTGTCTCATTGTTCAGATATTCCTTTCTTGGCAAGCTAAAGTAGAGGGAGGGGCAGATATATAACAATCTGCAAATGAAACTGAAACAGCAGTTGATCTCAGTGGTTTGAGCTCTCCTGAGTTCTACAAAGGGAAGATTAGAAATGAAAAAGAGATGCAAATCTTTGCCAATACATTTCACTTTCTATAACAACCTTCTTAATCTTCACTTGCTATAATAACTTGTACCTATACAAGTAAAGTGAAATCTGTACATATATGAAAATATAGACCCACAGAATTTTAGAGCAGGAAGAATTTGTCTTAAGAGTGAAGAGAATTCAAATAACCAATTCTGACATTATTGATGTGACACTTGATTTCAGTGTAATGAATAGACTGCTAGGCCTGGAGTCATAAAGTCCTGAGTTCAGATATAGCCTGAGACACTAACTAGCTGTGTGACCCTAGGCAAATTACTTCAACCTCTGTTTGCCTCAGTTTTCTCATTTGTAAAACAAGGATAGGTAGGTGGCTTCAGTGCATAGAGAACCAGGTTTGGTAAATTTGCTGTGTGACCCTGGGCAAGTCATTGAACTCTGTTTGCTTCAGTTCATCTGTAAAATGAGCTGGAAAAGGAAATGGCAAACCACTCCATTATTTTTGCCAAAGAGTTAGACATGATTGAAAAACAATTAAATAGTAACAAAACTGGAATAATAATAATAATAATAGTAGCTGCCTCCCAAGGTTATTGTGAGGATTAAATGAGATAATAATTGTAAAATACCAAGCACATGGTTAGTTCTATGTAAATGTTAGCTAGTATTATTATTTGACATCAGGGAGGTGACACCATGACATACACATTAATGGATTTGAGTGAGGGGTGCTGTACTAAGTCACCAGCCTCACTTTCTCCTCCTGGCCAGATATGAATCGGGACTATTGGAGATGGTCCTGGATATGAGGTAGTCAGGGTTAAGTGACTCAGCCAGAGGACAGATTTGAGCTGAGATCCCCTAGACTTCAGGGCTGGCACTCTACCCATTGTGCCATCTAGCTGAACCTTTATAAAATAGTGATGTTAATGCTTTTAGTATCTAGAATCTTTATACCCGTTACAAATGTATCCTCACTCTCTAGTCCAGACATGTTATTTAATACCTAAGGAAGAAGTTGAGACTAAGAGAAATAGTTTGTTTCTGATTCTTTGTAACTCCATTTGGGATTTTCTTGGCAGAGTAGTTTGTCATTTCCTTCTCCAGCTCATTTTACATGTGAAGAAACTGAGGCAAGTAGAGGTTAAAATGTTTTTTTCCAGGGTCATACAGCTAGTAAATGTCTGAAACCTGATTCGAATTCAAGCCTTCCTGGCTCCAGGCTGAGCTCTCTATCTGCTGGACTAATTAGATACCCTATAAGAGATATTTATAGGCATTCTTAATGGCAGAGTTAGGGGTCTACCTGAATCAAGTTGTTTGGATTGTGGGGAACAATTTCTCAAACAATTTAGACTTTTAAAGGGTTTATGTTATTTTAGCTTAATATTTTTAAGGATTCTTGCTTTCACTTTCATTCATCTAGAAAGTCATATTCTCCCTTTCACAGCTTAGCTGATTGCTGTAGAGTTGCTATAGCTGAATATAAAGTCATTATTTGGGGGCTACTGAGGGGAAAAAGTTGGGTTTGAGACCTTGTGAAGATTAGCTCTAACAAGGTTATTTATAGAAGTGGAGAAATGCTCATTTTTCAGTGTGGGCAGAGGAAAGTATTTTTGTGTGTTCCTTTAAAAAATCTCTCTTTGGGTAATTGAAGTAAATTCTCACTTTTATTAAATTTGTACTTAATTTATACTTTAGCTATTTCAACTTATTTTCATCATTATTAAAATAACTACCTATTAAAATAAATACTTTGTGTGAAAGGATTAGATTTACTCTGGTTAGCAGCAGAGGGGATGAGGTAGGATTAAGGGAGGACAGTTACAGAGAAGTTATCTTCCTATTCAATAAAAGAATGAATTTCCCCCCCCAAGTCAATGAGGCAGGGAGTTCTCTGTCATTGAGGAAGCAGCATAATGGTTCTAGTTTCAGAAGTAGCTAGGTTTGTATTCTGGCATAGCTACTTACTATCTCTGTGATCTTGTTAAGTCATTTTACCCAATGTATTGCAATGGATAGTAAGTGGATTTAAAGTGATGGCTTTCTCACTTATTATTTACATATTCTTGGGTAAGTCATATTAACTTTTTTGGACCTTAGTAGCCTCATCTGAAATAGAAGACATTAAGACCAGATAACTTTCAAGATCACTGCAATCCTAAATTTATGATTTTTATGATTTCACTGGGCTTCAGTGTCTTTATCTGCAAAATAAAAGGATTGGATTTAGATGAGGGCTAAATTCCTAATAAAGTCTCTGAAACCCCTTATTCACGAGTCAGACCTAGATGACACTTAAGTAGCTGTAACAAGCATTGAGAGGTACTCTAATTTTGTTGGTAGAGCAGGATTTTTTTTTCTTTCCTTCCTTTCTCTCTCTCTCTCTTTCTCTCCTTCCTTCCTTTCTTTTTCCTTCTTTCTATTCTTTTTGCTTCATGATCTCTGGCAATCTGGTGAAACCTGTGGACCTCTGTTAACAGAACTGTTTTTAAATGAATAGAATAAAATACATAGCATTAATAAGGAAGCAATTATAATAAAATATAATTACCAATATATTATTAAAAAAACAAGTTTATGGACCTTTTGAAATCTACCCACTTTTCACTTGGGGGGGGGCGGTCTGTGGATCCCAGATTAAGAACTCTTGAGCTACGGTATAAATCTCTGTGTCAGGAGATGTGTTCAAATTCTGACTTGGTTTGACTTAGATACACTCATAAACCTATCACCATGGGCAAATGGCTTAACCTTTTATAACCCTCAATTCTTTCATCTATAAAATGGTGCTAATAAGACTACTTTGTAGTGTTGTTTGTCAGGAAAGTGCTAGCTTTATCATCATGTGAATTGGTCATATGTAAAATTAAGGAGTAATGCACAAACTCATTTACGTAGCATTTTAAGAATTTGAAGCAGTTTTTTAATGACCACCCTGTAAAGTAGATTATGAATTTAGTATAATCCTCATTTCATAGATTGAGTCTTAAAGTGACCTGCCTGGGGACTCCTCCAAAATCTCTGTTGACTCTAAAACTATTTCTGTTCTATGACTCGATGATTCTACACTAGCCAGAAGAGTTGAATTGCACGGCAAAATTAGTCAATCCCCAAAACTTAAGTCTTGCCCTTCAGATAGATCTTTAGTTGACTGGAAGACCTGGGATCCTTCCAGCTCCTTAGCCAGCAGACCACGGATCTGCACTTTGTTGGTTTGGCAGTCTGCCTGAACAATACCAAGCTGTTCCTACAATTTAGATGCCATCCTCGATCCCCTCAGATCTGGCCAGAGTGGTAGATGAACAATCTTAAGCGTAAATTTTCGGTGAGCTCAGAAAATGCCTTCCCCTTCCCATCTGATGAGCCATCCACGGGGAGAAAATAAAGGGCTCCCTCGGACCGAGTCGATTTAGCTAGTTATTAAAAAAAAAATAGCCATCTGCAGTGGCACAGAAATGAGCAGTTTGCTGGTTCCTTTTCCAAGGAAATCTGCCTCGCATCTGCTGAATTCTGTTCCCTCCTTCTCCTCCAGGAGATGCCTTCTTCCCTACTCCCTGACCTCTTTCTTCTTCTTACTTCCACCGCAAAAAAAAAAAAAAGGATGTAAAAATAGTGAATCCTCTTTGGTTTGCACTCAGCATTCGGGGATCCGGTAAAATATGCTAAAAACGAATCCGCCAGCGCAGAGCGAGCACCCAGGAAAGAGGGAGGTGGGGGGACGGGGAGGGGCGCCCGCTGCCATCCCAGTCATCACCCCAGACGGGCGCCCCCTCCGCGTCGCGCCCCCTTGGACTAAAGGCGGCCTTTCCCCGTTGAACTCTGGGCCGAGACGCAGCCCTCCGGGCTGCAGCCGTCTGGCCCCGGACGCCCGGGGTGGGCGGGGGCGGCCCGCGCCCCGCTCGCGCCTCCCCGGGGGACTCCGCGGCCGGGCCCCGCGGGGACTCGGAGGGCCAGGAGCCGGGGGGCGGGGCCGGCGGAGGGGCGCGCGGAGGGCGGGGCCGGCGCCTGCGCAGAGCACTTCCTTGTTTGTCCCCGTGACCGCCGCGGGAGAGGCGCTTCGGCGGAGCGCGCTCAGTCCGCTGTCGGCTGTCAGGAGCGCCGCGGCTGGCCCGGCCAGGCAGGGAAGTTCGCGGCGCCCCCCGCCCGCCCCGGCCCCCGCAGCGGGCCGCCCGCGCCGCCGCGCCCCGGGCCGGGCCGCCCTCTCGGCCCGCGCGCCCTGCCCCCCGCGCCGCGCCGGGCGCGAGCTGCCGCAGAGAAGCCGCCGCCGGGATGAGCCCCGAGAGGCGGGTCAGGGCGCCCCCTCCTCCCGCCGCCGCGGCCGCCCGCGGAGTTTGAAGGGCCCCTTTCTTCGCCGCCGCCGCCGCCGCCGCTCCCTTTCCCGCCTCGCTCCGGAGCCGCCTCGGCCGGCGTGGAGGGCGGGCGGAGAGGCGCCGCGGGCGCGGGGCTCGGGCGGGCGGACCGGGCCGGCCCCGGGCCGGGGGTGTGGATGAGCCGCCGCCCCCCGGGGCTCGGCGCGGCTCCCCTGTGGCTGCTCTCCCCAACCTCCGCTTGTGTTTCGCCTCCCGGGCAGGATGCCGGACCAGATCTCGGTGTCCGAGTTCATCGCCGAGACCACGGAGGACTACAACTCGCCCACCACCTCCAGCTTCACCACCCGGCTGCACAACTGCAGGAACACCGTCACGCTGCTGGAAGAGGTAACCGCCGGCCGCCCCCTCCCCAGCGGGGCCGGGGCGGGGGGAGGGGGCGCGGGCGCCGGGCCCCGCTGTGCGGCCGGGCCCGGGAGGCTTCCCCGGGGAAAGGAACGTGGACATCCCGAGCGAGGGCGCAGCCGGGACCCCGGGGCTGGCCCCAGCCGGACGGCCGCCCCGCCGGCCCCTGCGGCTTGAGCGCAGCCAGAGCCAGCCCGCACTCGCTCCTATTTTGTTTTGTGGATAAAGAGGAGCGAGCCCGGCCCGGGGGGGCCCCGGAGCACAGAGTGGCCGCCGCCGCCGGAAAATGGCCTGACTTGAGGCGCGGGGCGGCAGGCGGGGAGGGCATGTGCAGAGCCGCTTCTCTTCTCAGAGCCCTTCGGGGAGGGGGTGACGGGGAGGGGATGGGGGGGTCAGCGACCACCGCAAGGTGACTCCCGTCCAATGCAATCCTTCCCCTCGACAGCGCCCGGCACGCAGTCGGCCACTTGGGTAGGTTTGAGTTTGAATGAAACGAGCGAGTCGAGGGAGTGATGAAAGCACGCAATGTAGGGGAGCAGGACTGCACTTTTGCTCGCAGTCCGCAGTCAGCACCACCCTTTCCGTTGCTTTCCCCCCCCCCCCCAAAGGTATTTAGGTAGTGGAAAAGTGGCATCAGGTGAAAGATGGATGAAAAGTTTACCTTCCCCCCCCCCCCCCGGGTGGCTTTGCTGTGGCTTGCTTCTTTGAGGTTTGGGGATCTCTTCCCCACTTTTAGGCTTGTAATGGTGAACACACCGTTAATATCCATAAGCTAGTGCCTCTGTGGACAAGGTATATTAGGGATAGGCTGCTTTGGCTAGTCTTGCAAATTGACTTTAAGCCTGATGAAGAGGTAGTGGGTTCTTTAAAAAAGCAGAGTTCTGAATTTTAACTAAGAGCTCCCATAATGGAGCATCTGTGGGTGTTTGCATTCCAGTTATTGTGCTTAGATTTTTGTCTGGAGCCTCTGCTCCCAGTTGCAGATGTTCCCAAAAAGGCATCTAGAATCATCTCAACACTAATTGATGAATCATAAAGATGAAGGGGAAAGAGTCAAGTAACGAGCTTTTGTTTGATCCCAAGCGCAACAGTTATATTTTGTTCTTTATAAATTGTTGGTCTTTGGACTTGACATAATCTTTAATAGCCCTTTTATTAAACACTGTTGCCATGCATTCAGCGCTTTACTGTTCTGTCCTTCAGGCCACTGAGATAAACAGGAACATGCTGTTATATGAGCATGCCTTCCCATCATTTCTCTCCAAATTGTATATGCCTTTAAAAGGAGCATGTCTGATTAGACAGTGCTGTCATTCTCCTTTAGATAAGTTCTTCAGCAACGACTAATAGACTTGTCAGTCACCTTAACTTTTCCAACTCTGCACAAATAGATAGGGTGGCTGCCTTCTGCTTGTCCCACATGTGATAAAGAACCCAAAGTGAATGAATTAAGAGTCCCTTCTATGAGAGCATACTTAACTATTTTGCATCTCCAAAGGAAATGAGTGGGTTAAAATACAATTGCATGCAACTGCCCCATTCAGTCTGTTGATTTTGAGCAAAGGGATAACTTGAACCTCAAAAAAGAATACATAGTATTTGCATGGTTTTATGATGAATTTGCAAGGGTAGGTTGAAGAACAAATTCTGTCTATGAATATTATGACCCATGAGCTTGATGAGAAAGGAGATCATTTCAAACTGGTTTAAGGTTCCAGAAATTTAAAGTTTTTGGCATATACACACATATATATATATATGATACATATATATATATATATATATATATATATATAATACAGAATAAGAAAATGCATCCTCCTCAAATTGTTCCATCAAATTGCAAATGAAAGAGGTTGGAGGTTTTTCTGCAGAATTATGAAATGTATAGTTTTTTTTTTAAATTTCTTCCAGGAGTTTGAAAATATTTATTATCCTTCTCATTCTTGCCACTTTTCATTCTCCTAAGACCATGTAGAAAGGGAAAAGACATGTAGGTAGATCAGAACACAGTAGGTTTATCTAATCTTTATTTTTGATGTTAGGTCTGTGTTATTGTCTCTGAAATATGAGGAAAGGTTACATGTGGTTAAATAATAGAGTTGGCATTTACTTCATGAAGTGAGGTGTTTGGAAATTTCATGAATATTGCTTAAGTTGTTTATTTAGTTATTCTTAGAACTTGGAACTTTTGGAAATTCCTGGGGGAGGGATAGGAGTCCCTTTTCCTATTGAGTGCTATATCATCTTTTTTTTTATGATTTGGTAAACTTGGAATTCTCTATTTTTCATCTTCCTAATTCTCTTCATGTGTTTTACAAAGCTTCTCTTTGCTCCTGAGCTTTGTACTGCTAACTTAGATGAACTCAGCCTGTGATATTTGTATCAGCATTTTGAGGTTGACATCACCAGTTCACTCAATCTGCTCTGGGCTATTTATTTCATTCCCTTAATTTCTCTTTTTTTTTTTTCAACTTTGTCACTATTATCCTCCATCACCTTCTTACTTAATGCTACCAATCCTTCTCCCCAGCCAGCCATTTCCAGATGGGTCCTGATTTAATTTGCCATGTCTTGTTGGTTAGAGGGCCCTAGACCTGGATGATGATTCCTGTAACTTTCCCTTTAAATCTCTTTGTATTCTGTAAGTGGGTCAGGAATACATAGTGACAACAAGTAGAATTTTCACTTCTGAATTTTTTCTTTTTTGCTTCTGCATTTTTACCTTCTGGACTCCAATTGTGAATTCTTTGTTGGCCTGTCATAATGAATAGTTTGTGGTTGGGGTTTGGAATTTATGAGCTAGTATGGAGCTGGGGTTTTATCTGGGGATGGGGGGGGGATGTTTTCCAAACTAGAAGCCAATGTTCTGCTTGCTTGTTCAGCAGCCCCAGCACACTGATGTGAACTGCTATACTCATGACTATTGGAAGTTATGAAGTGTAAGTAGCTCAGAACAGTGAGAGGTTTTTTTTTTAAAGTAAAGGAAAATAAATGTGCTCTGCTGAGGGACAGTCATAAGGAGTAATACTGGCAGGTATAGCTGGAGATCACTGAAAGAAATTTGATATGTCTTTCTGGAAAATTTTGAGCCATAGACAAAAGGAGTGGCTTTTTTAGTAAGATTTAGAATAGATTCATTGAATGTTAGACCTGAAAAGTACCTCAGAGGTCATCTAGTCAAATGCTCTTCCCTTCCCTTTTTTTTAATAGATGAGGAAAGTGACATGCCAAGAAGTACAGTGATGCACCTTGAGGTTACCTAGCTAGTTATTGACAGAATTGGAACTCAGGCTTGTTTTGGACTCTCATTCCATTGTTCTTTCCACTAATCCACATTATCTCTGTTGTATTGGAAATTAGATCAATGTACTTGCTGAAATAGTGACAGGGAGAAGGCTCAGTGGAGAGAGCACTCAGCCTGGAGTCAGGAAGACCTATATTCAAATCCAGCTTTAAACAGGTACTAGCTGAGCCACTTCATCCTGTTTGCCCCAGTTTCCTCATCTGTAAAAGGAGCTGGAGAAGGAAATGGCAAACCACTCCAGTATCTTTGCAAAGAAAATTCCAAATAAGAATACAAAGAGTCAGGCAGGACTGGACAACAACTTGCTGAAGTTAACACAATCAAATTTGCTTGAATTCAGAGAATCATTATGTTCTTAATTTTTTTTTTTTCCTTTTGAGGTTAGGTCATGGAAGGTGCCGAAAATCAGGATAATGACTTTTGAATTTGCTGTGTATTTAGCATACTTTTGATACTATCTTTTGTTTCTCAGGACTGGTCCTAAAGATAGGTAGAGTTGTGAAAGGAACTGTGAACAAGACCAGTCATCTGGATTTCATCAAGGTGTCTGACAAAGTCCTTGGTGACATTCTTCTACAAGGTGGATAACTGGAGGTTTTGGGTTCAGAAATGATGATCTACTCTAGCCCAAGAATGTCAGCTGTTCATTATTTCCACTTAAATTTCTCTAGTAGAATTCTGTTTCCCTATTGTACAAAAAAAAAAAAAAGAATAAAGTCTCTGCCCTCAAGGAACTTACAGTTGAATTGCAGAAGGCAATGCACAAAGGAACAAGAAAATGATAGGGGAGAAGAGGCAAGGGAGGTACCCAAGAAGACAGTCAGGGAAGTCCTAAATTGATGCAGCCTAATGAGAAATGATAAGTTTTGAGCTAAGTTCTCTCCTTAAATGAAGGTTTTTGTATTTTGTAACTCTGCCCTTCAATCAGAGGTGGTGATGAGATAGAGAGTACTCAAGATGATGGGATTTTAATAGGGTGAAGAAATTATCCCAATAATGAGTTTCCTGGGGCTTGGAAAAGGCAAAGAAGTCCCTAAGTAGTGCAGCCAGGTGAGAAATGAGGAAATAGTCAGCATTGGAGAAGACTTGGACAGCATGTTTATTGAATTAATTTAAAGATATGATGCTAGGACAAATTAATCATGTATGTGATGACTGAATTAGGGTTGCCTTACTTTTCTGTCACAAAGAAAATAAGGAAAGAGAAAGAAAAAGAAAATTTCAGCAGAGGACTAAAAAGTGCTCTGAAGTAGGTGAGGAATTTAATAGGGATAAATATACAGTTTTGTAATTGGGTTAAAATCATCTTTTTAAATACATAATAGGAGAGATACAGCTGGACTTATATTCATGTAGACTTATGAATCAACAGTGAAAGGTGGCAGTGAGAATGTCCAGTGAATGAAGTCCTACTATAAGACTACATATAAAGTGTTAATTACCATTCTGGGAGATATATTTTAGAAAGCTCATTGGCAGGCAAGAACACATCCAAAAGAAGGCAATCATGATGGTGAGCAGACCTCAAAAATCTGCTCTGTGTGGAACAGAGGAGAGAAATGAAATTCATTGATGGGAAATGGGGATATTAGCCTAGAGAAAATAGAGACTGGTTTGGGGAGGGGAGATGCAGAGGAGGATATATAATCACATTCTTCCAATGATTGGAGGGCTGGCAAGTAGAATAAGAATTAGGAACAAAACTCAATTCTGCTTAGGCTTTGGAAGGCAGAAGGCCCTTGGAAGAGTAGGTGGAAGGGTCAGAGTAGATGATTCTTCAATGTTCAAGATGTTCTTCAATGAGTGGAAACTTTCTAACATTTGGAAATGTCCAGAAGATAATGAGGTCCCTGTCACTTAATGACAAGTGACCCCTTTTCAGGCAAGATGTATGCAAGATGAATGATTCAGCTTATGGTTGCACTGATGACCTCTGAAGCCTCTTCCTCTTAAAATCCTGTCATTTTTTTCTATCTGACCATAGTTCTCTTCACTAATGGCTTGGTTATTAGAGACAAGGCATTGTCAACACTTTTAACTTAATAAGTCTTACTGGATAGGTAATTTTATGTCTGGAAAGAATGAAGTAAGCAAGTATGCACTTAGAATGTGGAAAAGGTAAAAGATAGGAAGTAATCTTTTTAAATGTGTATGAAAACATAGACTTTATAAAGAATGCAAGGAATTTCTTTTTCATTAAACATGCTGGTTTAGTGAAACAGAGGTACTTGTATATCAGAGTTTTATCCTCTTTCACTGATGATCAGGATCTTCTGTTGAATGATGCTAATTAAGAACTGTTGAAGCAAAATGATGATTAACATTGAAAAAATTACATATTTATAAAAAAATTTGACATGTCATGGCAATTATTTTCATATTGTATAGGATTCATCAAGACATAAGCTATATATTATATTAGGCAGCTAGATGGTACAGTGGGTAGAGCACCAACCCTGAAATCAGGAGGACCTGAATTCAAATCCAGCCTTAGACATTTACTAGCTGTGGGCAAATCGCTCAATCCTGATAGCTTTGCATCCAGGTCTATCTCCAGTAGTCTTGATTCATATCTGACACTAGACCTAGATGATTCCAAAGGGGAAAATGAGGCTAGTGACTTAGCACAGCTCTCATTCAAATCCGGTTCACTTGCTTGTCATGGCATTACCTCTGTGATATAATGGTCTTCTTCAGGAAAGAAGGACAAGCATCATCAAGATAAATACTATGGGATGGAATATGTATTTACACTATGCATTACACAGCATAGGCATTTATTGTTCATTAAAGGGAACCGTAGTACTGTGTATCCCTGATTTTGAATGTGGTGTTCCTCCCTCCATTAATGTAATCCTTCCATGCCTCTTCATCCTGTGTTATTTTCCTACATGTTTTCATATGAATGAGGATGCACCCGTCAATCCAGGTTTTCTTCTGATTCTTTTCCATCTCTCAGGGTTACCAAAATTACTACCAGACAGTCTGTCTATATGTTGACTTTCAGTTTTATAAATGAGTTCCTATCTCTACCTTTTCTGGAATACATTTCTTTAATCTTTTCTTGTATATCATTTCTTGCTTAAAAGTTGTTATTCGCAGCAATGTCTTTCCATTTCTTTTCTGGTTATTTGTTATTTAAATTCTTCTGGAATTCCATGGTTCTAGCCATATAAATTCATCAGAAGAATACTGATATGGACTTTTGCAATAGCAAGCAGTTTGGTATCAGTACAGGGTACTATATGATTTCCTATCAATCAATAAACATTTATTAAGTGACTAATATGTTCTAGGCTCTAGGGAGACAAAAGCATAAATGATATTCTAATCCATCTTGATCTGTTACTCCGATCTATCTGTCTGCCAGCTCATTATCCATCTATGGCATATGATAATTTGACAATTCATCAATATAGCTGCATGTCATAATCTGGGCAATGAGATTTTCATTGGTCTTCCCAATTCTCTTCCCTGTCCATTTTATCTACCATATAACCACCAGATAATCTTTCTTGGGTATGGGTCAGATCACATCTCTTCTCATCTCAAGAGTCTTCAGGAGTTCCTTATTTCCTCTAGGAAAAAGAAAATACAAATTAGCCTGATGAAATCTTTCACAATCTTCCTCTAGTCTGCTTTTCCTTACTTGTTTTTACCTTTGCCCTGTATCTTACAGCTAAACTGACCTTTTTATGCTGAACTGATATATAATAATATTCCAGTTCTTATCCCTGTCCCTTTGTGTGCTCTTTTCCACAACTTGTCATTCCCCTTCTTGAAATGTGAAGTCTTATCAACTTTACCTCTTAATTCCTAGCTTCCTTTGGAACTCAGCTTTGGTACTGCCTCCCCCTCTAGGCCTTTCCAGATTTTCTCATCTCCTTGTTAGTTGTCCTCCTGAATATACTGTATATATATTTTCTTTTTACTTATCTGTGAATATGTGATAGCCATCTTTTATTCCACCATGTACATTTTTTGAAGGTGAAGAATATTTCATTTTTTACTTTTTATCCTTCATGTGTAGATACTAGTCTTGAATGTTGTATTTGGTAAGTGTTGAATTTATTTTTATGCATTTGATCATGCCACTATGGATGATTCTCCCTTTCTTGAGTTGTTCTTTCATTGAGGAATCTTTGTGGCTTTCTACAATTCATTTTGTTTAGTATCACATCATTTGTTAATGGGATTATTTGAAAAACCTTGCCTTCAATAATGACTATCACAACATTGTAAGCCAGATTACTGAATTGACTAATACAATTTTCTATTCAGACTTGGAGTGGCAGTGAGTGCCCAATACCTATTGCTGGGGAGGCTATGAATGGTAGATTGCCTGTGTTCTCTTTTTTAGAAATACTCCTATCAATTGAGTGTTTTCACCAAGTCACCATTATGGTGAGCCCTTGAGACTGTATGGTTGCCTAAGGAGAAATAAAACATTTTAGGGAAGAAAAAGCAGATTCAGTTGAATGTTCTGCGGCCAGTCTACTTTGGGATCAGGCCTATGAGTGACCACTGCGCTTCTAATCTGGAATTGGTAGAGAGATCCCCTAAAAAAAAATTTTTTTTTGATTTAGCTAGCATATTTGCTAAATGCTTAAACTTGAAAGGCCCAAAAGATCAAGAACAATGTTTAATTTTATGTGTTCTGCAAAAGATAATGATTTAATTTGTATTTAGACCTAAAGGTTCTTGCTGTATAAGTACAAAATTCCTAGCACCTTAATCACAGGGGCATGCTAAAAGTATGTGAGTAAGGGATCTATGTCATGGTAAAAATGTTTTTAAGAGATCTCCTTATACTCCGAAATCTTGATTCCTTCCACTCATTAGGGACAGAAATTATGTACTTAGCTAAATTCATCATAAACAACTGATATTTTTTGAATGCCTACTATGTGCAGAGTGATCTCTTCCAGTGTTTTTGACAAAAATCAAAATTAACATGCAGATCATCTTACTTGGCTTACTTTTGCTTCCCTTTTCCTCTAGGCCCTTAGTAATAAGAAAGAAATAGCCTGAGGTGGGTAGCAGGAGGTGGTAATAGCCTGTTTATTATTTTTGCTGGCTGCTAATTAGGACTAATATGTAGTTTTTGTTTCTGCAGATCTACAGGGTGGTTTTCTGTCTTAGACTAAGTCTCCTTCAGTCAACTGTAAGAGTTGAATAAATCTAAAGTGACATGGAAATGACTTTTGAATTTTAAAGTTATGAAGGAGCTTAAGAGTTGGAAGGGGCTTTCCAAATTATCTACTCCCAGGATGGGAATCTTCTTTCAACACTGACATCTACTTTCCATTTGAACACCTTGTGTGTGATGGGAAACTCATTTCCCCATAGGATAGTCCAGCTTTTTTGTTTTATTTTGTTCTTTTGGTTTTGGGCAAATCCTTCTCAAATTAAAAGCCTTTTTGAAATCTGTATCTCTGTAACTTAAATTTGTTGGTCTTAGTTAAGCCTCCTGGAGCCAGGTAGTTTAATGCCTATTTCAGATGATAGTTCTTTGAATAGCTGAAGATAGCTATCTTTTTTGCATTTCTTACATCTGTGATATAACCTGCTTCTTTTTTTTTGGGGGGGGGGATAAACATTCCCATTTCTTTTAATCATTGCTTATATAATATATTCTTGTTTGTTACTATTGTTTTCATTCAGAATATAATATCATTGCCAATCTAATAATTGTAAAAATTGTAAAAAAGTGTTATTTCAGACTGAATTGTTGAATCTGTAGCAATATAACCTTATGCCAATAGCTATAATTGCTCTATTTGAGAGGCATCAACTTGCATAGCATCATGGTAGGAGGGGTATAGAATCATAAACAGGGTCTCTTGCCTTGAGGAGCTTTCATGAAACGACTTTTCAATTTCATGCATGTTGATCTCCAAGGGGACCAAAAAATAACCTGCAATTAAGCTGGTATTCCTGTTATGGGTTAGGTCCTCTCTGCTTTTTTCTTTGCTGTCTGAAACCTGGTATTAGTTTCTACTCCTTTACCAGCAGACTTTTTTGCTTTTCTGCCTAAATTCAGGTACCAAAGACAGATTGGGGAAGAGAATGAAAATGGAGTTTGTGAGTTTGGGGGTGAGGTGAGGAGAAGGAAAGGAAGAAAGATTCCTGTTCCCCTCTTGTAAGATTTTTCAGGAGGCAGATTGGTATAGTAGTAAGAAAGATTGAATCTCAGTTTTAGAAGGTGTTGTTTTACATGATTTATAAGTTCTTGGAGTTCTAAGTCTAGAGTTCTCAGATTTTAGCATTGTACTAGTCAAAAGGAGTACTACTCATAAACTATTTCACAAGCTTCTTGATGGTAGGGACTATTTCTTTTTTCTTTCCTTTTTCTTTTACAAGGCAATGGAGTTAAGTGATTTGCTCAGGGTCACACAACTAGGTAATTATTAAGTGTTTGAGGTCAAATTTGAACTCAGGTCCTCCTGACTCCAGGGCCAGTATTCTATCTACTGTGTCACCTAGCTGCCCCTTCTTAATCATTTATATATTTTCCCCAGCTGTCTGGCAGAGAGAATAGTATACATTTGATAATTATTTATTGAATAGATGAGTGAATGTGCATTTATTAAGTCTTCATATATGATGAGAACTGTGCTAAATTACTGGGGATAAAAATAATCCAAGCAATCAACACTGTCTTGCCCTCTAGAAGCTTTCATTCTGATTGCAGTTGACAACACATAGAGAAGCTTGTTGGGGAGTAGAAGGTAGGATAGGAGGAGAATGCTTTAGAAATAGACAGGAAATGGTGAAGAATCCTGGTTTCACTAAGATGAGTTGAAAGTTCACTTATCAGAACATAGAATCTAATGAGTATAGTCCAAGGTTCTAGTGGGAAGGGAATAGGGGAATTACTTGAGTACAAGTGTCATGATATAAAAATGACACACAAAAAATTAATGGTGCTGTTGTGGATGGGCATAGTTTCAGTTCAAGTCAGTGAGTATTTAATATTTATTGCAAACTCTTTACCAAGGTTTGGTGCTCAGTGTTGGTGGTATAAAGATGAAAAATTGACTTTGATTTTTGCCCTCAAGGATTTGGAGTCAAAAGGAGGAGGACTTAGTGTATATGAATAGGAGGCCCATACACAAATCAAAACTATCTTTTGTAGAATCCTGGCTTATGGTGCCGGACAGTGGCTAATTCTCTGCCTTTTTCCGATTCATGACCTGCCTGTTACCTCTGTTGAAAAAGATCCCTGACTACTATAGATTGTTGTTTGCTTCCATTTCTTTGACTGGAACCTTTTATTTTGTTGGGTCCTAAAAAGGTTATTTCCTTAAGGGAATAATTATAGTAATAATAATAGCTACCATTTACAGTGCTTTATACATGTTCTCATTTGATCCTCACAAACAATCCCAAGAGGTCAGTGCAATTGTTATCCTTATTTTACGGATGAGGAGATGCGTTGAGAGACATTAAATGATTTGTTCAGTTGCACAGCTAGTTAGTGTCTGAAGTAGGATATTAATTCCAGATTTTCTGACCCTATGTCCAGCCAGTATCAGTTCTTGTTCAAATTTTTACAGAAGATGCTGCTTCTTATGTTTTTTTCCCCTCAATCAGGAGAATTTGGAGGGTTCATAGGAACCGGTGATCCTTCTTTATTAGCTCAGTATTAGGCTGCTGTAGTATCTCAGGGTTGGCAAAGCTTGGTTGTCTTTCTTAATGCCAGGCTTAATGGTTAGCCAACTCTCTAAGCTCTTTGTGGACTTACCATTCATAAATCTGTCCAAATGCTTTTTGTTCTTATATTGCTAAAAATTATAAACTCAGTATTTTTTTTTATGGATTTTGCAAGGCAAATAAGGTTAAGTGGCTTTCCCAAGGCCACATAGCTAGGTAATTATTAAGTGACTTGAGGCCAGATTTGAATTCAGGTCTTCCTGATTCCAGGGCCGGTGCTCTATCTACTGCACCACCTAGCTGCCCCTGTTTTTCTTTCTTTTTTTTTTTAAGAAAGATTTTATTTATTTTGAGTTTTACGATTTTTCCTCCATTCTTGCTCCCCTCCCCCCACCCCACCCACAGAAGGCATTCTGTTAGTCTTTATATTGTTTTCCATGGTATACTTTGATCTCCGTTGAATGTGACAAGGGAGAAATCATATCCTTAAGGAAGAAAAATAAAATATGAGATAGAAAAATTACATAATAAGATAACAGAGTTTTTTTTCCCCCAATTTGAAGATAATAGTCTTTGGGCTTTGTTCAAACTCCATGGTTCTTTCTCTGAATACAGATGGTATTCTCCATTACAGACAGCCTAAAATTGTCCCTGGTTTTTGCACTAATGGAATGAGCAAGTCCATCAAGGTTGATCATCACCTCCATGTTGCTGTTAGGGTGTACAGTGTTTTTCTGGCTCTACTTATCTTGCTCAGCATCAGTTTATGCAGATCCTTCCAGGCATCCCTGAATTCCCATCCCTTCTGGTTTCTAATAGAAAAATAGTGTCCCGTGGCATACATATACCACAGTTTGTTAAGCCATTCCCCAATTGAAGGACATTCACTTAATTTCCAATTCTTTGCCACCACAAACAGGGCTGCTATGAATATTTTTGTACAAGTGATATTTTTACCTTTTTCATAATCTCTAGACCCAGTAGTGGTATTGCTGGATCAAAGGGGATGCACATTTTCCAAATTATTCTCCAGAAAGGTTGGATGAAACTCAGTATTTTTCAACAAGTACAAGTAAACAGAAAATAAAATCCTACTCCAAATAAAATGGTAAAATCTGAATGATTTCCATTTTGACTAAAATACAATATAGACTTTAACAAAATAATAAAAATAGCAATTTTTCTGATATGGATTTCCCATTCCGATTTAATTTCTATTTGTATGTTTATAAAGTTTGACTGCTATATCTGGGGCTTTGCTTTCTTTTTTTGGTATGATATAATGGTCACTTTATCAATGTTCTAATTCTACTATCCTTATTTTTCTTACTTTGAGGAAGCTAGGTAATACAGTAGATAGAGCTAGAGTAAGAAAGATCTGAGTTCATATCTAGCCAGACACACCTGTGTGACCCTGGACAAGTCACCAAACCTCTCTGAACCTCAGTTTCCTCTCTTATAAAATTTGGATAATAATAGCACCCATTTCCCAAGATTGTTAGGAGGATCAAATGAGATGGTTGTAAAGCATATTGTAAACCTAAAATTATATAAATGCTAGCTTTTCATCATCACAATCCTATTTCTACAACTTTTTCTGTTATTTTTGATTTTTTCTAAATTGTTATGTTTTAAATGTCTTAATAGAATTCTATGATATTAATATGTCTTATATTTGGTCATGTACCAATGGTTGGATATGCTTTTCTCTCTTATAAAATAAAGCAGATACGGATATTTTCATGTTGGCAGGTCCTTTAGTTCTTTTTATAACAACTTAAAGCTACAGTCAGTCCTACAGTGGGATCTTTGATCAGTTTTGTGAATTTTACTATGTATAAAAAGTGCATTGACTTGTTTCTTTTATATTTTTTCCCCTTTTATGGTTTCCCCGCTTTTGTTCTGATTATTCTTTCGCAATATGATTAATATGGAAATACGTTTAACATAGTTATACATGTATAACATATTAGATTGCATTCTTTCAAGGAAAGGAAGGAGGGAGAAAAAATGTAGATCTTACTAAAATCTTACTAAAGATGAATGTTGAAAACTATCTTTGCATATAGTTGGAAAAATAAACAAGTTAAATTTCCTTCATAAAAAAAGAGCATTGGACTTGAAATTGGGAAAGGGAGTTTAGAATAAAATCCTGCCTCCAACATTTAGCTCTTTGATCATGAACTTAACCTTCAGAATCTGTGCTGTAAAATGGAGTGAATAATATTTATAATAGTACTTAGTTATTATTAAGATCACATGACATGCATGTAAAACACTTTGGAAGTCTTAAAGTGCTGAAACAGGTTGGCTTTCTTTATTAACATGGGTTTTATATTTGTCAGTAGATACTACCTGTGTAACAATTACCCACAATTAATAGTCATAGCAACAGTTAACAGTCATACTGTTTCCTCATCACCATCAAGTTTTGTCACTCTGACTCTTGAATTCATTTCTGTTTCTTACTCTTAAGATAGATAACCTAATTTTGTTAATTGTGTGAAGTAGAGTTTTCTTTATTGATTTATTTTATATGAAGCATGACAATTTTGCCTTTCTCATTTTTTAGTGTTAGAGTTTAAGTGAAAAGTCTAGTTTGAAGAGGGAGTTTTGGGGTATCAGGGAAAGTGGCATTGCCTTTTTTATTCAGTGTGGAGGATGTGTTAACTCTCTGTATGCTAGTTAGATTCCACCCTAAGCTGAGCATTGACTGTAGTCATAAATATCCAGGGACAAAGAAGAGCTGAGAAGCCTTTCTCTGCTGATTCTCAGCAGAGGTGTAGAGGGAATATATTCCTGATTCTCATGTAAGAATATAATAAATGCTCGTTTGTTGTTTGAAATTGTTAGTGTCCTGGGAAGAGTATTTGCTTCTAAATCAAGGTACTCTGGGATCTTATCTAGGCTCTGCTGCTTACCACCTGGATTCTAGGGCAAGTTACTTTCCCCATTTTGTAACTCAGTTCCATCTACTTTAAAACAAAGGAATTAGAGTAGATATCTCAGCTCCCTTTTACTTCTATGTCCCATAGCTTCATGAACACAGTCTATTTGCACAGTTGAAGATAAACATGGTAGGTGATATAATAGGATTTACTATAACTTATAATCAGGTTCATTTCCATGTATAGATGGAATTGAGAGGCACCATAAAAGACCACCTACCCCGTAATATCTTCCTCTACTACCTTACTGTGGTTCCCTTGTTTCCTTTTTGATTTGAAACTACTATATAGAGTTATAGTCCCAGTGGGTTAGCCATCAACCCATTATGTTTTATACTGGTGCTTTAAAGGTTACAAAGCTCTTCACACATACTTTTTCATTTGATCCTCACAGTATCTATTAGATAGTTCATATATGTATTATCTGTCACATACATGAAGAAACTGAAATTTCAGAGACTTGCATTAGTCAGTCAATCAACAAACATTCCTTAAATGTCTGCCAAGAGCCAGGTACCAATGGGGATACAAAAAAAGACAAGAGTCCTTGATCTTAAGGGACTCATAGTCCAATAGAGTGATGATGATGATGATGCTTTGTCCTTTGTTTTTTGGGTTTTTTTTTTTTAAGTTTTTGCAAGGCAAACGGGGTTAAGTGGCTTGCCCAAGGCCACACAGCTAGGTAATCATTAAGTGTCTGAGACCAGATTTGAACCCAGGTACTCTTGACTCCAGGGCTGGTGCTTTATTCACTGTGCCACCTAGCCGCCCCTTGTCCTTTGTTCTTGAAAAAGACCATATCATCAGGGGAGCCTTAACAGTGAATTAGATTTAATGAGGAGTGCTGTGCTAAGTCACCAACCTCACTTTCTTTTCTGGAAGCATCTAAGTCCAGTAGCCAGATAGGAATCAGGATGACTGGAGGTGGCCCTGGATGCGAGGCATTGGACACACAACTAGTAAGTTTCTAAGTTGGATTCCAACTCCCCTCCTCCTGACTCGCAAGATTTGTGCTCTGTCCACTGCCACTTAGATGCCCCTAATAGGGTGGACAACATGCAAAAAATTTTATACAAACAAGCTAGATACAGGATAATTGGAAATAATCAACAGAGAGAGGGCACTACAGTTGAAGGGAAGGGTCAAGAAAGGTTACTTTCAGAAGGTGGGACTTTAGCCAGGACTTGAAAGAAATCTGAGAACCAGATGGAGAAGGGAAAGCCACCTAGGCATAAGGTTAGTCTATGTGAAAAAGCCTGGAATCAAGGGGATGAAGTATCTTATGTGAAGCAGCTTTGGTATTTGGAAAAGAGGTATTGCCCTGGTTGTAAATGCAGCTGGATGGTCCTGGAGCCAGGGCTGGATCTTAGGTTGCCTGTTTCCCTCATGTTCATTGCCCTAACAACTCCATGTGATGTTTTCCCTCTCTTAGGTGCCTTTACTTCCTAGGGCTTAGTTCAGTTGTTGGTCTTTTATGGTTGAAATTTAAGTTGTTTCATGGTCTGGCATAAAAGATAATGTTTTTTCCTACATTTTCTTTTCTTTCTTTCTTTTTTCTTTTTTTTAGTTTTTGCAAGGCAATGGGGTTAAGTGACTTGCCCAAGGCCACACAGCTAGTACAAGCAGTCTGAGGCCAGATTCAAATTCCAATCCTCCTGATTCCAAGGCCAGTACTCTATATCCACTGCACCACCTAACTGCCCAGTGACTGGGCCTGCAATTTCATTGGCATTGGGAATTCTCAGAGAAGGAAACTCTACCAATGTAGCTTGATGCCTTTGTAGTTTTTTTATCTTAGAAATTTGCCTAAAGTAATGAGATGTTCAGTGATTTTTTCAGATTCACCCCGAAAGTGTGTGCCAACACTGTCCTTCCTAGAACTTCCTAATTCAGAGACTGACTATAGCCTCTGTCCTCTAATACTTGGTGTACTTGTAGACTTCACTCTTAAATATCATTTAACAACCTTGGGGTGGGGAGAGGAGAAGGATTCTAATGATGTACTAGTTAGATGAGATTTCTTAGGTCCCTTCCAAATCTGACATTTTATGATACATTCTGGAGAGTTGGGAGGACTTTTTTTTAGTCTTCCTTCGTTAGCATGGATTAGCTGGAAAAATCAGATTACTCTTGTGATTTATTGACATCCAGAGACTCAACCTGGTTGATGTAAAGGAAGATAATGAAAATGAGTTGTATGCAGCCCAGAAGAGAAAAGCAAGGGAGCCACAAACTAATAGAGGGAGGGTGGGGTATTGCATTAGGCAGCTGAATTTGGAATGATAATGACAGTGTCTGGGACTAGTCCAGCTGCCAGGTCATTTATTTCAGTAGGAATTTTTCATTCTGTGTATCCTAAACACATTATAAAATACCACATTCATGCCACTGAAGTCTTGCTAAGTAAGAGAATTGAGGCAGGTCTCAGGTTGTTGCTGTCCCTCCTAGGTTCCTTTAATGGAATTTTCCTTTTCAATCAATCCTTATTCTGTTTCTCTGACTATTACCCATAGCTACAGAAATGGCCTCACTCTGAAAAAAAAAGTACTTGTGCCCTTTTTGATATTTTTTCCTTCTCTGGTTTAGATTCTGATTTTGATTTTTTGCTGGAACCACAGGGTAAGAGATATGTATTCTTTGATACTTAATAAATGCACATATTTGATTTGAATAATTTGTGGGTAGGGGAGGGTTACAGGTAAGAGTTTTATGACTGTCTACAGCAGAATATGACAATGTAACATTGCATATTTTTTTTTTGATTACAGCTTGAATCTGTAAGACCACAGGGATTTCTATTCCAAGCGTAAATGTCTTAAAGGAAATGTGATTTTTGGCTTAATTGATATTTTCACTTTATTTTTCCTTTTTTTCTAATATCAGTAGTATAGAATATAGTATAGAATATCAAAGGTTGGGGGAGAGGTCAGGGTAATGAAAGTAGGAAGAAGAGGGGTGGCCAGGCTTATGCCAACACCGTAGAGTGTTAGCAAAGAGAGAATGCATAAGGCTTCTTTACACCCAGGCTGTTTTCAGCTTGGGGTGCATTATCAGAACAGCTTTGCATTGTGGCACTCTTTGTGGTCACTTATGTAAGAAGCACATTTAAATACCAGACTATGGTATAATTTTCCAGCAAAAACTGGAATATATGTCCCTTTGCTAGGAAAACACCCAATCATGCTGGGCAGGCAAAGAAAACAAAACTGAGACTTTCTTATACAGTAGTGGGGGAGATGACGTGTGAACCATCATTTTCTATTACAGTACATACAAAAATTCACACAAAGGAATAAGTCAAGCTAGACTATCCTTTTCTGTTTCCCTCTATAATCTGGAGTTGGGGCTGGGTGGGGGGTGGAGAAGGAAATGCAGGGAAAATCCTTTTTTCCAAGCTGTTTCTAATTGGGGTGAATGTAAGTTGGACTTCAGGTTCAGAAATGGAGGAGGGAGGGAAGCCACTAAATCATATCATAGCCTTGTAATTACCTCCCAGAGGAACTCTGAGCAAGACACTTAGCTTTGCATATTTCCCAGCCTCTCTGTCTAATCCCTTTTACCCTTGATTCAGCTGAAACAGAAACACTGCTCATTTTGTAGGCACTAGAGGTAAAAACATAGTGCCCTGTCTTGTTAAGTTCAGCCTTTCTGATGTGCTAAAGATGGACTAATATCAAAAAGTGTGTGGGCAAAGAGGTACTATCCTAGGACTACTTAAAAGTAACATACAATTTTTAGATTTAAATCAGCTTCGCTACACTCTTGATTGAAGAGTAATTTCTCTGATTATCAGGTTGGACAAATAGAACAAAAAGCAAACAGGAAAAACTAGTCAAACTTAAACATGTTTCCAATAAAATTTCTTTTAGAAAACCAATTAGGATCTTTACATATGTTATTTTAGTGTCAACCTTGCTTCCATTTACAGATACATCTTCATTCCTGTGTAAGATATTTGAGAATCTTTATTTTCAGGGAAATGTGTGAAGCTGGCTTGCTTTAGTGTTTCATTAATCATCTTTTTTTTTTTATGAGGGCCTATTTCCTCTGCCTAACAGTTTTTATTCATGTTAGTAGCTTATACATCATATGAGATACTCCTTATGTCCAAAAAAATATAAAACAAAATAAACTTTGGCTGCTGGTTCAACATCTGTTGCTGTTATCAAATAATAATATTTTCATAGTACTTTAAGGAAATGTATTGCCTCCCAGTAAATAAAATGCTGCCAAGAGCATAAATACTCTCACTGTCCTAAGGTTCCTGAACCTTGAAGGCAGGTGATACAGAAGAGCAGTTGTTTGAATAAAACATTGAATATTAGGCAGTACATGTTTAGTGTGACTGCTATGTGTGCAGATGGCAGTCCCCTCCATTTCCTCTCATCTTGTGTGATTCTTGTATGTGTTTACCCATCAATCCATACAAAGTTGAACCAGGTATGATGAGAGTGTCTTTTAGTTTAATATCTTAGGGGTTGGGCTGTCAATGACAGAACTTGTTTGAATTACATAAGCCATATGCTCCTTGCAGAAGGGACAGTGTCATAGCGAATTTTAATATCTTCCCTTATCACATAGAATAGTGCTCTAACTGTAATAGCATTTAATAAATATTTAAATAATTGCTCCAGAAGAGGAAGCCTTAAAAGTAGATGGTAGAAAAGAGAAAGGGACTTCCTTTATTTGAGCATGGATAGAGATCTCTCATAGGAGATCATTGTAGGAACAGTCTGCTCTAAACTGACTTTTCCAGCCTTTCTGAATGGTTTTATTTTTTTCTCATATTCTTTCTATAGGAGTTTCTTTAGGGGTAAACAAGTCTTTTTTCAAGAAAAACGCACCAAATACCTCTAGTAATATTAAGGATAGCACAACATCAAATGTTGGTGTGAATTTGTTAAACCGTTTAATCTAAAGTTCCCCTCCTTGCCCCCTTTTTACTTCCTTTTTAGTGAATTAATGCATAACATTAAAAATAAAATAAAAAACTACTGTACTGCAAAAAAATTATTTCTTACTCTTTTGTGAAACGTGCTATATCCTGTATCTGCTATTAAAGACAGAGACTGTTGGATTAACTGATTTCTGAGATTCCTTCCAACCAAGATTTTTTTTTTCTCATGCCATCAAATCAGATCCCCTTATCTAGGTAAGCTTTGGGTAAATAGAAGTTTGACTTAGGTAGATGATAACATAGATGACTGGAGACCATGGGACACTTTAACAGGTATAGCAGGCCTGGTTAGGGTGCTGTCATTGCAGGGCTTAGGTCATCATGAAACCATTGACCAGCAAGGGAAGAAGACTTGAGGAGGGAGGAAGAGGTGCCAAAGACTAATGGACTCAGTTTTCCCTAGGGCTAATGATAGTCCTAGGAATGACAAGAGAAGAGTCTTCTTATTCTTTCTGATGACACATAGACTCCTAATATCTGGAATTTAGGGGAAGGGGGAACTTAGATTTGGAGTAGGAAGATCTAGGTTCAGATCCTGTCTCAGGTACTTCCTAGATGTGTTTCTAGGGGCAAATTAATTAATCTCTCTAAGGCTCAATTTCCTCATCTACAAAATGGGGATAATAATATACCTACTAACTACTTCAGAGAATTGTTATGAAGAAAGTGAGAAGATACTGGAAATTTCACCAGTACGTATAAAATTACTTCTTGAGTTTTAAATCTATTGTTTAGTATTGAATTTCTAAAATATAGATTCTCTATGTTGGATTAGCTGCTTCCTCAGTGTGTCTAAATAATGACTTCCTGAAGAATTACTATTGTGACTATAGCTGACCACTGATCTAATCATGAAGTAATTTTGCAAAGCTTTCATCATTTTTCTGCCTTGTGGTATCTCCCTCATTTTCCTGCTGTCTTCTTGCTGCCCCTTGAAAAATGGGTCTTCCAAGCACTCTCTGGTATTAGATTTGGAGACAGAAGATCTGTGTTGGACTTCTGCTATTTTAGAATTTGTGGGACTTGGGCAAGGTATTCAATGTCTTTGGGCATCACTTTACTTATTTGTAAAATGAGAGGAATAGCCATATGAATATAATATACCTTCTAGTAGTATAGACATTTTTAGTGTATTTAGTTTTTATAGGATTAAGTTAACTACTCTTACTGTAACCCAAGGGAATGGGTCCCTAATAGAATTTAAGACATTTTAAAGAGGCTAATGGAAGAGAAAATTGGGAGCATCGGAGCCTACCTAGACTCCTTCATAGAATACTATAATCTTGACCAAGATACTTCCTTACTTTGGACTTGTGTTTCTTCATTTCTAAGAACCCTAAGGGGTTCTGTAGCTTTAAATCAACTAGAAATTATTCATCTCCTTATTGCATACTAGCCTCTGTAATGAGCATTGGAGACAGAGATAGGTTAAAAAAGAAGTTTCTATTTTAAGGAGATCAAACACTAATGGGGACAACATATAAATAACCATTCAAGATTATATTTATATAGAGTAGGTGGAAGATAATCCCAAAGCAGGAATGTGAAAGACTAAGTAAGAGGGGAAATAAAGAAGCATAGGGGATGAAGTGGAAGAGTCCATTTATGGGAGACACTGGCACAAAGGCACAAGAGTTCTAATTATAACTGTATCATAGAAGTCATGGAGGAAAATAAAGTTTAAGAAGACCAGAAAGGTTGGAAGAACTTGTGCTAGGAAAAGCTTTTTAAAAAAAGAAAGGATTTTCTATTTGATCCCAAAGATAGGGACTCCACTGGAGTTTATTGAGTAGTGGGTTAACATAGACTTAGGTTTAGCCCAGTGGATTTTGCAGTTGAATGGAGGAGACTTTGGAGTGGGGAGAGCCTTGGGACAAGGAGAGCAATTAGAAGACTCTTTCAGTAGAACAGAATCTTATGATGCTTACTTTCCCTGGATATGAGATCTGTGCTAAATTTGTGTAGGAAGAAACCCAGTGAGGTTTATGTGCAATCTCTGATTTGAAGCTGTGGTTTCTTGCTTTGTTTTTGTTTCCCATTATTTTGGGATTTCCCTGTTTTCCTTAGCTGATGATGCCCTTTCTTGGTATTGATATTGGGACTTTTTCCTCTTATTATAACATGCAAAGATGATCATTGTCTATCTGGTAGACTCTTTCCTCATCTTTAGGTTGTGAGATCCTTTAGAGCAGGGACCACAGCTTCTCCTTTCTCTGTTACTTCCTCCCTGCCTGTTTGTCTGCTTAGTCCTGTATGTTTAATTAGTGTTTATTGCATGATTAAACATGGCAGTGGCTTAGAATTATAACACGAGTCAAATAGATTATTTCAGGAAAGGGAGTGTACTTATGGGTGCTTCATATCTGGACTTGACTAGGTCCGCAGATGTGCCTAGCCTGGGATTATAAATTGGGAGTTTATAGACCCTTCAGTAGCTCTATCTTATTTGCTGATTGGTCCATATCATTTGATTTTTTAAAATAAATTTTATTTATTTATGGCAATGGGGGTAAGTGACTCGCCCAAGGTCACACAACTAGGTAATTATCAAATATCTGAGGCTGAATTTGAACTCAGGTCCTTCTGACTCCAGGGCCAATTCTCTATCCACTAGCAGCCCCCATATCATTTGATTTTTAGAAATGACTTGTCCAAGTTCACGTAGCTCATGAAGGACAATCTGAGTCTCATTTTCAGGTTATCTAAAATACATTTCTGGGATTAATTACTCTAGGAGTATATTCTATATGCAAACATTGATAATGCAGAAATAATCCTCAAAGTGAATTTCAGTTATGACATTGAGAAAAATATTTTTCCTATTAAGCAAATCTATCCTTTAAAAAATTAGTGTGGGGCAGCTAGGTGGTGAAGTGGATAAAGCACCAGCCCTGGAGTCAGGAGTACCTGGGTTCAAATCCAGTCTCAGACACTTAATAATTACCTAGTTGTGTGGCCTTGGGCAAGCCACTTAACCCCATTTGCCTTGCAAAAAACCTAAAAAACAAACAAAATTAGTGTGAAGTTAACCAATATGGTAGAAAGAACACTGGTTTCCTTTCACAAAACCCAAGTTTGAATCCATGCTCTGCTACTTATTAGTTATGTGAGCTTGGGCAAGTAATTTAACTTTTTTTGTGTTACTTAATCCATTAGGCAGTTTGATGACCTAATATGGTTAGAATATATAATGTGAAGTTAGGAAAACCTGAGTCTGAATCCTCTCTCAGACACTATGTGACCTTGGGCAACTTACTTAAACTCTAAGACCCAGCCTCCTCCTCCATAAAATGAGGATAATAATAGCTCTGACTTTGCAGGGTTGATGTAAGGAGAAAATGAGATAATACATGTCAAGTGCTTTGCAAACCTTAAGGAACTATAACCTATTACTCTTATTACTAAATAAAAAATAGCACTTCAATTCCCTGCCTTCCAGAGTTATTGTTGGGCTTAAGTAAGATAATATATGTAGAGTGCTTTGTGTGCTTTGTAAGCCGTAAATGTTAAGTAAAGGTCATCTTTTATTATGAAATGAAATTTTATCATTGACATTTTTATAAAGTTAGAGAAAAAACATAAAATCATTTAAAATAAGAATTTTTGTATGTTGAATTTATGATACTTGATATTGTCCAGCATTGAGATTTTGAATAGTTAAATAAAGCAAAATATTTACCCACCAGAACAAATTGTTATTTTGCTCAAGATAAATTATTTTTGGTGATGTTGTCTAACAGCGATGCCTTGGTTTTATTGTCATTTGATTCCCAGATCTTCAATTCAGCAGTAGACCATCTCACCAACTGCCTTTTGGACATTTTGAACTACACTACAAAATAAATTAATTAACTGAAGCATAATTTTCAGAATATTTTAAAAAATTCTTGAACTCTACTTAAGCATCCTATGCTAAACTAGTGGTTTCAAAGTCAAATAAAAACAGCCCACTAAACAATACATAAGGCTCTCCCTGGGCAACATATTAGAAAGCCACATATCATCATTACCTATAATCTATTGTATTTTTTAAAAAATATTTTCCAATTATAATTTAATCTGGGTTCTGATGTTACTTCAGAGAATGACACCTGCTCTAAAACATATTTTGTAACCATTCCTTTCTTTCTCCTGATACAGCCACCACACTAGGGGGTCCTTATCACCTCTTGTCTAGACTGTTGCATTAGACTCATTCATAATTGATCTCCCTCTCACAAGTTTCTGTCCTCTCCAGTTTGTCTTTCTTAGACTGCCAGAGAGATTTTACTAAGGCACATGTCTGACCATGCTTAATGAAGTTCCAGGAGCTCCCTCTTTCTCCTGGGATTAAATATAGACTCCTCACTTTACCTTTTTTTAAGATCTTCACCTCAGTCGACTTTAGTCTGCCTTTCCAGACTCCCCATTACACACTGTGCTTCCTTGTTCTTCCTTATATACTTTCTTTGTGTCTTTATGGAAGCTGTCATTTTTGCCCAGATTGTACTTGCTACTCATCTCATCTCTGCCTCTTAGGGTTCCTAGTTTCCTTCAAAGATCAAGTCAAGGGTCATCTTTTACAAGAGACCTTTCCTGATTTTTCCCTTCCATTTACTTGCTCATGACTTTCCCCAAAAAATTCTGTCATATTTATTTTTGTGTATGTCTCTCCCTATAGAATGTAAGTACCTTGAGGGTAGGGATTTATACCTCTTTTTTGGTTATCTTTTTGTTTTTACAAGGCAATGGGGTTAAGTGCCTTGCCCAAGGCCACATAGCTAGGTAATTATTAAGTGTCTGAGGTCAGATTTGAACTCAGGTACTCCTGATTGCAGGACTGGTGCTCTATCCACTGCACCACCTAGCTGCCCCCCCCTTTTTTTTATCTTGCTAGAAAAAATTGTTATTCTGGTGTTCTATTTTGCCTTTTCATTGAGGACCCAGAAAGCAACTGCTTATTCAGTGAAATGGATTCCTCTTTAGTTCCTATATAAACCTGCACTTTCTAGGGATATAAGGATTTAGAAAATTGCCACTGGAGTATCATCAGAATTCAGTTGATGATTAGTTATTCCTTTCCTTCTATCTGATCACTGAATCAGGGGATCATAGACATTAAGCTCAAAAGATCCTCAGAGGCCATCTAGTGATAAAATGAAAAATTTAGAACTTCAAGGAATCTTTCAGGTCACTCCTCATTTTATAGATGAGAAAATTGAGGCCTGAAGAAGCTTATAAGTATCTGAGCCATGTTTTGAACCCAAGTCTTCCTGACTGTGAGTTTTAACTCCCTATCCACTATACTGTGTGACTATCCTAAATGGGAAAATTGAGACTCAGAGAGATTAAATGATTTTCATAAAGTTATCTGAGTACTGCGTGTCAGAGATTGGATTTTAACAGAGGTCCTCAACTTCCATAGCCTGTGTTCTTTTCACTAAATCACAGTGATCACAAAAGTACAGTTGTGCATTTTTCTTCAGTGTTTAGACAGGGTAAAGAAAGGTGAGGACTCTGTGGGGAGAGACTAGATGCAGGAAAACTGATGAGATTCTTTTAGTAGTTCAGGTGATCTGGAAAGAAGACCTGGACTGTGCAGAATAGAGATTATGATTTTAAGGAAAAGGTTAGGGGTGAGAACATTGACAAGTGAGTTGGATTTTGGAGAAAAGAATGAAACAAATCAATAAGTATAAATTTTGATTTCAAGGGATTTGTAGGATTTCCTGCTAGTTCTGAGTTTTCAGATATTCATTCTGCTGGCCCTCAGGGCAAAATACTAGACAAATCTTTTTAAGTGTATACCTTAGTTTTGTTTTTAAGTACAGAAATTGTTTTTGTTTAATACTTAAATTTGCTGATTTTATTGGCAAGGATATAATTTTGAAAATCTAATAAAGCAATGCACACTTACTTAGTAGTGCTTTAAGGTATAAAGTAGCTATGTATACAAGTATTATCATCCCTGTTGGAGATGGGGAAACAGGTTTAGTAAGTTGACAGGTTCAGTCAGTTTCCTCAACTGTAAAATGAAGAGGGATGGACAAGATGATTTATGAGATCTTTTCTAGTTCTTAATCTATGATTCTGTCATATTATCTTGTGGGATACATAGCAAAAGATTTATGATAATCACAGAAATATCTATTCTATTTTATGCTGTGGCAGATTGAGGAATAGTGGGAATAAGGTAAGCATCCTGATGGGAGGCTGGACTTTGGAGTAATTCAGGTATGAGGTAACTTTGAGAAAACTGTATTGTGAATGTGAGAACAGAGAATCTCAGAAATGTTTCTTAGGAAGAAATGTTAGTATTTGGAACTTTGGGGATAAGGAGCAAATTAAATAAAATTTTAAGTTCTGAGAATAAAGTGGTGCTATTCCTAAAAGAGAAATTGAAAAGGGGGTGATTGTTTAGAAGATGAGCAAAAATGCTGCACCTCAGACATTTAACTTTAGTGTCATTATGATTCCAAGTAAAGATGCCAAAGGAATAGAATAGAAATAAGATTGATGATTTAGAGTCATATAGATAAAGTTAAGAATTGCAAATACATGAACAAATGAGTTTTCTAAAAGGTAAACGTAAAGGAGGGTGGAAAGGTCGGAGCTTTGGTGTAATCCATGATTAATGGCAGGTGGAAGAGAGAAGGAATCAATTGAGACTGAGAAGCATTTGGAAAAGCATGAAGCACATGAAATATGACATTAATAGAGGAGAGGGTTTTTAAAGAAGCAGAAAAGTCTCAGATTAACTTTTGAGAGATGACTATAGCATTTGACTCAGATAGAGATGCTTTTCTTAACTGATAACCTGTGATAAAACTAGACATCAGATTTTGTAAAATTAGAGGGTAATTCATAGGGTTTCCATAGAATTTAGAGGTGGAAGGACCTGGGAGATTATTTTCTGTTTTACATATTAAGAAATAGAACCTTCACAAAGTGCTATTTCAATGCTTCATGGTTGTGTGGAGGGACCCTGGGTTCTTGAAAACTATGACTGTGAAGCATAAATTTTGACAAGTGCTGCCATCCTGGAAAGGTTTTGAGGATAACTGCTGCAAGAAATTATTAACTGAGGAGGAGAGATAAACCCAGTGGATGATAGTGCTTACCAAGTTCACATGGTAAGTATCAGAGCAAGGATTCAAAACGCAACTCCTTTGACTCCATACGCAATGTTTTTGCTGTTATAACACTTTGGACCTGGATTCAATCCCAGGTCTATTTCTACCTACTTATGTTGTGTGTTCTCATCTAGGTGTACATTAAAGGGATGAAAGGCCATCCTTTTCTAAACCCTCAAATAGAAGAGTTGAGGGAAAATATGTTTTTGCTTCTGCTGCTGGTTTAGTGAAAAGAATATTAGATTTTTAACTCCAAACTGGTTCTTCCACTTATTAATAATTTGATCTCAGATAAGTTACTTCACTACTTTGCTTCAATCTCCTTCTTTAAAATGAGTTGAACTAGATGACCTCTAGTTCTGAAACTTAAGACACCTTAATAGAATCTTTTATCCCGAATTTTCTGGAGCTTGGAAATGGTGTTATTCTTATTTGGGGAGATAAGGATTGTAGAAAGTGGATATTTTGCTTGTTTTTAGGTCATTAAGACCTAGAAAACTGACCTACCCTTTTTACACTACCTCCCACTTTCACTTATCTTTGTTTTATTCAGATAATTTCCTAAAGTGTGATGTGGGCCTACTCTTTTCACCTTATGTGCTCATGAATTTCTTTTTTTTTTTTTTTGGCATTTTTTCATCCCTAACTTTTAGCTTGTAGTAGTCTCATCCTTTCCTTTAATTTAAGGGTGACAGCTAGAGTTTTCCTCTTTCCCGTAAGTTTAGGAAGTGACTTCTTTGGGGAAGAAGTTATCTTTTCATGATTGCAAATTTAATTATTTATCCCACTTTTTTTCCTGTTCTTTTTTTCCCACTGTGATTTCCCTCTCTCTGCTGGTCTTTTTCCCTATTGTTGGATGACTTGCCCTTTATCCTTAGCATTGCTATGCAATCCATCATTACATCCTTCTTAACCATTCTTTAAATCAGCCCTAGAACATTCAGGTCAGCTGCAAGACTTCAGTTGTGTGGTTTAATATTCTGAAATACAACAGTGCAAGCCCTTCTCCACAGCTCCTGTGCAACATTTGTTGCCTGTTGCTTTAGCCACATTGCTCTCTGAGTGCTAAGTCTGTGTTGATCTTCCTTTCACTTTCTTAGCTCCATCAGTGCCTCTTGTCAGCAGTCTCTCTTCCTGTCATCTGGTATCCTTTTTTACAAAGTTTCTTTATGTGAGTGTCAAATTCATTTTCTTTATTCCTTCTAAAACCTAGAAATAAACTTCCTGTATCCTCTAGCATTTAATGAATTCTTAATCTTCCAGAAATTCAAATTCAGTAAATGTTTGTTAAGCATCTACTAGGTGCAAGGCACCGAGAATACAATGATAAAGTCAGTTCAAGCCCTGCTCTCTAGGAGCTCCTTGGAGGAACAAATATCCATATCTGTGTTACAAAGGGAAAAGTATCTTTTCAGTAGAAAAGTCCTGGCTACATGCTGTGAGCAATCAATCAGAGGAAGGAGAAGATTGCTTTCATCTAGGAGTGGGGAATGAATTAGGGATTAAGCAGGGTCTTAGGTGGACCTTGAAGGAGGAGAGCAGTGCAGTCATCCATTCCTGGTATAGAAGATGGTCTGAGCAAAGGCATGTCAATGAGAAAAAAACAAAATTAAACATGATGAGATTGGGAGATGGAGAAGAGGTCATTTGGCATCTATAAAAAGACTGGATATAATCACAGAATGTCAGAAGAGTGACTCCTCAGAGGCTGTGAAGTCTAACAAGTATCCTTTCTATGTTATTTCTGACAAGATGTCTGAGATTGTTTAACTCAGTTATATTGATAGGAAACCAGCATGCCCTAGAAATGAGAAAGAAACAAAAGTACTGGATGCCTTTTAGCTTAAGCCTATGTAGCATGATTTTCATGGGTGCCAGTTAAGATGACATTTTCTCTTGACTTTGTTGAGGACTGATGTCCTTATTGTGGCATGGAGAGGACTCCTTTCTTCCTCCATACTTAGAATCTAAGCTTTGTGAGCTCAGGGCCAGTTGAATTTGTGTGTCTTATCACCATATCCCAGAAGCACATTGAAAGCTGCACATTGAAAGAGTTTAAGTGCCTGTTGAATGATTCTTGAAGGCTCTGTCTCCAAAGGGTAAGTTTTGGCAGGACCTATCAAAGTAGAAAGGCTTCTGTTTCAGGTCTGGTAAGGGATTGCATGTTGTTTGTCATTCGTTTGAATGCCAGTCTCACTGTGAATAAACTTATCACCAAGTTACCCATAGCATAATGAATTTTTCAGTCATAGCAACTTACTAATACCTTTATTTTTTTCCTAAATATTATATGGTCCAGTAACTTTATCCTCCTTGCAGTTCCTCACAAAAGACGTCCTTCTCAACTCCATGCTTTTTTTCTGACTTATACCTGGAACTTCCTCCTTTCCTCATTTCTGCCACCTGGTATTCTTAACTTCCTAGAGCAAAAGTCCCACTTTCAAGAAACCTTTCCCAGTCCTCCTTGTTCTTACTCCTTTCCCTCCAAGATTAACTCCAGTTTATCTTGACTCTATCTTGTTTGTCCCTAGTTGTTTGTATGTCTCCTCTCCAATTAGATTGTGAACATTGAGATCAGGGACTTAATGCTTAATAAATGTTTGTTAACTTGACTTCAGTATCTTCTACTACAGGACTGTACAAAATATGACCTACAGTGTGATTTTTACATTTGTAAAATTTACTTATCAGTTTATAAAGCATGCATATTCTTTATGTAATATCCAGAATGTATGAGCTTTGTAGAGTCCTCTCTATGTAAGAACTTTTTTTTTTAGGTTTTTGCAAGGCAAATGGGGTTAAGTGGCTTGCCCAAGGCCACACAGCTAGGTAATCATTAAGTGTCTGAGACCATATTTGAACCCAGGTACTCCTGACTCCAGGGCTGGTGCTTTATCCACTGCGCCACCTAGTTGCCCGGTGTAAGAACATTTTTGAAAACATCTAAATCAGGAAGTTCTTAACATCTATTAACTTGCTTTTTTTCTTCATGTTTTAAATTTTGATAAATATATTTCAGCACAGTTGATTTTCTTTTGTAATCCTAAATATTTTGTCTTATGCATTTTCTGAGAGGTATTCATAGTCTTTCAGGTCCAGTATATACAGAAAAGAGGTCCAGGATATACAGAAAGCTTGAGGCTTTTATCTAGGTTAAACCCTTTAATTACTGAGGTTGAGAGGCTGTCCAAAGCACACAGCTAGTTATACTCACAGTTAGTCATACTCACAGCTAGTCATACTCACAGCTAGTAATAATAGTAGGAGCCAGAGGAAATGTTAGAACCTCTCTGTCTTCAGTTTTCCTGATTCAGAGTTCATTCTGTCACATTTGATTTCCTTTTTTATACCCCTGGTGAATAAGCTTCTTGGACAGAGGGAGAACATTTTGGGAAACTGTTCATTATTTTGGACAAATAATTAAAGTAACAGTCATTCAAAATTTGAACAGGATGTAATAGATATAATACCATAGTTAAAGAACCCAATGTTTGCCTGGTACAAAGTAGGTACTTAATAAATACATGTTGATTGGGTTCCATATATCAGACCATCTGTCTGATTGTGAGGAAATGACTTTACTTCTGAGATTCAGTTTCCTCCTCTGTAAAATAGGAATAATTCTATTTCCTTTCTTAGTTGGTTGTTGTGAGGAAAGCACTATCTCTAAAATAAAGTGTTACATAAAAGAGCTCTAGTGATGCCTATCTTTGGATCATTCTTTATTTTCTGACCTATTAGAAAAAACGAAAGACCATTAAATGGAAGCTAGTCGTTTTATTTTTCAAGTTACTTCTGAAAGATTTGCTATGGAAAAGGTCATAATTTGATTTAAAATAAGGCCTTACTTTGTATTTTAATTATCCATGCTGTACCACCTTCCAGAGTACCTCATTTAGTGCAATTAATTTGTAACTTGGGAGAACCTTTATGTGCAGAAAAGTCTAAGTGGGAAAAACACAGTCATACCCAAGAGTGTAAATGGACAGATCATTGGAATTATTTTATATCCTCTGTAAGAACCTTTATGCACCATTCGTTCTCATATTCTCTCTCTCTCTCTCTCTCTCTCTCTCAATGATCTTTCAGGGTCATGGACAGCCTAATATGTCTGCCTCAGGTTTAAACCCAATGTTCTGAAGTTATAGGATAAAGTTACTCTAAATAGTCTTAATGACTAACGTTTTAAACATGATTTCCTTTTATCTCATTTGTTCTTCACAACTTCTATATAAGGTAGGTGCTATTATGACCATTTTACAGATGAGTACACTAAAGTTAAGACGTCTCCAGTGTCACCCTAGGTTAGTGTCTGAGAATTTTAACTCCTCTTTCTGAGTCCAAGTCCAGCCAACTATTTGCCTTGGCTTATCTAGAACCTTCTCTTCTAGACTAATCAACTCAGTTACTTATCAAGTATTTGTTGAGTATGTCATACATGGCAGACAGTGTGAGACCTGGGATATAACCTGCCATTAGTAGAACTAAACTGGGAAGGAATTAGACATCAGTGAAGGTAGAGTGATGGTATGGAAATGGCAGTCTTCCTCTATCAAAAGTTGTAGGTTTGAATTTCAGTTTTAACACAAGCTCTGTGGCTCTGGGCAAATTACAGGTTAGTGCTTTGTAAATCTTGAGGTGCTATAGAGACAAGAGTTAGTATCATTATTGTTATCACAGTTTCTCTGGTCTTCAGAGAGAAGCATGCATGCTGATCCTGCTATTCTTTTATATTAGTGTTCTATGGACTCTCACAGAAGAAGAAAACTGCTTTTATGAAGTTGAATAGGCATATATATAAGATGTAAGCCCCTCTCCAGTAGACTCACAGAAGGGGTCAGATAGCATCAGCTGTAGAATAGTGTAGAAATTGAGCAAATACATTTCAGAGCAATGATCCTGTTCTTAAGTGCTTTGTCTGGAGTTCAGTTTTAAAAGTGGTTTAATTTCCTTTGTCCCATTTGATCTCCTGGGGCAGGTGATAGCCTGGCAGATGAGGAAACTGAGACAAAAGAGGTTAATCAATTTGCCCAAGGGAGTTCAGCTAATTTCCCTTGATAAATCTGGGATTCTTAGGTTCTCTCCCTCTCCACTCCCCATTCCTCTTTCCGTGAGGCCATTAAGGGTGTTGAGTTTATTTTTAAAATCTGAATTCTGAACTCTTAGAAACTCCTGATTTGAGCTAATAGTGTTTTAGTTTTGACATATTAGAGTTCTGAAAACTTTCTCTGGGGTTTACAACTTTTTGTGGGTGTTTGTTTTCATATGTGTTACCTGTTATCCTGTAGCATTTATGGAGACATAATCTCCTTGGATTCCCAGTGCTATTGTGTGTTTTAAAAATAGCTAGCTGGAGGTGTGTACCTGGTTCCCAACATAGAAAGCTTTTCATCATAGTGGTTTTTTTTAAGACACCTACCTTAGTTATTTTATCAGTAGAAGATTAATATAACTGCTTTGGTCACATATGGGCAAGTCAGTCAGAGTTCCTAATTTCTTCCTAGCTAAATATATCTAGCCTGGTTCTTGAAATCTTGAAGCAGTGACATAATTGGTTGGCTCTTTAGAAAAACAGACTCAAACTGTCCTTTCTGAAGTGCTACTTTCACTCAAATGTATATAGAATATGGAAGATCATTGAAGTAATACATTAACAAGTCAAAGCTTGTATTGTTCTCACCTTACTATGGAAGAAATGATTTTAGGTGTATGGGAGAAAGGTAATTGCTGAATTGCTGTCCAGGGAGAAGAAAATAAAAAAGATTCTTGATGTAAAAAGAAAATATCCTATATTCACTCAACAAACATACTTATGCCTACTCTGTTCAGAGTCCTATAATGCGTGCTGTGGCCTGTGTAAAATTGAAACTAAAAACATTTGTAATTTTGTTATGGAGCTTTAATTTAGGCAGGGGAGAAATAGAGAACTTACACTATAGGCACAAAAACTTGTTTAAATTTCCTAACTTTGATTTTTGTATTTATAAAATTCATTTATTCCACTCCAAAACCCTAGTCTCATTGTGTTAAGAGTTAGAAGGGACTGGAGAAGTAGCATAGATTTAATTTTGGACTACTTCTTTCTGGCAATCTCCTTTCAACATCCCTGGTCACCTAGACCCAGCTTGAATATTTTCAGTGACAGAAAACTCATCACATCCTTATACTGCCAATGTTTTTTTGTTGTTGGATGGTTAAGGAAGTTCTTCCTTAATTCAAGTTGAGATCTACTTGCCTTAGTAAGTTTCTATCTTCTGTCTGAAATGAGATGTTAGGACCAGCTTGCCTTTGAAGGGTCAAGTATTTTGTTGATTCTTTTTTTTCCTCCTGCCTTTTGCTTCCTGGTAGGATTATTTCAAATTGATTTTTCTCTTGGCTACACATCATAGCTGTTTGGAGATCTGATTATATGAGAAAGAGCAACATCCTAGATTTAGTAGACTGAATTCATATTTAATAACTACAATGTTTCTGTTGGGAGCATCTTTGCTGCTATTCTCCCCACTCCCCCCTAAAAACCCATGGAGGTCTAAATTCTGAATTGGTAATAAAATACCCTCTATTGCATGTGCAAATTAGAAATTAGAGGAAAAAGGAGTTTGTGGTCTGGGAAATCGGTCTAATTACTTGTTAATGGGAGAGCAATCTTGATATTTGTGAAGTTAAAATTATGTATTGTTCTGTTCAGAAAGAAAAAAGATTGTTAATGTAAATAGAAATCTACAGAAAAGTTTTGATTGTAATTTCAGTAAATATACAAATAACTTTTCAATTGCATAAAAGTGTGTGTTGGGAGATATTTTGATTTTCTCCTTGAGATGGTATTTCTCTATTCACAGTGTTGAACATGTGGAAGACATTGAGATATTTGATGATTAACTGGTTTTAGACCAGGGTAAGCAAGCTCTATATGGCACTGAGGGTCACCAAGTGGTATCTGGGATAGGGCTTGGTAGCATTTTATCTCACATCAATGAGTGCCCTTCTTTTCCTTTCCTGTTCTCTTTCTTTCTTGACTCTTTTACTCTTGATTTGCATTCCTTTCAGTTTCTGGTATCATAAATCTACTAGCTGGGAGGCCATTTCGGTTCAGCATCCTTGTTTTACAGATGAAGAAACTGAGACCCAGAGATGTTAAAATGAGTTTTCCGAAGCCACAGAGTAGAGAGTTGAATTGGGGATCAAACTTTTATCTGAATACTTGTTACCTTTTTTCTTATTTTCCCTCTCTTCCACCTCAACTGCCTGATTTATAATAAAAAAGAAATAAAAACTTTTATAATAGATATGCATAGTTAAGCAGAGTTTCAAATGAACATGTCCAAAAGTTTGTCTTATATCTTGAATTTATTGCTTCTCCGTGGGCAGCAACATTCATTGTCAGGTTTCAGAAATCATAGTTGTTCTAGTTCTTTTTTTTTTTAAAAAATCACTCATCCTCTCTTGAAATTTTGGTATAAGAGTAAGAATAACACCAAAGGAAGTTTTCCTCACTATAATTAATATTAAAAGAGTAAACTGTTTATGGTCACTTAACTTTTTAAATTAAAAGCATGGTCATCTAGACTTAGCTCTTCTCAGTAATACACAGATAATTCTAAAAGACCTACAATGGAAAATGCCATCTACATTCAGAGAAATAACTGGAATCTAAATGTAGATCAAAGCATACTTTTTTCACCTTTTTAAATTTGTTTTTTGTTTTTTTTCCTTTTCATGGTTTTCCTCTTTTTTGTTCTGATTCTTCTTTTACAGCATGACTGATATTGAAATATGTATACCACAATTGTGTGTGTGTGTGTGTGTGTGTGTGTGTGTGTGTGTGTGTGTGTGTATATATATATATATATATATATATATATAACCTAAATCAGATTACTTGCCTATCCTAGGGTGGGTGAAGGGTAGGAGAGGGAAAACTTTACAAAAATGAATGTTAAATATTATCTTTGCATATAATTGGAAAAATAAACAAAAATGAACAAACAAATAAGTAAATATAATCATTAGCAAAAACAAAAAGATAAGTAAAAAATAGAGCATTGGGTCTGGAGTCAGGAAGACCTTAATTCAAATCCATTGTTACTCATTTTTTTTATTTTTAGGTTTTTGCAAGGCAAATGGGGTTTAAGTGGCTTGCCCAAGGCCACACAGCTAGGTAATTATTAAGTATCTGAGACCAGGATTTGAACCTAGGTACTCCTGATTCCAGGGCAGGTGCTTTATCCACTAGGCCACCTAGCCGCCCCATGTCACTCACTTTCTATATAACTCTAAGCAAGTCTCTTAATCTGTATTTGCCTCAGTTTTTCCAATTACAAAATGGAGATAGTAATTGCACCAACCTCAACAGGTTGTTGTGAGGATCAAATGAGATAAAGTTTGTTTAAAAAAAAAACTTAGTTCAATGCCTGGTGCATTGTTGTATAAATAGTTTTGGTCCCAGTGAGCACTGTTTAGTAATTTTGTCAAATTTTGTTCAACAGTATGAGTTGTAGGGAACACAATGGATGCTGAACTTCTTTTAGGAGCAGGGACTATGTGAACCCTCACTGTGTCTACACACACACACACACACACTCTTCCTCCCCTTTTGCAAAATTTGTAGCACAAGCATAGTTTGTTTTAGTAATTGGAAAGTGGGGAGAGACTGGTTCTGTCTGAAAAGAATCAAGGAATTATTTTAATCAAAAATGGCATTTAAGCCATAGTGAAATGATGTTCTCTTATTGACTGAACATTTATTAATTACCTTCTGTGCTGCATATTATCCTAAGAACTGATAGTTAGAACTTCACTGTTACAAACTACTAGCTTACCAACTAATGTTAAGATATAGTGCCAGATAAACTGTAATATAAAATGCCAGCTTTTACTATAATGCACTCAACATTGAATTGATAAGTGCATTATAAAAGAGAGCTTCTGGCATAGTGTATGTATTCTGGGCTTAAAGTGAGGAAGACCTAAATTTCAATGTCATTTTCCATCATGGATGACCTGTTTTACTTAGAGCAAATCAAATCCTCTAATCTCTCCATTTTAGGTAGCTCTTTAAGATTTACTGAGTCATAGACATGTTGTGGATTCTTCTAGGAAGGACTGGAGGGGAAATGCCTTATGCTGACTAGATGATAGAACTTTAACCTAAAGGCTTTATAAAGGTCCAAAAAGAGGTCTATGTGAAATCTAGGAGGGGAAAAGAACAGCCTTTCCTCTTTATTGAAAAATTTTATTGAGGAAGTGGTATTTCATTTGGCCTTTAAAGAATAGATTTAAAATGGAAACTTAATTTGTTTGATTCATAATAAGGTTTCAATTTGTCTTTATAAGGGCAGACTGTCATTTATTTAGAAATATATGTAACATCTCAGGATTTATAGACTTGTTTTCTGTAGATATTTAGACTTTAAAACACAGGAAGGGGAAGAAGAGACAGTTTCCTGGTGACAGTTGTTTTCACATTAAAATTGAATTTTGGAATTGAAAATTTGGTTTTTTCCCTTTAAAAATCTTAGGGATAAATTAAAATGCTAAATAATATGATCTTTAGGGTGATTTTGTGTTGGAATTTGAAAAATTTTCCATCCCATTATGTTGAGTTGAATAAGGATGGGTGGCTGCCTCTCTGAGATTTGAGGGACACTAGTAAAAGGTCTTGTCTGCCCTTCAAATCTCTTTCTCCTACTTGCCTACTTAAGGGTAGCTCACATGTTCTTGACCTGAAATTATAAAGTAGATACTTTGTTTTAGATCTCTAGGCCTCAGTTTCCACATCTGTAAAATAAAAGATTGGATAAATTGGTCTCCTAGAGCTGTCCTGGTACATAGAGTGAAGGTAGGTTTAGTAGTCTAGTAACTGATTTTAAAATATATAACAAATCCTGCAATCATTCTCAAGGTCCTTTGCAGACTCCCCTTCTTCCATTGTGGCACAAGTTTATTTGTTTTCATTCTCTTTTGAACAGGATCCTGCTCAGGTAAGTGTGGTCAGGGTTTGATTGGTTTCTTATCAAGGAGAACTAGAAGTTTCTGGCTTGGAAGGATGAAACTATAGAAGATTCCAGATTAGGGGAAGTTCTCTGAGATAGGATATGGCAGAAGAGAGGGAATCCCAAGTAGAACAATGGAATATAGTTGGGGCATCTATGGAATCCAGAAGTTTTTCCAGACTACAATATCTTAGGGATAACCCAGGGTTGAGGGGAGACTTTTAAGGTTTGAGTAGTGTATTTGAACTCAGAAAGAAGTGGAAAAGAAAAAAATTGATGATGAACATTGGGTGGGTGAATGGAGGGAAGAATGGATGATAGATAAAGCAACCTCCTGGAGGAGGTAGGAGGTGGTTGGCATCAAGGGTATGTAGGATAATCTTGAGAAAGAGGAGAGACAGTTCTTCTAATGTGGAAAAGATCAAAAAGCCACATGAAGGCACAAAATTTGAGATATGGAGAAGAGAGCTCAAGTAAATGGCTTTTTGTGTCTGTGATGTAAATGAGGAGTTCAATGGTGAGTTCATCTGCTAAGGCTGGAGTTAGGGGGCTGGGCAACAGTAGTAATTGAGGAGAGGGAAAGAGAGTGGCAGCATCTGTTCTCAGTAACTGGATAGGGGTTTTGTAAGAGAGGAATAAAAGGTTGGCCAAGTGGCCTAGAGGGTTCAGCTGAGATTAAATAACATTAATTTGCAGTGACTTCAGGCAATATAATTTCCTGTTTCAAGTAATGTCCTCAGAACTGAGAAAAGTATCCTGGGTATGACCCAGAGTTGAGGATCAGAGAATGGCAGAATTGAAGGGATCTCAGTCATGTCATTTATTTTATACCTGAACAAAAACTTTCTCTCGAATATCCCAAGAAATAGTTGTTCAGACTTAGCTGAAAGACCTTTAGTAAAGTAAGAAGAATTAGTATGGTAAAGTACCTTGTGAGAGCCCAGACCATTTTGGGTTAGCTTGTTAAAAAGTTTTTCCTTAGACCAGGGCAACATCTGCCTCTTGACTACTCTCATTTATCCATTCTAATTGTTTCTTGTGAGCCAAATAGAACAAGTCCTAAGCCTCTTCCTCAGGATAGCCTTTCAGATTTTGAAAGATAGTTTTCATGTGTCCCTTCTCCTCTTCATCTCATGCCATCTTTTCTTTAGGTTCACCATCCCCAGTTCCTTCAGCGGATCTCAAGAATCATTGTCTTAAGCTTGCTCCTCATTTCAGTTTTTTCCACTGATATTCTCCAGTTTGTGAATATCCTTTTTAATATAGGTGCCTAGAATTGAATGTAATTCAGTGACCATGTGCTACCATCTTTCCCATTCTGGGCCCTGTCGTCTTCATTTCAGTTCACAGGGTGGACTTGAAAGGCTTTATCAGGTGCTTTGCTGAAGTTCAAGTCAGCAATCTCTACATTATTCTATTGATTTGCCAATTTAGTAATCCTGTCAGAAAAGGCAATGAAGTTAGTGCTTTATTAGAAGAATAGGAATTATATCAGTGGCTAAATGAGTGAGGAATTCTGTTGGTACTAATTGCATTCATTGAGATTACTTGAATCTAAAAGAGGGATGATGGATTGTCAGGATAAGAAGGACTAGGGGACCTAGCAATCTATTTTGAGGGAATAGTTTTAAGGAATAGTCTTAAGGGGGAAACTATAGAGTTCAAGTTCTTGGAGATTGAGTAATTTTTTTTTTTTGGCAAGACAATGGGGTTACCGGACTTGCCTAAGGTCACATAGCCAAGCAAATCTTAAGTGTCTGAGATCTGATTTGAACTCAGGTCCTCCTGACCTAAGGACTGATGCTGTATCCACTGCACTACCTAGCTGCTCCAATATTATTCCTATAAGTTGCATAATTTCAAGTAATGGTTAGGTCCGTAGAGAAGTTCTTCAGATAGATAAGTTAAATTGCAATGGAAATGGAAGCTGTAGGAGGTGAGAAACTGGGAACCTGAATCATTAGAAGGGTCATTAACATAATAATTATATTCTTTTTGTTTATCAAAATTTAATGAATATCTAAAGACTTGTAATAAACTTTTAAATAGAAAATGTTGTAACCTTTGTGTATTGAATATGGTTTTGGGGGAAAGAAAAAAAACAAAAATTCATCATTATCACTTATCACCTTTTAAAAGCATTAGCAAGTCCATCTGCTCCTGAAAAGAAAAGGCAAAGTTCTGTACAATAACCCATTTATTCAATTATTAATTTTTCTTTGAGTGCTCTTTAATTATTAATTTTTGGTAGAAGGCTGGTATTCATAGCAGCAGTAAGAAGATATGCCCAGTGGACACCTCTTGCACTCTCTATTGTCCCAATTTCTGTGCAAAGCCAACAGACACCCCCAGAAAACCTTTCTGCTATCTCACTGAAAGCTTTAATCATTATGACTGTTCTTTTGCCAATATCATATAAGTTCTTTGGTTGAGGCCCATTGGTAGGGGAGAGATGATCTTCTCACTAGTGTTCTCTACTGGGTCAACAATGGAGAATTTCAACCTTCTAGCCCTAAATTCTCCTACTTTTTTTTTTTTTTTTTAGATTTTTCAAGACAATGGGATTGAGTGGCTTGCCCAAGGCCCACATGGCTAGGCAAGTGTCTGAAATCGGATTTGAACGCAGGCACTCCTGACTCCAAGGCTGGTGCTCTATCCACTTCGCCACCTAGCTCCCCCTCCCCCACTTTTCTCTAAGAAAATCTCTGATCACAAAGATGCAAATTAGTACAGTATTTTTCACTTTTTTGACTAATTAGAAAGATGACCTTGCACTGTTGAAAAGCTTATCTTTATTTCTGTGATTATCATCAGCCTACTTCTATATGTTTTCCTGATCACTTGACCAGGAATTAGTAAATGGTGCTAGTTTTTGATTGAGTTGATAAATTGGCCTTTTTTAATAGACCTTTAAAAATCACATTGTATCTCTTTAACACCTTCCTCTTTCTGTGCCTCTCCTTATTAATCTTATTCTGTTCTTTTGGCTTCAGTAACTGATACTATCTGGTCTTCTTGCAATATAGTGTTGTGGAAATTTCGATCATTTTCCTCATTAAACCTCCCAAGACCATTTGTGGGAAAAGTGCTTTGTAAATTTTTAAAATGTTGTATAGCTTGGGGCAGCTACACGGAATCAGGAGCACCTGAGCTCAAATTTGTTACTCACTAGCTGTGTGATCTTGGGCAAATCACTCAACTTCATTGCCTTGCCAAAAAAAAAAATGCTGTTGTTATTATTTATTAATAGTAGTTGCTTTACTACTTAAAAATAAATCAAATTAAGTTGGCTTTCAGAAAGTTTTTTTAGGGTGCTATGGTTCTCCTTGATATGTCTCTTAAACTTAATGTGAAACTGAAATTTCCTCATTTATAAAATGAGGTAATTGGCCCAGATGATCTCCAAATTATTTCTGTGTTCTAAGTTTCTACATGATTCTATGTATGAAGTATAAACAACTAATTCCATAAACAGACTACTTCTTTCTCATGATGTCTGTTTATTCTAAAGTTCATTTCCTTTTGTATTTTCTCTCCTTTTCTGTTCCCTAACATTTCTGCGATGGTTTATACTAAAGCTTAGTTTGCTTATGGAGGAGTGTTTTTTATTTAGTCCATTTAAGGCTTGGTTCTCTATTTTTGAGAATACATTCTCTTTATCCCATAGAGAAATCTGCCTTTCCAGTCATGTTGTTGAATTATGAAAGTTTTGTACTCCCCCCCAAAGTCTGAAAGGTTCTGTTAAATTCTCTTGAGTTACTCAGAGAAGAAAGAAAAGCAGCAGTTTCTATTATGATTTTATTAATCCTTTTGTTTAGGTTTAAAGTTGTTAAGTGAATACCTTAGAGGTAGGTGTTCAAAGGGCTTGTCAAGGGAACCTTCCAAACAAACTGATCTCCCATCTCTTTCTTTAGATCTGTGGTGCTGTCCAAGAGTGAGATTCAGTCTAATAGACAATTCGAAGGGAGGTTTTAGACTTCTCAGTTTTTAGACTGGGCAACAGGGAAGTGCCCCCCTTCCTACTTTGAGGGTGATACTCAAAGCACTTTGTGAGCTGCTGTTAAGTAATTAATGGGTCAGGCCCTGGAGCAGACTTGAGACATTATTCACAGCTGGAAGGGATCCTATAGATCATTTGATACTGAGGTTACTTATATTTTTGTATCATAGACCTCTTTGGCACTCTGGTGAAGCCTACAGATTCCTTGTTAGAAATGTTTTTCTAAATAATTGAAGGAATTTCCACATTTCATTTAGAGGTTAGTGAAAATAAAGGTAAATTTTTTTTTTCCTATTCAAGTCCACAGAGTCCCTGTCCAATTATCGACTATAGGTTGTGGACTGACAGTAGAAATGCGCCATCTTCTTCATTTTGCAGATGAGGATATTGAAGTCCAGTGAGGTAAAGTATTTATTTACCCAAGGACATATAGACATTAAGGAATAACGACAAGATTTGAACCTATTTCCTCTGAATCCAAATCTGATACTCTTTCCTCTGAGCCACTCACTTTATACTATGCTGCTTACTTTATATGAAGCAGCAGTGATTGCTGCAGAGGTTTTTAATTGTCTCATTATTTGTGAATTTTTTACTCTCGTGAGAAAGAAGAATGAAGACTTGAGATAGGTTTGAAGGGAGCATGAGGATGCTGGTGAGAACACTTAAAGGCCTATTTTTGTTGCTAATAGGATTGTATTTCTAGAGATGGAGGGGAATTCAGGAGCTATCTAATCAATCCCATTTTTATATGTGAAGAAACTTAGACTCAAAGAGGTTAAATAACCTATTCATCCACCTTCCCTCCTTCTAACTCCCAAGAAGGTCAAAGAAAATATTAGCATCCAAGTCAACTCAAATCCACTCATTCTATACCTGTACTCTTTTCTCAGTACCATAGTAATCTTTTGCTTGAGTTATTTCCTCTTTTTTTTCATTTTTGTTAAAATGGATGGATTACTGGTATAGATAGTTTGGGAAACTTGGAGACAGTTTTGGAAAATGAGAGTGATACTCAAACAATCATAAACACTGTATTTTCAACCATCCACATTCATAGTCCCTTACTTCTACAAAGAGGGGACATAGATGCTTTTTTTTCAGGACAAATTGTGATCATTATAATTATATATATCCTTTTCCTTCTTCAGTCTCTCTCTCTCTTCTCTCTCTCACACACACACACACAGACACACACACACACACAGACAGTGTCTCCCCCCCACCCCCATTTATATTTTGCATAGTTATTTTCCTGGTTCGACTTGTTTTTATTCTGTTTCAATTTGTGGAAAGAATCTCATACTTTTCTGAATTCTTCATATTTGTTTCTAGCATTAGCAATACTGCATCATCTTTTTGTGCCACAATTTGTTTAGCAATTTCCCAACAAATGGGCACCTACTTTGTTTCTAGTCCTTTACTGCCATAGAAATGCTTCTCTGAATATTTTGGTGTAAACAAGACCTTTGTTTCTCTTAAATCTCATTGGAGATATATGCCTAGAAGTAGGTTCCTTGATACAAAAGGGAATAGAAGTTTTAGTCTAAAAAAAGCCTTTTTTTTTTGAGGGCTTAACAAATGTAAACATTGACATTTCAATATACAATAGGAATAGAAAGGAGAATTATGGAAAAAAAAATTCCTTGGGTTCCGTTTTGATTTTTCTTCTAATGTGGATTTTTAAATGTTTCATTAGGTTTGGCCACTTTTTTAAAAAAAGTATAATTTCAGATGGTTTTCCAAAATGGTTGGTTCAATTCATAGTCATCAATGTATCAATATTACTTGCCGTGTGTGTGTGTGTGTGTGTGTGTGTGTGTGTGTGTGTGTGTGTGTATAACCTGAAGAGATAGATATTAATTGCATCTTTTTTTCTTTGCAACATTCTAATGCTTTTCTCTAACATCCAACTATGCCATTTTACAACCTTGGATTTTTAAAGGTTATGCCATTGGAGCACAAATTCTACCAAGATCTAACAGTTTGGAAAGACTTTGAATATAGGCCTATAACAGAAGTAGATTTGTCAAGATTTGGTTACTAAATTGGATAAGGGCTAATGAGGAATAGAAAATAATGCCAAAGTGGTGAACTTAGGAGACTGAAAGAATGATGGTGCCTGCAATAGAAATTGGAAAATTTGAAAGAGGAGAGAATTTGTAGTGAAAGATGTTTGCTTTTGGGAAATGTTGAGTTTGTGATGTCAATGAAATAACATCTCCAACATGTTTAAAGTAAAAATGGTGATTTGGACAATAGCTTTTTATCCTTGGTTTTTAAGTTTTGACTCTGCTATTCACTAACTATGTGACATTGGGCAACTCATTTAATTTACCTAAACCTTAATTTCATTATCTGGAAAATGGAAAATGAAAAAAAGAGAATTGGGGGAGGGGGCAAGAGGGGGAAATGATACCTTCTAGCCCCAATAGTAAGTGATTTTATAATTTATGTTGGAAGGTGACATTCAGTTTTTGTAGAATTCAAAGGGGGGGGTGGGAAGAGATTGTTGATGTTTTAGCATAAAAAGTACTTCATGTTATAGTACAGTACTGTCAGCTGTGCAGAAGAACAGGAAATCTCCAGATACTTGAAATATAATAGTCCTCTTTCATTTGTCTTGTGTTTTGTTTCCCCTGAAATTATTAAATGAAAGTAATTTGTTTTGGTTGCTTATTTCAGTTGGAAATAATTTTTGAAGCATTATAGCTGTTCCCTCCCAAACTGCTGAATAATGTTAAAATGAATGTCTTTAGATTCAAGTTCTTCTCACATTCTTTGTAACTCATTGTACTGTTGGGTAAAGGACTCAATTATAATATCAGTCCAGACTGAGTTGATTTCAAATGGATGGCATATTTTATTGAATAAGATCCTTTCAGAGTCTATAAGGTTTACAGTTGGTCTTTAGGCATTTTCTGAATAAGGAGACAGTGTTTTCTAGTGATAATAATTTCCTGTTTAATTGGGCTTTCATGTTTTACTGTTGTTGCCCTTTTAAGTAGCCCAAAAACCGGGATGACACCTCGATTGCCAAAAATATGATCATATATAAAAGAGCCCAGTTCTATATGTATGTCTAGCATAGAGCTTTGTATGTATCAGTGACACTTAAACATTTACTGAATTAAAATGAACCGAATGTGTGTCTTGCTCTGAATTTCTAATTCAGTAGTAGCTAACATACCCTAAGTGGTAGAGTCTTATTTGATCAATTATTAACCTGCTGCCTAGTGTTGCAGATTGTACTGTCAAGGATTCTTAACCTGGGGTCTTTGTGTGTGTGTGTGTGTGTGTGTGTTTTAGCATATAATTTCCCATGTTATCTTTTGCATTTTATTATAATGCACTTTAAAATCTTTCTGAGGAGTTTCTAGGCTTCACTGCTCAAGGGGTCTGTGATACTGAAAAGGTTAAGAATTTGTGGATTGGATGAGATAATTTCCAGTTCTATAAATCTGTGATTTTTAGTTTTAAAATGACTCCAAATACAGTCTTCTTTCCCTTTTGCTAGATTGCCTCCATAGTCTTTGAGAGTTACCTGGGCTGTTGAGAAAGTAAATGAGATTCCTAAGGTGTAGGAAGTGAACCTCCATACTTTGCTAATTCTAAGTATGCCTTTTCTGTCTTCTGTACTGCAATACAATCAATGAAAACTACACAATGATTTTATTTAAGATGTGGTATTCATACACAATTTTGCCTTCAAGGGGAAAGCATGTTCTTTTCCATTAATCCAAATAATTTTGATTAGGGAAATAAAGATAAGCATCATTGTAACTGCTCTTTCAAAGTAAATGTTAGTATGAAAAACTGCATAATTCTATGATATGATCTTTGGGAATTTTAAGTCTGTATTTATCTTCCCAGTTATTGCTTCTCTTCTCTCTCCCACTCATCCCACCCAGTTTTCTCTGCCCTGTCTGTAGGTGCTCTCCCACAGAACTCATTTTATTGGAAGATAAAAATATAAAAGTGAAACAAACATTCCCTGCTCTCAAGGGACTTATATTCTATAATCCTTTGCCTTTTATTTTATTTTGGTTTGAATTGATTTGTGATTATATTTTGTTTTGCCTTATTATTTTGTATATGATTATGGTTATATTGGTTCAAAATTTGACCACAAATTGTTTATAGCGACCATCATAGCTAAGCTCTAGGAATTAGTTTGGCAGGACATTGGATTATTTAGGATACAGCCAGTCGTGAAACAGTCTGCTAAGGTATTCTCAGTAGATGGAGGGGAAAGGGAGAATAGAGGACTATCTTATTTTCCTTATTGGATATTGATATATCATTCTAAGGTAGGGGTTGTACTTTATTCATCTTGGTTTCTGTCCCCTAGCACATTAATACAGGTCCTTTGCACATTATAGGCACTTAAGTGTTTGTTGCCTAGATAGACCAGTGAATATTTGTCATTGTGTGAATTGGAGTTATACCTTCTCTTGAGGTCATTATTTTTGTACTATATCCCTTATGCCCTTTTTTTAGCTCAAAAAAAAATCCTACTCCAAACCTCAATATTCTCCTTAGCTATGTAAGGCATTTATTAATTAAAAAAAATTTATTTGGTGAAATGATTCTCTGAATGATTCTTTCTAGAATTCAAATAAAGTCTTATCATATACCTTTCAATTATAAATTATTTTTAGGGGCATCTAGGTGGTGCAATGGATAGAGTGCCAACCCTGGAGTCGAATTCAAATGTGGCCTCAGAAAATAATTGCCCAGCTGTGTGACCTTGGTCAGGTCACTTAACCCCATTGCCTTAAATAAATAAATAAACAAATGGTTTTTAGCTGGTTCCTCCTTGTGCAGGTAGATTTAGAAGAATCACCTATGTTTGGAAAGAGTACTAAGAAAGCAGAAACTAAATATCTGGCTCAGATTAAAAGACAAGATCCTAAAATGTCTCTCCTTTCTCTCTGTTCTTGCCTTGTGCCTTTCTGTTATTGTTTCATGTGCCTGAGATGACTGCTTTTTTGGGCTTTCATACAGAACTACCTCTTTATCCTCTAAAGCCCATGGCAAGTACCCTTTAAAAAATTTTTAGGGTTTTTTTTTTTTTACAAGACAATGGAGTTAAGTGTCTTGCCCAAGGCCACATAGCTAGGTAATTATTAAGTGTCTGAGGCCTTATTTGAACTCAGGTACTCCTGACTCCAGGGCTGGTGCACTATCTACTGCACCACCTATCCACCCCACAAGTACCCTTTTTCAGGAAAAGAATCTGATCTCATTCCCTTGAATCAGCAGCAATGTGGTCTTTCCTCTTTTATATATTTAGCATGTATTATTTTGTGTTACTGTTATTAATGTTAATCATATCTCCCTTCTTCGCCCACCAGAGGTAAAAGGGCTCTGTCTTAAGATAAAGTTATATAAATTCTAGCAGTTTTACTTACACACACACACACACACACACACACACACACACACACACACACACACACAGACACACAGACAGACACACATACACACAATACTATGGTTAACATGTTGAATGACGGAATTGGGATTCAGAAAATCTAACAGGGCCAGAGTGCTGAACTGATTCTAATAAACGAAACTGAATAGAAACACACACACACACACACATAAAGTCCTTCATTTGTTTTCAAAGTTTAATCATTGGAATAGTGTGAGGGGGAGGAAAGGGTCAATGAGACTCTTTGAGGGGGGGAGAAAAGTGGTTTTCATAGGTAACAAGTTTAATCGGAGTCAGGGATCTGTAATAGCAGCAGTGAAAGGTGTATTGATATAATTATTATATCTATCTAGAATGATAGATGCTATAGTATTACTGATAATTGGCTCTGATCAGACCACATATTCATTTCTGAGGGGGATGTTTTAGGAGATTGACAAACTGAGCTCAACCCAGAGGAGAGTAATAATGTTGATATAAAGATCAAAACCATGTCATATGAAGAATGGTTTTAAAAAATGTGTATGTTTAGCATGGAGAAGAGAAATTTGGAGAGTTTTTTAAGTCTCATGATGACACAGAAGGCTGCTATGTTTCATCGTGGATAGAAGGAATGACCTGGAGCCAGGAGGATGCAAGTTCAAATGTGACCTCAGACATTTAGAGATTCGTCCAATCATTTAGTCTCTTTTTTCTCAACTGTAAAAATGGAATTTTTCCAGGATTGCTGTGAGTATCCAATGAGATAATTTTTATAAAAGTGCTTTGCAAATAACAAAACTCTATATGATGTTTGCAAACATCAGAGCTATTACAATGATGATTAGGATTAGGAGAAGTACATTTTCAGGAATTTAGAGATTACTATGGGGAAGAGGTATATGTTTGTTCCAGTTGGCCCCAGAAAGGGGGAATGAGGAGAAATAATGAGTGGATAGAAGCTACAGAGAAGTAAAATTTAGCTTAATATGAGAAAATACTTCAGCTTTACCCTGTCAAAAAAGGTGCAAGCAGGGGACCTGATGAGTGCTTGTTACTGTGTCCTAGAAGGACTTCTTTTGATTTGGGCTAGATATTCTGAGGCCCTTTCAGCTCTATAATCCTTACCTTTTTCCATTGAAAAAAGGTAGGTGTTGAATTCTTCTCCATATTTAGAATTAAGAAATGTTCGACAGAATTAGTTGTTCTTCGTATAATTTTATCACATTTCACGAGATTAATGAAAACAGGAAATAAAAGGAACTCAATAAATTTATCAAACATAGGTATTATAAAATAGTTATTTAAGAAAAGTTAGAATTAAATATTCAGAAAGTTCAAGTGATAGAGATGATCCCTCTGCAAAATAAAGCCTTTTTTCATGACAGAAGGGAAGACAGAATCTTTTATTATGAGAGCAATTCAGAAGGAGGTAGGGAAAGAGGTGATTCTTGAAGGTGGCATGAGGAACACGGCCCTTTAAAGATAAGTGACATATACATATACACACACACAGATGTGTACATGTTTATTGTGTGTATATGTACAAGAAGCAATTAACTTTTCTATAAACTTAGACAATTCAGATTTCTCTCTTGAACATGAGCAAAAAATCCAGATAGTCCCACTCCCCTTTGATTTACCTGCATACAAAGAGTCCTCAAAAAACAAAAATAACTTTGGAATTTAAAAGGGCAACAGTAATACTTGCTATTTTTAAAGTTTGTGTAAATATTTCATATATATAATTTCACTGATTCAGAAACTATTTGAACTGAGTTGGACTATTTCTTCCCAGCAAAAGAGAGAAAATCAAAGCCCAAAGAAATTAAGTCGTTGGTGCCAAAGTCATTGTGTTTGTGTGTGTGTGTGTGTGTGTGTGTGTGTTTTTTTTACTCACATATTATTAATACAATAATAATTCTTAACATTTATTTAGCACTTATTATGTGACAGACATTGTGCTAAACACTGTACAAACCTCACAACTATCCTGGAAGGAACATGCTATTATTATTATAATACCCAATTTACAGAATAGAAAACTGAGACAGAGGCTAAATGCTTTAACCAGGATCAACTAGTAAGTGTCTGAATTCAAATTTAAACCCAAATCTTACTTACTCCACACCCAGAGTTCTATCCACCGACCCCTTGCTTCCTAGGCAGGCAAATGTAGGATGTACTTGGAGGAATTGATCGCAGAGTAGGTTTGATATCCTAATTAACTGAAGAGGACACCTGTCCTGACTTTTTTAGTTTTTATGAACTAAATGTTGCCCCATTTTTGATACACACAGCTTCTTGTATGTCCCCTGAGTATTACCTTATTTTTTTTCTTTTCCATGTAATCTTTTATTACTGCCTTTAAAAAAGGGGGGCATTTCCCAGTGATGAGTCCCATTCTCACCTTCCCTAGGAATCTTTCCTTTTAACAATAAGTAAATACAAACAAAACAAGTCCATTTGGGCTATTTTTCTCCCTCCAAATGCTCCTGGAAAATAATTGCAATTTTTCCGCTCTGTCAAGTTGTTTTCTTTGGTGATATGGTATTAAAGGACCTTGAATTTGTGTGATTCTTTCGATAATTAATTGTTTGGCCTCAGGCAAATAATTTAGTCAATTCAAGTAGCTGAATTTGTATTTCCTTATTTATGAATTGACAGGATTGTGCTAGATGATCTCTAAGGTGTCATCCTCCTCTCAGTGCTTTGGCCCTGATCTCAGTCCACAGCCTTGAACTGACCATCATTTATGATTCTTTTTTTCCTTTTTTTTTTTAACAAGGCAATGAGATTAAGTGACTTGCCCAAGATTACACAGCTAGGTAATTATTAAATGTGTGAAACTGGATTTAAACTCAGGGCCTCCTGACTCCAGGGCCAGTACTCAATCCACTATGCCACCTAGCTGTCCCCCAATTTGTGATTCTTTATGTTTGGAACCCTTTAACTCAGAAATTCCCGGTATCACCAAATTTCTGAAGTGTGTAGGACCATTGATTCCATCTAGGCCAGCCTTTAACACTCTGTCCAGCATCTGTTACCAGCAGTCATCTAGCTCCTACTTAAATATTTCTAGTGACTAAGAACTCACTACTTTTACAGGCTGTCATTGGGATGTTTTATAGGAGATTCCTCAGAGAATTAGTTGGCACAGTGGATAAAAGACAAACCTTCCTAGGATCAGGAAGACCTCAGTTCAGATCTGGTCTCCTAAGCCCTTATTAGCTATGTGACCCTGGGCAAGTTACTTAACTTCCTATTCCTTCATCTGTAAAAAACAAAACAAAACAAAAAAAAAACCATGTAATTCATAATAGTACTTATCTTCCCAGGATTATTGTGAGAAAAAAATGAGATAATATTTGTAAAGGCTTTGCAACCTTAAAATTCTATATAAACACTAATTATTATCATCATCATTTATCACTAGTAGGATCAGATGTCCTCTCAGGTCCCTTAGAGATTTTTCTTTTGGTGTCCAAGTAGAATGGAATTGGTTATATAGGAATTGGAGCCAAAATTAAGCACTCAGTGGACAAGCCAAAGTGTCTGTATAGACAACCAAATTGAGAACAGTTTTAATGTATATATGCTTCCTGTAACACCTTTTTAAGGGAACATACTGTCACTTTTTCCAATTTTCTTCTAATACTTCCAATGAGCATGGGAGTAGTTCATTTGGACTTCAGTGTCAAACTCAAAAAATTACTAGTAAACAGAAAATAGAATTGTCCCCTCTGACCTCCCCATCCACTCCCCTATTTTAAAGGACCACTTTGTTGCATATTCCCACTATCAACACATTGCAACATTTTTGATGATTTTTTAGTACTTTAAGGGTATGTAATTTGGTTAGTGTAGGTTCTACCTCTATAGCTCAGCTCAGATTCTTCCATGCCATATCTTGTGATTGACTTTGTTGATGAATCACTCTGAATTTAACTCTTAACGTCAGGTTTATTGACAGGTGATTTGTTCCTTGACTCACATCCTCTTTGGTGTACGATAAAGACTTGGACAGTCCAGGATCAGTACCTCTCTATAGTGAGGTATTATCATAGTTCTTGATGATATACCTGAAATATGTTGAGATCTTCTTTAGCCAGTCAATAAATATTTATTAAGTTCTTGCTGGCCCCTATGCTGGAGCAGCTAGGTGGCTCAGTTGATAGAGCACTAGCTATGGAGTCAGGAGGACCTAGGTTCAAATTTGACCACTTACTAGCTATGTGACTTTGGGCAAGTCACTTTAACCCTGACTACCTCACATTCAAGGCCATCTCTGTCTTCCTGAGTCATATTTGACTTGGACCCAGATGACTTTGGAGGAGAAAGTGAGACTGGTGACTCAGTACCCCCCACTCAAATCTAATTCATATGCTTGTCATGGTATCATCTCCTGATATTTTTCTTCCAGAGTGAAGGACAAGTACTGGAAATAACCAAAAGAAAAGACAATCAGGCCATACTCTGCAAATTCTTACAGTCTAACAGGGTAGACAACATCTAAACTCTGTACACACAAGATATTTCCAAGTCAGGAAAAGGCACCAACATTAAGAGAAGGTATTTTTTAGAAGATGAAAATTTTGCTGCAACTTGAGATCTGTTCCCGACTCAGTTTTCGCCTTTTAATCCATTTCAGCAAATATTTAGTAACTGACTTCTGTAAGTATGTATATAAATCTTTGTGTTAATACCTCGATGTAAACTTGAAGATTGCTTTACATATATTTAATCTTCACTACAACCCTGGGAGGGTAGGTAACATTATTATCTCCCTTTTACAAATGGAGAAACTGATGTAGATAGTGGTTGAGTGATTTCCACACAGGTAGTATTTGAAACAGGATTTGATCTTAGATCTTCCTGACTTATCCACTATACCAACTGGGATATATAATGAGACCGTTACTTCCAGAATCTTATAGTACCGCTAGGGATATTATTACACAAATTTGTATCATATCCAATATGTAGTAAGACAGAGAAATTGCCCTAGAAAAATTTGATTTTATAGTGAATGCTTGTATCTATAAAATTTGATTTGGGGGCTGGGATGCAATGGATCGTCTATAATGGGATTGTTACCCATAAAAATATTTTTTGTAAGTTTTTGATCTAACATTCATGATTATCAGAAGCATGCTCAGAGTCTGGTTGTATATGTCAGTCAGTGGATGTCTTTGCCTATGTATTGGAATACATTTTTGTTGAGCTATTTTCTGCCCAAACCAAACTGTAGTGGAAATGTCATATTTGAGAAGATACTAAACTAAAGCTACTTGTTGGAACATCTAATAACCTTCTCTTAGGAGAGGAAGATGATGGGAGAGAAGAAATGACTTTGCATAGTTGGGATAGAAGGTAGAGTTGAGAGTGATTAATATAAAAAAGGACAGTATTGCTGACATTGTTTATTTTCTGTAGCTATTGATCTAGCTGTGTCCTTGGCCATACAGCCTCTTCCAAGGATATTTCAGCATTAAGTCATGTGAAACTGTTTCAGAGAAGTTGTCTCCATTCTGGCTTGCTCCTCCTGTTCTTTTCCCCCCATATCTGGGCTCTCATTTCCTTGAAGTCAGTCATCCTTTCTGGCTTTATCTTACATGATTTCCTTTTGTGTATCCTCTTTGTTCCAGTCAAACCAGACTGCTGTTGCTATTCCTAGAGTGTGTCTAGTGCTTTCTGCTCTCATTCCTTTTACTTATATTATTTGCTGTTCTTGGACTGACCTCCACCCTGACATCTCTCAGCCACTTATCATCCTGCCACCCTTTAGGGCCCAAGTGGTACCTCCTGCATGTGTCATAAGACTGACATTGGAAGGAACCTCAGAGATATCTAGTGCAACTTGTACTTGAAGCAAAAATCATATACATGTGTGTGTGTGTGTGTGTGTGTGTGTGTGTGTGTGTATACACACATACACATACATCTAATATATTATAACAATTTATTTATGTATTATGAATATAATATAAAGAATATATAATACAGCATGTAATAAATTAATAGATCCATAATATCAATATTAAATTATAATAAATCAATTAAATTAACAAATAGCCATGAATAAAATTATATTATTTATAAGTAATACATATAAATATTATAATGTATACACAGAAACATACATATATAGTCCCTTGTTTGGCATTTAAAACCATTTATAACTTGACCCATTTTAATTTTTCCAGTCTTAAATTAATAGTAATTTAATTTAGTCATTTTTATTAATAGTAAATTAAAATAATTTGAAATTCTAATTAATTAAAATTACTTAAATTAATTAACATAATCATTGTTTCCTTCCATATGTAAAATGGTCCACTTGCCTTTGTCATGGTGTGATCTTAGCCTAGGTTATGAAATCCCTCTGAACCTCATTTTCTTCATCTTTGAAACGTTTGGATTAGGTTATATCTCAGGATGTAAGTTAATGTTTAAGTTTCCCATCTATAACTCAAAACAACTTCCTCATGTGACAAATAGGGAGACTGAAGAGAAATAAAGTGACTTTCCAATAGTCATACAGGTAATAAGTGGCAGTTAGAACTTGACTCCCAGACTTTTTTCCTTAGGCTGGTGTTCATTCTGCCACCTCCATCCTGAAGCTCCAGTTCTAGTTGACCTTACTGTAACTTCCCAAGAATCAACCGTGTTGGCTTTCTTAAGAACTTTGATTACAGCATTTTGATAGGGCTCTTGTGCTTGGCATTTAATAAGACCCTATAATCTGGCTTGAATTCATCTTCTAGACTTGCTACATATTACTCCTTTTCATCCATTTTACCCAGCTGGCCTATTTACAATTCTTTGTCCATAATATTGCATCTCCTGCCTCTGCCTTTGCATGTTCTATTCTGTTTGCACTCCTTCCTCTTTGTAGCTTCTTAGAATATCTAATTTCCTTCAAAATTGGTCTCAAATTTCCAAGTGCTAGTACCCCTTTTACTTCATATTTATTTTGGGGTGTTTGGGTGTGTGTGTGTGTCTATGTATGTGTGTGTGTGTGTGTGTGTGTGTGTGTGTATATGAACCTGTATATGTAAATATATATATATAAACATTCATGTATTATAAAGATAATATGAATATAATATAGTATAGTGTATACAGTTATTAACACATCAATATTAGAAGATAATAAATCAAATTAATAGATATAAATAACAATTATTTATATATTAATATATAATGCATAGTAATTTCTTAATTATTATACAATAAATAACATTAAAGATAATATATTGATACGATATGATGTATAAAAAACAACATGCTCATATATTTTAACAAATGATCTCAAATTTGAAAATACTACCTGTAGTTTTAAACTCTAGTAGGATATATATATCAGGTGAGCCCATTGCAAAAGGGCTATTTTTCCAATTTATCTTTTGGTTGCCATGAGGCCTGGATGCCTGATTCTTGGAGGCATCTAGCTAATTCTTCCCTTCTAAATCATGTGCTGCTTTAATGAAAAGATGGTTCCTTGAAAAAAATAATAGTTTTGATCTAGAGAAAATCCTATATACCAAAGTTTAAAAGGTTTAAATTAAGATGGTTTGGAAAATTGGTATCTTAAAGCAGACATCAGCTCATCCTCATAAAAGAAAACTGAAAGGTTTAGAGCAGGATGAGATACATTAGAGTAGAACATATCGTTAAATGGAAGACAACTAGATTTGAAGTCTTAGGATGGAAGCAGCATTATAGGTTTAGTATTTTGGGGTTTTGGGGTCCACTTGCCTTTGTCATGGTATGATCTTAGACTAGGTTATGAAATCCCTCTGAATGTAGCAGGAGAACCTCTTTTTAACATCAAATAAAATATGTGGACTTAATAAGATTTTATACTGTTTATATTCACTGATTCAGAAAGTATGTGAAGATGTTAAATTAATTTCTACTTTATTGATAACATGAACATGTATGTATATTTAGGAGTTAAATGATTGGGCCTGGAGTCAGGAACACGAGTTCAAATCCAGCTTAAGAGGCTTACTAGCTATTTACTTGACCCTGGTCAAGACATTTAACCCTGGCCTCAGTTTCCTCCTCTACAAAAAAGAGATAACTATTATTATGAGGATCAAATGAGATGATAATTACAAAGTGCTTAGCAACATATAATATATGCACTATATAAATGTTAGTTATTAGCTGGGTGTTGAAGTCTGGAATCAAGTATTGGGTCTAGAATCAAGAATATCTTAGTTCTTATCCAGTCTTAATCACTAACCAACTGTGTGACCAGTAGCAAGTTGTTGCAGTAATCTAGTTGTGAACAAAATTGATTTGAATCTATGTTTGGCATGATTGTACATGTATGACCTGTGTTGAATTGCTTTCTGTCAGGGGGCAGGGAGTGGGGGGGAGGGAAGGAAGGAAAGGAGAAAAATGTAAAACTCAAAACCTTGTCAAAATAATGAGTGTTGAAAACTGCCGTTCCATGTGGTTGGAAAAATAAATAAATAAAATATTTTATTAAAAAAGTTAGACTGGGGGCGGCTAGGTGGTGAAATGGATAGAGCACCAGCCCTGGAGTCAGGAGTACCTGAGTTCAAATCCGGGCTCAGATACTTAATAATTACCTAGCTCTGTGGCCTTGGGCAAGCCACTTAACCCCATTGCCTTACTAAAAAAAAAAAAAAAAATTAGATTGGATGTGATAAGATGAGAACTGTACCAGGGTCGTAGTAATGTTAAAGGAAAGAAGGGGATGTATAAAATAAAATCAACAGACCTTGGCAACACAATTTATATGAGGATGAAAGAGAGTGAGGAGTCCAGTAAAAGGAAAGTTATGAAGAGGAGAACTTGCTAAGTTTAAATGTTTGTGGGACATCCTGTTTGAGATATCTAATAGGTAGCTGGGGATAGGGCCTGATAAGTAGATTTGAGATTCATCTACTTAGAGAAAACTATTATCCAGGAGAGCTGATGAGGTCACCAAGTGAAATAATGTAGAGGGGAAAAGGACAGAGATCCCTGAGAGAATAAGTGACTTACCTGAAATTCTAAGCCTGCTTGCTAGACACTCCTCCCTCACCTCACTTCCTCCTCTTCTTCTCTCCTCCTCCTCTCCTTAATCTTCCTTAACCCCACCCCCAAGATTTTTTCATTTGGTTATTATATTCATGTTTCATATTTTGTTGAAGCCAAATAAAGATCAAAATAAGAATTCTTATGAGCATATGGATTCATGGACCCTTGAATATAACTGAAACTTTGCAGTAATCCACAGTTCACAGCTGGGAGACATATTACTCCTGCTTTCCTTCCATTTGAAAGGGAAAAGAAAAGTTTTTCAACCCCTTCTTAAACATGTACAAGAATACATTTGATTTTCTGTGTGGTAAAATCCCATTTTCTACAGGAAGCTTTCTCTCCATTTCTATTAAATTTTCATGTCTTCCCTCTGAAAATTATTTCAAATTTATCCTTTCTATGGCATATTTGTACATAAAATTTTCATTTTTGTCTTCTTTATTGAACTCTCTATTGAGTATTCTCTATGTGCTCCCAGGAGGCCACCTACTATCTTTTATTTTTTATTTTTTTAGAATTTTGTAAGGCAATGCAGGGCCAAGGCCACATAATTAGGTAATTATATTAAGTGTCTGAGGCCAGATTTGAACTCAGGCACTCCTGACTCCAGGGCCAGTGCTCTATTCACTGCTGCTAATTAGTAGTCCCTACCTACTATCTTTTACATTGCTTTTACAAAGCATAATTCCTAGGATAGAATAAAGAGAGTGATAAATGTTTATTGGTATTTGAACCCAGTTCCAGTACAAGGGCAAGAGTACAAGATAGAAGGTCAGATGAGTTGGCTTCCAGTCTTGCATTTGTTATTAAATTTTTGTGACCTTGAACAAATCAGTTTATCTTTCTCTTTTTTTTTTTTGCAAGGCAAATAGGGTTAAGTGGCTTGCCCAAGGCCACACAGCTAGGTAATTATTAAATGTCTGAGACCGGATTTGAACCCAGGTCAGGGCGGGTGCTCTATTCACTGTGCCACCTAGCCGCCCCCTGTCTATCTCTTTAAGCATCAGTGTCCTCATTGGTAAAATGATATCTCAGATCTCTTTCAATTCCAAGTCCTTTGATTCTGTGAAGTATAGTTATAGTCACATATTGACTTTGTTATTCTTACAGACATTCCTTGCCTAATATCACTAATGCCTTTGAGCTCTTAGTAATTCAATCAGCAAACTTTTTTTAGCATTTCCTATGTGACAGGCTCTATGTTAAGCACTTCAAATACCAATACAAGTAGAAGAAAGACTCTCAAAAATCTTACTTTTTTTGAAGGGGGCATGGTGGGAAATAACTTATAAATGGAAACTGAAAAGGAGAGGGAGAACTACAAAGGTGGGATGATAATAATATTGATAACATTGCTAGCATTGATTAATACTATGTGTGAGGCAGTGTGCTAAGCACTTCACAATTATATCTTCTTTGATCCTGAAAGAGAAAATTCAGGAGGCAGCTCTGGGCATACTCCTGAAATAAAGATTGTGGGAGGAGCCTTAAATATTTAGTGGGAGAAGCTTCTGAGACTTCAGGGACCTCCAGTGTATTGATTCCAGGACTAGGAAGGAGCTTCCAGAATGAAGAGGTTTCTGGGGCATTTGATGGGAATGCAGCCTAGAGAGGAATTTGGAGTTTAATTACTAGGGCAAAGTTAGAGCCATAAAAACTGTGTCCTTAGCCAAACAAAGTCAGAGAGAGACTTGATAATGTTGTTCTAGCATTTTAGTATGCTTTTTTTTTTAAAAAAAATGACATTGCTTTAAAATGATATTAAGGTTGGCATTTTATGAGAAATGATATTTCTGGCATAGCTTTTAATATTCCCTTTTAGAACATCAACATAATTTTGTTCCTCATCCCCCAACCCTACCCTTTTGCCAGTCTGGGTACTAGTCTCAAGATAGACTCAGGATGAATTTAGATTTGATAAGTAATGAAAAGAAGCTTCAGGCATTTATATTAAACAAACATTTAAGCAATAAGGGAACTATAATGATAGCTGACCTTTTTATCTTGCACCTCTAAAACTTACAAAATTCTTTATAGATATCACCTCATTTAATCTTTCTAAGGAAACAATATAGTACAATGGAAAGAGGTTATGGAATCAGAGGTACAGGGTTCAAATGGCATACCTGATACATACTGCCTTGTAACCTTGGGCAAATAATCTCCATGAGCCTTAGTTTCTTTGTCTGTATTATGAGGAGATCTGAATGAATAGCTTCTGATGTCTCTTAGCTCTAGATTTGTAATCCTGTGGGATCATAACTAGGCACAAATGTTTTTATTATTTCCATTTACAGATAAGGAAACTAGGACTCGTGGAGTTTAAATGATTGCCCACAGTCATCCAACTATTAAGTGCCAGAGGTAGGGTTTAAACTTAGGTATTTCTGACATTTGGTTTAGTCCTTCATTAGTCTCTGCTCATGAAGAGCATATTATGTTAATTTAGTCATTTTTTGCACTGAATATGTCAGAATTTCAATATTTCAAGGATCTGTAATATCTCTATGGTTTCCATCACTTGTTTCCTTCACTTTTATGGCTTTAATTATTGTGCCCCCAAAATTCAGGTAAACACAACTTAAGATTGTCTAAGCCAGCAAGTCTACCCTTGAATGAAAATTATGCCTGGACCTTCACTAGGTCCATATTCAAAGATTTTCTGACATGGAAAACCTGTGCTAGGGCTGGCTTTGGCATCTGCATTCTCCTCTATCCTAGGATAACACCATAATTAGAGTGGAAAGGTTCATGGGAATATTTTTTTGGAAAGAGCAATCTGGGTTCTCTGAGTACACCAAAAACCATCTTATGTTTGGGGTAGGAATTACCAGAGGTATTTCAGATTCTTTGTATTTAAATTGGAGATATTAATATATTATTGATTGTTACAATTGTTACAAGGTCTTAAGCTTTCAGCCTCAGTTTCCTCATTTGTAAAAGGAGAGAATGGTGCTTTCAGTCCCTATTTCGAGGATTGTGGTGAGGATAAAGGAATATTTGTAAAGTCTTTGTGGTATTCCTAACATATAGCAAGAATTTAAGATGCACTAAAGTTTATTTATCCTTTAGTATTGGTCTTTTTTGTAGCTATTGAACACCAGTGGAACTGAAATATGAGAAATCTGTGATACTTGAACATAAGACAAACATAAAATACATTCACTGTTTTAGTTCTCCATGTCAGTTGACTAGAGACTGAAATTGCTAGATTTTGTGCCATGGTAGAAGGGCATGGAGAAATAATCTGATTCTTTTCAGGGGGGAAAACATGGAAAACAAATACAACTATTTGAAATCCAAACTTGGCCATTTCAATCTAAAATGGAACTCTTGTCTCCTGAATGAATAACAGCTTGGGGTGTGGAAGGCAAGGCTTTTACAGTGCATAGGAGGACCAGCTACTTATGTATAAGGAATTGGAATTATAGCAACCCCAGTCCTGTAGTTTGAGCATAATATTATATGAAAATGTCTTTGACAGTGAATAAGGTTACAAGTAGTGTATCTGGAGAGGCCTCATACTTTATTCACTAGATGGTTATGTTCTGTTACTTTTCACTGAGGAAAAAAAAGTTTCTTTTAAAAAGGTTGCATATAGGGCAAGCTAGGTGGCATAGTAGATAGAGCACCAACCCAGGAGTCAGGAGTACTTGAGTTCAAATCCTGCCTCAGATACTTAATAATTACCTAGCTGTGTGGCCTTGGGCAAGCTACTTAACCCCATTGCCTTGAAAAAAAAATCTAAAAAAAAAAGATTGCATATAAAAAACAAATCCTTACAATTATGAGCTATGTGAATGTCTTACAACTATTTAACAGACAGTCTTAAATATGCATGCTGTAGTAGAGCAGACAAGTTCAATTGGAATTTTGCCCTTATTCTGCATTGGATCACAGATTATATTAAAAGTAGTTCTGTAAATGGAAGACCTTAAATAGAAAGTGATTATCATTTAAAAAATAACTCAGTCAATTATTGAATACTTTTTTAACCTGGAACTGTTCCCTCCCTCCCCACTTGGGTTAATGAAACTCCGACCTCCCTGATATATAACTAGCTCTCTTTCCCACCTTCCCACTCCTGGCCCCCCATAAAACTAGGCCCAGTTCTTTCTGTTCAGGAAATGGTCACTTGTCACTAGCTCTCCTGCTTCATTCCGGAGCAAAACAAGGAAACTTAATGTTTCTCAAAACACAGAAAATTTAGTGTTAAGAAATGCTGAAGCTGACTAATGAAGTTTACTTTGTTTCCAAAGCTTTCCTGCTTTTCATGATTAAATGTTGCCTAGCCCTTTAAAGAAAGATGATTTTTTAAAATAACTTGTTAATTTACTGGAAGATTTTCATAGAATTATAAGAGCTGGAAAGGAATTTCAAAGTACTTTAATTTAACCTCATTAAAAAAAAGCAAAATCCTTTGAAATAACTTATTTTTTTTCAATTATCTAAGATATATTTTCTCTTCTTCTCACCTCTTCCACATTCTTTGGAGGGAAAAAAAGGCAAAAAGGCTTGTAAAAAGTCCAACCTCATTTAACAAATGAGGAAATTGAGGCTTTGAGAAGGGGAGTGTATTACTCAAGATCATATAGCTAATTGGAGGCAGAATTGTTACTTGGTTTTCCCAAACCTTTCTCCACTGCTCTTTTAGCATCTTGAATGAGAATAAACTATAATGAAGTGGCTGATGTATTTTTTGGGGGTGGGGATAATAAAAAGCCCTCACGTGGGAATGAATTATAGGGTACAGGAAGTCATGGACAGGTAGCTCTGTCCTTCAATTTGTACCCTTCACCCTCTTTCCTTCCTACCTTTGGGAATTTACACCTTCAGGCATCTCCTCTCTCCCTGATTTTTATTCTCTTTTTATGTCCTGGCTCTCTCCTATTTCTAAAAGCAAACACAATAAAACCTCTGGATTCTAATATCCCTTTCAGCTAGATTTCTTTTTTAGGACCAAGGACCTAGAAGAAGCTGTTTGCACCCAATGCCTCCTTTCTCATCAGCCACTCATTTCTGTTTCACCACTGCCTTCTCTCTAGTCATCAGTGACCTTTATTGTTAAATCCTTTTTGCCTCTTATCATTCCTCTCCATTCTCTCCTTCTAGAAACTTTATCCTGGATTTTATCCTTAGAGTCAGTGTAGGTACTTACACTAGCAGCTACCATTAATCCTGTTCTTCATAGATAGTATTGCCATACCACAGGTCCACTTGGACTTAGCATCCTAAAATCATTTTTGACTCTTCCTTCATCTCTGATATCCAGTTGTCAGGGTCCTTCGATTGTTTCCCCATTGTGACTCCAGTTTGTAATGTCTTGGGGTTGACTTTATAATACCTTCAAGTGAGTAATACTGATATTGGTTAAAATTCTTCAAGCTTCTGTTCACTTTTAAAACCCTTTCCTCACAACTGTCTTGTGGGGTAGGTCATCACCTAAGTTATATTATTCCCCATTTTTAGAGATAAGAATTTTGAGGTTCAGAGACTTTGTTATGTGTGTGGTTCCATGCCTAGGAAGTATGTAAATTGGAGCACAAACCTTGGTCTTTTGACAGCCAAGTTTAATAATTCTTTCTGTTGTGTCATACTGGAATGTTAGTAATTATATTAGTATTTTTCTTCTTCTTTACTCTCTCCTTTCCCTCATTAGTTCTGTTCTTGTAATGTTCAATTTTGGCAGATTAATTCTTTTTTTTAACTCTTTACTCTTTCATTTCCAGTCACCCATGTCTGCCACAAACATTATTCTGATATTTGCCAAATGCACCTAGATTTTATACACACACACACACACACACACACACACACACACACACACACACACACACACCTTTTTGATAGGGAAACTGCTCATGTTTAGTAGACTTTGTGCAAGTGGTTTGATTCTCTATTCCTTTCTGACTTGATAAGTGTTTTTCTTTTCCTTTGCTATGTAAACATTTCAGAGTCCTGGTTTAATGGGAAACTTGTTACCTTTATCAGCAAATGCCTTGAAAATTGTTATCTTTCTTTATATTTCACCTCCATGTTTCTCTTAAGCCTTCAATCACTTAAGACACATTCAGTAAAAGAAGTACATAGGATTCATCTTAATATAATTGTCTTCTTCCTAAAAAAACAAAAACTCTTAGAATTGCACCAACTGGGAATTGCTTTCCTGATAATAGTCCAGTGTAGCAGTAAATAAAGGAGCAAGCTGTTCTGTTTGGGGCTCTACTGAGTTTTTCTCCCATCATCTTAATAGTCTCTTACTAAGATGTTCAACTCCCTCTCTCTTTCTTTTTTCACATAACCACAGTAGTTGCTACAAAGGAAGTGGAAATTGTAAAAAGACTTTGCAAGAATACCAGTGGGACTGACTGCTGAGGTAATAGTTTAAAATTTAAATTTCGAATTTCAAATAGGACTCTGGATTTTTTTTTCCAGGAGAGAGAAAAGGTTATTATAGTTTTCTTGGTCTTCTCAACAACTTCTGATTTTTCCAGAAATGAGGGAGTGCTCATATTATCCTAAGAAATTTGAAGGAACAGCTGCCTTCTTTCTTGTCCCTTATCTTTTTCACCTCTCTAGTCAGATGGAATTTTTACTCTTTTTATTTGTTTCTGAGTTGTTATAACTTAGGATGTTATCCTTGGAAGTGTAAAAAGAAGTTCTTAGGACTTTCAGTGTAAGGTAGAAGAGAGCTTTGGTCTGGAAAAAAGCAGGAAATTCTGGGTTCTAGTCTTTTTGGGACTACTTTGTGGCCTTGAAATGTCACTTCTCTATTCATCTCTGGTTTCTTTTCTAGAAAACTAGTTAGAATTAAATATGTTTACTTTAAATGCATGCTAAGTACAACGCACCATACTAAGAACTTAATATTTGAAAGATACCAATAACCATTTTAAACTCAGAATGGAATCCCTTATCTGACTAGGATATAGTATGATAAGACTATCACTTCATTCATTATAGATCCTATATCATCTGTTAATTCAGTGTAAGACTTAATAAGGTTTTCTGGTTGTCATGTCTCACTGTTGACTCATATCAGTCAAAATCCCCATATCCTTTAATGTGAAGTCCCACCCTCTAAAAAGGCCCTTTCCCCATACTCACTTGATAATTTCCTCCTTTGCTCTTATTTAAGCCTCTTCTACAGAAGGCAAGTTATATGCCTTTTTTAGTTTTTTTACAAGGCAGTGGGGTTAAGTGACTTGCCCAAGGTTATTATATGTCTGAGACAAGATTTGAACTCAGGTTCTGACTCCAGGGCCAATGCTCTATCTACTGTGTCACCCAGCTGCCCTTTATATGCCTTTAAAAAAAACACCAGTATATTTATATTTCAATCCACCAGTATTGAGACTGGCATTACTGGTAAGAAATATCATGCTCTGATTTATCTAGTGATTAAATAAAGTAGTAGATTCTTAATAAATGTTTGTCAATTGTTCATTTTAGGAAGGATTACTAGTGAGATGTTTTTCAGCCATTTTTACATTCTGAGGGAGAAGAACCATCAGTGGTTTCTATAAAAAAACATTGTTAAGAAGGTTACTGTACTGACTTTTATATTGTTTCTTTATGTAAATTAGAACATATCATTTTACTGTGTTTCTCAACTCAATTTTTTCTACCTGGGAAATAAGAGATTTTATATATATATATATATATATATATATATATATATATATATATATATATACACACACACACACATACACACACCATATGGTTCAGCTGATCTGGGTATGAATTCTGGCTCTGCCAGGACCATGTGATTTTGTGCAAGTTACTTAACTTTTCTAATTCTCACTAAGTTCCTCATAAGATTGAGATGGACATAGACTATCTGAAGTCTTTCAACTCCAAACCTGTGATTCATATGATCTGATCACCTGCTGTTTGCTTAGGCCAATGGAGGTCAAAATTTCTGTTTCCTAGTCAGAATGCCATGACATTTTATCAAAAATGTGTCTTGTGGCATCCTGGGTTCCCCCAGTCCTTTTCACTATTACTTTAACAGTTATTGCCTATTAAGATTACTGTGACTTGGAGAGAGAAGGGTGCTGATTTCCAGGATTTATTTATGTAATGTAGTTGGATGAGTGACTCTTCCTCTTCCATTAGTGGAGAAAAACCATTCGGGATCCTGGCTGAGTAAGTTCGTCTAAAACATGGGTTTCCCAAATGTGAAGGATAGTCTATAATATTCTTGAAGAAAATAGCTGTTGAGGCATTCTGTATTTAAGAGCAAATGGGAAGTTATTGACTTGTTTTTCAATAGTCATTCTATCAGCATTTATGGGTTTGGTAATGAAAGTCCTCTTTTGTCTGAGGACATGTCTAGCTAAGTTGAGATTATTTCTGGAAAATTGGTGACAGGTTATTGGATCAGATCATTAAAACTGTCTACTAAGATGAAAAGGAATTCCAGTCCACCAAAAAATAAATAAATAAAAGAAGGGGGCAGATATATATACAGAAGACCGTAGAACCTATGGAACATAGCAGCTGACTGGTTATAAGGGTTAAAGGACAGAGAGAAGAGTTAATAGACCATTCAATATTCTTAGCAAATGATTTAATTTTTTGACATGCTGAGTGTAGAGGGACAGTATGGCAAACTCCAAGTGAAATGTCTGGGAAGGTACTGGAAATTTAGAACTGAAGTTCAGAAGAGAGCTCAGGTTTAGAGATAAAGATTAGGGAGATGTGCCATCTTTTATATAGCACGTTTAAGATTTGCAAAGTACTTTTTTATTTTTAGGGTTTTTTTTTTTTGCAAGGCAAATGGGGTTAAGTGGCTTGCCCAAGGCCACAGAGCTAGGTAATTATTAAGTGTCTGAGTCTGGATTTGAACCCAGGTACTCCTGACTCCAGGGCTGGTGCTTTATCCACTGCGCCACCTAGCTGCCCCTTGCAAAGTACTTTTAAAAACATTATCTCATTTTTATCCTCACAATAACTCTGGGAGGTAAATGCAATTACTACCCCATTTTGCAGATGAGGAAAGAGGCCTAAAGAGGTTGTGATTTTCCCAGGGTCTCACAATTAGTAAATGTCAGAGTCTGGATTTGAACTTGGGTCTTCCTGACTCTAAGTTCAGTTAGTTCTCTATTCACTTTGAGATTTGTCATTTTCATAAAGATGGTAAAGGAACCTATGAGAGCAGAGAGAAAATGATCAAGGATAGAACTTTGAAGAAATCTCAGTGAAGGAGCAAGTCAGAGAGAGAAGCCAGGAAAAGAAGTAAAATCCCTTTTTTATATGAAATACAACTTTAAGAATGAATGTCAAATCTGGGTATGGTCCAAATCAAAGAATAGGAAAGGTCATTGGATAGTTTAATTTTTTTTTTAAAGGCAATAAGGTAAACATCCAGAAGTCCATTTTATAAGTCTGACTAAGCAGTGTGGCCTTGGGCAAATCACTGAACTGCCTGCTAGGTTTTATTTTCTTCATCTTGATTCTGCTCTAAAATAACCTTAGCTTGTGATTCAGTGTCTTGTCAAGTCAATCAATACCCACTGTATACTAGGTGTATTCTTAATCTCTACTAGAGATACAAGTAAGCAAGTCACCTTTAATCCCATCACCATAAATAAAATAAAATAAAACTTTTAAAAATAGTCTTGTAGTAGAGTGGGATGGGGATAATATCAAGCCAGAGTGCAGGAGGTTTGGGAGAAGTAAGGAAAAGGCATATAACCTCAAGGGAAAGTGTTTGAGTTTGCTGTTTTTTTAAGAGTAGAGATTTGTGTATCTTTTTAGTCTAAAAGGAAGGAGATAATCAAGAGAATTCGAAAATGTAAGTAGGACTGATCAATTGATAGAATATTGTCTTGGAAGAAACTATTGTGACTAAGCGGAATTGGTATAGTTAATAAATAAGGGAAGATAATAAGGAGCTCAAGCTCCCTAATGGAATCCAGATGGCCTCAACTTCAATGAAGTTTACACAGAGGTCCAGAAAAAGTTGAGTTTGACAAAGAAAATGCATTCTGTTCCAGTTTTGTTACTCTCTAGCTAAATAATCTGAAACAAGTCACTTTATCTCAATACAGGCCCCAATTTTCCTCATCTAGTAAAAGAAGCTGGACTATGTGATGTTCAAGGACAATTCCAAATGAAAATTTTTCTTTTCTCTACAAAATGCAAGTGGTCAATAACCAAATGGAAGGGATGTGAGACTGTTTGAGGACTAATGGAAGGAGTATGGAAATGGTTGGAATTGCTACTGTGAGCAATGAGATTTGGAATCGACGACAGCAAAAAATGTAAAACAATTTCCAAGTAACAATAAGGCCCTGAGGATTAAAGAACATGGATTTGTAGTGGACAGTGTAGTATTGTTAATTTTTCTAATAACAACAGAAATGGTGGAGCAAGCAAATTATGGAGCTTAGGATAGATGATTGGCACAATGGGCACTGTAGAAAATCAAGGTATCCTGTGGGTGGTAGGGAGGGGAGCATTAAAATAATTAAATCAGGAGAGTTATTTTGAGTAACTAAACAAATGAACTTATTCATTCAACAAGTATTTATTACTTGCCTACTTTGTGGAAGGCACTATGCTAGGTACACAAATAACAAACAAACAAAAACTACACCCCAAAATCCATTTATCTCTAGGGCTTACATTCTGCTGGTCAGAATGGAAGCCAGAAAGGAGTTGCTGACTTGGGAAGAGGTGAAGCAGAGACATATGCACTTTAAAAAAAAGGAATTTATTGGATGGTATAGTAAAATCCCATTTTAGAAATGGCTGTAAAAGGCAAGCCAACTCATTCTTCCGAAATCATTAGTCATGCAGGAGTGGAAGATTACATGAGGGAAATTTTGTCATCTGGGGAAGGCCTGGTCTGAAGTTTGTTGAGGAAGTGATTTCTAGACAAGGAGTTTGTACACTATAAAATAAGGGCTTAAAAGAGCATAATGGAATCGCTTAGTATAGGAGATGGATAGAAGGAATAGACAACTGAGGACCTGAGCTAGGTAGGAACAAATGTTAGGGGGAGAGAGGTGATTGTGTCTAGGATGACAGGTATAGATTGCAGGCATGAAAAAAAGCAAAACGTCAATTGTAATGTAGTAAAGTTAGCCATTGGAGGGGTCATAATGGATGGTTAGTCCTTTGTGAAGGTGAGAGATTGGAGAGGTGACTGCTCCCAGCATTCCAGCTGGAATGTTGGTATAGAATCCTACCAAGTAATATTGGCTCTGTGCTGAGTTGAGGGTATAGCCCCTTAGGTGGATGGATTAGGGTTTACCTAGTGAATAGTCTCACTAGTACACTGTAAAACAACCAGTTAATTCATTCTGGCTTCAGATATGAACCTGACCCAATGTGGTCAGCAATTTGAGTATCTTTTTAGTCTAAGAGCTACTTCTCCTTCTCCCTGGAGAAATATTATGATTCTGGGTTCAGATCCTGGCTCTGCTACTTATAAGCTGTTTTACTTTGGGCAAAATGCTTAACTCTGTCTCTTCATCTGTAAAATTTAGGGGGATTGGACTAGATGACCTCTTAGGTTCCTTTTGGCTTGAAAATCTATGATTTTTTTTTATCTGATTTATCCTTCATTCCTATATTTGTTGTAATCCTCACTTATTTCCAGAATGTTTTTCCTATTCTGGTTTTCCCTGCCTGTTATCTTCACTCAGGTTCCTAAGTTCATGTTTCTGAGCACCTGCAAAACAACACAGTGAAGTACAGAGTGCTGGAGACCTTGGTTCAAATCTAACCTCAGATACTTTATCTTTTCTACTATAGATTAGTCATTGAAACTCCCTTAGCCACAGTTTTCTAAACCATAAAAAGAGGGTAGTAATCAATTTCCTGGTTCTGGTACTCAAGTCTAATCTCTAGCAGATCATAATACTCTTTTCATCCAATAAATAGTAAGATTTTCTAATATTTAAAAAGTACAGGGCCTAGCATAGTGCCTGGCTTGGAGTAGGTACTAACTGATCTCATTTCAACCTCATAATAAATACTGCTATGTATATCATTTCCAATTTAGCAAAAATATAGTGCAAGTGCTCTAGTATTAGAATTAGAATGCATGCAGATGTTGCATTATCTATTCTAATCCAATTCACCAAACATTTCTTAATTTACTGCTATGGCCCCTGCACCACCAGAAACCTTTGCACACAGAAGGGGTTAATAATAATTGACTTGAATGGATCTGTTGTTAGCCACTATTTTCTAGAATTTCTGCAGGATTTATTTTTAAATGAAGAAAGGCTTTCTGTGGTATACTTTTGGGCTTTAGCCACCCTTCCCACTTCCTTCTTCCCAATTCCATACCCTCACATTGTCTTGATATGTGATAGTTATAGTAATATCTTATATTTCCATGTTTCTTTGTGGTTTTACAAAGTGCTTTCACACATTGTATCTCATTTAATTCTTACAGCAACACCACGAGGTATGTAGGAGTCATAATTCCTGTTTCAGAGATGAAGAAATGATGACCATTGGGATCATACAATATTTCCATCACATAAATTAGTCACCATAAATGGAACTGGAATATGCCTTCTGACTCTTTTTCTAATGCTGTTTCTGCTACATTGTTACAAACTTTGGAAAAGTGAATAGTTCATTTTAGTTTGAACAAAACATAATTAGAAAAGCAGATCAAATACAAAGAAAAAAGCATATAATGAATAACATAAGAAAATCCAAATAATTTTAAAGACTTTCTTCTATTTTGGATATTCTGTGAGTGAAATTCTTTCCTTTACTATGAATCACTGAATGTGATTCCAGCAATGACTTGTGTTGGAAAATCTTAGCTGCAGAGATGCTGTGGATAGTGATGAATGTATGTAGGTCATGAATTTCACTGATTTCCCCACTACACTTAGAATGTTTGAAAGGCAACTTGTCAGTGCAAGCTTTCATAATGAAATACCTTGCTAGGAAATGTTTTAATTACTCAGTGAAATTAGGAGAGCTCCCCTCTGACCTACAGATCAGAGATTGTCAAGCCCTTTAGTGTGTCTGATCTTACCAAACTGTAAAAACTCTTTCAGTTCTCAGCCATTCCTCTCTTTTATTGATAATGCATATTTACATACAGCACTTTTATTTTCACATTGACTTCCTGTCACATTTAGTTTGAGGTTAGCTGACTGCATGCCCAAGTAAGGATGGATTGCCAGTTTTACTGAAGTCAAGAAACAAATTACAGGGTTTATGTTGATCTGTAGAAAGAAGTCATGAGCACTGGTAAATTGAGAGATCGTAAGGTGATGTCTTCTTTTTCTCAAAGCAATATTATTTCTTCACATGAGAAAATTCATGAACTTTTCTCTCAAGTAAAATTTGTTGAAATTATTAGAGTGAATTTAATAATATTTTTTCATAATTGGTTCTACAGAAAATATATTTTGGATTGTCCATTTAAAAATCCAGAAATGATGAGGATCCTTGAGTAGGGATTTTGTAGGTAATGGAGTTTGATATTTATTATTATTTTTTTAATGAGATATCTGGTTTTCAAAGAGGATAGTGCCTACCCAAAATGGAGTTTACGATTTTTGAGTTACAGTTCCACAGTTGGGCAATGTAACTGTAATTCTAGAATATCACAAGGTTAATCTATCTTGCTGCTACTAACTGTAATAATTATAAATGGTTCCTGTTTCTGTTCTAAAAGTTTTCCCTCCTCAAGTCTATTAATAGTAAATTGTGTGGGAAACACTCCCCCCACCCCCACCACTACCACTATCAACCAAATGTCTTTTAAGAAGGGACCTGAATTTTTTGAGGTAGTTGTGTTATGAATATGGGTGCAATTTTCCTTCCAGTTGTTCCTTTTTGTTTAAATTTCTATTAAATTAATTTTACTTAAAAATAATCTAAGAGCATGTAGATCACTGGTGTGTCCATTTTATCTCTTGACTACTCTCACACAATCACATTCTATATTAGTAAGGTTAGGAAAAAACCACCATATTTGACTCTATAGCTTTCTTCCTGAAAAATCAAAATATTAAAAAAAAAGGGCAGTATTTATTTTAAAATTTCAACTGTTTCTTGTATTGATCTGTCTGGTTGATTTAGAGTTCAAAGTAATTTATAAAAAGCAAACTGAATCTCTGATATGAATATTTGAGCTATTTTGATGAAAGTGGTCACTTTTACAAGCAATTTTCCTGTGATTAAAAAAACCCCACTTATTTTAGTTATACCAAAACTTTATTAAAGAAAATAAAATTCCCTAACCAAATGCTTTGGCCAAATAGAAAAATAAGTTTACCAACTATTTTAAAAAATCAATTTTTAATATTCCCTCCTTATTTTTGAGTTGGGAGACAAGAAAGTGAAATTACCTTGGCAATTGATTACATTTTTAGTAAATGGTTTAGAATTCACAAAACTTTTTTTGAGACAATTTCACAGCCTTAAAGTAACTTGGGTGTCCTCCTAAGTTTATTTTTGTCCCTATTTACTATGCTAGTCTTTTCTTTGGCCAGCCTTGGTTTGTGTACTTCCTATATCAGAAGACGTTTTTTTCTGATCTGGAAAAGATAGAATTTGTACTCAGGTCCTCTGACACAAAAATCTAGTGCTCTCACTACAGTGATACTGTGGCTGTCTGTCAGAATAAGGCTGGGTTGTATGTGAAGACTATTGAAAGGAATTTGACAAGTTACTCATGTCCCACCTCCCCTTATTTTACAGATAAGGGAAATGAGATGAGAGAAAAGATTGCTACTCATCACAGTAGCTGGGATTTGACCTCAGATCTTACAACTTCAAATCCAGTGTCTTTTAATTGTATCCCTTTACTTACAAATTATATGTAGTCATTTTTCTTCTTTCTTCTTTTATAAATAAATGTGGAATTTATGCATCAGACAGCGGGTTGAACTATAGATGATCCCTTAACTCCCCTCTAACTCTGATGAAGGACAGCCCTGGGGAAATAGAGTTAGGGTCTTCCATTAGTCCAGAGAAGCTGATCCTATTAACGCTATGACCTGACCAAAATAATGGGAGCAGCTTGAGAGAGGTAGAGCTCTTTTCCCCTTTAGCATTCATGCTTCAGAATAACCCTTCCATCCTTGCAGAGGCTGTGTCCTTGGTGTTAGGATGGGATTGGAAAGATGCAAATGTGGCTTATGGAAACTGGAGCCCACTACTGGGAAAAGGCTTTTTTTTGGGTGACTCTTTCTGAGGCACTTGTGGATTTTTACTTTGCTCACAGCTTCAAACCGGACATGCTGCAATGTGAACTTGGGCTTTTGAGATAATTATTCCAGGCCTGCTATACAGCATCACAGCCCACACATTTCTTCATTTCCCTCTGCTGTCAGGGCAGAGCGAATTGCTGAGGCCCCTGGGCTGTCCTTGTATTGGTATTTTGAACTTAGCATGAAACCACCTGGCAACTTTCGGGTAAACATAACAAGAAAGGTTTATTTATTTGTGCCCTGCTTACTCTAAAAAAGTATTTGAGGGTACTAAATAGGATGTGGGGTATTTCCCCCCCTTCATCTGACCATAGAGAATGTTCTTTTCCCTCCTACACTCATCTAAAGGCACTTTTTCATTTGCTTGTCACAGTTTCCTTTCAAGGTAGTTGTATCCATTTGTGTTTATCTACTGTTATCGGCATATGCTGAACTGTATTCAGTCCAAAATCCATTTAACTACACTTCTGCCATTAGAAGAAGCCATGCTGGGAGTGGTGTTGGGGGTTCAAAGATAAAGGGGAAAATAGCCCCTGCCCCCAGGACCTTAGATTATTCTGGGGGACTATATTTACTTGGGCAAATAAATATAAGATAATATGAGAAAGAGGGAATACTAATAACCAGGGCTGAGGAGAGTTAACCCAACTAAGCTTCTTAAATAAAGTGGTAACTGAACTAAACCTTGAAGGAAATAAAAGGTTCAAAAAAAGTAGAGGTGTGAATGTACATTCTAGCCAGGAGAGGCAGCCTATGTAAAGGCACAGAAGCGGGAGATGGAAGATTAAGAGAAACTCAAGTGAACTATTTTGAGTGAAATAAAAAGTGCATAAGGGAGATATAAGATAAAAAAACTAGAAAGAGAGACTGAGGACAAAGGAATTTGTGTTTTATTTTAATCAGTCAATCAGTAAGCATTTATTGAGTGTCTATTCTGGGCTAGGCACTGTGGTAAGGATTGGGAATTCAAAAAAATAAATAAAGAGGCAAAAGGCAATACCTATCCTTATAGTCTAATGAGGAGACAACAAGCAAATGTACAGACGAGTTTTCCATAGGATAAATAGGAAATAACTAAAAGAGGGTTTGGAAAGCTTCCTATAGTAGTCACTTGGCAGGGACAGGTGGCTCAGTGGATAGAACACTGGTCCTAGAGTCAGGAGGATCTTAGTTCAAATTTGGCCTCAGACACTTAATTACCTAGTTTTCTGACCTTAGGCAAGTCACTTAAAAACCTCATTGTCTTAAATAAAATTATTTTTAAAAAGGTTAGAAGTGAGGAGGAAAAAATACCTGGAAACAAGAGAGAAAAATGTTTTGTTTTGTAGAACAGCAAAAAAGGCCAGTGATACTGAATTGAAGACTGTATCATGTGGAATGAGGTCTCAGAATGATCAAAAGGTGTAAATGACTTTGAATGTCAAATAGAGGATTTTATATTTGATCCTGGAGGTTATAGGGAGCTACTAGTGTTTGTTGAAGGGTGGCAATGTGGTCAAACCTTTTAATAACACCATATATTTGTGTATAATGGTAGCCATCATTAGGGTGAGGGGGAGGAAAAAATTTACATAATAACTACTATATATTTAAAAGGAATTATCAAGTTGTGCACAATAGGTTTGTAGTTTCACATGCAATTTTCTTTTTTATTATAGTTTGTTTTAGTCCATAAATTTGTTTGTTTTGTTCCATAAATTAAATAATAATTTTTTAAATTACAGGAAAAAATCACTTTGGTGACTGAATGGAAGCAGAATTGGAATAGAGAGAGAGAGACTTGAAGAAGGCAAACTTACCAACAGGCTATTACAGTAGTTCAAGTATGCACCTGAATTGGGGGGCAGTGTTGGAGGAGAGAAGGAGATATATTTGAGAGTTGTTGAAAAGGTCTTGGCAACAGCTGTGTTTGGCATGGGGGATAAGAGATCAGGGAGTAGGTGACTCCTAGGATGTAAACCTGGTGATCTAAGAACATGGTATTCCCCTCTACAGTAATAGGGGAGTTAAGAGGGGCGAAGAGTTTGTGGTGACAGATAATGAGGTCAGTTTTCAAAATGCTGAGTTTAAGATGCCTCCTGGACATCTACTTTGACATGTCTGAAAAGTAGTTCAAGATGTGAGACTCAAGTTCAGCAGAGAGGTTAGAGCAGGAGAGGTAGATTTGAGAGTCAATTAAATCCGTGGGAGTCAATGAGATCACCAAGTGAAATAGTATAAAGGGAGATGAAAAGAAATCCCAGAACAGAATCCTGAGGAACACCTACTTTTAGCCAGCATGATCTAGATGAGGATCCAACAAAGTAAGCAGGAGGAGAACCAGAAGCAAGTTCAGGAGGCAGTAGGGATCCTCTGAAGTTTTTCGTGAACAGGGAAGTGACAAGGCTAGAGAGGTTCTTTAAGAAGTTTATAATCTTTTGGAGGGTAAGAAGTTTTGTTCTCTAGGATATCACTGTTCTTTCCTATAGAAGGTTTTTTTTAAAATTAATGAATGTATGGAATGAATGGCCTTAGTTGCATTTTTAAATATTGAGTTAACCACAAAAATTCATCTTTTCTAATTCTAGCATACTGTCAGTGATGTTACAAACTGTGAATCATAGGAAAAACATAATTTTAAAAGAATCCAGGTTACATATTATCTGAAGAGGTATTAAAAGATGAATGGTGGATATAGACTGTAACATATTTTTCATTTTTTTGTCATCTGCAATCATCATTTTTTATTGTATTTGGTTTTGGAAACCTTGTTTTATTCCATAAAATTAAAAATAAAATAAAAAAGATCATTCTATAAAAAAAATTGAAGAGACACAGATCATATACTTCTCAAAGCTGAGGGCAGGAGATGTATCTTTTTTTTTTCCTGGTCCAGTCCCTTCAGTTTATTTTTATTTTTTTTTCATGTTTTAAATTTTTTAATGACTCCAAACATTTTTTCCTAATTTCATGCAAAAATAGTTGTCAACATTTATCCTTTTACAAGCTTTTGAAGTCCATATTTTCCTACTACCCTCTCTTCTAACCCCCCCCTTTCATGACAGCAAACAATCTGATATAGGTTGTGCATGTACAAACATGTTTAACATATTTCCATTAGTCATATTGTAAAAGAAGAATTAGAACTAAGAGGAAAAAACATGAGGAAGAAGGTAAAAACAAAAAAGAAGTTTTAAGAAGTGAACATAGTATGCTTTGCTCTGCATTTAGAATTCATAGGTTTTTCTCTGAATGTGGATGGCATTTTCTTTAACAAGTCTCAGGATTGTCCTTGTTCACTGAACTGCTGAAGGAATTCATTCTGTAGAGTTCATCATCTCACACTGTTGCTGCTAGTGTCTACAGTGCTCTCGGTTCTCTCAGCATCAGTTCATACAAGGCTTTTTCCATGGTTTTCTGAAATCAGACCACTCCCGACTTCTTATAAATAGTATTCCATAACATTTATAAACCATAACTTGTTCAGCCATTCCCCAATGCATCCCTTCAATTTCCAATTCTATGCCACTTTTTATATATATCTCCTGGGACTTGTATTTGAAGATAAAGTTTTCTGTTCAGTCTATCTTTTCCCCTTAAAGAATATGCTGAATTTTTCAGGATAATTGATTCTTCATTGTAATTCAAACTCCTTTGCTCTCTGGAATGTCATATTCTAGACCTTCCAATCCTTTAATGTTGAAGCTGGTAAGTCGTGCATAATTCTCACTGTGACTCCCTGTTATTTAAATTGGTTCTTTTTGACTGCTTATAGTCTTTTCTCCTTTAGCTGATAATTCTGAAATTTGACTGCAATATTCCTTGAAGTTTTTAATTTTGAGGTCTTTTTTGGGGGTGATTGATTCTTTCAAGGACTATTTTATCTTCTTGTTTTATGGTATTAGGGAAGTTTTCCATGGTTATTTCCTGCAAGATATTTTCAAGGCAATTTTTTCTGATCATGGCTTTCAGGCAGACCAATAATTTGTAAATTATTTCTTCTGAATCTATTTTCCTGGTTAGTCATTTTTTCTTTACATTTTCTTCTGTATTTTCAGCCTTTTGGTTTTGTTTGATGGAATCTTGGATTCTCAAAGAGTCATTAGTTTCCAATTGTCCAATTCTAATTTTCAGGGGGCTTTGTTTTCTACAGTTAGTTTTTGTGTTTCCTTTTTCAGTTGGTTGATTTTACTTTTAGAGGAGTTGATTTCCTTTTTCATTTGGCCAGTTTTACTTTTAAAGTTACTGTTTTCTTCAATCAAATTTTCATAATTCTCCTGCATGACTCATTTCTTTTTTCCCCATTTTTCTTCCTCCTCCTCTTTTCTTTAGTATTTAAATCCTTTTTGAACTTTTTCTATTTCTTTTGGATGAGACCATTTTTAAAATTGTTTCACATGTAGTCATTTTGTCATAGCTTTCCTTTAATGAGATGGTGTTTCTATGCCTATTCACCTCTTGGCTTCCTTCAACACTCAATTCAAATCCCAATATTTTCAATTTCCCTCACTGATAAAGCTTAATCTCACATTACCATTCATTTAAACTCTATCTTGCTTGTAAAATTTTTTGTATATTGTCTCCATCATTGGAACATGAACTCCTTGAGGGCAAGGATATTGTTGTTATTTTTCCTTTCTTTAAATCTCCAGAGTTTAGTGTAATGGTTGAAACATAATGCATAATAAATCCTGTTGATAGATGCACTCTTTCCTGTCTGAGTGCTCATTTGCTGCTCTCAACATTGGTTTAGAATGCTTGAAAAGTCTTTTCTTATTTTTGATTCATATACTTGGCCACAATTACTTATGAAGATTGTCTCTGAAGTTAACAGAAGTATTGTTGGTATGTGTTAGGGGAGGTAGGATCTGCAAGGGAAAATATGAATCTTTGAAGCCCTTAAGAAACAGAGTGAGAGTGAGAGTGAGAGAGAGAGAGAGAGAGAGAGAGAGAGATAAACAGACTTGTAAGTCTTTGTGTATATGTGTATATGTACACTTAGATACACTTAGACACATGTGTGTACTTAGATGTTAGTTATAGTTTTTGCTAAAGACATGATACAAAGCACCATTCTGTATGTATGTATGTATGTATGTATGTATGTATATATGTATGACTTATTTGTTCCAGCTTGTTTGGAACCTGTGAGCCCTCAGTGAATACTTGTTGATTGATTTGATAGCCTTGTGAATAGGACAGCCTAAGCTAAAAATGGATTGATTAGTTGTTTTCCTACTGAAAATGTGATCAATAGCAATTTTTTACAGCTGCTTTAAACCAGTAAATTCCAATTCATGGGCTACAGACTCCTGGGAGGGTTAGGGAGCAGAATTATTGCAAGGAATCAGAGAATCCATGTAATTTTGAACTTTATTTAGCATCAATAAATATTTATCATGACTTGGGATAATAAATAAACTAGTATCCATTTTGTAGACCAAGTAAATAACATGTCTCTCTTATGTATTATTATTATTTTTCCTTTGTATACAGATGCTATAGTGATGACTAATATAGGAATTCATTATAATTTTTTGTTGTGATATCTCTTTAGTCAACTGATATTATTTATGATGACTAATTTTATAGAGAGCCCATAGAACTATAGATTTAGAGATGGAAGGGACCTTAAAAATTGTCAGCTCCAACTCTGCCATTTTACAGTTAAGCAAACTGAGATCCATAGAGGTTGTGATTGTAACCAACACAGGTTTTCAACTCTGAAGATCAACACACTCTTCACTACACCATAAATCTTCTGATAATAAAAAGTAGTCCTCATGCTGGAAAAGGTTGGAAACATTGCCTTTGACTAATAGGCATTTTTAATTTTTTTTTTTAATTGGAGACTGAGCCAGGCATCTTGACTTTACAGTTTTAGAACCTTCATAGAAAGCTTAAAGTTGTTTCACCTTGCCTGGGCCTCAGCTCACCAAATATAGGAGAGAAAAAATAAGACTTAATGACAGTTACTTTTGATAAAGAGTTGGGAGTTCTGGTGGATTTAAAAGTCTTTATGAGGGGGGCAGCTAGGTGGCATAGTGGATAAAGCACCAGCCTTGGAGTCAGGAGTACCTGGGTTCAAATCCGGTCTCAAACACTTAATAATTACCTAGCTATGTGGCCTTGGGCAAGACACTTAACCCCATTGCCTTGCAAAAAAAAAAAAACAAACCTAAAAAGAAGTCTTTATGAGTCAACAGTGTGACATGTCAACCAAAAAAACTAAAACTGAAGTGGAGTACAGTGCTCAACTCTGGATACTGCAATTTAGAAAAGAGATTGACAGTCTTCAACACTTTCATAAGAGACCTACCAGAATGGTGGAGAAACTAACTGTTGTAGTGAAGAGAGTATCAGTCTGAGTCAGGAAGACCTACAGTTGAATCCTGCTTCAGATGCTTTACTCTGGTGTGTGGTCTTGGGTATGTGAACCAAACTCTGCCTTAATTTCTTCATCTATTTAAAAAATAGGAACTATTTCATTATAAGGATCAAATTATAGGTACATACATACACATGTTTACACATATGCATATATATGTAAAATGCTTTGTAAATCTAAAAAGGAGCTATATAAATGTTAGCTTTTCTTTTTTAAAAAATGGCTTTCATGTTGATAGAGTTTAGATTTGTTCTGCTTGGCTGCAGAGAAGAAAAGTAGGAACACTGAGTGAAAGTTTGAGAGAGGCAGTTGTGATGTTAAATATAACTTTCTAACAATTAGGGCTTTCTTCAAGTGGAATGGGCTTCCTTATGAAAGTAATGGCTTTTTTCCCCTTCATTGGAGGACTTTATGTGAAGACTGAGTAACTATTTGTTGTAAGATCTTGTAGATGACCATTTGAAGTTTCATTCAACTCATGTATTAGAACTTCTTATTTGGAAAATGAGAGGATTAGATTGGATTAGAAGATGGCTAAAGTCTGTTTCAGCTTTAAATCTTATGATCTAATAAACATAGTATTATGCCCTTATATGATGTCAATTAGAATTCTGAAGCTTAAAATGATACTCTTCTATCTTTTTTTTTTTATTGGTGTTATGGGACCTCTTTAACAGTGCAGGAAAACCTGTGAATACCTTCTGAGAGTAATGTTTTAAAATAATTGAATAAAATGCTAACTTTCAGTTACAAGTTAGACAAAAAAAAAGTTGTAATTTTTTTTTTCCCAATCAAGTTTAGGGACTGCCTTAAATCTGACAGCATATCTTTTGGATATTCATTTATCCCTGGTTAAGAGCCCTTGCCATCTACTCAAGTGACTGCCATTTCTATTGATTTCCTAGAGCTTTTCTCCAATAATTTGTCATGAATGTATAAATTCTAGAAATAATAAATGTTATGTAAATCTATTGTTAATTATATAAATGCTATTATTAAAATAGTAGCAATCATCATCCAGAGATTCTCTAGGTCATAGCACTTAATAAGCTTCTCAGACATTGATTTTAATAAATAATAACTTCTGAGAACCCTTTTAAATCAATTTTTTTGAAGGTGGGAGTTGTTTTGTCATGTAGGCCATCTTGTGACATTCAACCTAAGCAGTACAATTTTTCACAGACTCAGAGATGAGAGTTAACAGTAGCTAGGTGAGAAATGAGACATCTGAAGTGAGCTGTCTTCTTAAGTGAAGGTTTGGAGTTTATGATGCCATCTTTCAGAGAAGGAGAGTGTGGTGATAAGTTGGGAGTACCAAGACTGATGAGATCCTACAGAACGATGAGGTTATCCCAACAAGGAACTTTCTGGGCTTGGGAAGAAGTCAAGTGAGAAATTCATAATTTCTATAATGTTTTAGAGTTGCAAAATACCAAGTATAGACTGGGAAAAATGAAGATTATATATTTTTTCATTTGATCCTCACAATAACACTGTTGGATAGGAGATAAGGAGTTCTATGGGGGAAACTGTCTTAGGGAAGTTAAGTGACTTGCCAAAGGTCACTTAACCAATAAGTGTTAGGGAATTTAACTGAGGTCTTCTGACTTCAATTCTAGCTCTCTTATCTACTCTTCTATTCTTGCCCTATAAAGGGAACTTGCTGTGATAAGTTGATCTCTAATTTTTTTCTGATTTTCTCTTTGTGCCTAGGAAGGAAATAAGAAATGTTTTAATTAGATAATTCTTGGTGGATCTGAAGCTTATTGAATTTTACTTTCTTTGGCCTGAGGCTGTCTTTAACTGATGCTTAATTTACAAGGAAACAATTCAAAACTGTGAAAACTGCTACTATCTGGAGCATTTATTTTTGTGATTTATGATAATGTGAGAAATGGTCTTGTAACTAAGAGGTGACAGAATGCTCATGTTTGAAGTTGAACAAATTGCATTTCTAAAGTTGATCTACTTCCATTACACACTAACTGAGTGGGGACAGAACAAAAGGTAAAGAAGCCCTACTCTCCCAACTCTCAGGGCTTTCATATTTTAACAAGTGAAAAGACAAACAATTGCATATGTTCATTCTCTCTTTTCTCTCACTCTCTCTCTCTCTCTCTCTCTCTCCATATATATATGTATGCAAATGAATGATAATCTTAGATGTATTTGGTGATTTTTATAATGTAGACAGTGTAAAAGAGGGCTACGATTTTAACTTGGATTCAGGAGACTCAGAACCAGTACCTAATTTTGCCCCTTAATAACTCAGTGACCATGATCAAACCACTTCATTTCTCTCAGCCACTATTTCCATGTATATAAAAGGAGAATAATACTCTCACTGCCTGCCTCTCAAGGTGTGAGGAAAACACTTTTATATGCTTAAAGCTCTACTAAAATATGTTATTTCTACTACTGGAATCATATGATTTATAGTGAAAGCCTGTTGGAAATTAATGAGTAGGGAAGGCATTAGCAATTTGTAGTTACATTGATTCCTCTTGATTCATAGTTCCTTTTTAGTCAGTTCATAAGGTGATGGCTACTTTCTTGCTTAGATAAGTTAATTTTGTTTTGGTTTTTTTTTTGTAGTTGACAATACCAGTTCAGTAGTGCAAACAAAGACTAATAAAGTAAGTAATAAAAGCAATCTTAGTTTTAATGTCTTGGTGGGGGGGGGGGAAGACTTAAATAGCAAAGGAATGAGTAAAAGATGAAATCCATAAATAGATACTCCATGTATGCTTAGTCAGATGAATTGCTCTCTGGCTTAATTGCATGATTTACAGAAGTCTTCCTTGGGTGGTATTTATGCATCAATGCATTTTTAAAAGTTTGTGAGAATAATATCCTCTTACTGTTATGTCTCAAATGCCCCTGCTCCCAATCAACCTGCTTTAAAGAATTCTGACTGAGAATATGCAGGTGTGACCTACCAACAATATAGTTTATTTGCATTAAAGTAGACATTTTGCAATCCTTGAGACCAAAAAAATTTCAACACAAGGGAAATTTTTATCTGAAAGAGCAGTAAAACTTAGGGGAAAATGTTTTTAATCAAAAGGTGAATAGTAATTGTTGTTTATAGATTTATAGTTCTTTATTGGTATCCAAAGCATTTTCTTTTATTCCCTAAAAGTAGGCATTAACAAGTGTAGCTACATATGCAGATATATTTATTTGTTAGATTATCATGTTCCAGAATATGGAAACTGAGGCTCAAAAGGTTGAATTGACTTTTCCCTTCCTCTTCTTTGCCTCCTGGCTTCCCTGAGTTCCTTCAGGTCTCTGCTGAAACTGTACATTCTACAGTAAGCCTTTTCCCATCCCCTTTAATCCTAGTTTCTTCTCTCTGTTGGTTTTCTCCAATTTATCCTGTATATAACTTATTTGTACATAGTTGTTGGCATGTTGTCTAACTATTTAGATTTAAACTGCTTGAGAAGAGGGACTTTCTTTTACTTTTCTTTATAATCCCACAGCACTTAGCAGAATATTAGGTGCTTATTAAATATTTGTTGATTGACTTTTGCCCATGATCAAATATCAGTTAATTTTGAAGTTGAGAGTCAAATTTCCAAGTGCTTCTCAAAAAAAATCCAGTAGTTAAAAATTAGTTTAAATGAAAAAATATTTATCTTTTTCATACATATATTTAAAACCACAGAAATTGAGCTCATAGCTGCAAAGGGAAAACAACTGTTTGCCAATGTGATATTTCCTGTTGTTAACTCTATTGATAATTCTTGTTTCTGCATCATAGCTGGTATATTGTCTGCCCCTGAAAGATTTATGTGCTTGAATTCTACCAGTCTAGAGGAATTCTCCACATCTGGGATTTTTTTTTTGGCCTCACCAGGATAGGACCACATCAACTAGTATTTTCTCTGAAAGACAATTCTCATGATAGCTTAAGGTCTTGCCAGGGCTAATAGAGGGGAGGTAGATAGTATATGGTGTAATGTAAAGATTTATGAATTGGCATCAGAAAACTTGTATCTGCCTCTAATTCATTAAGTGATCTTGGACAAGTCATCATCTCTCCACATCTTCTTAGTTTCCTTAGCTAGAAGATGAGTTTGAGATCCTTTGCCTCTTTTCACTTTGGATCTTTAGCACGAAGCTGTAAATGAACTGTGTTTTAACCTTCTTAACCTATTTATAGATATTAGTTCTATCTAGTTGTTAACCGTAAACATGTATAGACTAGTTCCCACCAAGATATACATGAGACATGGTGGATAGTTGACCTCGGAATCAGGGAAACCTGAATTTAGATTGGGTCCCTGAAAAACACTGGTTTTGTTACCCTTTAGAGTAAAGAATGGTTATCAGATTTGGTAGAAGGAATTTATTTCCATGGATGAACCACATACCCAGATCATATTGTGCAAAATACATATTTTCTACTTTAATTTCCTTAATAAGGTACTCCCTGTACCAGTATACCACCATCCATTTTTTTTTTTTTTAGGTTTTTGCATGTCAAATGGAGTTAAGCATCTTGCCCAAGGCCATACAGCTAGGTAATTATTAAGTGTCTGAGGCCAGATTTGAACCCAGGTACTCCTGACTCCAGGGCCAGTGCTTTATCTACTGCGTCACCTAGCCACCCCAAACCCGACCGCCATCCATTTTGCTGGATAGGGAGGAACACTGCTACTATTTTTTTTCAAGGCAATGGGGTTAAGTGGCTTTCCCAAGGCCACACAGCTAGGTAGTTATTAAGTGTCTGACACCAGATTTGAACTCAGGTACTCCTGACTCCAGGGCCAGTGCTCTATCCACTGTACCACCTAGTAGCCCCACTGCTACTATTTTTTTTTTTACAAATGTTATATCATTTAATTTTCAAAATAACCCTGGGAAGTGGGTTCCACTGTTAACCTGATTTTATAGTTCAGGAAACTGAGGAAGGCAGAAATTCAGTGATTTGCCCAGAGGAGCACAGCTAGTAAGAATCTGAAGCAGGATAGATTTGAACTCAGGTTTTCTTGACTCCACTTTTATTGCCTAGTTGATTTTAGGATTTACTATGATTTAAAAAAAATTTTTTTTTACCATCTATTGACTAACCTTCTGATGGTCATTCTTCCAAAGTAATAGGAGGAACCCTGGGTGATAAAGTCAAGTTCAAATCCCTACTCTGCTGTTTACTTCTTTAAAACCTTTGCTAAATCGTTTAACCTGTGATTTTTTATTTCTTAATCTGTAAAGTAAGGGGACTAGAGTAGACCATAGAATTTAGCCATGAAAGAACTTTAAGGACCACTTAGAGCAGGAGTTCTTAATCTTTTTTTGTATATTGTACTCCTTTGGCAATGTGATGAAACTTCTTTTGGAAATTTCTTGGACTTCTTGGAATAATATTTTTAAATGCATAAAGCAAAATAGGGAAAAAGGAGATAGTGCCTACTACGTGCCAGAGGAAACGAATTATATTGAAAATACCAGTGTTCAAAGACATGAGCTTGTGTTAAGAAGCCCTGGCATAGATTTGCATGAACTGATGTTGAGCAAGATAAGCAGAACTAGAAGAACATTGTACACTATAACAGCAACATGGGGTTGATGACCAATCTTAACGAACTTGCTCATTCATCAGTGCAACAATCAGGGACAATTTTGGGGTATCTGTGAAGGAGAATACCATTTGTATCCAGAGAAAGAATTGTGAAGTTTGAACAAAGACCAAAGACTATTACCTTTAATTTTTAAAAAAAGTTATGTAATTTTGCTTTTATTTTTTTCCCCTTAAGGATATGATTTCTCTCTCAACACATTCAACTTAGATCAATGTATAACATGGAGACAATGTAAAGACTAACAGACTGCCATCTGTGGGGAGTGGCGGGGAGAGAAGCAAGATTGGGGGGAAATTGTAAAATTCAGAAAATAAATTCAAAATTCAAAAAAAAAAGAAGCCCTGTTCTAGTCCAACCCTCTCTCATTTTGGTAGATGAGAGTTTTTAAAGCCCAGAATTGGAGTGATTTGTCCAGAATCATAAGTGACCTCACAGCAGAGCTTTAGATTCAGCCCTGAATCTTCTGATACCAGAGTCTGCTCTTTTTCCATTAGTAGAAACAATAGCACATTTTCTCTAATTTTCTTTCCTTTGAGGATCAGGAAAGGACAGCTTCTGTCTGATCAATCAGTGTGAAGGGAAGAAAAAAGGGGAAGACAATCAATTTTCCACCTAACCCGAGGTTATCATTGAAGAACAAGGAATTGATTGAACATGTAGATCATCCCATGGTCCCTGAGCTCAGCTAGGCTGGTCTTCTGATGAAAGACACTCAGTTTATCACTAGACTTGGTCTTGAAGTCTTTCTAGGATGGCAGGAACTGTCAGAGCTTTTATACTAGTATAGCCTTTTGAGAGTCCAAGATCTTTAAGCCTTGAGCCACTAAGCAGAGCAGTAGTGATGGTAAATAATAATTCATTATTACAGATTACTTTATGATAAAAAAAAGTACTGCATGTACCTTTTCTTCACACATCCAATTCCTTCTGAGGTAGGAAACCCAATTATTATTACCACCATTTGACAGATGATGATAATGATGATATTTGTCTTTCATTATCAAGGAAGACCATGACAACAGGAAGGTGAGACCTTGACTTGTAAATGAATTGGATTTGAGGGGCTGTGCTAAGCCACCAGTCTCATTTTCTCCTCCAGGGGTCCAGTTGCCAGATATGCATCAGGATGACTGCAGATGGCCATGGTTGTGAGGCCAGATGATATAGCTGCCAGAAAAGAAAAATGATTTGCCTTAAGAGTGGTAGATAGTGCCTTGACTCCAGGTCATCTAGCTTTCAGATACTACTACTACTATGACTACAACTACTACTACTACCACCATCACCACCACCACCACCACTACTATGACGACAACGACTACTACTACTACTATTAATAATGAACAATAACTCTTGTTTATATAACATCATGTGCTTATTTATTATCTTGTTTTATCCTTACAAGAAGTAAAAACTTATTATTAACTTTATTTTACAGTTGAGAAAACTGAGACAAACAGCTTAAGTGACTTGCTCAGAGTCTGGTAAACATGTAAGGTTATGTTTTCACTCAGGTCTCCCTCCACTGCACCCACCTACCTGACTTCCTCTTCACAATATTTTTATCACTATACAATGGGTAGCTACTATATTATTGTATTGCCACCTGAAGTTCAGCTTAGCCTGATATGTTGCTTGTTTTGAAACCTTAAAACATTTTCTATGTAATCTAAGATTTTCATTTTATGTGAATAGGAATGAAATGACACCTTATATTTTATTTTCCCCAATTAATAATTGCTATTCATTGACAGTATGTGTCAGATAATGCTGGAGCTACAGGTTTTTTGGTTAGGCAAACGGGGTTAAGTGGCTTGCCTAAGGCCACACAGCTAGGTAATTATTAAGTGTCTGAGGTCAGATTTGAACCCAGGTACTCCTGACTCCAAGGCAGGTGCTCTGTCCACTGTGCCACCTAGCAGCCCCTGTCAGCCCCTATTCTTAAAGAGTTTAACATTTCCAAATATGTCCTCCTTCCCAGTCTTCTTTTTATAACAAAGAAAAAGTATTGCGTGCAACCCTGCTAGACATTATTTCTGATAGCATAGGCCTGTTGTCCTCAATTTTTCTCCCTAACAATGTGCCATCATTTTTATCTGGGACCAAGATCTGTCATAATTAATCTGAGTTTGACGGTATTTTAATGTTGTACTCATTTGCATTACTATAATAATTGTCTCTATTTTTCTGTTGGTTTTTCTCATTCTTCTATATCGTTCCATACAAGATTTACCATGTTACCCTGAATTTCTCCTATCTCTGTTTTCTTAAGCAAGATACTATTTTGATATGTTCCTATTGCATAATTCGTTAAGGCATGTTACTTTCAGTGGGAGCCCCCTTTCCAGTACTTTTGTTGCCAGAAATAACGTAGCACCTTTAAACGAACCAGTTTGTTGAGGAAAGCCTTCCAAAAGGATGTTGAAAATAAGGAAAGCATGATTTGATGATGATATTTAAACAGTACCATTACCATTGGTCCTATGCATTGTGGCTTAGCTAATGAAATAGCTAGAGGTAAGACGATTTTGAACTTTTTGTCAAGGGAATATTTCTGCTGGTGCTTTTATGACCTAATTGCTTTTGTGGTTTAATTCATTTAATGACATATTCATTACCATGAATGATAAAAGCTTGCCCTGCTCACCCCAGCCTGTTCTAGCATTTACTGAATGATTCATGGGGTCAGGGACTGATTAGTAAGTAATTTTGGTGACATTAGAAATAAATGGTATTCTTGTAAAGTCTGATCTGCTTTGTGTTAATTCAGACTATTGTGTCTTATTTTAATTCCTGCATTGAAATTGCAAATTCATTTTGATAGCTTCCTATATCATTAGCTTAGCCTAAGAAACTTAGGAGCTACCCCTGTCCTATTTGGTTACTACTATGTCCTTTAATAAATTGGACTTTTCTCAAATTTTCTCAAAAAAGTAAACTTTAGGAGCATTCTAGAGTTTTCTGATTCCTAAGACCAATCAATGTTTGTTTCATATTACTATGTTATCCGTAAAACTATTGTTAAGAAGAAAGACCCTTTAGTGTAGGAAGGACTTGATTGTCTTAATATTTGACAACTTGTCTTCACAATTTTCTTCACAGTTCTTTAGTTTTCTTGTCACCATTCTTCTTGTTGCATCTTTAAATCACTGGTCTGGAGGTCTTAAGAAAAACTGCTCTGAGTACTCTCCTCATCCTTGGACAACTCCATAGCACAATACCTAAATAGCTAGATTTGGAATCAGGAGTCATTTAATCTCTCTGTGCCTCAGTTTTCTTATGTGTAAAATGGAATAATGTACCTTCCAGGTTTATGTTGAGGAACAAATGGGAAAACATAAATGGGTTTTACAAACTTTAAATGCTAGCTATTAATAGTGATAGATGGTGATTATTCCGTTTTCTTTTTTGTCCTCATATCTTAAAAGCAGATATTTATCTAGTGAAACTTGTCTTTTGTCTAGAGAAACTTGAGATGTTCCTCTAGCCGATGGCAGTTTCCCTAGCATGTCTACCATTATTGGAGGTGGTACTTTCATTAATCTAATTTTTCAGGTACTTAGTGGTTGATCTGGGTAATGATTCTAGTGGTGAGGTCCATCAGTGTCCTGCCTTACAGATTTTCTATTAAAGTTTACTATCTGGGATAAAGAGCAGCTGCTAACTTTATTCCAGTAACCTGCTTTTGTGTTTGTTCCTGTGGCCCCTTGCCCTCTCCTTACTTTAGGTTTTCTCCTTTACTCATGGAAACCTGAGAATAAGAGCATATAATCTGTGTCCAGGAAGGAGAAATAAGATGACCACATTTATTTAAACATCTTCATTAAAAATAATTACCCTTAGTTGTCTTTTTTTTTTATCCCAATCTGATTTTCTCAGTATTGGAATATCCTTCCAATGTTGAGCATATATAAATGTTTAATTTATATAATCTTAGAGATTTGAATAGGACATTTCTCTCTCTCTCTCTCTGTGGCACACGTGTGCACACACACAGAAACACACATGCACACACACACACACACACACCCCAGAGCAATACTTAAACACAGAATTTTAACTCCTCTCTTAATCTCCTCTGCTCATTATACATATATTTTATTATATCAATAATCAATGCAATTTAATTCAGAATGCACCTATTAAGTGCCTATTATGCATTCTGCACTAAGGATAAAATTTATGGAGAGTTTGCATCATATATAGAGTAAAAATACGTAATATATACAGTGTAAATTCAAAGCAATTGGAGAGAGGAGGAAGAGAGCATTAATTCAATGAAATAAATATTTATTAATCCCTAAATCTCTGGCTTTATAGAAGAATTTCCTTGTGTGTGCTGATTTATGAATGGCCTCTCTCTACTGACTAAATAAAGTGGTCCAGGAGCTCTAGCTTGACTTCTTGAATGTGTGTGGGTGTACACATAGATTCTTTGAGAGCCCAGACAACATAAAATGTTGAAATAAAGAGTTTCTGGGAGGACTAAGATTAAGTATGATCTAATGGATAGGATCATTGGATTTAGGGCTTCAAGGGGACCATTGTGATCTTGTCTTTATTTTGCTGTTGATGTAACTAATGTCAGTTCTTTTGTGTAGCCAATATTTTTTTCTAAAACACTTGCAGAGTATTCAATTCAGGGGAATTCAATTAATTGTTTACCATTTGCACTGTATTGAGTGCTGGGATGGGGGAATATTGAGTAATAAATAAGATCAAGTCTTCTTCCTCGAACCCCTGAGAATTTGTATCTAGTAGGGATATGATATATGCAGAAATTGTTATGCCATAGTCTTAAACATGATAACTGCAAAATGTAATGTTAGATCTGAAGGAGAGATAACATGTTGAGCTAGTAACAAGAAAGGACTCAATTGGGAAAAATCCAGCATGGAAGCTGGATCTTAAAGTATGAACAAGATCATAAAACTAGCTCTGACCTTCAAAATAAGTTCAAGTGTCTGTAGAATAATGGTATTATCCAACTGAATTTATGGCTTGCCAGCAGGTTCATCAAGATGCTTGAAGAATTTTATCAGTGATTTCTTTAAACTAGTAAAACACCATATATCAATTATCAGAAAACAATAAATGTTTATCCAAATAGCAAGAAAATGCAAGCAAGAACAAGATCCTTATACTGTAGCTATGTCTTTGTCCTAAAATAAATTCTTGCTACTATATATCTTCACCCGGGCAAGGCCTCACTAAGATATGCTAAGATAAGCATCTCTTCTGCATTAGAAGGCCAAAATCTTCTTTAGAGCCTCCTCCTGTCCCATCACCCCGATTGTCTTAAATGGAAATTATTTGGACAGTGAAGGTGGGGTGTGTGTGTGTGTGTGTACACACACTTTACTGCGAAAATGCAAACATTGACAAAAGTCATATCTCTTCATTCTCTGCTACTCCAAAAGATCTATATTTTTACCAGTGTAAAAATGAATAGGTAAAAAACATTTATTATTATAATACTTTATGCCAAATACTCCAGTGATGCAGATAATAACTCACCCATACTTTTTTCATTTTGCAAAACTCACATTTGTGTCCTCTCTTTCGTTCCTAGGGGTTTCACTTATCCTTCTTCTGGAAGTCTTTCTCCTATTTTCTTGGTATCTCATATTATATATATAGAGTGTGTGCACTGTTTCTTAGTCTTTCCTTGCTCTCTGCTTGTGGCTGGATCACCTCCTTTTTCCATTCTTTTATTACTGTGAGATAATGGCTTTGTCATCAAAGAAAGGCATGCCTTCATATTAACTAGAATTTTAAATAAATATGCTCCACAATTTGTTATGATTGCTTGTCCTTAGTTTTCTCCCAAAGAGTTTATAGGTCCACTTCCGAAGAAATTTGTCCATGCACTATCTTGTACATCTTCCACAATAGCACTTAATGATTATTTAGTGCTTTAAATTTCAAGCTAACCCTATGAGTTAAGCAATACAATTATTATTATTATTATTATTATTATTATTATTATTATTATTTTATTGGCATTATTATTGTTAGGTGATTTTCCTGTACCTTTACAGCAAGTGTTGGAATAGACACTGAAACTCCAGATGTCTTGAATCCAAGTTACTCCTGTTGATGCTGACCTGTCAGTTATTTCATGATCATTTGATGTAGTTCTTGATGGCATGATTGTGGTTGCTTTTTGTTTTTGTTTTTGTTTTTCCAGCATGAATGTTTTAGGATATAGAAGATGACTTTTGGCAAGGAAATTCCCTCTTTATATCCCATTATAAATTAGCATGAGTAACCTGGAACACTGAGAAATTAAGCAAGTTGCCCATGGTTGGTCACTGGGATTTGTTAAGCAGAGGAGGCAACATGGTTTAATAGTAGAAAGCTTTTTTGGACTTGAAATCAGAGATTTGAATTCTTGACTGTATGACCTCAAGTCAGATACTTAACCTCTTTGGCTCTCCATTTCCTCAGTGGTTATTTTGAGCATTCGATCAGATGACTTCCATGGGTTGCTTATTGCTCTTGGTCTGTGGTCCTGTGGTCTCAGGGATCAGTTCTCTAGCCACAGCCTGCTCCTGTGGACTCATCATATTGGTAATCAGAATTAATTCAGATGGCCAGTTGTCTTTGACTTTCTAGTAGCCCAGAACTTCTGAGTTCCAAGTGATCCAGCAGCTTCTGTATCCCCTGTAGCAGGGATTACAGACATGTACCACCAGGCCAACTTCCTCACCCTTATACTTACAGGTGTGGCTATTAGGTTGTCTTTTGCTTAAAGTCCAATTTTCATCGTGTTGTCCCTGGATTCTTTTAAGAAGTGAAAGTGGAGGGGTAGCTAGATGGTTCAGTAGATGGCATACTGACCTTAGAGTGAGGAGGACTTGAGTTTAAATCCTTCCTCAGACACTTAATACTTACTAGCTGTGTGACCTTGGACAAGTCACTTAACTCCATGGCCATACAAAAAAGAAAAGAAAGTGAAAGTGTAATGTATGAAACTTTGCATAACTACTGAACACTTTGAATTCTCCAAGGGATCCTGAACCTTTTTTTTGTTTGTTTCATGACCCTTTGGGTGGTCTAGGAAATCTCAGAATGATATTGTTAAATGTAAAAAATAAAATGTATGGTATTATACAGGAATATTGAAACACAGTTATCAAAATATTTTTTTAAAGACAAATTCATGGACCCCAAGTTAAGAACCCTGTTTAAAGGTAAGGCTTTACTATTTTTCTGGACCTGGTGGAAGAAATACTTCCAAGATAGAATACTCAAAAGTATAGATTTGGAGATGGGAAAACCGGGCTTAAACCTGCCTCAGAACTCATTGGGTGTTTTACCATGGGTAAAACCTTCTGATGCCTCTGTTTACTCATCTCACAGCTCCTCAAAAGGTTGAAAAGCGATAATTTATTTAAAGTACTTTGAAAAATTGAAGTTTTCAAATAATACATGGTGTGTCATTATATTGTATTATTCAAACATTCACAAACTCTAATGCCTTCATTTTCTCCTGAAAGAGACAGTTTATGTTACCACTCTCTCCTAGGTATAAGGCATATCTATTGTTGACACTTAATGTCAGAGGGATGGTGCCATGGTACTGTGACTCAAAGTTGACCTGAAGTTTGTAAAATGAGAGGGTTGGACTAGTTGATTTCTACAATCTTTTGTAGTGCCATATCTATAATGATGTGACTGCCCACTATTTTGTAGTAGAAAGCTTTTTTGGATTTGAAATCAGAGGACCTAGGTTTGAATTCTGTTACCTGTACGACCTCAGGCCAGCTACTTAACTTCTTTGGCTCTTCATTTTCTCCACGGTATTTCGAGCACAAGACCAAATGACTTCAGGATTGTTTCTTGCTCTTGATCTGTGAATTTGGAGGCAGAGACAGCACTGCAGAACCAGAAAAATATGTATTGTCCGTATTGCTAACAGCAAACAAATTTATTATCTCTAATGATGAAAATGTTATATGGCATTTTATAGTTTGTACAGTTCTATGGGGCAGATGTTTCATGTATTATTGCTCCTATTTTAAGGAACGGACCATTGAAACTTTGTAATTTGCCTAGGATCACAAAGCTGGTGTGGCAGGACCTGCTGGTGACTCCCAATTCAATTCTTAAGTGTAGTATGACCTGGGAGAGTCAATAAAAATCTAGAGAACACATGGGATATATTTGGCAGATAGATGTGGCCTGCATAGCACTGTCATGACATTGTTATTTCACAATTATGTGGTTAAGACACAATAAGAAAACTCCACTAAAATATGTACAACCTACATCTAATAGAATTGGACCAATTGCCTGAAATCATCCTGGTTTAGACTTGTCTTCAGCTCCCTAACTAGATCAGCATGGTTTCTACCCAAGTGACACCCCTTTCTCTACTAGAGTGGCACCTCTACTAGAGAATGCCCAGGTACCACTGATATTCATTGTTTTTTATCCTACTGAATTGCCATGACCCTAACCCACTTTTATTCCAATGGAACTCTTTACCATATCCCTGTTTTGCCTAGTATCCTGTTTTTGTGAAAGTAGTTTATAATAAAATAGAAGTTTTTGCTTGCTAATTATTATCCCTAATTGGCTGCATTATCCTATGATGTTTATTGGGTTACACAGGTCATACAGGTAACAGTTTCTCAAGTAGAACTGAAGTCATGCAGACATTGTCACTAGGGCTGTTTGAACTGATTAATGAATTGTTGAGATAGCTATATGTTTAGCTATATATATATATATATATATATATATATATATATATATGTAGCTATTGTCAATGTAATATGAGTCAATGTAATACTGGACTTGGGATCAGAAGACCTGGATTTCAGTTCCATCTGCCACTTACTAAATCTCATTCGGGAGATGGTACATTCTGAGCTTGCTTTCCCAACTATCGAGTGGTAACAATTAACACTTAGAGTACTACTTCCCTTATCAAGGTTGTCATGAGGGAAAAGAACATTAGAGCCCAGAAATACACTGTAAAAATACAACCTGTTTTAATTATGCATCTATCAGTTCTATTTTAGTTATTTCTACTTTAGAGACTGAATTGGGAATCATTTGTGAGTTTGAATCTTGGCTCTGCTGCTTATGTACTTGTTATTTTGGGCAAATCATTTCCCCTTTTTAAGCCTCAGTTTCTTTATCTGTAAAATGAAGAGGATTGGATAACTTCAGAGGTTTTGCTAACTTTACTCCATTATCCTAAGATTGTTTTCCCTGCTTCTTTTGTTTTGGGGACAGATGTCTGTCTGTCTGTATGTATGTATGTATGTATGTATGTTTATAAATTTGAATGCCTGTGTGTGTCTGTATAATCTTAGAATGTCTTTGTTTTTCTTCTTTTGGTACTTAGAGGGCCTCTCATAATTTCTGGTTCTGTGCTTCATGCAAATTGGAGCAGCTGTTGTGGCAAGCCAGGGTGGAGAAGCCCTAGACAGGATGAGTAGAAGAACCCTATAATATTGTGAAGTACAGTTTGGAGTACTGTGGTCTGGAGCAAAACCAGCAGCTGATGACTGCCTAACTTGATGCATTCAGTGCAAGTAAAGGCTTACTCTATCCTTTGTGTTTTTTCAAGAATACTCTGAGAGAAGTTGACTTAGAGGAAGATCTTATAGTAACCTCCAACCAAGGGTGATTTAGGTATTTGATTTATCAGCATGGAGGCAGGAGTCTAGACAGAGTGATTTCTTGAAGTCCTATGCTTCTGTGAGTGACTGGCTCGATGGTATTATTGGTTTGAAGTGTAGAGAGGTCCTCCCAGTCTCCACTGCACATTATCAGTCACTTCAAGTATTGAATATTTCAGTTCTGTGTCAGTCATAGCATCATATTCCAGAGTAATAGACATATGTTTATTTATAAAATCAGAGTAGTGGGCTCCAAGTGAGCTGGGATATCATGTGAGCCAAGTTTTCCCATGACTTGACACTGCCCCACCTTTCCAATATTGTCTTATATTTCTCTTCTCTATAGGTACTTTATTGCTACTAAATTGGACTCCTTGATGTCCCTTATATATTCCCTTTTATATCAACCTCTTCCACTGCTGTCTACATACCGAAACCCTAACCATCTTCCAAGGACTGACTCCTGTGCTACCTCTGCTGTCATCCATCAAAGTCAGGGATAAAACTTTCCTTTCTTTAGTCTTACATAACATTTTTACCTTTCAGCATCTTACTGTAATCTATTCCTTATTCTGATTATTGAATAATCCTGCTTGTTTTTGTATGGGTCATATCACAATTGGTAGATTCTAAGTTTCATGACAAGGATTCTCTCATAATTATCATTTTATTTCACCAGCCCACACTTCATTATCATGTTTTGCAAACAGTAAAACACTTATTAAACAGTTGTTCAATTAATGAACCTCCTCATTTTACCTGGAAGAAGACTGAGGCAAGCTGACTCACTTGGGTCTGCTGAATGAATCATGTTTTTTAAGTGGAATATACTATGAGGACAAAAAAGAAATCTCTCCCATTGAGTGTAAAGAGCAACTTGGGTTTTCCTTAAATTCAGGCTTCTAAGCATGCCATTTTAATAGGTTCGACTACGGGTAGAGATCAGTGGAACAAGGAGATACCTAAGTAATCATCTCAGTCCTTTATTAGCATTGTAATTCAGATATGATGCAAAACTATTTCTTGCCATCTCTTGTTTTCATGCTCTTTTTCCTGAATAGTCATTTGGACTAATGGACTTTTGGCATCACCAATGTGAAAATATCATGGAGGATGATTTTTTAATCTCTTTTAAGAGGCCTTGTTATAGCTTCAGTAGGTTGAGATTTGATGTAATGATTTCTCTATCTCTTGCCCTGCAGATACACAAACAACACTTAGAAGAGAAAGAATCAGTCTTTTAAATGAAGACTTACTTAGTCTTAAATACTAATCATCACTTGATAACAGATCTTCTTTAGAAAGTTTAAAACCTGTATCTATAATCAGCTCAAGACTGAGAGTTAGGGATGTGTGCCTCAAATCCCATCTCTCATCTAAAGTGACTAGATTGTATAAACTTTCTACCCATTTGGAGAATGTAAAAGGAAAAGATTTTTGGTTTTATTTTTCTTTAAAACATACATTTGATTCTACCTGCCACTGCAACCATTTCACTTTCTTAGATATTAAGTTTGATATTGCCCATAGAATATTGGAAATGTTATACTGATCCAGAATATAAAGCTAGCAATGATTCACATTTCTGTAGGGCACTAAAGTGTGCAAGTTTTTCCCAACAATAACCTTAAGAGGTAAGCAGGTGGTTCATTATCATAGTGCAAGATGTGTTTTTTTGGGCTTCCCTCCACTTGTTGACTGTGATCTTCTATGGTTACTTTACCTCTCTGGGTCTCAGATTAATAGGACAGTCTGGCATTTTTTTTTAACTTTTGGGGGGTATTTATTTCATTTCCAATTACATTTAGTTTTCAACAGTCATTTTTATAAGATTTTGAATTCCAAATTTTTCATTCCCTCTTCCCTCTCTAAGATAGTAAGTAAAGAAATAGAATGCCAGCTCTAGGTCACAGGATCTCTTGAAGCAGCTCAGAACCACTGGAGGGAATGGGAAACAATAATGCTTAACTTTGGAGAATAAATATAGGAGGAAACAGGAATGTTATAAAATTAACTAATTCTACTTTTTTGGAAAGGAAGTTTAATTTTTATATGTTTCTGGAACTTCAGGTTCAACAGGTATATTCTAAAAAATTGTAATCATTTCTCAATAATTCAATTTGATGAGGCAGCTTGGTGTTACAATGAATAGAGAGCACTGACCCTGGAGTCAGGAGGACCTGAGTTCAGATTTGGCCTTAGACCCTTTAGAATTATCTAGTTTTGTGACCTTGGGCAAGTCACTTAACCCCATCGCCTTGCAAAAAAGGAAACCTAAATAAAATTTCAGTTTGGCAAATTTTATTACCGGGATTTTTGACCTCATTCTTTGGAATGATGGTTTTCTTTGATCCTTTTCTTAACTTTCTTGGTGTTCTAAGAGTTACTGTCTCTTCCCTAAATTAGCATCCATTGATGAACATTTTGGGAGAAACCTTGGTTCAATTCCTACTTCATAAATATAGTGGCTATTTGACTCTGAGGAAGCAAGTATTTCAACACAGCAATTCTCTCAAGCATCTCTAGTCTGTAAAAGTACAGGTAGTTTTTTTCACCAGCAGTTCCTTACACCAACAGCATGACAAGATTTCATTTTGCCCATCAAATTTTGTTTTTGTTTTTCAAGACAATGGAATTAAATGACTTGCCTAAGGTCGCACAGCTAGCTAGGTAATTTTTTTTTTTTAGGTTTTTGCAAGGCAAATGGGGTTAAATGGCTTGCCCAAGGCCAGACAGCTAGGTAATTATTAAGTGTCTGAGACCAGATTTGAACCCAAGTACTCCTGACTCCAGGGTTGGTGCTTTATCCACTAGGCCACCTAGCCACCCCACTAGGTAATTTTTTAAAAAGTGCCTGAGGCTGGATTTGAATTCAGGTCCTCCTGATTCCAGGGCCAGTGCTGTATCCACTGGACCGTCTAGCTGCCCCATTGCCCATCAAGTTTTAAAAAGAACCAGTTAAAGATATTTGATAGGGCATGTTTGTATGATAAGGTATGCAGAGATCAGTAAGATTAGCACACTTAAGTCATAAGAACAGTGAGTTTCCATTAGGAGGGGCCAAGAATTCTTCTCTAAGGCAAGACCTGATAATAGTGGGTCAGATATCTGACAGTCTTGCTAAAGGAAAGGGAATCTAAGCTGTCAGGATGATTTATTGAATGCTTGACTAGTCAAAGCATTTTGTTAGAAGGTGTTGCAGCCACAGCAATGTGAAATTTTTAGAACCTTTGGAAAAAAAAAAAACAGAACCAAGGAGCATCATTGATCTGAGCAAGTGAAATACTGACAACTCACTTGAGATGATGACCTAACCCTTGCATGCTCAGGTTTCCTCTGAGAAACATTAGATAACTTATATGAAAAGATACTGACCACATTGTTAGCTGATCAATTGATGAAGATTTGCTGCCAGGTAGACCTGGAATTTGGGTTTAGGAATGGTAGACAGTTGTTCAGGATTTAATGTGTAGGGCTGTGATGTATGCTTTATAAAATAATTTTTGAAAATAAATGCACAAGTGTAATATCAGAAAACTACTCTTAATAGCAAGCATATATGGCAGTAGTCTGTAATAAGTGACAAACATGTTAAATTGATAACTTAGAGTTGTCTGTAGACAGTAAATGGATAGGATTCTTGTTTAGATTCAGTTTGGACTGGCTGTCCTGTGAACCCTTCCAATTCAGAATTTTATGATTGCACTTATTATCTAATACTTAAAACTTATACCTACAAAGCAGACTTTATATTGATCAATTTTATATAGTTACTGTGATGCTGAAAAACAGAACTTTATTACCTCAGACTCACTTGGCAGAAGTCCTAAAATAGGACATCTTTTATTATTAGCGGTAATAACAACAAATATTTGTGCCTGATACATAGTATAGCCCTTAGTAAATTTTTGTTTGACTGTTGTTTGGATTTTTAACTCTGGAAAAACCAGAGTTGGAAGGACCTGCATCTTTTTCAGTGTATCTTTTTTTTTTAATCCATAAGAAAAAGACGGTAAGATAAAAATTTTTATTTCAAAGTACAATTATAATTTTTTTGCAGTTATTTGTATTTCAAATACATTTGCTGTATAGTTGAAATTATGGTAAATTATTCTAAAATCATACACACACACACACACACACACACACACACACACACACAAATTGTGTCCATTGAGGCAGGTTCTTCAAATATTATGAGCTGTGTCACACAGTTTGAAAAATCTGAGGCTTAGAGACATTATAACTTTTCCCATTCACACAGTAGTTAAGAGGGCCAAAACTCAAATGTGCAGATCCTTCTGAAAGATAGATACTTAAAGTATTCTTTTTTGTATACTATGTTATGTTTAGATTTTTTGGTGGGAAGAGGCACATAACCAATTCAGTTTTATTTTCAATTCTGAATTATCTCCCTTCCCATTTTAGAGAAAGACTTTAAGGGAAATCAATTAAAAGAAAGATCTAGAGTAGGGTGATGGCATTGTGAGTGGAGAAGATGTTGTGAAGGTAGAAGCAGTACAGCAATATATTGGACAGATAGGGTGAGAGAGTATTCAAGTATGACAACAAAGTTGTAGGTCTTTGGATTCTGCTCTTGAATCTTAGTCTTTTCATAAGATCCCTCCAAAAAAAGAAGCCATTTTTCAGTTTACCTTTTGTTATTACTTATCAAAGTGAAATTATTATAGTTACTTTTTAGAAAATGAGTTATAACTAGAAGAGGATCAACAAAACCAAATTATAGAAAAGTGAATATGGCATGACACATTTTTTTTTGTTTTTTTAGGTTTTTGCAAGGCAAACAGGGTTAAGTGGCTTGCCCAAGGCCACACAGCTAGGTAATTATTAAGTGTCTGAGGCCAGATTTGAACCCAGGTAGTGCTGACTCCAGGGCTGGTGCTTCATCCACTACGCCACCTAGCCACCCCAAGACAATTTTTTTTTGGGGGGGGGTTAGGTTTTTTCAAGGTAACAGGGTTAAGTGGCTTGTCCAAGGACACACAACTAGGTAATTATTAAGTGTCTGAGGCTGGATTTCAACTCAGGTACTCCTGACTCCAGGGCTCTATCCACTTCGCCACCTAGCTGCCCCTATGACACAGTTTTTTAAAGAGTGTTTGAAGACATTAGTTACAAATCTAAAAGGCATTGTGTTTATTTTTATAACTTAGTATTAGGATTGTTTTTATTTTAAATGGGAAGAAGGGAAAAATTTCAGAATTATCTTTTCTTGTCTCTAGGCATTTTATCTATGCCTGCCTGGAATGTTCTTCCTCTTCATCTCTGCCTTCTGACTTCTTTAAATCTGATCTAAAACTTCACCTTCTACAAGAAGCCTTCTCCAGTCCCTCTGTTGTTCATTTCCAATTTATCCCCTATATGTTAAAAGTTTGCTTGTTTCATCCATTAGACTATGAACTCTGTTTGGCAGAGTGTTTGACACATAGTAGGTGCTTTAAAAATGTTTATTGATTCATTCCAATAACTCCTTTTTACTTCTTTAGTCAATAAACTTTTGTACCATTTAAAGCTCTTTATCACCCTGTTTCTTCCCAGCTTTTCAATCTTCTTATACTTTATTTCCTTCCATAGATTTGATTATACAGCTGTTCTAACCTTTTTATTGTTTGTTGAACATGACAGTTTATCTCCTATCTTTCCTACCTTTGTACCCTGAGCCTAGAATTATCTGCTCCACCTCATAGTTTCTATGCTTCCTTTACTACTCAAACTGTACCTTCTTCAAGAGGCTTTTCTTCATCCCCCTCCGCCCAGATTCAAGTGCTTCCTCTTAAGATTAATTTTCATCTATTCTATATGTGTGTGTGTGTGTGTGTGTGTGTGTGTGTGTGTGTGTGTATTATAGCTACCTAGTTATTTACATATTGTCTCCACCTTTAGAATTTAAGTTCCTTGAGGACAAGTACTATTTTTTATAGTTCTGGTGCCCAGTAAACTCTTAATATGGGCTTATTGATTCACTGACCAACACTATAGGTGACATTTACAAGAATTTAGCAAACAAATGGAGGAATTTTATAATGACAAATAAGGATTATGTCATTGTCACCAGAAACAACCAAAGAGTTATCTTTAAGGAGTCAAGATTTAAAGATCATTGTACATTATACAGTGTAATGGTAGAGACCCTGCAATTCATCACTGCAGGCTAAAAAAATTTGCAGCAAGACATGACCTGGTGCCTAGAGTTATACATTAGAAATTTGCTATATTCTTTGTGAACTAATAGATGATAAATCCCCATACTACAAATCTTTATCTCCAGATAACCTAGAGAACTCAACCAAATAACCATTGTGGAACCTGATCATTATTACAGTCAAAACAATTGACCACAATTACCCACATACATCATGGATTCAAGAAAAATGTAAGGTAAAAATAGGATGGTGGTTTTGTTCCTAGACCATTTGTATCAGGACTTTTTCAAAAAAGATGAAAATGATAAAAATATTAATACATGTCTGATTGTAGTTTTAGTTGTTTCTGTTTCCTTCCAAATGATCCAACAATCCCCTTAAAATTATTAAAAGACTATGCCTTTTTATATTGTTAGTATAATAGCTCATGTTTATAAAGTGCTGTTTCTTACTAATGCTTCCAGTGTTAAATATAATTGTACACTTTGATCATGAGCCAGAGAAAGTCTGAGTTTGGAGGCTATAATGGGAAGGCAGAAGCAGTTTTATTTTACACTCTTAATCCTTTGCATACACTTGCAGTGATTTTTGTCCACTTCCAGCTACAGTGCCTCTTCAAGATTCCATTTATATATCCCTAAGGTCTGAAAACTTCTTAAGGAAGCACTGCCTATGAGTAGTATGAGGACTTTGAAAGTTCTATATTTGTATTTATTTGTGTGTGTGTGTGTGTGTGTGAGAGAGAGAGAGAGAGAGAGAGAGAGAGAGAGAATAAGAACCAATGAGAGAGGATTATTCTACATGAGGAAACTGAGGTTCAGAAATTCTAATTAATGTGTCAGAGATTACATAGCTTTGAACTGGCAGAACTGGATTCAAAGTCAGATTTGGGTAATTCCCAAGTTCATTTTTCCTGTTATTGAACTGACCTACCCATAATATCATGGATTATTAAAACCCAAGAACTGGAAGAAGTGTGCTGTTATCTAGGTGAGGAAGCTGAGTCCCAAAGAGAAGAAAAGCAGCCCTAGTTAATCCAGTGAGTAATAGAATTTAGGCTAGACCAAGGGTCTCTTGCTTTCCTTTTATTTTAAGAAGAAATGGGAGATGAGGGCAGCTAGGTGGTGCAGTGGATAGAGCACTAGCCCTGGAGTCAGGAGAACCTGAGTTCAAATTTGGCCTCAGACAATTACTTAGCTGTGTGACCTTGGGCAAGTCACTTAATCCCATTACCTTGCCAAAAAAAAAGAAGTTATGGGAAGAAAATAGTTTGATTTTGGTTATTGGAATAAAAGTATATCTAGAAAGCTTTTATAAATTATCTGAACAAGAATTTAGCCTCCATAAAGAAGCATTTATTTATGGAATTTTTTTCTTTTTATCTCTTTCCTCTCACTACTGTCAGTTTTTTGTTCAGTTATTCAGTCATTTCTGATTCTTTGTGAACCTATTTGAGGTTTTCTTGGCAAAGTTACTGGAGTAACTTGCCATTTCCTTCTTCAACTCATTTTTCCAAATGATGAAACTGGGTAAGGGACTTGCTCAGGGTCTCATAGTTTGTGTTGAGGTTGGATTTGATCTCGGGTTTTCCTGACTCCAGACTTAGTGCTCTATCTACTGAGTCACCTGCCTGCCTACCACTGTCATAGTTTAATTTTTGTTTATCATTCAGACACATTTTAGACCTGCAAATGTCTTGTCATTTTTCTTTGACTAAAGGATGACTTAATATACCATGATTAAATTATAGTTTACTGAAGAAAGAAGATGATGTGGTATTAGTTATGGATGACCTAGTTAACAGTGTTGGAAGTTGGTAAATAGCAGAGTATTGAAGAGTTGCCCAGAAGGTTGGGGGAATCATACTTTACTTTTACTGTTGTGAGTCTCATTTATATAGCATTATGGAAGACAATTGGCATTAAAAGATGGGTTTCTTGGGTTAGCTAGGTGGTGCAGTGGATAGAGCACTGGCCCTGGAGTCAGGAGTACCTGAGTTCAAATCTGTCCTCAGACACTGAATAATTACCTAGCTGTATGACCTTGGGCAAGCCATTTAATCCCATTGCCTTGCAAAAACCTAAAAAAAAAAAGGTCTGAAAAAGGTTGGTTTCTTTGTTAGGGAATAGTAGCTTGGGAACCTTGTATAACTAGCATTTACATAACATTTCAAATCTTGATAATCACTTGTTATTGATAGTATCTCCTCCTAAATCCATCTTATGGCCTCTATTTCTTTCCTTTTGGTACCTGCCAAACTTAAAGAACTTTATTGTCTGGTACAAAACTGTTTAACTGGCTCGATAATTTCATTAAAGAGTTAGGAAAATCTGTTCTGAGAACCTAAGATCTTGATGACAGGTGCCTATGGATGTACACATAAAGATCAATTCAGAAGATATGAGTTTGAGGCTGTGTAACTAATTTGCTCTTCAACCTTGGAATTTCTTTTTACTCATTTCTCTTAAAAAAATCAACTGATTCTTTCATGAACTATTTTATAATACTGTTACCAGTAAAGTTCTTTCAAAGATGCAAGCTTGTTTTTATCTTTATTTCTCAAGGCAGGAATATTTAGAAATGAATCCAGAACAGAAATACAACTTAATTATAATTTAGTCAACTCTAGAAATTTATGGTGCTGTCTAGATGGTGGATTATCCATGCCCTATACTTGCTTTTTCTTGATCCTCATGTATAGACCTTTTGAATGTATTAATCTTAGTCTTAAATAATCCCAAAAGGAAGAAGACCAAGAGGGGAGGTAGAATTGAAGTTATTTCAGTTGGCAATGTATCTGAAATTCCTGTAAAAGGGGTTTTGTTTTGTTATAAAAATAGAAACTAAAATGAGATTTGAGGCTGGTCTGTGTGGTTTTTCTTATCTTTGTTATCTCTGTGGCCCACTGCAGTGGTTAATTGGGTACTGGCTAGAGAAGCAGTTTAAATTGAATAACAATACAAGGCCCCCTGTAGGAATGTATTAAAGTATTTTTTTTAATCCCGTTAACCCCAGCAAATATCATTTCCCATTCAGTACTGGGTGTTTTAAATATTTTGATTCTTCATAGATTCCATGATTCACAGTTATATAGCATTATGGAAGACAATTGGCATTAAAAGATGGGTTTCTTTGTTAGAGAGTAGTTGCATGGGAACCTTCTAAAACTAGCATTTACATAACATTTCAAGACTTGAAATGGGGCAGCTAGGTGGCACAGTGGATAGATCACTGGCCCTGGAGTCAGAAGGACTGGAGTTCAAATATGAAGTCAGGAGGGGGCCTCAGACACTTGATAATTACCTAGTTGTGTGACCTTATGCAAGTCACTTAACCCTTTGCTTTACAACACCCCCCCCCAAAAAAAAAAGACTTGAAAAGCACTGTATGTGTATTATTCATTTGAACTGCACATCAATCCTGTGAAATTAGAGCTATTATTATCCCCATTTTAGGGTTGAGGAAATGAATTACCACACAACTTCTTAAGTGTCTGAGGCAGGATTTGAACAAGGTATTCCTGAGTCCAAGCTCAGTGCCCTCTTCACTGTACCACTCAACAGCCTGGACAAATATAGTATTCCTTCCTTTTTCCTATTGTTCATCTTGGTGCCCTTCCAAAGTACACTGACTGCCCACCTAACTTTTTGTTGTAGTCAGTACAACAATCATTCTTATCTATTTGTTTTTCCTTGTGTAGATTATTAGCTCATCGTGTGTGTGTGTGTGTGTGTGTGTGTGTGTGTGTGTGTGTGTGTGTGAGGACTTTGCTTTTTCATTTGAACTGTGTCCTGAACATCTTTCATGGCAGTGACTAAATCTCTAGTTTGCATGCATTTCATTGCCTTAAGCCTCCCTTTGATTTATAGAAGTCATCTCTGTGGTCATATCATTCAAGGAATCTTGTGCTTATTCATGGGAATTACCCTCTCCAGTATATGCCTGTGTTTCATGGAAACACCCCATCAACCAGATAATCAAAATTTTGGGTGACTCAAAGGGAGAAAATAAATGTCAGATGTGAGTAGATCGATTACCAGTGATAACTTGTGTCAAATAACAGAGGCAAAGAATAACATCCCAAAGCAAGGAGGTAGACAGTCTGAATGTTACTATATTAAAAGGTCTTTAGTAATAAATCCTCTCCTACTCTCAGGATATATGGGAGAAGGTAAATAAGAATTCCATATGATGAGGAGTAAGTGGTAACCATCTATACCCCTTTGGAGTCAGTCTCTACATTGATAACTGAAATATAGTCATTGAAATATAGAAAATATTTTTACTTCAAATCATATGAAATCAAATTCAGAAGTGAACCTCAGCTCCAAGTAAATAAATGGTGCACTGAGATGGCTCTTTATGCGTATATAGGGTGGAAGAGGATCCTTGCCTAGAACAATTCCTTGGAAGCCTGGCTGGGAATAGGGAAATTTCAGTTCTCCCCATACCCTCACCATTCTCATCTTTTCTTCCTTGAATTTACTGCAAAATGAGACTTTTTGCCATCCAAATAATCTGCCATTCCCTTCATTAGGAACATAAACCCTTTCTCTGAAGAAAAAAGAAGCCTTAAATGCAGGGGTGAAGATAGCAAGTGGACAGTTATCATAGAATTGAGTATAGTACCCTATATGAAGGATTGTTATTCTTAATAATATACCAGCATATATTTCAGAAATTGTCTGCTAATATTCCTATTTACCAATTTTTAAAGTTTACTTCTCAGTTACAAGAATTCCTTGTTACCCTTACCATTTAAAAATGCTTTCAAAGTTCTTTTAGTTTGAGTAGAAGACAAGAATTTAGAGGTCCAGTATTTGGAGGATATGGTACTACCATCAAATTATGGATGCTAAGAATGCTTAAATGAATGGATATTCAAAATGACAACTTTTAAATCTTTTTTCATTTCTTTATTTGTAAAATAGCATTAATTGATGAATGCCCTTACGTAATGGGAATAAGAAGTTAATAGGAATTTAGTGTTTGGAGATGCCACTCTTGCATGCACTTTGATGTCTGGGACCAAGTTGGGTGATTTTCATCAGATCCCCCTTAATTTCATAAAAATATTTCTTCTTTTCCAAAGCATCAAACTTTAGAGAAGAGGTGACCCTAAAAATAGATTAATTCTCCCCCCAATATATGTACATATATATGTATAGAATGCTACTGCTGTAGCAGAATTTACCCTCAAAACTCTACCTTCCTCATCTTACTTTTGCAATTAAGTTCTTCAGAAAAATACTTTGTTTTATTGATAAGGTGCTTCTAATAATTCAGATTGTAAAATTCCTTTATGCTACTGGTGGTCATGAGTCTCTTTGAATTTAACTATATTGAACCTCAAGCAAACAAATATATAGAGTCTGTACTCTGATCTTTCCTCTAAGCCTTTCCAGATTTGTGGGAGCTGCTATAGTTTATGCTCCGCTATTAGACATTGAGAATCAGTAGTCACTTGCACAATTCAGAGAAGCAACAGAAGGGAAGTGGAGCTCAAAGAAGAAATATGAGGATTCACCCCTTCTACTACTCTTTTGTAGAAATTAAGGTTTCCTGACTTTGAAACATCACAAAAATTGTCTTTTGATATATGCATCAGTTTTGTTTTGTTTTTTCTTTTCTCTTCCTTTTTTTTCCTTTAAAAAATTCTTTTAGAGATGGCTGTCTGGGAGAAGGAGGGATCTGGGGGGAAAGTCTTTAATACATACTATATATATATATATATATATATATATATATATATATATATATATATATGAAATTTATTTTAGAAAAGGGTTTTTTAATCATTTATTTTAAATGATAAATGAGCAAAAAAAATATATAGAAAACAGTTACCAACTATTTTTTTGTTTGTTTTTGCTTTTGCTTTTGTTTGTGTATGTTTTGTTTTGTTTAATTTGTTTGCACGACCAGGAGATTGTCCTTAATTGAGTCACTAAAGCTCTATTGGCTGACAGGTTCATAATGCCAAATGTCTTAATTAAACTGTGCCAGTGGATTTTTTTTTAATCTGTCTTTTTCCCCTCATGGTTAACCATGTTCCATGAATAAAATGAAATGAGAAATTTTGTTTGTTTGTTGTTAATTTCTTTCAACACATTTTAAGAGTCAGACTTTATCTCTGTAATGTTCTGTACCTGCTGTCTCACCTTTGCAAAGAAGGGAGAAAGGTGCCTTCTCATATCTCTGGTCATTACAATTGTGGCATTCGGTTTTGTTCTTGTCCTTTCTATTTTTACTGTTGTACAACAGTTGCTGTAGTTTACTTTCCTCCCTTGGATAATTACCCTCTGAATCAGTTCATATGAGTCTTTATATGCTTTTTTTGTATTAGTTATATTGTTTCTTAAAGGATGTTAATATTCCATTTCATTTATGTGTGCAACAGCTTATTTAGCCATTCCCCTATCAATGGACATCTGTTTGTTTCCATTTCTTTGCTTCTGCAAAAAGTGCAGTTAGAAATATTTTATTGTATAAAGGGGCTACTCTTTTAAAAGAAGATGAGGTAAGGAGAAAAGATCTTCTTCATGTCTCAGGAATTATGTCTTCAAGGTCAGGAGCAATTTTCTAGGGGTGTGGGTGCATGTGTGTGTGAGGTATGTTTGTGTCTGTAGGATTTGACTACTAGATTGAATAGAGACTGGAATTCAAGTCTCAAACTTGGCATTAACTTTTTCTGTGACCTAGGCCAAAATGTATGATTGTAAAGTTTATCTGTAACTTTGGATAGCGGTCTCAAAATCTTTAGATTTTTTTTTTTTTTGCATTACAGATACACACAAATAAATCCAATACTGGTAGATTAACCTCTGATTGCTCTCTTTTCTTTTATTATCTCTATAGGTAGCCATAATATGATAGCAATATTACTTATGCTATATAGAAATTATTTATAAAGCATTACTCTCTTGGAATCCAACGAAAGCTCATGCTGATTTTGGAAAGACAGAGTTTGTGTCCTGCTGGAACAGTGCATTCTTCATCTTAGTAATAATGCTTTGTTTTGTTAACCCATTATTTTAATATTTTATTTATTTATTTTCCTAACTACCTACAGCCATAGTTTTCAACAATCACTGTTTGTAAGTTTTGAGTTTAATATTTTTCTCTCTCCCTACCTTCTTTCCCTCCCTCCCCAGACACCAGTCTAATATAGGATTTACATGTATACCTATGTTAAGCATAAATCTATATTAATCATGTTGTGAAAGAAGAATCAAATCAAATGGGAAAAAATTAGATAAAAAACATAATACATGAGACAACTTTTAAAAATTGAAGAAAGTAAGTTGGTCTGCATTTTAAACTCTATTGTTCTTTCTTTGGATATGGATAGTATTTTCCATAACAAATCTTTTAGAATTGTCTTTGATTACTGTACTGTGGAATCATAGTTGATCATCACTCAGAGTTGCTGTTTGTCTGTGCTATGTTCTTCTGGTTCTGCTCACTTTAGTGAGCATCAGTTCATGCAAGTCTTTCCAGGTTATTCTGAAGTCCCATCTCTCATGATTTCTTACAGAACAGAAGTGTTCCATCTCATTCACATACCACAATTTGTTCAGGCATTCCCCAATTGATAGACATCTCAATTTCCAATACTTTACCATTACAAAAAGAATTGTTATAAATATGTTTGTACATGTAGGGTTTTTTTTTTACCTTTTTTATGATCTCTTTGAGATATAGACCTAGTAGTATTATTGCTGAATCAAAGATTATGCACAATTTCATGTCTTTTGGGCATAATTCCAAATTGCTCTCCAGAGAAGTTAGATCATTTCACAGTTCCACTAATAATGCATTAGTGTACCAGTTTGTCTTATCCCCTCCAACACTGATCATTTTTCTTTTTAGTCATATTGGCCAATGCAATAGGTGTAAGGAAGTATCCCAGAGTTGTCTTAATTTACATTTATTTCTCTAATCAATAATGATTTAGAACTTTTTTATGACTATAATAACTTTAATTTCATCTGAGAATTGTCTTTTCATATCCTTTGACCATTTATAAATTGGAAAATGACTTATAGTCTTATAAATTTGTTTCCCAATTTACTAATCTTGCTTGCCTTGGTTTTATTTGTGCAAAATCTTTTCAATTCAAAAATCTTCAATTTTCAATGTAATCAAAATTATCCATTTTGCATTTTATAATGTTTTCTATTTCTTCTTTGGTTATAAACTGCCTCCCTTTCCTTAGATCTGATAGAGAAACTATTACTTTTTCTTCTATTTGGCTTCTATCTTAACTTGGTGTATAGTATGTAGGATGTTGATCTATGCCTAGTTTCTGCCATACTTCAAGTTTTCCCAACAGTTTTTATCAGAGGGAGTTCTTAGCCGAAAAATTGGAATCTTTGGGTTTATTAAATAGCAGATTACTATAGTCATTTGCTACTGTTTCTTTTGTACCTAATCTATTCCACTGATCTACCACTCTTATCTCTCAGCCAGACAGTTTTGAAGACTGATGCTTTATAATATAACTTTAGATCTAGTATGGCTAGGGCAACTTTCTTTGAATTTTTTTTCTCATTAGTTCTCTTGATATTCCTCACCTTTTGCTCCTCCGTATGAATTTAATTCTATTTTTTCCTAATTCAGTGAAATATTTTTTTTGGTACTTTGATTGATATGACTCTGAATAAGTAATTTAATTCAATAGAATTTTTATTTTTATTATATTAGTTTGGCCTACACATGAGCAATTGATTTGTCCAATTATTTAGATCTGATTTTATTTGTGTGAAATGTTTTGGTTTCTGTCTTGGTCTTGGTAGGTAGACTTGCAAATATTTTATGTTGTCTATTGTTACTTTAAATGGAACTTCTCTTTCTATCTCTTGCTGCTGTGTTTTGTTGGCAATATATAAAACTGCTGATGAATTATATCATTTTATTTTAATCCTGTTCTTTGCTAAAGTTACTAATTGTTTCAGTTTTTTTGAGATGCTTTTCTAGGATTCTCTAATTATACCATCATATCATCTACAAAGAGTGAGAGTTTTGTTTCTTCATTATATATTTTAAATCCTTCAATTTCTTTTTCTTCTATTACTATTAAAGCTAGCATTTCTATTGCAATTTTGAATAATAGTGCTATAATGGGCATCCTTTTTTCATCCCTGATCTTATTGAAAATATTTCTAGCTTATCCCCATTACTTACAATGCTTGTCGATGGTTTTAGATAGATACTGCTTATTTTAAGGAACACTTCATTTATGCCTATGCTCTCTAGTGCTTTTAATAGGAATGGGTGCTATATTTTGTTAAAAGCTTTTTCAGCATCTATTGAAATAATCATATAATTTCTACTAGATTAATTATACTGATCTTTTTCCTAATATTGAACCAACCCTGCATTTCTGGTATAAATCATGCTTGATCATAATCATTGTTGAGATTCAACAAAACAATTCACCTGCTTTGGCAGAACCAAAACCTAATTTTATGTTGATTTTGTCATACCAGTTGTTAAAATGGCACTTATAATCAGGGTTCTCTCTAAGGTCTGGTTTCTAAGGCCTGGTCAGCCACCCAATGTGGAATCACAAATTTACATTCCTTATTCTTTTTAAATGTTCATCTGCATAACAACATTCTCTAAGTGCCTGTAGTAATATTCATTCCATTCATAGGCTAAAAAAAATTGACAGAACTATGTTTGTCATATCTTAAAACTCTTTATAACTGATGAAATACTACATTTTAATTCCCCCTCTTTTGTTACTTTAAGTAAACAAATATATAACGTAATGAGAAAGTGCCAGAGGGTTGTCATTTGTTTCTGCTTTGTGTTATGCTCCAAATTCCCCCAAGTTATTAACAGTGTGCTGGTGTTCCCTGAATGGTGAAACCAATAAGAAGCTGGTACATGGTACACAATGAACTAATAGAAATATAGATTTCTAGGATTATCTTATTGTCCATTTCAGAATGCATGGAAGTAGAAGAAAAAGAGTCAGAATAGATAACAACAATTAGTTTTGGTTCTGCATTATGTTCCAGTATTGGCTGTTGTGGTCACATGGCTGGTTTTACTCCATAAGAATAAGTTTTTCTTCTGTGAATAATACATCATATTCTAGTACCTCTTTTATTATTCTTATTTATTATTAAATGCATGAAATATTAAACTATATTTCAATATATCTTTTTTTAAATAGTTAAAATGGTCATTAGGGCAGAGAACCAGTTGTTCATTTATTTGAATCCCAGTACTTATAATGTATTATCCTAGTGATAACTTGCTGTAATTGCTAAATGCTTTGTTGATATTTAATTTTTTTTTCCCATCAACATTCAATAGGGAAATTGGTCTATAATTTTCCTTTTCCATTTTGACTCTTCCTGGTTTAGGTATCAGCATCATATTGGTGTCATAGAAGGAATTTGGCAGAACTCCTTCACCTTTGTTTTCAAGTAATTTATATAGAATTGGAACCAGTTGTTGCTTGAATGTTTGATAGAGTTCAGTTGTGAATTCCTCTGGCCTTGGAGATTGAACAAGACATCAATGAACTCCCTTAGAAACAATTTCTTTTTCTGAAATGATGTTATTTAAGTATTTAATATCTTCTTATTTTAAGCTGGATAGTTTATAGTTTTGTAAATATTCATCCATTTCACTTGGATAGTCAAATTTATTGGTATACAGTTCAGCAAAATTCTGAATTATTTCTTTAATTTCTTCCTCATTGTAGTGAATTCATCATTTTTCATCTTTGATACTGATAATTTTGTTTTCTTTTTTAAATCAAATTAACCAAAGGTTTGTCTGTTTTGTTGTTTTTTTATAAAACCAACTCTTAGTTTTATTTATTTGTTCAATCATTTAATTACTTTCAATTTTTTAAATTTCTCCTTTGATTTTTCTGCATTTCTAATTTGGTATTTAATTGAAGATTTTTGATTTGTTCTTTCTCTAGCTTTTTTAGTTTGCAGGTCCAATTCATTGATCTCTCCTTTCTCTATTTTATTCTTGTAAGCATTTAGAAATACAAAAATTTCGGGGGCGGCTAGGTGGCGCAGTGGATAGAACACCAACCCTGGAGTCACGAGTATATGAGTTTAAATGCCACCTCAGACACTTAATAATTACCTAGCTGTGTGGTCTTGGGCAAGCCACTTAACCCCATTGGCTTGCAAAATCCTTAAAAAAAAGAAAAGAAATATAAAATTTCCCTTAACTGCTTTTAGTCAATTATTTTAGACACATATATTGGGCTATTGATTTTTTAAAAAATTGTATGTGTGAATGATTTTTAGGGGATAGAAGTCAGAATTAGTGTCAGGTTGTTAGACTGTGGAATCCAAAAGGTTAAAAGCAGTTTAAAAGCCTGAGTATATCAGAAGACTCAGAGGAAGAGAATCTTTGATTTTCCTTGACCTGCTATGTCAGACTTCCTGACTCTCCTGCCCCCCCCCCCATTCTTTCTATCTTATGTTCTTTCCCATTTGTCTTATCTTCTTCCTTCTTTCCCTTCCCTTCTCCCCATCTCTCCCATCTCTCCCATTTCTTTTTTGTTTGTTTTTTTTTTGTATTTCCCCTTAAGGTTAAGTTCAAGATTGTTTGCCTTCCTTGACTGCTTAGCTCTTTCAACCATGGATGGTTCTTTTAGACTTCACTATCCTACTCTAAACTTTTTTTTTTGCAAGACAATGGAGATAAGTGGCTTGCCCTACTCTTAACTTTTTAAACTATACATTTTAAATGTTGCTAGAACCCTTTGTTTTTTTTTTCCTGGTCATAGAAACCAATTCCTTGTTTCCATCTTGGTAACTAGCTTTCTAGAGAATTCTGCTTTACTTAGTATTTTAATAATATTCATGGTTGTGTATATCACATGGCCTTATTTGGAGGCAGCAGGGAAAAGCAAGGATTCTCCATATTTCATATGTCACAGTCTATAGATAGAAGTCTGGAACCCACTTGGGTTTCTCTGTTTTCAAACTTCCTTTCCACTTCTTTGTCCTTCCTTTTCGAAAACATCCCGAGAAAATAAAATATCTCCAAAATTCTTTCTTTCTTTTAGTAAATTGCCTTTTTTATAATTTACTAATGGGAATACTAATGGCTCTTAGAATTTTTTTTTTATATATGAGGAAACTTACATTCATGCTTAATAAATAAATAATTAGCAAGAGTCAAGAGTTAAAACCCAGTCCTCCTCCTGATTCCTGTAGAGAAAAGATTAGATTTGTTTTCTTTAACCCCTGAAGGAGCCAGTAGTTTGATATTGCATAGAAATGAATTTAGGCTCATATCCAAAAAAAAAAAAGCAACCCCCCCCCCCAGTCCTAAAAGTTCCTAAGACACATTCCTGCTCCTTGGTAATCTTCAAGCAAAATAATAATGATAATAATAATAATAGGAGGAGGAGGAGGAGGAGTAGCTGTACATTTTCATGGGGCTTATGATGATCAGGCACTATTCAAGTGCTTTATATCTGATTTGAACCTCAGAAAAATCTTTTAGGCAAATGCACTCACTTTACATTGCAGCTAATCTTTTGCTCCAGCCTGGTTCAGCTTTCTGATTCTTATAGCCTGTGCTCATTCATGATCCAGAGCCAGTGATGCCCTCTCTTTGCTTCCGATGTCATTATCCTTGTAGGATTGAATTTTCTCACCTTTCAGAAAGTCTTCCTCTAGGGTTCCAGCCATACAACTTATTCCTTTTTTTCATTATGGGTTGCTTTGTGTTGAATCATAGAATCTTATAGTTGACCAAGCATTTTTTAAGTACCTATGGTTTAGGATTGTGCTAAGCAGTGGTGGGGTTCAAAAACATGAATGAAGCAAACTGTCCTCAAGAAGAAAATTCTCTATATAAACATACTCTCTTTAACATTCCAAGAAGAGCTTATCAAATCTCTTCTTTAACATTTCTAGTGATGGTACACTCTGGCACATAAAGACTCTTATTTTGATTTTGGACAAGTTTGACTCTTAGGAAGCTCTTCCTAATAACTGACCTGCCCCCATTAGTCTTTCTTTCCTTTACTTTCTGTTAAAGCAATACAGAATGTTATCTTATCTCCCTTGAGTCTTCTCTTCTCCAGGCAAATATCCTTAATCTCTTTGATTATGTGTGCTCAACTCTAATGTCTCTGACCTCAAAAATTATATTCTAAAGAAGGAGATGTATATGTAGAAGATGTTGCAAGAGTCTAAATACAGTTTTAAGCTATTAAAGATACTAAAGCATAAAACTCAGTTAAGACTTTTGGGATACCTTATATAGATATATAAATATCCATGCAAAGAAGGTTCTTGGAAATTTTAGGCAGCAAAGACACTTAACATTGAAAGGAGGGAGGGACAAATTTGTATCTCCTCATTGTTTTCCTTGTCTTCTGTGTTATCTATTGTCATATATTTATTTATGTCTTTTAATAGTGTGACTATCCCAGAATTAATATTGTTTAGGCAAAAGCACTAAGAGTATCTTATACCTCCTTTATATTTATCTCCCTTAGAGCTTTATGTCCTTGAGAAAGATAGCTATCAAATTGTAATAATGCTAATTGATAGGTAACAATACTGGATAGATAAACTGGATAGACAAACCAGTCATGGTGAACAGAAACCTGGACTCAAGTCCTGTAATCCAGGGCATGCCATTTTGCCTAAGCAATTCTGTTCTAAGAAAGTAAATTCAGACTGTAAATTGTTGATCTGCACTGATGGAAGGAATTGTATATCTTGAGTTAATTGATAAAATCATAGCTACAAATTTTTTTAAATGACATTTTTACAATGGTCTAAGTGCTTTCTCTAAATTTCTTATTTTGTCCTTTGGGTAGTAACACAAACTGTAGGGAGCAAGTTCCTTCTCTTAATGAAACACCTGATGGTTTCATAGTGCAGTAGAATACAAAGTGGTCCAAACTTCGTATTAGGGGACCTGCAATTGAGTCCTTACTTCTACATTTCTGTATTAAATGAAAGTTTTGGGTTAGCCCTTCCTGCAGTATCTGACATGTAATAGATCCTTAATAAATGCTTGTTTGTCTATTCAACTCTCAGGGCCCTTTCAGTTATATATTTCTACCTCTGCACTGATAAGGATTTCCATCGGAAACTCAACTGTTTCCCCAAGCTGAAAAGTGTAGTTTTTAAAGTTTCTTTTTATTTTTAGATAAGGAAATGTATTCAGAAAAGAGAAGTGATTTCTTTTTCTTCCTTTTGATCACCTATTTGGATAGTTTGGATAGTCCCTGTTCTCAAGAAACTCACAATTCAATCTGATACTAGTTTAATTTAGTTGAGTATTAGGATTGACATTGGAGAGCACAACTTATTCTGAATATAAATGTATTACTTTTTTTAAAAAAAGGTTTTTTGAAGTTTTTAAAGGAGGGAAAAAAGTAATTTAAAAAATTAAGCAAATTTTGACTTTTGTGAAGTTAAACTTTTGTTAAATGAGAACCATCCATATATTTCAGTAGAATAAATATGAGTATTCTTCATTATAATCCCTTTAATTATGTTAGCATTTCATTTAACTAGAACAATGTAAATGTTATAGTCATGCTCCAGTCATTCAATTGGATAAAAGGTCTCAAATTTTAGTGTATTCCTATTTTGGTTAGTTACGCTATTTAGTGTGTAAAAATGAACATTGGATTTGGAATCAGATTACATTGTTTCAGATTCAGTTCTGCCACTTACTTCTTATTTGAATTTAAGTAAGTTACTGTGCCTCTCTGCCTCAATTTCCCCATTAGTATAATGAATGAGTTGGACCACAGGACCTTTAAGGAGGTCCCTTTCAGCTTTAAATCTGTGACTCATAGATATTCCCAGCTGTGTTTGAAATCTTGATTCTCTTAATTTCTTTTACTCCTTTGCAAAGTGGGGCTTCTCTTTATACTCTCCTCCAAAATAAATCACTAAGTTTTATCGAATGACTCTTTGAAGTATCTTAAAATGTGATTTGTTGCCATCTCTGAAATTCAAGTAACTATTGTAACTAAACTATTCCAACAGCCTTTAAAAAAGTAATCTTATTTTAGTACAATTGTTCATTACCTATTATTTGCAGATTCTTCTATATGCTGGGGCTATAAATTTTTTTAATGTATCTTTTCCCTAGATTCAAAATACACATTTATTTTTAATATAAATTATTTCTAATTTATGCAAAAGAAAAGTTCAGATAGACATTGCTCCGGGAATATTTGAGGAGGAGGAAATGTTTTCATTTAGCAAATATTGGAAATTCTTCATGGATTGAATCTCCAAAGCATAACCTTCAAGGAAGTAATGCAGAAGGAAGTGCATTTATAGGTATGTGTCCTGATCTGCACAGTCAGCTGTCTGATTTGACTGGAACATAATAGAATTTGATGTAAAATAAGATTAGAGGTAGACCTCTAGTCTCTTACTCCTCTAATCTAATCTGTCCTTCATACTTCTGCCAGACTTATCTTCCAGATGCATAGATCTGGATTTATTATTCTCCTACACAAAACCCATCAACAGTTGCTCATTATTTATGAAATAAAACCTCTGCATCTTAGCTTGCATTCAAGGCTCCTTGTGATTTGGCACCAGCTTTTGTATCTGGCCATATTGGCTATTACAGTATAGTCAGAGCATACTATTTATCTCAAACATCCTGATATTTTATTTTTGATTATCTTCTCCTGGAATGTCCCACTAGCTTGACTGCATTCACCCTTCCCTAAGCTACCTGTAGAATTCTAGTGTATCTATTAGCCCAGGTCAAATATTGTTTTCTTCCATTAAAGTCTTCCTCTATCTAAGTTACCATAATTCTTTGTACTATTCTTACTTGCATATCATCAAGTTGTTTGTGTTCCTGGCTTATATTCCTTAGAAAAATAGCCATCCTAAGGGCAAAGATCACATATTATTCCTCGTTTTTCATCACACAGAATTGATATTAGGGCATAAACCTTCACTAAGTATATGTAAAATAAATGAAAGAATTGCAGGGAAGAGATTGATACGTAGTTTGATTAAGTCAAGGGCATTGTTCTGAATTTTAAGGACTTAGAACCAATAAAATATAATTATTAGTAACTGGGTTTGACCTTCGAAGAAAATAGTTGCTGTAGGCAGACCCTCACTGTAAAAAAAAAATATATATATATATATATATTGTTTGTTGTGTGAGAGTAAATCTGCATTAAGAGAGGGAATACCCACATGGATGAAATTATGAAACTGTATTGTGGATTTGTGTGTGAAGAGAGTTACCACAAAGTGATAACTTAGTGAGTAGAAATAAAATTTGAAAGATTTCCTTTTGAGAGAGGGAAGGGCTAGGGATAGAAGGTTAGCTCACTCAGAACATTTATGACCTTATATGGGAAACACAGAGATAGCTAAGACATAACCATCATACAGAAAAGTAGTTTTGAAAACCTGGGAAGAGGGATCAGATGGGAAAAATTAAACCTTTCCAGCAACTTGAGAACCACAGTGATAATATTGTATCCCCCCCCCCTTTTAAGATTTCCTCACCAGCTAGAGTTATATTTGTTTTAAGTAACAAAAGTACAATATTAAATAACCTAACCTGTTTTTCAGAGAAAAGCTATGGTACCTAAAATGTCGGCAGAGAATCCTTTCAGAGCTGTGACTGTAATTCATCTTATTAGTTTGAATTATCTTTGTATTTTCTTGGATCTATGATTTCATTAATGTGGATATACCTTCCAGTGGTACAAATGATATATAATTCTTCCAATTCTTTTCATCCTGTGAGATTCTTATTCTTCTCTATAGTATAGAGAATATTCTCTATAGGAAGACCTTCAGTAATCTGGTGGGTCTTCTTCCAACTTCTTGACATTGCATGGAGATCAATAGAACATTACATCATGATGATGATGATGATGATGATGATGATGATGATGATGATGATGATTTTATTAACAACAGTAGTAATAGCACCTGACATTTACACAGCAACTACTGTGTATCAAACACTGTGCTGAGCACATTACCAATATTATCTCATTTGAACCTCACAACAACCCTGAAAAGATTCTCCCTTAATAGATGAGGAAACTGAAGCAAACAAACCTTAAGGTTGTACAGGTTCACACAGTCAGTAAGTAGTCTGGATTTGAACTTAAGTCTTCTTGTTCTCATGCCCCCTAGCTATCACTATAAGAAGTTAAAAGTGATTTGCCACACAGCTAATATGGGTAAGAAATGAGATTTTAACACAGCTTGACTTCTTGACTCTGACCAGCCCTATAAAAATTTCCCTTATCTCCCAACATATATATATATTTGAATGTTCTACACACACACACAGCATATGTATTCAAATTGCCTAAAATTATTTATATATTATTATGCAGGCAAAGATCCACACACACACACACACACACACACATGAACAGACATATGTTCTCCCATGATAAGTTATACCTTCCTTGAAGGTTAACAGCTTGATTTTTGTCTTAGTATCTTCAGGGATCAGAGCACTATGTGGCACATAGCACTCATTTAATTGCCTCATTGTTATTAACATTATCATCATCATCATCATCATCATCGTTGTTGTTGTTAACTTGAACACTAACCAACAAACACTTTATTGGTGAAGTAGAAAAAGTGCTAAGCTTGAAATCAGGAAGACCTAAGTTCAAATCCAACCTCAGACTAACTAAATGACATTGGGCAATTCAATTCCCTTCATCTCTCTGTATCTCAGTTTCTTCATCTGTAAATTGGCATCTGCCTATCTCAAATGAGATAATATTTGTAAAGCACTTTCTTTACAAATGCTAAAGTTCCATATAAATGTTCATTATTATTTATTATGGATGATTATCATATTAGTATATGATAAATAATGTTGGTTCCATAAACTTCTATTATGGAAGGTACTTTCTTTGATTTTGTGAAATGGGGATGTTAGGTTTATGTTTCACAAACTTTTTCAAGGCTGTCAAAATGTTACAATATCTATAGTTGACATTGGTATTGACCCTGATCCTTGAAGTCTCAGCATGGAGGTACCTGTGGCTTTTAAAATCCACAATTTTAGATATGATAAAAATAAAATTTTATATACCTAGATCATCTGTTTCAATCCTGTCCATTTTACTTTTAAGAAAAATGAAATCTAAACTTTTTTGAGATCAAGTTAATCAAAGCAGATTCAGGACTAGAACCTTACTCTTTGACCTCCAGATCTGCTTTGTCTAAGAACTTGTCTTCTATTAGATGGCAACAGCAAGTAGGTAAAAAAATAAAATAGAAAATATTTTAAAAATGATTTCCAGAGGAGGACAACTGTGTGTATCAGAAGTTAGCATTCTTGTTGAAAGTTGAACTTGAGAAAACAAAAAAAAAATTTTTTGTTTACTTTAAAAAATTTTTAATTTATTTTTGAGAGGCAGAAGGGAGAAGACAGTGCTTTCTAGACATACAGAGCAACCTGTAACAGGAAACAGGTTGTTAAGTGAAGATCTTAAATTTGCTTTTTTTCCCCCTTTAATGCTAGATCAGAGTGATCTGAAAGAGGGGGATCTGTATTACTAGAACATAATGATTGCCTCAGCAGATATAGTTAAATTAGGAAAAAGGAAAATATTTTAGAAGAAAGCAAATGAATTGTTTGATGTATGATGATTTTGAGATGCCTGTGGGGAATCTTTTCGGAAATGTCCAATAGGCATGTGGTTATCCCCGAATTAGGTTTCAAGGGGAGGGACTAGAGCCTCAAGGTTGTGTATATTGAGATGTACTTGCATTAAAGAAGGTGCTGTGCTCTTTGAGCAAAGCAGAATTACAGTAGCTCAAAGAAAATTGAGAGATCTCTCTAATCCAAATTTCACATGGACTATTTGTGTACAACCTACAGTAGAACCTTCAGAATTTGTATTGGTCTGATCAGACATGTTTGGACACACCATACCTTGACACCAGTATAATGATATCATTTTGTTCATCTTTGAGAGGGAAAAAAAGGCAATTAAGAGAGCAAAGAACTCTCCAACATACTTTGTTATAAGGGGATAGATTTCTACCTCCTAATTTTCCTTAAACATTCTTCCCTCTCCCCCTCAAAATTATTATCTATTTTCATTTATACAAATATATTTAATATTGCAACATTGCAAAAAGGTAATCTTTGTATCTCATCCTTTTCATCTCTCTGGGTTCCTATTTTCAAGATTTGGGACACCTGGGTTCTTATCACAAATTTGCCACTTCTGGGACCTTAGACAGATTGCTTCACTTCTGAACCACACTATAGCTTCCTCATACATAAGAGAAACTTGAACTAATAATTTCTGAGGTCCCTTCAAGTTCTAACATTCTTTGATTCAAAGCGGTAGGACTCTTAATTCTAAAATCCAAGGAAATATTGTGAAGCCTTATAATATCTGTATTTCCTTGTTTGTTTTTAATTACAGTAAAAATTGAAGTGTAGCTAAATTCTGATATAGAAAATTAAATTCATTTTTGGCAAACTTCCCAGTTTCTAATAAATAATTGGATGGAACATTTTAAATAACTGGATAATTTTAATTATTTCATTATAGCTTTTCATTCTTGAGTAAAATATGTGATGATTATATATTCTACCTTACTTCCTTTCCCCCTTTTATTGACTTGTGTATCAGCCCTGTGACTCAAAGTTGGGAGAATTCATTGCACTTATTTAGTTATATTGTATGAATCATATGCTAAGAAAGTTCTAATTCTCAGTATGGAAAATGCTGATATGATTGACTGCTTTTTAAGAGCAGTGGTATTGATATTGAATTTCTTAATTGTAAAAATAAAAGATAATTGTAATAGCTAGCACAGTTAGATTACATATACATGAGGTAAAGTGATTTGGATTTTTTAAAATCTTGATTATTGATTAATATATCAAAAACACTTTTCATTATTGTGTTTCTCAGAGCCAACCTTAGGAATGTATTATGTAGGGATGGCTAGGTGGCGCAGTGGATAGAGCACCGGCCCTGGCATCAGGAGTACCTGAGTTCAAATAATTACCTAGCTGAGTGGCCTTGGGCAAGCCACTTAACCCCCACTGCCTTGCAAAAACTAAAAAAAAAAAAAAAAAAAAAAAAAAAAAAGAATGTATTATGTAACAGTTAATCCCTGAGGTGGTTAAGGCTTTGAGAACTGAGTATACATACTTAGTCCATTATCAATACATTGAGTCCCTAGGAGGTAGAATGCTACCTGCCTGCCTAAGCATGGGGAAGCCATCAATGAACACATATTTATGATGTGCCTATTATGTGCTAAGGAGTACAAAAAGAGATTAAAGGAAGTCTCTGTCCTCAAGGAACTTATAATTGATTTTGAAAGACAGTACAGTAACAAATATACACAAAGCAACCTATATAAAAAATAAATAGGAAATAATTAGCATTAAACTTAAGAGAACTTGGTAAAGACTTCATTATAAAAGATGGAATTTTAGTTAGAACTTAAAGTCAGTAGAAGCCAGTAGAGGCAGATTAAAGTCTCCTGATCAGTAATAGCATCATGTCAAGAGTGGTCCCTATATTTCCTGGGTTAGATTTTGTTTTTAATCATATCTAACTCTTTGTGAACTCATATAGCATTTTCTTGGCCAAGATAATGAAGTGGTTGCCATTTCCTTCTCCATTTCATTTTACAGATAAGGGACCTGAGGCAACTTGCCCAGGGTCTCACAGTAAGTGTCTGAACCAGATTTGATCTCAGGAAAATGAGTATTCCTTACTTCAGATCCAGCATACTATCCACCATGCCATCTAACTGCCTTGAGCGAGATAAGGAGAGGGAAAAACTAGGATGTTATGTCACATACCTTTCTGGTACTATTTACTGCAAGCCAAAACTCAATAGCTTTTTCATCTTTGATTGAAATAGGAAGGACCACAGGTAGGCCTGTGGGTGCCACTATTAGAAGCCATATCTAAGGGAGGGGGAAAAATAAAGGTGATAGAGAAACAGGAAAAGTAGAAAGAAAAGATCATTATAGTATAATGAAAATATAGCTTGACTGGGAGTCAGGACACTAACATTTTGGCCCTCAAATCTGTCATTTAGGATCATGGAAAGGGTTTCCAAAGTCATCTGGTATATCCCCTTGTTTTACAAACAAGAAAACTGAGGCCTATAGAGATGAGGCCTTGTCCTGAGGCTCCAGAATCAAGATTCTTTCAATCATTAGACACTGGCCATTGAGAACTGATATTCTATTTTCTGAGCCCCAGTTTATTTATCTGTCAAATGACCAAATAAGGTTAGATGATCTCAAGGGTTCACTTGAGAAAGCAGAAGAAGAATGTATAAAGAAAAAAAAGGAGGTACATATGATTGTTATTGCTAAAATCCCAATACTTATTTTTTAATGAAGACTACCATGTCAACAGGTTGCCAACCCTTGTTTTGCATCATGAGATTCGAATTTAGAGCTAGTTAGACTACTGGAATCAGGGAGACTGTCTAATTCAGCTTCTCTGTTTTTACAGTTGAAGATGGAGGCTAAAAATGAAATGATTTATCTTTGATCAATCACACTTGATCTAATACCAGAGGCTAGAAATATTTAAAATTGAAGAGACTATGTCCTTTTACTTAGATCTCTTATTTTACAGATGAGGGAACTAAGATCTGGAGAGTTTCAGTAACCTCTCCCCTTCCAACATCAATAAGTAGAAATGAACAGAGCTGGCACTTGAACCCAGGATGCCTGACTCCAATTTCATTTTCTTTCTATAATTGTCCATCCCTGCTTATTTAGCCAGAAGAACAAAAAACTTAGGTATTCAGTTTTTTTCCATTAAGAGAATTTAATATTTTTGTCTTCTGTATCTAAAGTTGAAGCATAGATTGAGTTGCCTACCTGCATTAGAAGAGGAAGTTTTTTCCCTTTGAGAGTTTCCTAAGCCAATGAGATCAAGGTTTAGACAAAAACAAACATAGAAGTTCAAAATGCCTTCCCATTCTTTAATCAGTTGGTGGGTGCTAAATTCAAAGTGATGAGAATTAGGCAATAAATGCTATTTTCATTTTCTTATCCTGAAAAAAATTTTCTGACATTTAAAACATTCTGACATGTTCCTCTCCAGAAGGCAATTAATGTATTTGCTAAAATATGTATAAGCATGTATCCTGGGTTCCATTGTTTGTTTTCCTTATATGTCCTTAAGATTGGGTACAAACCAGTCAGTGCCTAGATTTTGCTCATAGGTTAAAGGAAAAGATTAGAGACATATGTGATTAATTTGTAAAGTAAAATCAAATGTGGTCTAGGATTGTTTTTAATTCATAGGTGATAGGGATTTCCCCTCCTTAGCCCCATTTAGGCTTGTTGTATTGTTCATTGTGAAAGTGATAAGATACACAAAGATGTTCAGTTGATTTCCTTTTCCTCATTTCACTTTTCAAGTTATGTTGATAAGATAGATATCATATATTAGGAGTCAAAAGGAACCTTGTAGAACCTAGGCTGAATTAATTTTTTTTTTATTTTTTCAATTACATGCAAAGATAGTTTTTGACATTTATCCTTCTACAAGCTTTTGAGTTACACGTTTTCCCACAACCCTTCCTCCCTTCTCCCCTCCCCATGACAATGAGTAATCTCATATTAACTTGTACATGTACATACTGCTTATTTCAACAATCATTTAATTGAATACCCACTATGGGTCCAGGATTGAACTAGTTAACATGGAGAATACAGAAGAATAGATAATATTTCCTGACTGGTCAATAAGCATTTATTAAGTGACAATTCTTTGCTAAGCACTGTGCCAGGTGCCAAGTATGCAAAGACAAAATATGACAAAATCCTTGCTCTCAAAGATCAGTTTTTAAAGAATTTATGATCCATATTTGGTTTATAATATTTCAAAACTCTAAAGTTCTTTATCCCTTCCAACTCTTTTAAAAGAATATTTTTCACCAGATTGTATTGACAAAGTGTTTGTCAATAACATAAACTTTGACTTACACAAAGGGACATTGGAAGAGTAAATATATTTTTGAAATATTTTAAGATCATCAGATAAGAGGAGCACATGGTTAATAGAATTTTTATTATTAGTCTGAAGAAGTAACTGCCTCTTCATTGAGTAAGTTGAGGAGATCAGACCAGATCTTTAGGCTGTCTTTCAACCACTGACAATTCTGGGATTATTGCTTTTTCTCTAAAAGATGTATTTCCCTTCCAAAAAATGAAGAAAACCAAAACAGACATTTTAATGTTATTTTAATGTTAGGTTGGAGAAGAGTAATATAGGAATATATTTTTCTTGTTAGTTATCATTATGAATTTCTAATGGAACACAAGTTAGTGTGGAGTCTCTGGATTAGTACTTTTGGTTTTGATGTTATTCATTCAGGTTTGGCTCTTTGTGGGCCCATTTGGGGTTTTCTTGTCAAAGATAGTACAATTTCAACATTCTCCAACTCATTTTATGGATGAGTTAGCAGGGTGAAGTGACTTGTAGTAGTAAAGTAGTAAGTATCAGAGGCCAGATTTGAACTGAGGTACTTTTTTTCTACTCTAAGGAAAAGTGAATAATGTAGTTTTCTTATTTTATTTCTATCAATATTGTTCATGTGATAATGGGGGCTATGTTTGGGCAAATCACAGCTATTTCATTTTTTTGTTGGATTTTTTTTTTTTGTTTTTATATGCTCAGTTTATCTGTCTCCCAAAGGATTACTTTGACTGAATCCCTAAAACCTTGTTATATTGTTTCATTTTACTTTACTTGAAATTATCTTTTGTTCCTTTGATTTGTTCTTTGACTCACCAGTAATTCTTTAGGATATGTTTAATATTTCTACTTTTCTGAACTTAAGATATTTTTTGTCCCTTAGTACAAGGGTCAATTTTTTGTTAAGGTGCCTTGCAGATCTGAGAAATATGTATACTATTTTCTTTTATCCATTCAATTATCACCTCAGAGTGTATCTTATCTAACTTTTCTAAAGTTCTAAGCAAGGAAGATTTGTTTAGCATTCCATGGAATATAATGAAATTTTTCTTTAATTGTTTAAATTCTATCCCATTAGGTGCAATATATGTCAAGAATCAATATTATGTCATTTTCTTTGGTGCTCTTAAGCAAATTTTCAAGGGAAATAACCCTTCATATAGAGACTACTGTGACAATCGAGCCCTGTGATTTTTTTTCAATAATAGCATTATATATTAAATTATTTAGCTTTTGGTACTAAGAGCTTTATAAAGTTCTTATTTGAACTGCACAACTACTCTGTGAGGTAAATGCTGTTATTATCCCCCATTTTACAGTTAGGAAACTGAGGCAGAAGTTATGTGATTTGCCCAGGGTCATATAGCTAGTAACTATCTAATGCCAGATTTGAATTCCATGTTCCTGACTCCAGACCTAAGCATTCTATTCATTACACCAAACACATATTTTAAACTTCAATTGTTATTGTTGCCTTTACAAAAAAGGATTGATACTTTTTTGAGTTTACCTGAAGCATGATAAACTGCTAAATTTTGTCACTTTAACTCTATAAATCTTTGTTTCACATTCATTTTTATAAGCAGCATGTATTTTGCTTTCTACTTCTCTTTTCCTTTTTATAGGTAATCTTTTACTATTCACATTTATAGTTAAGATTTTTTAACTGTCTTTCCTTCTATTATTTCCTCTTATAGATGTATCTCTCTTTCCCTGTTTTGCTTTTTCTTTATTCTTTCCTTCACTTAGACCTTGATCACTGGTTCTTATTTCTTTCATTTAATTTCTCCTTTCCCACAATAGGCTAGAGCTGAAATCTATTTTATATCTCATTTATGAGGAATTACATTTAATTTATTTCCCTATCTCTTTTGTATCTGTCATTTATGAGGGACTAAATTTAATATATTGGTATCATGCTCCACAGAAAAGAGTACCAATTGGACTAGATGAACACTAAAATCCTTCCCAGTTATAAGATTGTGGGCCATAAACTTTCAGTGAATTTTATTTCTATTTTTTCATTCTGTCTTATGAGTCTTTTCATAATAACATTATTAATTAAATTATTTAGCTTTTGTGACAGTGATTATGTGAAATTTATTTGGTTCCATGTTTTATTGCTGTTTCTTTTTTTTCTTCTTTTGCATATTATTTTTCCTCAATTTCATTTTGGAATGAGTATCAATCATCACATTAGTGGCTAATAATAATAATAGCAATAACTGACATTGTAAAGTTTTGGAAAAAAATAAATAAGCTCACTGTTAGCATTTGTTTACCTTTCAGTTACTCCTCTACCTCTTCTGCTCTTTATACTTTAATTTTCAAATCCACTGACCTCTTCTTATTCTTTGATCTCTTATTTTGTTTCATCTGATGGTTATATACCTCCTTCCTTTTTGACATTTTTCTCTTGATTTCACCTTTCTTTCTCCTCTCTCTCTCTCTCTTATTCCTTTCAAGGTCACTTCATTGAGGTCACCCAGATGTTCCCCCAAAATGTGGCATCAGCCCTTTTCTCTTGTTAATCACATTCACTCCCATTCTTCAGTTATAACCTTTATGCAGATAACTACTAAACTGGTAGCTTCAGTAATAAGAGCTCACTTTTATGTAGGTTTTAAGGTTTACAAATTTTTACATCTTTACATGCATTATCTCATTTTTTTTCTTGCAGCAAATCTTGTCAGGTTAAGTGTTATTGTTATCCCCATTTAATAAGTAAGGAAATTGAACCTCATATAGGTTCATACCTCATATAGGTAAAATGATTTGCCCAGAGCCAAACGACTAATAAATGTTTCAAGTGAGATCCAAATTCAGATCATCCTGAGTCTAGCTCTTTATCCATTAAGCTATTCTCTTTTTATCTTTACAAAGTTAATCATGAGTTTTCATCTACCTACTCGATAATTTCTACCTTGATGGCTGACAAATACCTTAATATGCTCACAAATCAACTTGTCCTCCTCACAAAACTTAGATTTCTTCCCACTATTTCTATTTCTGTTAATGTTACCACATATCCCATGTGCTCAATTTCTAAAACAAAATTCTTCCATTTCCCCGTATCCCATATTTACTTCTCAAGTACTATCACATCTACCTAAGAAATATTTTTCCATAATTTTACCTACATTTTCTCTATTTTCCAAGTTCAGGCTTTCAACACTCTCACTTAGATAGCTTGAGGAGATTCCTTAACTAGTGTCTGCTTCTTTAATCTGTTTTCCATATTGGTAACCAAAGTCAATCTCCTAATGAAGCCTAACCTATTCATTCCATTGCTTAAAAACACTGAAGCCAGGCACATGACCCTTCACAATATGACTGAGTCATTCCAGGTAAACTGTATTTATGCATTAATCTCATTTTGCTTTCTTTTTTAAAATTCTTACTTATTTAATTTACGAAATAAAACAAGCATTTCCTGAACACAGTATAATTTTTTAAAAATTGCACATAAAACATAGTAGTACATTTATTTTTATTTTTATTTTTCCCTTTCACACCTTCCACCCTTGAGATATCTACCATTAGACACAAATATATACATTTATGGTTATGTGTGTATGTATATGTGTGTAAAATTATTACTTCTATTCATCAGTTCTTTATACATGAATAATATTTATTAATATTTTAGTTTTGTGAGAGATGATTGTTACTTAGAAGATAAAAACCAGGTTTTTAGATCAGTTTTATCAAGTTATGTTAATATTTTTGTAGCACTATTAAGTGTGTGTATGGGGCAGGGAAGCATTTTCTGTAAAGAATGGACTTATGACCTAATAGAGAAGGTATGACAGCTACATAAATAACAAACTATATACTTTCCTTTGAAGTATAAGGAATAGAATTTTCTTTTGAATGTCTATTTTTATTCATCATATTTTTTTATAATTAAAGATTTTAAGTTTTACAATTTTTCCTAATCTTACTTCCCTCCCCCCACCCCCCACAGAAGGCAATTTGTCAGTCTTTACGTTGTTTCCATGCTATACATTGATCAAAATTGAGTATGTTCATCAGACTTTTTAATAGAAATAGTCGTTTTTATTTTTTATATCATCCAATACTTTCAAACTATATCCAGTTTAATTTGTTTCAGATGAAATGTGCTATAACTTATATTTTCCTCACCTTCAGGGCAGCATACAAACTGAGGTAGTTGTTTGCATACTGTTTCCTCCAATCACTTGTCAGCTTTGTGATGGCAGGGACTGTTTTTGCCTTTCTTTGCTTTTGTTTATTATATGTGGCAGGTGTTTAATAAATGTCTTTTAACTTGATTTGTATCTTGTATTTTGAATAAAGAATTGCAAAGTACTTTGTTTATGCATTTTTATTATGGAAATGTGGTATCTTTGTCTACTTTGTTAAATAGCCATTTATATCTTTTCCTTAGAGATATTTCTTTAATGTGACATTTTAAAATTCATTTTACATCATGGGCAATCCATTACTACTATTCTGTAAGTGAATCAATGACCTTTTGTTCTTGCCTAATAAGAACTCAAAGGACCTTTTCCCCATGATTCCTCTCTTATTCCCAATGTTGGTTTTCTCCACAGATTTTATATAATACTTTGTTTAGTACTTTTCTAATACATTTATCACAAGTGTATGCATTATAGTTATCTGTGATTTATTCATCTCATTCTTTATCCCAAGGAATGATATCTCTTTTTAGCTAAAAACAACCCCAAAACAACCTTGACTATCAAAATAGAGATTTATACTTAAAGCGTTATCTCAGGATAGATATGGATTCTCTGAGATATATTCATCTAATGCAAATGATACTCAGCTTCTTTAAATACCAGCAAGGGACTGCCCTTGACCCCCCTCATTTTATTTACTAGGACAGGTTCAGTAGCAGTCTGTCATTCCTCCTTTGGCATCCATTTGTCATTTTCACTGCCTGAATGGGTCCTCAAGCACAGCATGTACAGTGCATATTGAACATAATATTAATAAAAATGTAGCACCCAGATTAGTGCAGTCATGTCTAGAGTATTAAGTTGATAAGGTGTTCTTTTGCTGTTTATATTTACAGTTTCAGGAATTTTATTTTCTTCCATGCAAAGGAAAGAGACTAAGAATATGGATTTACTTTTTATTCTGACTACCTTTCCAGTCTCATCATCACATTGTTTGTCCTCATATACTTGATATCTTACCCATCCTGTACTCACTGAAATTTAATTTAACAAGCATTTATTAAACTCCTTATATATACAAGACTCCTTATATATATAAACTCCTTATATATATACAAAGACTTGATTCCAGTTTCAAGGAGCTAAAAATAAGTCATAGAAGATAAAATTTTGAGTATTTGTGTGTGTGTGTGTGTGTGTGTGTGTGTGTGTGTGTGTGTGTGGTTGTTGTTTTTTGTACATGGATTTATGATGTCATCATGTAAATTCCCAGAAATTCTCCTAATGCAGATCAACAATTGCTTTGTAATTTTATGATTTTAAAGTTAGACTTGTGACTTTGTACAGCCCTCCCTCACTTAAATCCAGTTCATTTGCATGTCATGCCATTATCTCCCAGATGTCATGGTCCTCCTCAAGGACAAGGACAAGGACAAGGGGCAGTTAGGTGGCGCAGTGGATAGAGCACAAGCCCTGGAGTCTGGAGTGCCTGAGTTCAAATCCGGCCTCAGACACTTAATAATTACCTAACTGTGTGGCCTTGGGCAAGTCACTTTAACCCCATTGCCTTGCAAAAAAAAAGGACTAGTGACAACAATTTATAGCTTTAGAGAGTTGCTGAGGCACTAAGAGATTATGGAGTTTTCTGGATTCTCACAAACAATATTTATTAGAAGTTGTGGAAGATGGCCTTTCTCTTCTGTAGCTAATCAGGTCCAGTGGCAAGATAAAGATTAGGATATCTGGAGATGGCCCTGAAGACAGTAGGAGACCTTGACCCTTAAGTTAAGGTCTTTCCCAAGGTTCAGTTTGACTGAGGCAATACCTACCCATTCAGTGATTAAAGCTGGGTAAGAAATGAAACAGAAAATGGCCTCTGTTACCTAGTGTAGAAAAAAAATAAATCTGGGAGGGTAAGATCCAGAGTTTCTGGCCAAAATATAAACTATTATGATTTACACTGTGAGGCATCTGGGCTCAAACAATGACCTGAGACTTAGACTGAAACCTATTGTTGACCAGCGTGATTTGGATTTAAGACTTGGTCCTTGAAAAAGGAAGTAGCATTGGAATACTGGTCTTTCTGACTCCGAGTCCATTCACTTTGCCCTACTGTTTTGCATAATTTCTAATTCTCATAATTAAATATTTAAATTCATTAGAGAGGTCAGATTAAGAGATTTAAGGAGGAAAAAATTATTTTTAGCCTGGAAAATCAGATAGTCTCTCTACCAGAGACACTAATCTAGTTAACAAAATCTTTTGACTTCCATTTTCACTGGTGAAATCAGGTAACTGGGCAATGATGAAGGAGAATGGAGATCAGTAAGTATAAGTAGAGATGTGGGGAAAGGAGTGAATGATGATGATGATGATGATGATGATGATGATGATGATGATGATGATGATGATAACCTTTATGGGAGCACTCAAGATTTGTCAAATGTTTTTAAAGTATTATCTCATTTGATTGTCACAACAACCTCAGGAGATAGCTTCTATTATTATCTGAAGCTTATAGATGAAGAAAACAAGTGTCCTAGAGGTTAAATGTCTTGCCCAGGGTTATCCGCTACTAAGTGTTGTGGCCAAGTTGGAACTTAAATCTTTCTGACTCCAGGTCTTAAGCTCTATCCATTGTACCTTCTACCTTTTGGTAATAGACAGGTCTGTTTCCAAAGATGATTAGAGCACAAGAACCTACATACTCTAAAATAATTATAGTAGTTGTGTTTTTTTTATGATGGCAAATAAATGGAAATTGCAGGGATACCATCAGTTGGGGAAATAACTGAACAAGTTGTAGGATATGATTGTAATGGAATATTACTGCACTCTAAGAAATGATGAGCTCAGTGATCTTAGAAAAACATGAATAGTCTTGCACAAAATAATGAGTTAAATGAGAAGAACCAAGAAAACATTGTATACAGTAACAGCAATATTGCTTTTTTATTAATTCATTTTTCCAAATACATGCAACAATAGTTTTCAACAGTCATTTTGCTTTGAGTTTCATATTGTCTTCCCTTCACCCTCTCCCTGACAGAAAGTAATCTAATATAGGTTATAAATGTATTACTATGTTGAACATATTTCCCATATTGATCAAGTTATGAAAGAAGAATCAGAACAAAAAGAAAGATAAAAAAACACATAAAACATTTGCAAAAAGCAATATTGTTTTAAGAACAACTTTGAGAGAATAAGTAATAATTTTGACTATTAGAAATACTCTAGCTACAAAGGACATGTGAAGCAAGACTCTGCATCCAGAGAAAAAGGGGATAAATACAAGTGTGTGTGTGTGTGTGTGTGTGTATCTGTGTGTATCTATACATACAAACACACTCAGACACACGTGTATATATAATAATATATAAATATATGCAAAAAATACACATTGTGTCCAATGGTAGCCATCTCTAGAGAGGGAGATGGATGGGAAGGAAGGAGAAACAAAGAAATAACTTCATTATATATTTAAAAGGAATAACAGGTTCAACATAATAGATTTGCTGTTTCATGTGCAAACATCTTTATACCTTTTCTTGATAAGTCAGAAGGGGAAACAAGATAGCATATCAAAGTTTAAGGATAGAGTAAGTTTAAAGGAAGGGTTAGTTTATTTGGTTGTCTTTTGTTTTTAATATCTGAGCCACTCCTGGGATTAAGAAAGATGAAGGTGGTAGAAGGGAAGAGTTGGAAGGTGAGAGAGAAGCAGAGACAGAGGGATACATAGAAGGAGGTACATAGACAAAAAGACCAAAGGAGAGAGAAAGAGAATGTATGATTGCAATCTCCCCAACATATTCCTATGCCTTTTCTCATTAGAACAGAAATGCTTTCCACTTGCAAATGTTAACGACCCAGTTCAAGTTCTACCATCTCCATGGAATCTTTCTTGATTCTCTGAGTAGGAAGGGTTCTAGGACTCTTTAAACTTCATAGAATATTTTGTGGGTAAAATCATGTATTTATATTGTTAGGCATTGTATTTATTTGTGTCATGACATATTTCCCTTATTAATAAAGGTCAGGGAAACAAATCTTATCTAACAGTGATTTATGCATGGAGAGTATTTTAATTTTTTAAAAATGCTGAATGAATGAATATTGTTACTTTGTGAGAGATGATGATTGATCACTTGAAAGATAAAAATCAGATTTTTAAGGCAGCTTTATCAATTCATATTAATATGCAGTCTTTGGGGCAGCTAAGTGGTGCAGTGGATAAAGAAAGGGCTTGGAAACTTTTCTACCTTGATTCAAATCTGGCCCCAGACACTTAGTAGTTGTGTGACCCTGGGCAAGTCACTTAATCCTGTTTGCCTAGTTCTTCATCTGTAAAATGATCTGGAGAAGGAAATAGCAACAATTCCATTATCTTTGCCAAGAAAATCCCAAACTGAGGTCTCAAAGAGTTGGACACAATTGAAATGACCAAATAACAATGGTATGCTGTCTTGTCTTTTTTCTCGGTTATTGAACTAACCCTCTATGTTTCCTTGAGGCTAATTTGCAATAGTTCCTTCTTTCATCACAGTATGATTGCTATACTCTTTCAGGAATAAAGTTAAAACCTTGGTTTTAGGAGAACATCTTCCCTGGAAGTACTTTGGGATTCCAGGCAATGCCAGGAATGAATGAATGAATGACTAGCCTGCCACCAGCTGTTTGCAGTATTCCCCAAAATTATCATTTTTTAAAAAAAGTTTCTCCCCTCCCCCAGGACATTCAAACTCCTTCACATCAATTTTTCCTTTCTGATTTATGATTTTTTTATTTAGCTTTATTATTACAGACTGAGTAAACTTAAGAAAGGAAAAGAAAAATTCACCATCTCTTTTGCTATGGACCATAATATCCACTGATTGAAAAAGTACTAATTATTGAAAAGAATCATTCCCACAAAAATAAGTCTTTTATCTTATTTCTTCTTGTAAACAAAAATTTGAAGAGACCAATATTTTTTCCATTTTTATCTTTAGAGATGGTAAATTTTTAGTTTTTTCACTTTCTCCTCTTTACTCCCATACCAAAAGACAAAACTATTGCTGTGTTTCTTTCCCATCCTTCTACCTTTTTTGGAGGAGGGGGGTAAACTATTTGAATGAAAGCAATGCATAGTTAAGTCCATTGCTTTAAAATTCATTTTTAGATGCAGCAAGATTGAGACTAGGGCAGCTTCATTGATTTCTAAGCATCGTGATCCAATAGAGTGTTAGAAAGAAGTATGGTGAATTTTTTAAAGCATTGCTCATTTTATGATGGAAATTATTGATATTATCTGAAGATTTATTTTAGTCTTTCCATTATGTATGGAGGAAAATAAAATTCTATTTTTGTAGAGTAAATTAGAGGTGTTATATAATTTTAAGATTATCTGTTTCTGACACTAACATGTTAGTAGCCATTTCTTCCAATTAAATAAAAAGGTAGGGGATTATAATAAGCATACATAGAATTTGAAAATTAATTAAGAGGTTAGTTAAATTTAAATGGTTAATTAAATAAAATTAATTAATTTTCATTGAATAATAATTACTACTTGCTACTAATGACTTTAGTAATTTTTGTTTTACTCTCTTATTACAGAAAAGAAGTTATGTATTAAAAAAGATGATTGACTCTAAGTCTTAAGTAGTCTGCCACTGAGCCTCAATTTATTCACTTGTTAAATAGTAATAATAGCCACTCTTTCTCACAGTTTAATATCAAAGATCAGATTAGATGGTGTAGTTAAACATTTTGTGAAACTTAAGACCTAAAATCTCTTCCCAGGCCTTTCTGAAATCATTTCCTTCATCATTTCTTACAGCATAATAATATTCCATCACAATCTCATGCTACAACTTGTTCAGCCATTTCCCAATTAATGGGTACTCTCTCAATTTCCAGTTTTTTGATACCACAATAAGCTATTTTATCATGAAAGCATTCATGTGTTCCTCACAGGAGCTGGACACTTTCATGGATAATCGCTCACACAAAGTTCAAATAGAAGAGGAATTCCCTATAGATAGTGAGATTTTAGGTACCATTATTAGCAGATGACATTTTTGCTGATTACATTGAACCCTACAGAATTCATTGGGTCTTCACAGACTCTCAAAAGACATTAGTCTAATAATCTGAGGGAAATATCAAGTTGACTAAAAAATATATCTTGACCTGACAATATTATGTGTAATTGAATAGATAGCCCATTGAGTATTAATACATTGGTTTACATAAATTAGATGGGCACAAGGGTCCACGGAGCTGAGTGCCAAAAGAATTAAATCTTCCTAATCATACTTTTTGGTAGTCTGCTTTGGAGATTGGAGTAGCAGAAACTTCCTTGGAGGAAATTGGCAGTGCTCTATACACAGTAAGTGCTGAATAAATGTTAAACAAAAGACTTGAAATCCAGGATTATTCTTTACCTTTTGATTTTTCCTTTAACTTTAACCACCTGTATTTCATTGATATTTTGTTTTCCTAATATCTTGTCTTCCCATTCCCATCAGACTATCAGATGCTCTCCTGATGAAGTTACTGATAGGTAGGAAATGAAGTACTCAAGAACCAGACAGGAAAATTATATAGAAATCCTAAAAAAATTCTAGTATCCTAAAAATCCTTTTAAAAAGTTCTTAGTGTTCTTTTTTTTAAATTAAGGTTTTTGCATGACAAATGGGGTTAAGTGGTTTGCCCAAGGCCTCACAGCTAGGTGATTATTAAGTGTCTGAGGTCGGATTTGAACTCAGGTACTCCTGATTCCAGGGCTAATGCTATATCTATCTACTGTGTCACCCTAGCCGCCCCAGTATTCTTTTTAAGATACATCATTTGCTTACTGATATCTGTTCCTGTTAGATATTGCCATTTGCTCAGGTATTCAAAAAGTACCTGTCTTTAGTCCATTTTGAAGCAATAATATATCAGGTCCAACGTGAACTATTTGTGGCTATTTTTTTCACTATGTCCATTATTACAATAATAAAACTAAAATAGAGACATACTCCCTCCATTTTAGAACCATGGAATGATCCAGCTGTTCTCTGTAGCTTTAACATCTTCCTTTTCTTTTTTTCTTTTTCATAATAACTGGCATCTTTTATATTGATCAGTATATGATTTCTTGGGAAATGACATGAAATGTATTTAAATTTAATTCAAACAAGAAAGTGTAATAGGAGAAACCAAAATGAAGTGGAAATGCCACCCTAAACTAGCTTTTGCCAGACTGGCTAAATCCCTGTTAAAAATGGAGAAAAATACTTGGGGGGGGGGGGGATTTCCAATGCAAATTATATAGTTATCATTTAAGGTTGTTTATTTTTTTCTTTTTTTCTCTACTGACTCCACCTGCTGGTCAAATAGATAACCATCCACAGAAAGGTAGATTTTTAGCTCCAAGAACATGAAATTGTAGAAGGTGAACCAGGAGAAACTGAGGATAGCATAGCTCACCTTTCCCTTTAGTTTTTATTAACTTTAAAATAAAAGTGTGAACAAAGCAGTCATGATTGAGCAAAGAGGTAGGAGATCTGAGGGTCTGGACTATCTTGCTTTTTTTTGGTCCATGTTTGTGCTTTATTTTTAATACAATTAGTCACAGCATCTAAAGCTTCTAACACATAGAGTAGTTGTCTTTTAAATTACATATATGAGCACTTTCATAAAGGACATCTTGAAAAGGGAAGAAATAATCTAATGTACTTTTGAACCCTCTGCTTGAGAAATCAGTTCAGGTTGACAGAAAAGATCATTTGCCTTAAAAAAAGCCCAATAATTTTGTTTATTTTAGGAATTTGCTTAAAATGTTATTTTTGTATCATTTAGATATTAAATTGTGATTCTAATAAAATTAGATTGGCAGGTTACATATCATTAGCACCAAAGGATTTCTTATCATTCTAATTATAACATAAACAAGAGGGTAAAAATTATACGATAGTTAAACTTTGTATCTTTCTTAGCACCTAGCACAATGTTTTCACACAGCAAGCACTTAATAAATGTTTGTTGAATGAATAATACCAAAAGCCTACTTTTATAGTCCAAAGATCATGAACTGGGGCTGTCAGTAAACTTACAGGAAGGTTCGTCATGTTCTGTAGAATATAGAATTTACCTACATTTCTCTTGATATCATTAATATTGGAGTCAAAGATATGGGTTTAATTAAATCCTATCTCTCTCACTGACTTTGTCACAGACCTTGGGCAAGTAACTTAATCTCTCAGTATTTTGCTCAGCTCTCTAGGCCTGTTAAGTGGCAGAGCAGATATCTGTATTCTTTAATAAAGGGACTTGACTCACTTGTAATTCTGGAAGGTGGGGAAAGGAATACCATCAAGCCCTCAGAGTAACTTTGTGGCTTCTGCTGTGCCCCTTGCTACCTGTATGTAATATAAAGGTCTTCTGAGTCTCCACTTTCCCAGTGTCCCATTCTGTCATAGTGGCATAATTTTCAACACATGGAAACCCTCCAGTGGATTTTTGGAATGAACGTTTCCTTTCAGAAAAATGGCATCAAGCACATAGGGAGGATGTGTACATTTCCTGCATGGAGTGAAGATCCACTTTGTATCCATTTGAAACTTGAAGAGGGAACTCTGAAAGGCAAAATGTAATTATCTGAGTTGGAATGCAGCCAAAATACCAGAGCTAACCTCCCTGACTCTTCAGTGAAGATATTTCTCCGAGTCTGTGTAAATAGTTATCTGTCAGGATCTAGATTGCCAAGGACATCCTTGTTAACAGTTTTATAGTCAACTGCCTTGGGCCAGCAGGTATATTCCGTCTCCTAGAGTCTATATGCCCCACAAAACAGAGCCTAGAAATCTGTATTTGCATTCTTTCTCCTTGCTTGTGTGGTTAATTCTAAAAGCCTCAGATTTTACTTTCAGATTCATCAACAGCTAAAAATGAACCCTGCATTTGTCTGCATTTCAGGAGCCAGAAGTATGCATTCCAAACAAAAGGCCAGTTTCAATTGGGCTCATTTTCTTTTTGCTGCATTCCTTTATTTCTGTGAGTTTGAAATTCAAGGGCTGTCCTGTTTTGTAATGCAGTTTTTTAAAAAGGCTAAAGCAGACTCCTATTACAGGACTGATAATAGTGTGGAGGCAAGTATTGGTCTTATGTACCAAGCCCTAGCACTTTGGTTTTTAGTGCCTTGGAAGGTTTCTTTCCCTCTCCCTAATCTTTCCTTCCCACTCTAGACTTCTCCAAGCTTCTTAAGTAACTTTATATTGCTCTTGTACTATATAACATAAGCTAATATAAACAACATGATTAAGGCATATATCAGGAAAATAATTTATTTCAGCCAACAGTATTCTAATATTTCATATTCTAATTTTTGGTGATGAAAAAGTAAAGCTCCTAAATGTAGACTATATCCAGATATCAAGAATACTGAGAACCTAAAATTAGGTTTCTGCCTGTTTAGAACCAAAGGTTTGAAAATTTTTCTCTTAAAATACTGTTTATATCAATTAATAAGAATTTAATAAGCACCTACTATGTATTAGGTATGGTGCTAGATGCTAGACAGAGGAGAAAAAAGAGAAATAGTCGCTATCCTCAAGGAGTTTATACTCTATTGAAAGAGACAACTCGTCTATGTGTAGAACTATTCAGAGTTCAAAAAAGTCAAATAGTTATAAATTAGATATGTAAGTGCAGCACTGTGGGGGTGGAGGGATGGAGTACTTGCAAGGAGGGATAGACCCTAGCAATTGGGAGTATCTGGAAATACCACCTGAGGAGGAGAGGATTTCTGGTAAGTTAAAATCAAGAATCTTTTTGGATCCATTCTCTGATGTTCCATTGTGAAAAGATATTAGTTACAGTTACAGCAGTTATTAGTTAAAACAGTTCAGTTGCTTTTTGAAGAATAGCCCATGTTTTTATTATATAATATTGAGAATTTGCAAATTAGTTTCCTCACAACAACTTTGGGATTTAGGTGGTATTTTATTATTATAATTTTATATCTAAGAAAATGGAGTCTCAGGGTTTCAGTGACTTAGCCTAGGTTACATTTTGATAGCTGAGACTGGAATCTAGGTCTTCTTGATTGGAAGCCAATAATATCACTACTATATAGTGAAGTCACATAGTTGCTGCAGTGGATAGAGTGCCAAGACTGAAGTGAGGAAGACATCTTCCTGAGTTCCAATTGGGTTCAGTTACTAACCATCTGACCTTGGGCAAGTTACATAACCTTGTTTGCCTCAGTTTCTTAATCTGTAAAATAAGCTAGGGAAGGAAATGGTAAAATACACCAGTATCTTTGCCAAGAAAACCCTAAATGGGTCATAAAAAGTCAGACTAAACAACAGCAGCTATATAACAACTTTGCCTAATTGTGTCTCTGCAAAAGTAATTAGACTATTTTGAACATTCTGATAATCTACTCCCAACTGGCTGCTCTTATCCTTGGGAAGCAAGCTGAGGGTTAAGGAAGGGAAGACTCCTGAGTAATGAATTCATTAATTACTTTTTAAATAAAATAATTTCATTAATTCTTAAATTTCTAGGATGAGGATGAGGTCATAGATCTACTGGAACACTGGATGCTTCTTTTATGTGCTTTTTTAAACTCCCTGTCTCCCCAAGGAGGGGTTTGGTTGGAGTAGATGATTTCTGAGATCCCTGTCACCTTGAATATGAGTATTCTATGACTCAGTGATTTACATTCACTTTTTTCTTTTGTTTTTCCTTTTTTTCTCTCTTCTTTGTCTTCTCCATTCCAAATTCTGAGCCTGAGGGGTTAAAATTATACCTTCTGTTTTCAAGACTGAGAGGGAGTTCTATTTTGGAAGCAAGAACGTTTGTAGGAATGTCAGATGTCTCTGCTATAGTGAGTCAAGACTTCCAGTGGTCTTAAAGATATCTTTTTCATTAGTGTGTCACTCAAGGAAATCCTGGTTTTTAAGGTCATGGAAACAAATCCTTTGTGTTTATTCTTTAAAAAAAAAAACTAAAATTTTAAGGTATTTTTTTGAGGCTTATTCTCTTTTGTAAAGTGTTTTTAAATAGTTGTGCTTTTACAAAAATTGTAACCTTTTAAAATTTTTTACAGTTGTTAATAGATAATGTGTTTTTTTAACCTTTATCCTTACAAAGATTATGTAAGAGACAGAGAGAGAGAGAGAGAGAGAGAGAGAGAGAGAGAGAGAGGTTTCATATTCTAAGAATCCAGTAAAGCATCATTTTAGGAACTAGGGAGTCTGGAGAATCAGAAACCTAGATTGTCTACAAATAAGCTCCCTTTTTGGTATAGGGGTAAGTGAACATATGCTGTCATTAGTTCATATTTTGTCCAACCATATCTAGAATCATTTTGACAACATTTGCTATGTGAAACTAAATAATTTTTTGGGAGAGAATGATGGGGGAATCAAGTAAGCCTTTCATGGAATCACAGAATTGGAATTCTGTGTAGGAGGCATCATAGCATAAGGGAATGAATCCTGACTTCAAAGCCAGTAACTGCCACCAACCGACTGGGGGCTTTGAGAATGTTACTTTGTACCCCTGGATTTTCCTCATTTTAAAATTTTCCTCATCATCCCCTTAAATTATTGGGGATAATAATTCTTAAAAACCCCTACCTTCAATTTGTGTCAAAAAGTTTTTACTTTTAAAGCCTTCCAAAGGGATGGCTAGGTGATGCAGTAGATAGAGCACCGGCCCTGGAGTCAGAAGTACCTGAGTGCAAATCTGGCCTCAGACACTTAATAATTGCCTAGCTGTGTGACCTTGGGCAAGCCACTTAACCCCGTTTGCCTTGCAAAAAAAAAAACCTAAAATAAAAAATAAAACCTACCAACATTAGCAAAATACCAACTTTTCTATCAATCTAGAAAACATCTATACAGGAATAGCAGCCTTTACTTACATATCCATAATATTTGCTTTAATCTTTAGAGTAAGCAATTTAAGAACATATATATATATATATATATATATATATATGTATGTATGTATGTATATATATTAGATTTTTGCAAGGCAAACGGGGTTAAGTGGCTTGCCCAAGGCCACACAGCTAGGTAATTATTAAGTGTCTGAGACCGGATTTGAACCCAGGTACTCCTGAGTCCCGGGCCGGTGCTTTATCTACTGCGCCACCTAGCTTCCCCAAGAATATTTTTATCCTAATTATATTGATATTTTCATCTCTTATTAAAGGGTGTAGCACAAAATAACTGAGCACTATAGTTTCTTTAATAATAGGGACGGCTAGGTGGCGCAGTGGATAAAGCACCAGTCCGGGACTCAGGAGTACCTGGGTTCAAATCCGGTCTCAGACACTTAATAATTACCTAGCTGTGTGGCCTTGGGCAAGCCACTTAACCCTGTTTGCCTTGCAAAAACCTAAAAAAAAATAATAATAGCTAGCATTTAGATAGTAATTTAAGGTTTACAAAGCATTTTTATACTTTTCTCTTTGGATCCTAATCATAACTTCTGGCTATTTTTATGTAAAGGGAATTTCTTATACTTCTGTAACTTGAACTCCAGTGTTACATAGGAAAGTAAATTATAAAGAGTGATCTACAAATATATAAGGAATAAAACTCTTGTCGAACCTGGTAGAGGAACATGGAAATTTTGAAGGTGTGTTGGCCAAGATTATTTGAAGAGGGAGATACACTAATAAACTAAGGATATCAGGGAAGACTTCACTCAGGAAGGGAGCACCTGATTCAAGCCTTCATGAAACCAAAGACTCTGAAGAGGTAAGGTTGAGGAGGGAATATATTCTTGTGTCCAGGATGATCCATACAAAAAAATGGTGTCTTCCAAATTTGGCATTCCAAGTAAGTCAGTATGACTAACACGTTGAAAGTAGAAAAGAAAGTAATGTGAATTAAGGCCAACTAAGAGGCATAGTACAGATTGTAAAGATCTTCAACTGCCAAGCAGAAACATTTATATCTTATCTTAGGAGGCAAATAGGGAGCCCCTGATGTTTCTTTAGAAAGGGAATCAAGATCAAGACTGTTCTTTAGGGTTACGATTTCAGCAGATATGAAGAAGGACGGATGAATGTTAGGAATAGGGAGACTTAGTGGTCCTGGTAAGAGGTGAGACTGCCTAAACTAAAGTGATAGGTAGGTTTTAGATGTAGAATATTATCTAGCTGATCTTAGGGAAAAATATTATCAAAGTAGTTACAACTTAACAAAACCAGAGATTTCTTCTAAGTAATCAATGTAGTGTGTCACCAACAAATTCTTGGTGTTAGGCGGGAATAATATAATATTCTTGCCTGTAGAAAAATGACAGAAAGTCATTTATAGTATATGGTTTCTTTGCTTCATTCTTTTAGTGGTTTGATTGTGATTTGAATCAAGACACTAGTTTGTTCCAGTTTCATGATACTAGAGAGACAGTGTGGGGTAGTGGCTAGAGAATTGACCTCAAAGAGACAAAGACAGACATAGAGAGATTGTGCTCTCCTGTGTATGCCGCAACCCTCAATGTCTAGACAACTCTTTGTTCCAGAACAATTTTTTATCTTTGTGGGTAGAGGGAGTTTCCTGGATGTGTGTGCTTAATGCAAAAGAACTTTAACTTTGGAGTCCATGGACCCAGGTTAAAATTGAACATTTGATTCTTACCTTTTTGATCTTGGAAAAAGTTGAGTAACATTCCTAAGCCTCAGTATCCTCAAATGCAAAATGAAGGCGTTAGACTGGGTGTTCTCTGATGTCCATTCCAGCTATATATTTTTGGTGCTCTGTTCCTATAAAAGTGATTACAGGTCTTGGCCAATAAAGATACTGGCACATTTTCCTTACTTTTTTTTTTTTTTAAAAAAAAAGGTGTCTTAAAAATATGGAATAATTTAGTAAAGTTCTTTGAGGTCCTTAGTGTTGATAACTAATTCAAAATAAAATGTGTATGTATTTATGTTTAAAATACATAAATTTATACTCATACACATTTATAATTTGAGCTCTATATAAATGCCAGTTGTCTATTTAGATCATAGGATTTAGAGTTGAAAGTTCTAAAATTCTTAGAATCTTTTTAAACTTTGAGAGATAATGTGACTTGCCAAAGAGCAGTGAACAAGCAGCACATTTTTAACAGTATTAAAGTCCAGAGCATTTGAACTTCCTTATCTTTCCACTCTATCTTAGGCCTTGTACTTCCTGTTTATCCATCAGCCTATTTGTCTTACCAGATTTTCTTAACCTTAAACAACATTCCCTATATGTGAGAATTAGCTAAGAGCAAATTTAGCAGGTAATATCCTCTTTCTGTAGGTGAAGACACTACAGAAATGCAAAATTATTGTTATATTTTTCACCCCTTTATGGAATCCTTCCAGAATACATGCAAGTCATGTGAAGAGAACAGGCAGAAGCAATTAGTGGTTATGGCATGACAGGATAATGATTGTTCATTAGGCTGGATTTTAAAGTATTGCATTCCTAATTTATGCTAATCTTTGCTTCAAAAATCTTTTCTCGTTATTACTGCCCCATAAAAAGCACTTGTTGGATCAGAGCCTAGTTTTATTTTGTTTTTTTTTTTTAAATAATTCATCTATTTCTGGGTTTAGCTACAGACTAAAAAAAGATGGATAACAGAAGAGATCAAAGATTGTGTATTAGGTTAGATCTGGAGTGTAAAATGATCAAGGGCTAAGGGCTTCTTGTACAGGTTTAAAATGAAACACTTGGATCTCTCCTTTTCTCCCCCTTTTTATAGAACCACCAACCTCATTGAAGCTATCATCACCTCTTGACTGGACTATAGCAGTAGCATCCTAATTAATCTTTCTCCCACCATTTTCTCCACACACCCACTACCATAGTTCAGGCTGTCATCACCCCTCAACTGAACTGTCACAGAAACCTTCTAATTGGTCCTTTTTGGTAATCTATTCTCTACACAGCTGCCAAAGTGATATTTAAGCACAGGCCTAATCATGTCACTATACTGCTCAATAAACTCTGATAGATCCCTTTTACCTCTGAGTTCAAACTCAGACTGTTGTGTTTGGCATTTAATGCCCTTGATCACATGATTCCAACCTTTCTAACTTCATACATTACTCTCCTTCACACATTCCACAGATCCTTCAGACCTCATGTGCAGTGCACATGACTGACAGTCCATCTTCTTCTGCCTTCCAGCTTGCCTTCCTACTTTAAGTGTCTTCCCTCCCAACTTCCTAGAACGATACCTCATTTCCTTCAAAGCTGAGCTCAAGTGCCTCAGTATTTCTTTTTCCCTCGGGTGCTACTGCCTCCACTCCCTAATTTATCTTGTATTTTCTTTGCTTATATTTTGTATATATTTATATATTTTCCTCAAGGGAATAGAAGCACTTTATTTTTTTAATAGAAGCACTTTAAAGTCATTTAATTTTTCCCCACTTGTTAGCTGTGTAATAAAGATTTGTTAATTTGTTAATTAACTGCTAATCACATTTATGTATAGGGTCTAAAGTTTTCTCATAATAACCCTGTTTGGTTATTAACCCAGGACTAGTTGTTCCCATTTTGAAGATAATAAAGGGATTCAGAGAGGAAAAGGGACTTGCTCTGTGTAATAAAACTTTTTTGGGTATTAAGAGGTATCTAACTCAATATTCAGAGTCAACTAGGTGATGTAAGAGGTATGGACATAGAGTCAAGAAGAATACAGGTCAAATCTAACCTTAAATACTTAACAGTCTGTGTGAACCTGGGCAAATCATTTAATTTCTATATGCCTCAGTTTCTTCTTTGTAAAATGAGGATAATAGCACATTCCTCCCAGGGTTATTGTGAATTTCACCCTCAAGTCCTTTCTATAATTTATGGCATATAGTATTTAATAAATTCTTCCTCTCTTCCTTTCACTCCTTCTGTTCTTTCTTTTCTTCTCCTCCTTTCTTCCATTCTTCCTTCCCTCCTTCCATGACTACTTTATTCCTTTGCCTTGATGTCTCTCCATGCTGCATCTTTGGAGGTCTTTTGTCCCATTCTCCTCTCTCAAAAGTATTCAGAAGTTTGTTAATAGTGAAAATGATAGAAGGCTAATTTATATTGAGAAGAGCATAGTATGTCTGAAGTTTTTTTGGGACAATTAAAGACTGAGAAAGTTCTCAAAAGAGTATACTTTGGCATTTAGAAATACCATAGTAAGGAAGGAAGAAAAAAAAAATCTGGACCTATATTAATTAGTGAGTCATCTCTTTTCCTGCATTCCAAACTGAATGTTTTGGTTTTTTTTCCTTAATCAGTTCATCAGATCATGATTCTGAAAGACCTTAAGAGGAAGGTGATATATAAATTTCAGAGAGAATTCCTCTTTTTCCCTTTCCCCAAGCAAAACAAAAGAAAAACCTCACAGTCCTTGTTTTACATTTTTACTAGTCTTCCAGTTTCTTTGTCTTGCATCTGTCTAAAAGATGCCTATGTCTGGATTCTTATAAGAGCTTAGAGAAATTTAGAATCTTTTCAGATTTGCTCTAACAAATAACATCTCAGATTTTTATATTCCCAGCAATTCCATTAGCTAGAAGCTTATTTATTTTGACTGGAGAGAACATGATATAGATGTGCACTAAACAAGACTTAGGTTCAACCCAGCTCTGCCACTGATAGGCACTGATAATGTCTATAACAGTGTCTGCTGTAAGCTGTCTGCAGGATGCTGAAGCATTAGTTTTAAAGCTTCTGAATAAACTCTTGCATTGTGTTCACCTCCTTGCACAGTGTTAAATCAACAGCTCTCCTTGTCTGCAAGCATTACCCTTATAATGAGACATTCTGTTTTAGTTTGCTATTCTCAGGGATCTTTATTTGATAGAGTGCTTGTTAAAGACCCAGATGTCAAAGTGAGTTACCATTCCTCCAAGATAAACCATTTTCAGTATGCCCACACTTTGAGAATTAACCACTGGATGAAATTACAGTCAACTGTCTTTTGCCAGAGATGAATGCTGGGATTATTGTGACATTTTGGTCTATTGTTGGCTTTTGTGAAATTGGATACAAAAGATATTTTTGTGGTGTTATGATCCACAGAATATATAAAGTATTATATATGTTAAAATACAAACAAAAACAGACAGCCTTCAAGGTTTACATTTTAATAGAGAGAAGAAAATATGTACCAGGGAGCGGAAAGATGGGCAGGGTACATAGCAGCATAACTTTCAGGTGTGGGAAAACATAACACAGAGTCTAACATAGTATGATAACTGGAGTGCAAGTGGCATGATTATAGAAAGTATTTTTATTCAAATATAGGTTGGATTAAAATGTTAATGAAATCATACATTGGAATATTGTGATTCTAAAATGAGATAAAATATGGAAATATTATGTATGAGAAACTAGTATGTATTCTGATAAATGTATCACCAAACATCTCATTGCCTATCCTTTTTTGGACTGTGTACAAGGAAATTCTACAGTGCAAAAGAAAACAAGTTGAAAAGTTTGTTTTTTAATTTGCAGAAAGGAGGCAAGAAAAAAAAGATCACTTTCAAAAATGTATATTGAATTTCTAATTATAAGATCCTGTGATAGACATTATAGAATATATAATCTCCCTGACTCAGGAAGATTTTTGAGATGTTTATTGAATAAAAATAAACAGGATTACAGTATTTTAAAATTGGAAGAAATCTCAGTGGTCACTAGGTTCAAACCATACCTGAAGTGATTCCTTTCTCCATAATCCTCCACAAGTCTTCCCTGGAAGACCTTTATTGAGAGGGAATCCAGCCATTCCCCAGTTGAAAAATGGTCAAAGCATATGAACAGGCACTTTTCAGAAGAAGAAATCAAAGCTCTCAGTATAATCACATGAAATATCATTGGATAAAGCTCTGGGTCTGGTGTCAGGAAGACACTCTATTCTTAGAATATTTGTGACCCAGGTCAAATTACTTAGCCTCTGTTTTCCTCAGTTTCCTTTTCTGTAGAGTAGAGATGATAGTAGTGCCCACTTCAGAGGATTGTTGTGAACATCAAAAAAGATTTTTAAAGTGCTTAGCATACTTCCTGGTCCATAGTAGGTGCCCAATAAATTTTTTATTCCCCTTATCCCACACATATAAAGAGACCTAAATATCTCCTCCTGCTAAACACCTGTATTGTCTTCTTAATACCTATCGTCTAGCATAAAAATAATTTTGTTATCTAAGGTTAATCTACTAAACTAAACCTTGCCACTTTTCCTTAATTTTTTTTCTTTCTCTTTCCTATTTCTCTTTCCTATTTGTGTACCTTTTCATACATTCCTTGTCATGTCCCTCTTTCAAGGCCTAGTTTAAAAGGTATGGGAGAACATCTCCTCCATGAAACATTCTCTGAGTCTTCCCTGTTATAAGACCTCTCTTGATTCTCAAATAACTCTATTGGATCTTTTCTATTGGTATAATCATTTTCTAACTTTATTACAATTATTTTTATATGTTTCTCATTCCTACTATAAAATAAGCTTTTAAAAATAATAATAATAAATAGCTAGCATTGATAAATTATTTTTAAGGTTTGCCAATAGCTATATAAATATTATAACATTTTATTTTCCCATCAATCCTGAGAGGTAACTACTGTTGTTATGTCCGTTCTAAAGATGAAGAAACTGAGGCAGAGGTTAAGTGACTTGCCTGGGGTGACATAGTTTGTAAGTGATTGAGGCCAAATTTGAACTTGGGTCTTCCCTATACTGATTATCTCTCAATTCATCCTTTTTTTGTCTGTAGTTGTTTAAATATTATCTTTCCCATTAAACTGTGAGCTCCTTGAGAATAGACCCATTTTACTATCTCTCATGCTTAGTATAGTTCCTTACAGATGTTTATTGTCTGATTCCTGACTCCAGGTACAGCTCTTTATTGCCTTTATCACCAAATTCTTTTTTTATCCTATTTTATCCTTAGAACTTTGTACAGGGCCATGTATAGCAAATGTTTCAATCTTTATTGAATTTGATTTAGCCTCTCTGTGCCTTACTTCCCTTATCTGTAAAATAGGCATAATATCTGTTCCAAGTCCTCACAAGAATGTTGTCAAAATTAAATAAAGGAATATATTTGAAAGTCCCTTGAAATCTCGAAGTATTTATTGCTGCTCATAATGATATCAAGTCATAACTGATATATAGTTCTTTTTTTCTATTAGATATTTTTTTTATTTCAAATGTTTTTAATATCAAATCTAGAAACAGTGCATGTTGAGGTGCCTACTTTACACATGGAGGTTTTCTTTTCTTCCCACAAGTAAAAATAGAGACGCAGTACAGATGATTCCCCATGTAAGTTGTTCCATAAATAAAGGGGTGTTTCTGCACTTATTAAACTCATAAGCTAACTCCACCTCTAAACATTTCATTCCCTGAAAAGAGTTCTTTAAATGATATAAGAAGTGACTCCTCCAGAGGTGAGCAGAAGTCAAGTCAGGCAAACAGCTCCACAAAAATCTGATTAGAGAAATGCTGAAGCAATTTAGGGTAGCTGCTTAAATCAGCCACTTGCATGGATGTTTGGTGGCAGGGCTTTGTGCTCAAGGGAGTCTGTCTGGAAGGCTGAGCTAGTGAGTCCCTGAAGTGGGTCCACGGCCCAGTTTCCAACATCAGGTGCCCATGGTGGGGGGTGGCTTGACCCAGAGCACCAAGCATCACAGGACTCTGAACTCCATTCATCCTAACACAGATCCAAACAGAGACCCTCAGAATGACAGTGCCCAATTCGAGTGGCTCCAAAGCTTACTTTATTTTTTCTTGGCCTCTACTATAGACCATGCCGCAGGCTCCTCTTCTGGGGGAAACCCGAGGATGAAGTCTTCGGCAGCGACTCTGGAGTGATCTCAGCTAACTGATCATCATAAGTGCCCAGAGTCCATAACTTTTACAATTCATAAGTTTCTCGGGTCTTGGGAAGCATGAAATGAATCACCATGCTGCCAAAATCCACACAGAGCCAATCATCTGCATCCTTCCCTTCAATTCGAATATAAGCATCACTTTTGGATTTCAGGAACTTATGCATCCTCACCATGTACTGAGCCATAGCCTGCAAGTGTCTCGTGGAGGTTCCACTCACAACCACAAAATAATCCGTGTATTTCAGTTCTGGAGAAATCTGGATCACACAAATGTCTTTTGCATTTTCTTGTCTCAGGAGAGACACAAGCAGATCGATGTCAAATTTGGGTCCAGTGTGACCTGCCGCCTGGTCCCACTGCGCGCTGCCCCGGAGCTCCTGCGTGCCCACGGCCGAGGCAGCAGTGCGGCCCCACGGAGGCCGAGGCCGAGGCCCGGGCCAGGCCGCCCCGCAGGCCGCAGCAGCAGCAGGAGGCACCCCCAGCAGCGGGCCTCCGTGCCCAGTGATATATAGTTCTTTAAAACTTTCAAAGTTCTTTTCAGATTGTTCCTGATTTCCTTCTCCCCAAAACTAATTTCCACTTATTTTGCATATGTCTACATAGAAGGGCAGAGATAATTTCATTTTTGTGTTTGAATCTCCATACCAGTCACATGATAGATGACTAATAAATATTTATTGATTAACAGTTTGATAAGTGCTTCTGTGAAATCTGTCTGTCTATCTATCTATCTATCTGTCTATCTGGATATTATTATCCCCATTTGACAGATGAGGCCTTTACAGATGAGGTCAATTTCCCTGAAGTCACACAGGTAGTAATAATAGTAGCAAACAGACAAACCCATGTCCTCTGACTTCAAATAAGATGTGATTTTCTCTATGTACTCACTGCTTCTGCAAATTATTTTTGCAAGAGAATACAAAATTAGAACTAGAGGGTGATCAGTTTCATTCCAAAGGGACGCATTCCACCATATAGACTCCTTCCATTTAATTTAAATACTTGCTTCAACATCATTAATTACCTGAAGAGGAAGTCTATAATGTAAATCAGTTAGAAAATTGTATTTGATTTTTTAAAATGTGTTATACATAGATCTTCTCAGGGAACTTGTCTCTGCTCTTGATGATCAAGTCAACAGTGTAGTTAGATGTTCGACATTGATTAAATGACCACATCTCCAGAATAATCACCAATAGTTTCATGTCAGCTTAAAAGCAGGTATTTATTGGGTTGCCCCTGGGATCTCTGCTTGGTTCTGTGTTCTTTAATATTTCTATCAGTGACTTTAATAAAGACTCAAATGTCATGTTTATTTCATTTGCAGATGACACAAAGCCAGGAGAGATAATTAACACAATGGATAATAGATTATAAAAATGGATCATTGAAAGCAGATATTTATTTCCTGACCTAGGTTGGAAATTATACTTTTCAGAAGAATGGCTGGGATTTTTTTCTCTTTTCTAAATTGACCAATATGCTTCATTCCTAGTGGCAGGTAAAAAATAGGAACAGGTATAAGAGAGGAACATTTTTGTTCAGTGTCAGTGGGTTAGGTAGAAAGATTAATGGATTAATGGAATTCAATAAATTCTGCTTTTGCCACTGTGAGCTTTGTAACTTTAGGCAAATTGCTTAACCTCATTATACCTTGGTCTCCTCATCCTGAGAATGAGGGGCTTAGACTCTAACCACTGAGATCCCTTCCAGTTCTAAAACTGTAAATTCTCTTTTAAATAAAATCTGTAACTAAAATATATAACTTTAAGCTTTAGCAATAATTGGGGCAATTAGGTAGGACAGAGGATATACCATGGAGTCGAGAGGAACAGAATTCAAATCTAACTTCAGACACTTACTATCTGTGGGACCCTGGGAAAAATCACTTAATCCCTATTGCCTCCCCCCCAAATTCCCCAAAATCATAAATTTAAGATAAAAGACATGATTAAAAAGCCAATTTATTTAGCTTAAACATTTTTTTTAGTTTTGTGGGGTTTTTTGCAAGACAGTGGGCCTAGGTGACTTGCCCAAGGCCACACAGCTAGGTAAATTAAGTTTCTGAGGCTGGATCTGAACTCAGGTACTCCTGGACTCCCAGGCTGGTGCTCTATCCACTGCACCACCCAGCCGCCCCTATTTAGCTTAGTTTTAAGACAATTTTAGCAGATTAATATTTAAAGAAAATGAGGTACATTTTTTTTTGATTTTTCAAGGTAATGGGCTTAAGTAACTTGCCCAAAGACACTATTAAATGTCTAAAGTTGGATTTGAGCTCAGGTTCTCCAGACTCCAGGGCTCTATTCCTGAGCCACCCCACTGCTGTCCCCCCCCCCCCCCATGCGCACGTGCACACACACACACACACACACACACACACACACACACACACTCACTCACTTTTTTTCTGGGTTTTAACCTTTATGTACTGATTTAAGGGACTAGCTTCCCCCCCCCCCCACCTAATTTATAGATGTCAGAACAAATTTTTTTGCAAACATGAGTTAAGTATCAAAGTGTTTGACCATATATAATTGCATTCTACCTTGTTAGTTCTCTATTCTGTTTAATTCAGTATAGGTCTTAATGAGAGAAATTGTAGAGGGGTTCATATTTAGGTATCTGAGGTGCTCTCTTTCAACTTGATATTCTAAGGGTTAATTTTCTTCCCTGATGTTCCTAGATACAACTTTCTACAGATTTTATATTATAACAAGAATTTTATGCATCATAAATCTAGTTCTGGATTAAAACCCTATCTGTTTTCTTCTTCAAATCTCTTTGTAGAAAAGAGGGATCCCCTATGAACACATAAACCCTTACTCTTCCATGTGGGCCTTCTAAATATAGCAGTACTACAGTATATGCTGCTAAATTCTAAGAAGATATGAATGTGCAAACTTCTTTTTTGTTTCATTCTTTTAAAGGACTGTTATATTAAAAAATAGAAAAAATATTTCCATGACTGCTTTTTTTCTTAGTTCTCCAATACCTTGTTTTACCTATAATTATTATTTTCCCAAGAATGGAGTTTAAATTGCCTTAAGATGAAAGAGCCATCATGCTTGTGGGTGGGTGTGCTTCTCCAAACTTTAGAACTTCAACAGAAATTAGAGGTTCACAAAGCTAATTGCTATGATTATAGCTTTTTTCCCCCCTTTTGGTCCTAGACAGTAGCTCTTGAAAAACAATATTCTACTAATTTGTTAAATGTACAGTTCAAGGGGCAGCATGAAAATTCCCAAGATATCTGTAGTTTTTAGCTGATTTTTCACAGAATTTAATATCTCTTAAGGTCTTTTCACAATTTCAAAGTGGCAAAATGGTAGGGGGTTTTTGTTGTTGTTGTTGTTTTGTTTTTAGGGTTTTGCAAGGCAAATGGGGTTAAGTGGCTTGCCCAAGGCCACACAGCTAGGTAATTATTAAGTGTGGGAGGTCAGATTTGAACTCAGGTACTCCTGACTCCAGTGCAGGTGCTTTATCTACTGCTCCACCTAGCCGCCCTGGATAGATTTTTTAAAAAAAGAATAATCCATTCAAAACTAATATTACCTTTTAAAGTCTACGTTCCTTTTATTCTTTGGTATATTTTTTTTTCCTCAAAAATATGTTACTCATCTTACCTTGGTTTTCTCTCTGAATCGTACTTTGATATGCTAGGCCCCAAAGTTGGCAGCTCTCAGGATAACTTTGCCAGCACATATGCAAATTAGAATTCTAGGTGACAGTGGGAAGTCCTGAGTGGCCCACTGCCCATTGCTATTATACTTCTGAAACTGTCATTGCTGGACATTTAGTAAATTGATATAATTCAAGTAAAAGTTTTTGTTTTTTGTATCTGATACTATATTTAAGCAAAAACAATACAACAACCACAAAAATTCCATGTAGCAAAGTGGTTATGGTAACCCAGTAGACAGATTACTGAGTTTTGAATCAGTAGGAGTCATCTTTTCAGAGTTCAGCTTTGACCTCAGACACTAGTGGTGTGACCCTGACTAAGTCACTTAACCCTATTGCCTCAGTTTCCTAATCTAGAAAATGAAATGGAGAAGGAAATGGCAAACTACCCCAGTATCTTTCACAAGAAAATCCCAAATGGTGTCACAGATATTCTGACTTGACTGAAACAGAATAACAAAAATAAAATAATTGGTTTTAGTGGAATATATCTCCTTTGGTTTGTTTCTGTGGCAGGACTGTGAGACAGACATACTAGAAATTAGCATGTTTGGAATCTAGCTTGTAATCTGAATTATTTATTTTGTAGAAACACTTAACTTTGGGTCTTACAGACATGAATTAAAATGATTAGTGATCATTTTTTCTCATATTTAGAGAAAAATAAAATGTGATCCTCATTTTTAAAAAAGATTATTTTTGAAAAGTGAATTTGGAAAGTCTTAGATATCTTCTAGCTATCTTTTGGTTGAGATTAGGTGATAAACCTAAAAGACATCTCTGTCTCCACACCCATACTCAGCTTGGCTAAAATCTACTAAAATTTGAATACTGCCTGGTGGCATAGCTTTTGAGAACTGATTCTCATGCCCCTACTAAGATGAGGCATTTGAGGAAAGACTTAGTAGAAGACTGGCATAAGTAGATATCTTTGCAATATATAATTTTATTTTCTAAAACATAAAGCAAACTTCTCTTTCAGGAATATAATTTTAAGCTATTCTGTAAACATTCAGTCAAATGATTTTTAGAAAACAACTATTTGGAGAACACTGTGCTGGGATTCTGAGGGGGATTTAAAAGCAAAGAATTTAAGTTTCCTTCAATATGCTTACAATTTAGAAGGGAGATAAGATATATGGGGACACTATAATGAAGATTAAAATATGAATGTATAAAGTGTGAAAATTACTAAAAATTCATAATTGAGAGGAAAGCTATAGGCTTCAAGAAAGATCTCATGGAAGTTATGTTTGAATTGAGTACCTTCATTTGGTTAGGATTTCAACAGGGGAAATATTTTGAGATGACAGGGAGAGTAGCCAGTTAAATTTAAAGAGATTATGAATAATGTGCCGGAGATAGAAAATTGTTGTATTTAAAGGACAGTCAATATTTTGTTTTCACTAGAACATTAATTATTTTAAGGGGGAAGAGTTACCTCCCTCTTTCTGTTAATTAAATTAAAATTGAACTTATAGAAAGATGTTTTCTCAAACCCATCATTTGGTTTGAAATGATTACCTTTTAGAAATGTTAGCTTTTTTTCCAAATAGAGATATATGTGTTCATTTGTGTAGACGCATGCACATGCATGCGTGCATACACACACACATGCACACGTACGCACATACACACACACACAATCTCTTTCTCTCTCTCTCATATTCCTTCTAGAAATCCTGCCTGGAATCAAGGCTGTAATTCTCTACAGATGAAAATCCCCCAAAGCTACAATTCCCAGTTTACACAAAGCTAAATGTTAGGCTACCTGCTAATCAAATGATGAAAGGAAATCCGTAATTTTGAATAAGACCCACAAAGCTAGTCAAAATATTTACAAGTAAGGACCAATGTATAATAGTTGACATGTATAATAGTATAACCCACCTAGGGTGGTACAACCACATATACCTCTTGATTGATTTCTTCCTGCTTTTTTCTTCAAATACCTGTTATGAATACTCAAGACCAAAAGCCTATAACCAGTCTTCTTTCTACTTGATTCAGTTACAGTCATATGGGAGGTCATACTTTTTTTTTTTTTTACCATTATGTTGTTTTCATGTGGGCTCCTAAATAATGCCCAGATTGGCCATTCTGCAATTGAGGACAGATATTGCTGTTTCCAAACTACTCAATGAAGCATAATTTGAGAGTAAAAAATACCAGCATTAAAGTCCAATCTAGTTATCAAGTAGTTATTGATTACCTAAGTAGATAATGATCTCCTGGCTCCATTTAAGTAATGGTGTAGTAGGCTTTTGTTTTCCTCTCTAGCAATCATTTGGATGAGGGTGTGGGCACTTGTAGGATTTTGTATTTTTAAGGATAATTGTAACAAATGCCCATCCTTTAGTCCACTTCCAACTTTTTATATTTTTGTTCAGTTCACTAGGTTCAAAGGAAATCCAGAAAGTATGAAGTAAAATTAATTATAAAGGAATTAAAAAATATAAAATTCAGTTAGCTCTGAGTCCTTACCTTAATTCATAAAAATTAGTAAAGCTCACTTCTTGTAAGCTTTTTTCTTTCCTCTGTCTCAAGCCTTACTCTCATATTCTTAGACATTTATCATTGTTGCCAGTTTTATAATTTGATAATAACAGAAAATACAAAGACATAAATAAATATTTCAATAATATATCACCTGGAAGAAAGATCACAGCCAAAGGTCCTTCTCAATGACTTGAAGTACTAACTTACAAAATGCTAGAACTTCAATCTAATAATTCATTTCTCTCAGGATGATCATTGAAGTCTTTAAGGAATTTTCAACAGATTTTTTTTATTCAACAGACTGTCTTCTTCACTGAATAAGAATTAAACTGAGTTCTTTCAAAGTGTCTCATGCCATTGAATTCTCCAAGTCCCTCATAGACTTGTTCTCATGAGAGTTCATTTCATTTTTTACTTTGCCCGTTAGCAATCAACTATTGTCTCTCACAGACTTTCTCCATGAATGTTAACTCTGCAAGTTAAAAAAAAAATTCTCAGTCTTCTCTCAGTACCTCAATAGACCCTTAAAGATGACAGTCAATTTTCAGTCTCCCAAATTCTCTTCTTCTCATAAAGTTAAAATCCCAAATCACTATGAAGGTTTTTAAAGTGAATGATCACATAAAAAATTAGAGATGTTTAGCCTAGACAAAAGTAGATTGAGGGAGGCAGCAAGATGATAGAGTAGAAAAAAAGTTCTGTTTGATGTGCAAGTTCAAGAACTGTGTTCAGATTCTTTCTCTGTTATTTACTACCTTTGTTACCTTGACAAGTCAGTTATTCTTTCTAAGCATCAACTTTCTCATGTGTAAAATTGAGTTCCCTTCTAGTCTTATAGGCATTACCTTAAAGACCTGTTAGAATTGTTCTGGTTGACCCTAGAGGGTGAATGATTTTTAGTGAAAGTTGCAAAGAGATCATTTAAGTTTACTAGTAGGGAAAATTTTCTAACAATTAAGATTATTCAAAAGTTGAAGATGATGCCTCAGAGAGGGTTATTGGCTCCCTCCTCTTTGGAGGTCTACAAGAAGAGGCTAGATATCCTCTTAACACTGGTTTTGTATCTGTTCCTTTTCAGGTGTGATTTGAACTAGAGATGGCCATAGAAAAGTCCCTTCTAGTTCTGAAATTCTGAAATATTGAGATTCTTCCATATAGACACTCCTTCCAATATTGCACATTGTGACTTAACCTGCTCCCTCCCACGTTGACTAACCTGCTATTAGAGCAATAATAATTTATAAGGTTTGCAAAAAACACTTTACTTAAAAAAATCCTTTAAAATATTATAGATAGTATAAGTACTATTATTGTTATATATCAGTAATCTGAAGCTTAATATATACAACTAATTAATAATTAGTAATATAAAGAGGTCCAATGGCTTACCCAAAGTCATGTAGGTTAGGAAATATCATAAGAAGTGCAGTGGATTCAAATTCAAATATAAATGAGGGCCAATAATTTGTATATAAATATCTCTGTTGACCCCATCTTGACTTAGATTTAAATTTTTATGTTTTACTGAATTTTCATTTATTTTGTTAAATATATACCTGTTGCATTTTAATTCAGTCTGGTCATACTTGGGAGTATTGTGGGATGCATGTCACACTGACCATGTGTTGATGATATCTTGTAGCATAGCATTATAGCACATATTGTATAGCAAGAGAAGTTGTACATGTTACCCATAACCCTCTTGCATGTGACCACTGGGGAAATGGTATATATAGTGCTTAATATAGTTCTATGTAGTAAATGAATAGAGCATAGAATTCTGTTGAGAGAGGAAGACTGATGAATTTACATAGCTCTGCCTCACTGAAATCCAGTTCACTTGTAAGTCAAAGCATCCCCATCCTGATGTATTGGTGCTCTTTGAGAATGAAGGATGAACAGTTAAGCTGGTTCAACCTTGGGCTATTTTTTAAAAATTAGAAACCCTTGAAGACAAAGGAGAACCCAAAAATCAGCTAAGTCAAATTCTACTGAAATTTTTATGGATAGAAATCATTCCTCCACTAAAGTAGGAAGAGCTAAGAAGGAGGGGCATTTTAGGAGAAGACGCTGACAATTTGTATCACATCCAAAATAGTGTGGCCAAGATGTTGAGGGATTTAATAATTATGTCTTAAGAAGATGACTTGAAATCATCGGAGAAGAGGAGAATTTAGGGGAGAGCTGATGGCATATTTGAAAGGATGTTATTTGCAAGATATATTTTGTGTAGCCCTAGAAGGACAAATAATAAATTGAAGTAGAAGGTAGATTCTGGCTCAATTTTTGTACATATTTGCTAACAATTAGAGCCATCCAAAATGTCCTGAACTGCCTCATAAGGTGAGTTCTCTTTCTCACTGGAAATTTTTAAGCTAGAGGCTTAATGAACACTTGGTTGAGATTTTTGTGTTCTGGCTTAATGTTAAATAGGTTGATCTTTGATATCTTTTGTTTAAATTTAAGAATTTTGTCATTCTAAACTCGAACTTAATGCTTTTCATTTTGCCAAAATATAGGAGAAAATTACATTATGATATGTTATGAGACAAATATCTATGAGATAGAGGCACCTAGTTTGCCCAGAAGGCATTATTCAAAATTCTTTGGATAATTATAAGCTCTTGAGAGATCAAGGGAGGCTATGATTCTATAAGTAAAGTAAGGAAGATTACAGTTGTTGTCTTTATATTGTATAAATTGGTATGTCTAAGAATGTAAGTAAATACTGATATTAAAAACAATAACAAATCCAGAAATAAAAATGAGGGGTGGCTAGGTGGCGCAGTGGATAATGCACCGGCCCTGGAGTCAGGAGTACTTTGGTTCTAATCCGGTCTCAGATACTTAATAATTACCTAGCTGTGTGGCCTTGGGCAAGCCACTTAACCCCATTTGCCTTGCAAAAACATAAAAAAAAAAACAAATAAAAATGAAGCATCATGGACACTTTAAACTTACTCTTTCAGTTTTTAGGCCAGCTACTTTTCACTACACAGTATGGCCAACTTTACAGGAGTTGTATTTCAGAGAGAGAGAGAGAGAGAGAGAGAGAGAGAGAGAGAGAGAGAGATTCTTTTTTGTGCTCTTTCTTGATTTGTGTTTTTGTTTTAAAAAAAAACTTTTTTCATTTTCTCCCTTTCTTTTACACACAGACACACACAGTTCTGTGGTAAGAGACATATCAATGGAATGGATTCTTAAAATCATTCAGAAGATATTGCTGAAGGCAGGATACCAAACCTTTCCTTCATCCCTAATCTTTGAAGTAATACAGAGAGTGCTGTGGGCCTCTGTTGTTCAAGATGATCAAGTTAATTTGTGATGCTTCTGAATCAGATTCCACCCTTTATCCATTATACTATGCAAATGGAAAGCAGAGGGAGATGCTTAATGCATCTCATTCCTTGTTGAACATTGCATGAGGTAAGACCAGTTCTTGTAAGCTTAAAAAAAAAGAAGTGAATCAAACAGATTTTACACTTCCATAAGTTTTGTAAAAGAAACTCACTTTTCATTTTGAATTGGAGTTTGAATACATCTTTCTCAAGCATATTTTAGTAATCTTCCCACAAGAGACTTCTTCCTTCTAATGAACAGAGTGGATTTAGGATAATCTAAGTTTGAATCCAACTCAGATCTAGATGTGTGATCCTGATCAAGCCACTTAACAGTAGCTTTAGAATCCTCATTTGTAAAATGCAAATAATAATAACACTCTTTTCACAGGGATGGTGGGAAGAGCAAATGAAATAACATGTTTGCAAACCTTAAAAAATTATATGAATATGAGCAATTATTTATTAACTCTTCCAGACTAAGTTTCTAGAGATTACCTAATTTTTACTAAGCTCCTGATTCAAAGTAAAATCAAGCAATTAATCTACCTTGAGTCATTTGACCAGGACAGTGAAAAAATTAGTTATATTTAATGGACCTACTACTCTCGACTTTATTCTGTCCCCTAAAAATTGATCTTCTTTTAGGATTATCCAAATGGTCAATGGATTGATCTCATTCATAAGTGTAAACTACAAAAACAAAAAAATCAGGTTTTTTTTTTCCCTGAATTAATTCATTTTTTTTTTAAGAAACACTTCTGACTAATGGCTATTCCAAGATTCTTGGATAGTCTCTCTAGAGAGTCTTAAGGGTCTGTTTTGGGGGTGGGGGAGAGAAGATGGGATCTATTTTCCAAGACATTTTCTGTTTGTTTTTTTGTAGCATGTAGGAATAGATAAGGATAGCTAAGTCAGGAGGAAGAAAGGATATTCAAGAAGATTTGCATCTACGGAAATAGTCCACACCAAAAGGTCAGAAGTCTCTGGTCCTTAAGCAAGTCTCTACCCAAATCACCCTAGAGTGGGTAACAAAATTGTCTTCTAGCTATGACGGTCTTGGAATTTTGGAATTTCTGAGACTCATCATCATAAGACGTGGTGAGTTCTGGATGATCACTTGTTGGAGGTGAAGTGTCAGGAAGATTTTTGTTTCAGTATAAGTTGGAATTGTTGGCCTCTCAGTTTGAATTTGAAATTCATTGATTTGGAAATGGGATATTTTTGTTCTTATGATTTTTTTAAACCAACCATAGAGAACTCTATAGAGAACCATGTTTCTAACCTTTATTTGTGAGACTGTCTCCCACAACTCAAAGGACCTTCCAGACAGATTTCTGCTGAAATTCTTCCCATCCCTCAAAATAGCATTCATCATTTCCTCTTTCTTGAATTTTTTGTACCACTCTATTAAAATCTTCTTTATATATGTATATTCTGCTTGTTATTATTGTTATTTGTGGACTCATCTCATCACTTCTTTTGGATAATAATTTCCTTGAGAAAACAGGGACTGTGGAACAGTGGTTAATGGGGGCAAAACACAAATAACTAGGTGGTACATTAGATAGAGTCCTAGATTTCTATAGAACATCTCAGGAATTTTTAGGAGTTTACCAGGTTCCATTTAATGGCAGTTCATTGGATATTGTTGGTTAATGTGGCTTATTGGGCAAAAACAAAAATGGTTGAACCCTGTAGCAAATTTATCCATAGTCTGATGTCTTGAGGGAAAATTGATCAAGTGAGAAAATTTCTAATCTTTTTTTAAACATGATGCTTTATAAGTATGTTTAACCTTTGAATATTTTTTGCTGGTGATCACAAGTATCAGCATGTAAAGTAGTCACATGTCCTTGCTGTGACTATATTTCAAATGATTTTAAAGTTTGTTAAATAAATTTTAAGTATGTTCTTATAGTCTGGGGAAGTGTGTGTATGTGTGTGTGTGTGTGTGTGTGCACTCACAAGCATTTGTGTAGTTAATAATATCACAGAAGGAGAAAGAGGGTCTTTGTTGTATCAGTACCCCTATGATGTTTTTTCTTATTTGAAATCATTATCATGATCATTATTCTTCAACTCTAGTTAAAAAAATTAAATAAAATTTTAAAAGACTAAATTTTGAACCATAAAGCTTAAAGTTTAAGGCTTGATTCTATTGTTTATTAATCTTTGAGCAGACCACTTCCTCTCCAACTCAGTTTCTTCATTTGTAAAATGGAAATTTAAAAAAAGATAGTGCTGTCAATTTATAGGATTGTGAGGACCAAATGAAATTAACTTAAGTTGAATGCCTTTGAAATCTTAAAGCACTACCTGCTATTATTATTACAACTTTGGAGATAAGGGGTTCGATCTAGTATTTTTATTAGTATGGGGAGCTCCCAATGTATAAATCTCTGATATCACTACAAGTTCATAGTATGTATAAGTATAGAAAGTTGTCCAGTGTCATTGAAATGTTATGGCATAGTCATACCCAGCTCTTCCTAAATACAAGGATGCCCTTTAATACACTACTACATGTTAAATATCTTAGTGAAAGTAGTAGCAGTAGCAGTAGCAGTAGTAGTAGTAATAGTAGTAGTAGTAGATAGTAATAGTAATAATAGTGATTACAATGGTGATTATTTAAAATTCCTATTTATGTAATACTCAGAGACCATGTTGACTTGGTGGATAGAGTAACTGACCTTGAAGTCAGGAAATCTTGGTTTTATGTCCCATTTCCCAGATATGCTGGCTGGGAGCCTCTTAAACTTTCAGTTTACCATCCATCACTTTTCTAAGAACACAAATTATAAAAGTGCTATTGATCTGTATAGGGTGTTAAAGGAATTCTCTGCATCTATAAAACTACAGGACCAACCTAAAATACATAATACCAACCAGTCTTTCATTTTTTTTTTTTGTTTTGTGCTCATGGGTTGTCAGTTTGTTATGGATGTGAAGATGATGGTAATTAAAAAAATAAACAAGGAACTGCAGATAATAGTAGTGTAGGCAGTGTTATTGTGATGGTGGTACTAGTAATAGAAGTAGTGGTAGCAACCAGCAACAATAATAATCTTTGTCCTTCCAAAAGTAAATCCACTTTGCCTGCTTAAAATTAACCAGTAATGGCATTTTAATAAGCAGCAATGTTAGTTATAGAGGGACTTTAGAATTAATCTAGTTCGACCTGCTTAATTTACAGATCTAAAGTTATAGAGTTATGATTATAGTCACTCCACTATTCAGTGGTCAGATCAGAATTAGAACTAGAATCCTTTTGCTTTAGTTCCACTATGTATTGTGATAACTTGAGAATATAACCTTACATTTTAAAATATACAAGGAGTGTTTACATATTTTTAATTATCCTTGCTTTTGAGATAATACTAGTTTTTCATAACCAAAGTATATTAACAATAAACTCCTTACATTATACTTAAGAGTTCTTTACTGTATCACCCTACTTCTTTTCTCATACCAATTTCTCGTACCTTTCTCCTGACCCACACTTATCACCTCAGATGAATTGAACTGCTATTTCCTACAAGCAACTAGATTCCATTCTGCTTCTAAGACATTGCCCATGTTATTCCTCCTACCTGCTACCGAAGATATAGGGAAGGCAGTAGTCAAGTACCTTATTTACATAGGGAGTGATATATCTTGCCTCTGACTTTTAAAATACATTTAATCTTTACAGTAAAAAAAATAAATTTTAAAACTCAGCAGTAATAACAGAAAAAACTATTTTTGTGGAATATATAGATATATATATATATAAATATATATAGATATATATAGATATATATACCTCTGCATGCCATGCATACATACATACATACTTCACACACATATACATTTCATCAACTTGAACTTGCTATGGCATAGGCCTATTGTTTGTGTTAGATAACAACACAAAAGCAATTTCCAAACATAGGCAACAATGTTAAAGAAATTTGCTTAGCTCCGCCTTCAATTCTTGTTTCCATTTTGCACCAGATGGTAACCATCAGCCTCAACTCAAGATACACAGTTTTTACTCAGCCTCCTTCCACCAGCTTTCAATAGACCTTTAGAGTTAGAAAGGACCTCAGACATTAGTTAGTTTAACCTCAATTCTGCTGTCCTGGTTAAATCAAATTTAATGAAAACTGGGAAGTACATTAGAGGTCCTAAAGTTGTTGATTTAGAATCACAAGAGACCCCCTAAAGGCCTTTTAGTTCAACCTCCTTTCTTTTTTATGCATTCCAGAGAAGTTAGGCTACTTGCCCAAAACCATCTAATTTGATCTCTTTATCTTTGCCTATGAGGAAACAGAAAACCAAATTTAAACTCATCTAGTAGCCTAATTTATATAGGAATGCAATGATATCTATTTGTAGATTACTTTAATATGTATTTTCTTTCATTCCTTTTAGGTTTATAAACTATTTGAAGATTTAATTCTTTTATGTATGTCTAAAGATAATAATAGCTCATATTTAAAGATTCAACTAATATTTATTAATCACTTACTTTATCCCAGAAATGCCAGGCATGCAAGACACCATGCTAAGAGATGGGAATACAGAAGAAAAATCCAAAAAAGAAAACACTTTCCTGCTCTCTAATTTAGTTTTCAGTTTACTTCAGTTTAATGAAGAAATATAGCATTTGATAATTATAAATCTTTCATTTTTGTTATCCCTTTTAAAGGTAACTAACAGTGCTTGTTTACAACAGTGTATAAATACTTTCCAGTCATCATTATCTCATTTGATTTTCATGATAACCCTAGGAGGTATGTGCTAATATTATCCTCATTTTATATTTGAAGAACCTAAGGTAAATAAAGCACAAGTGACTTACCCAAGGTCACATAGATTTGAGACTGTATTACTTTTCCTGACTCCAAATTCAGCACTGTCTGTTGTGTAACCAACTGCCTCATTTTGTCCTCATAACAATTCTCTGAGGTGTAGGGTAATGTAAATTATTTTTCTCCTCTTTTCATAAATCAGGGAAATGGGAACAAAAAATATTATGCTTTGTTTCACCACTACCTAAGTGATGAAAATGGGGCTGAAAATCAAGTCTCCTAACTGTCCATTTCAGGGATATTTCTACTACTCTTGTGTGAAAATTGATATAGTTCTCTTTGTTAAGCTCTCTATGTTGAGTGATTGCGGAATCATTTTTTTTTTATTCTCAAGGACTTAAAGGTGTAAAAGGCTGAGTGACAAAAGATTTCCCCTGATGTCTATGTCACCACATTCAGAATACTTCTAGCTCCTGAAGTTGTTACCTATTAATAAATATGTCACTGCATATTCTGTTTATTCTTATGCTTAGGAAAAGTAAATGCAGAGGGAGCTGGTTCTTACATTTCTTTTACTTAATGAGCTTTTTATTTGTACATTCATGTATTTACTTTTGCTTTTTGTTTTTGATTTTGTTTAGGCTCTAGACCAAGATAGAACTGCTCTCCAGAAAGTGAAAAAGTCTGTAAAAGCAATATACAATTCTGGTCAAGGTAAGCTTCTTCAAACCCACTGGCATAAATTATTAAATGATGTCTCCAGAGCTTGCTATGTTATTTGCAGGATTTTAAATTTATGGAGCAGTTGATACAAGTGACAAACTAGGTCAAACATTCAGTTTTTACCTTCTGTCCCCTCTAAGCTCTATTCTCTGCCAAAATCTGATAGTGGTTAAAAAAAAAGCAACAACTTACATATGCTTAGGAGGTGGGGGTGGGGTTTAACCAAGGTGACATTAAAAACCTCCACACTCAATAGATCATTCTTTATTCTGATAAACTAAACAAAGAAGCATGAGATTTGTTCTTTTGGTGACAACACCATAGATTCTCCCAGACAATAATGACCTTTCATTAATCTGATCTCATGGCACCTTATTTTCTTCTAATCAATGCATCATAGTCTAATGTGTAGTATGTTTTTTGAAGAATGTCTTAGCTAACCTACTGAAGGATAAGTTTCTTGATGATGTAATATAACAAAGTGCCAACATAGTATGTGCCTAATGAATATTTTTTGATTTTGAATAAATTGATTAAATTCCACAAGTCCTCTATACATATGCTTCTCTATTGTAGGCATCAGCCAAGTTCTGAGAATACAAGGAAGGAAGAAAGCAAGCATATATTAAGTGCTTATTCTTTTCCAGACTTTCTGATTAGTGCTGGATATTTAAATATAAGTAAAAAGAAAGATAATCCCTGCTCTTACATTCTAATGGGGGAAGACAGCACACACACAAGGGAGCTGAACAGTGGGGAGAAGGTGGGGAGGAATGAAAGTATCCCAGTTGGTAAGTCACAAAAATCAGGAACAGAGTCTGAAGTGAAATAAAAGCATGCCTTTTCAGTTTTCTTCCCATCAGAGGGAAGAAACAAATCAAAGTAGAGTGTTATTTGTAGGTATAACCCATGCCCACTAACTTCTGTTCTCGGCTGTCCTTTCTTCTTTCATTGTTTTTGTTCATTCTACCTTGCTATTACGATCTCTCACATTCCAAGTAGACACCTATGCTACATTCATGATTCATAGCTTTATGATAAAATTCCTCCCTTCACTCAAAATCCTACTCAGGTGTTAACTCTTCAATGAAAGTCTTCCTTTTTTCCCTCCAAATGAAAGATGATTTCCCCTTCAAATACCTGAATAGAATTTTCTTTTATACTTCACATATTTTGATTATATTATGTTTCCTGAAGTATGGACCATGTCTTACCTATTTGTGTATCTCAAGCATTTAGCTTGGTACTTTACAATTCTAGAGTCTTAATAAAGTGACCCGTGTAGTTCATAAAATGCATGAAGTAAATTCATGCATTTACTTAGAATTTTGAAATTCTCCTTTGTATTTATAACATTCTGGTTTGCATGTGTGATTTCTTTGTTTTGTTAGATTATAAACTTGTTGAGAGCATAGATTGTATCTTATCTCATTTGTATATCTCCACCAGCTAACTTAAAATTTACAGTCTTAGATGATCAAAAGTTGCTTCTATGTGACACAGATTTAGTTGTGAAATTATTCCATCAGCAAGGAAGTATTGATCATTTTAATTATCTTAAACTTCTAAAACAAAGACCCATATCTTTATTTCCAGTATTCTCTTGATGATGTGGTATAGATTGAATCATAGAAATCTGCATCCTCTAAAAAAATTCAAGTTGAGAATCATCTCAAATGTAATAAAGGAGCATGTGATGGGTTTGAAGAATTTACCACACTTTCAAACAAAGAATTATTTAGGAGAAGCATGATTATTATTATTATTATTAAAGATATGATTGGGAGAGAAAAGGGATGGAAAGAGCAAAGAAAAAACAATGAACACATATCCCATTGGTTTTCTCAGAATATCAAAAGCAAAATAAGAAGATTTCTGACATGAATGTTGAACCCTCAGTGATAAACTTGTGGAAGAATATAGACAGTAGTCACAGAGAAAAGGCAGGCATGTCTAAGTTTCCATAGACTGACACACATCAGTACTTAATAAATGCTTATTGACTGTATTGCCAGAGATATTTACATCAATGTGAACTAGATCAGCCATCACAGAAAAGACAATTAGGATGGCTAATTTCTACTATTCACTATTTCTACCTGGCATATTCCTTATCTACTTGGACCTTTAACTGCCAATACTCCCTTAGAGACTTGTTCAGATTGAAGCTTATTATATCTGATGATGTAAAGAAAAGAAGGGGAATAAAACTATAATTATATATTAAATTCCAGAGCTAAAATGAAATCTCCCACATAATCATTTGGTAAGCGGTTCTCAGGATAAGGTGGATTTTTTTTTAATTGTTCTTGTATTTCCATGTATATGGGTTTCTCTAATCCTTTCATGATTCTTTCTCTTGAAAAATTTTGCCACGGTTCTAGAAAAAGATTCGCCCTGTGTGAAGTACACTGCAAAACTTCTTACAGTGATAAGTCCAAGAGTAATTTTGGCTGTACAAATTGTGAAAGTGATTTTTGTTAGTGTCCCCCTATTTTTCCTCAGTATGGATACTTAATATTTTCTCTAAATTTGACCAGTACCATAAACAGAGTAGATGCTTAATCATCTCTTTTTTAAAAAAAATTTGAAATCTAAGGGAAAGCACATGTTTCACAGATATACTGTGTATTGTCTCCATGATTCACTTTCTCTCCTTGGTCATTAAATCTTGAGATATCTAAGCTTCAGGGCATAATGTTGAGTCAGTCTTTCAAAAGGTGTTATCCTAATTAGAAGCTTGCTATTTTCACACAGACTAAGTTTAAGGAACTTTAAAGGAAATTTGCTTTTATTTCCAGTGCAGAAAAATTGTCCTGACCCAGAAGTCATTATATTCTGATCTCAAACCAGTCAGAAATTCTTTCCTTCCTTACAGAATCCTGTACTTATATCATTCTATTGTGCTTTATAAGGACTGTAGTAGTTATTACCTAGGTTTATTGTATCAATAGGAGTCATTTTCCCCTCTTTTCCAGCCCATAACATCAGACTTCATGAATAATAGATACTTAATAAACAAGCTCTTAGCACATTTATTTTGGGAGATGTTTTCTTTTCCTAATATAATACACTCCTTTCTTCCTTACTTTGTCTGAAATAAAATTGTCTAAGCATATAGGTAAGAGTTGCTGAGAAGCAGACTTAGTTTAGATGTAAGGAAAAACTTTTTCAACAGTTAGAGTTAAAGCAGTCTTTTAATGGAGATCGAGCGACTGTTTGTCAAGAATGCCATATAACGTATTCCTGTACTGAGATACATTGGTTCCCTATGGCTTTGAAAGTCTGTAAGTCTATGTAAAGATGTCACATATTGCGTGTTTTATATATGTATAAATATATACATGTGTATATTTAATTATATGCATATATAAATATTTCATCTCCCTATTTTCCCCTTTATTTTAAATGTTCAATTTAAGTTAATTTAAGTTAATTCAGAAATATTTATTAACTACCTACATTGCGCAAAATACTTTGCTAGATGCTAGGAATATGATGATAGGAACAAAACAGTTCCTGACCTTTACAAGCTTCTAATTTCCATGGGGAAAGGGAGGAGACAAGGAGGGTGGGTGTTGTACAGCATGCACATAAATATGCCAATGTAAAAGTATTTTAATAAGTCAACATTAAACTTAAGACCTTATTGAGAGTGTGACATTTAAAAATAAAATTTAAATCTAATCTTTTCATTTTAAATCACCTACATTTCATATTACATTTCCCCCTTCAGAGAGCTATTATAACAAAGATTAAAAAGAGGGTAAACTTATTTAGCAAAACTAAACAATATTTTTCTTTTTTTTTTTCTTTTCAGATTTTTGTAAGGCAGTGGGGTTAAGTAACTTCCTCAGGGTCACACAGCTGGGTAATTATTAAGTGTCCAAGGTCAGATTTGGACTCAGGTCCTCCTGACTCCAGGGCTGGTGTTCTATCTACTACGTCACCTAGCTGCCCCCAAACTAACCAATATTTCAAGAAAATCTGATACTATATTTCATGTTCCACATAGTCTCTCATCTCTACAACTTGGACATTTTAATTTTAGAGCGCTCAGTTTTAATTATTGTTGTTCTTTCATTTTATATTTTCATAATCATGGTGTATATATTATTTTACTGGTTCTGCTCAGTAAAACATTGAAGAAGTTTTCTTTGGAGAATTAATTTTATATCCTTTTAAAAACTCCTTATATTACAGCATTACATGATTTGTAACTAGGAGATTATTTGCTCCCTCAGAGAATATTGTTGTTGTTTTTTTTTTTTAAATATATGCTATTGAAGCAAGAAGCAACTTGCACTCAATGGAAAAAACTCTGATTTTTCCAAATGCAATTCAACTTTTTTAGTTTCAGTTACATTCAATGAACATTTCATTGAATCATAGAATTAGAAGGGATCTTCAAAACTACTCCAGGGGCAGCTAGGTGGTGCAGTGAATAGAGCACTGGCCCTGGAGTCAGGAGGACCTGAGTTCAAATCCGACCTCAGACATTTAGTAATTACCTAGCTGTGTGGCCTTGGACAAGCCATTTAACCCCATTTGCCTTGCAAAAACCTAAAAAAAAAACTATCTAGTCCAACCCATCCTTAATGTATTCTGTCTGAAGTCTGTTTGTAGTTTGTGTGTCAATAGTTTGAGGGATATTGTTGTTGTTTTGAATTTTGTCTCCTCTATTAGACTTTGCGTTTTTTGAGAACATGAACTGTTTTGGTTGTTTTTGGTTTTGTTTTGGTTTTTTTTTTTGGTGGGAGGTTGGCATTGTTTGTGTGTTTGTTACTTTTCTTTTTATTCCAAGTGCTTAGCATGCATACACTTAATATATGTTTGTTGACAACTTACTCTACAACACTCCCCCAAATTAGTCCTTTAACCTTCTTTATTAGAAGATCTTTATGGTGAAAGGAGATCCATTAGCTTCCAAGGCAACCCATTCTTCTCCCAATATGGGACTGTCTAAGTTTACTTCTTTCTTATTGCTATAAAGATCAAATTTAGTCCTTTTGACCCATGACAGTCTTTCAAATACTTGGAAACTGGTATCATGACCTCTCCATTTATTTTTCTTTTTCAAACTAATATTCCCTAGTTCTTTCCTCTGATGAACTTCTGTTGGTTGGCAGGGTCTGTGGACCACTCAGCATCCTCATCAGCTTCCTATAGGGAGATATTCTGGCTTATCAGATTCTTCAGGAAATGTATTGTACAGAAGAAAATTCTTGATTCCACATTCTAGACATTGTATTCTCTGCTAAGGCAATAATATACTTTACATTTATATTAGCTTTTGGGGGCAGCCATGTCACATTGAAATTGCAGTCCTTATAACTGTGTCTTCCCCTTCCTCATGTGATCTTTTTTCCTCATAAACTGTTGTTTTTCATTTGTCTCGCCTTGAACTTGTAAGATTCTTCTTTTTTTGTACTCAGTTATGGGTACAAAGTTATAGAACTTTTTATTTGATCATTAATTTGGAGCTATCGTTTTAGTCTATCACTTTTTGAACCTTGATTATTTTATCTAATGTGATAACTTTGTATCATTTGAAAATTTGATGAACATGCCATCCATCCCTTTATTAGTAAACATGGTAAGAATATAAGGCCAAGGACAAATTTCAGGTGCTCTCCATTGGAGACCTTCTTCCAAGTTGCAATCAAATCATTAATAAATACTTTTTCATTCTAGTCCTTCAAATTAGTTGTACTATTATCAAGCCCACATTGAGTCATCTTGACTTCAAGGAAAACATGGAACATTTTGATAAATGCTTTGGTGAAATCTAGATCTATAAAATTCTCATAAATTACCAGTCTAATTACCCTGTGAAAAATGAAGTGGGATTAAGCACCTACTATTTTTAAAAGCATAGAATTGAATTTTGTGGTTATGAAGTTTTGTGTTTTCATAATTTCATGAGAGTGAATGGCTCTATAGTCAATTATTCTTTTAAAACAACCAAATGAGTGAAACATTGAAACATCTTTCCATGATATATGTTCAATGGAATCTAGGCTTTTGTTGTCCAAAAGGGCTTTTGGTCTTGTCCAAAGAAGCCACATGATGTCTTACTCTTGGTTTCCATTTCCTGGTACATTTCCATTCTTGACTCTCAGTTTCATCTTCCCACATAACTAAAGTTATGTTAATGTGGTTTGATCTTATAAAAAGCTTTTATGGAATAAGCCTGTATTCTTGTTTCCCAAAATGTTCATTGATAGAGGAATGGTCTTTTTTAATTTTAAAGTCTCTTTTAAAATATATATTTTTATTCTTTAAGAGTTTTATTGGGGCGGCTAGGTCGCGCAGTGGATAAAGCACCGGCCCTGGAGTCAGGAGTACCTGGGTTCAAATCCAGTCTCAGACGCTTAATAATTACCTAGCTGTGTGGCCTTGGGCAAGCCACTTGACCCCATTTGCCTTGCAAAAAAAAAAAAACCTAAAAAAAGTTTTATTACTGATAGCAATCACTAATGAACAAAAGTCTGAGGCAGCTTTTAACATTAAAAAAAAAGTCATTACTTTCCCCAGTAGCCATTTGATTCAGGATTGTTTTGAGAATTTGTTACTTGACTATTATTCTTGCTGTGGCCTAGCTGGATGAATACAGGGCAAGGATGGCACATAGAAAAGGAATCTACGTTCTTACCTTAATCCTTAACATTACTGGATCTAGAACTGGAAAGCATCTTTAAACATCATCGTATCAGATTGCTTCATTTTTTTAGTTTTATTTTTTTTGCAAGGCAAATAGGGTCAAGTGGCTTGCCCAAGGCCACACAGCTAGGTAATTATTAAGCGTCTGAGGCCGGATTTGAACCCAGGTATCCCTGACTCCAGGGTTGGTGCTCTATCCACTGCGCCACCTAGCCACCCTGCTTCATTTTTTAGATGACAGACAGGACTGAGGCCCAGAGTGACTAAGGGATTTAGCCAGATTCTCAAAGAACTAGGATCAGAGCTGAAACCTTCTGACTTCATTCTTGCCACTAACTTTATGTCCATGAGCTGATTTGTCCAGGGATTCCTCTTAAAGGACTCTGTACATAGAAGACATTTTCTAAACGTTTATTGGTTAAATAATGAATAAATTAACAAATGAATAAATTTCCAAACCATTCAGTAAATATTTATCAAGCTCCTACTATTTGAGATGTTGTGCTAAGTGATGGGGATATGAAAAGAGGAAAACCACATTTCCTGCCCTCAAAAAGCTTCCATTTCATTTTCATGTGATGTTATTTTAGATTTTTGGATCTTTTAGATTTTGTGATCAAATGTAAACTCATTGAAGGTTTCTTTTTTTGTTTGTATATGTTCAACATCTGGGATAGTGCCTGGCACACACTTGGTACTTTTAAAATGTTTATAGGTTTTATTGCTAATATTAACCCTAATTTGGAAAGATTACTTATACATAATTTACTTGGTATAGTAAAAAAGAGTCCTTATTTAAGGTAAGGGGAGCTGAATTCAAATATCAGCCTGCATCATCTTGGACAGGCCACTTCACCTGGGTTGTAGTTTCCTCATCTTTAAAATAAGAAGCTTAGCTAGATGATCTTTTAGATCCCTTTTTGCTAAAATATATTATATATAAATTCTGACCATGTTATAAAAAGTTATGCCAGCAGCTATAAAATTTTCTTTTAAATTTATTTTTATTAAAGCTGTTATTTGAGTTTTACAGTTTTTCCCCCAATCTTACTTCCCTCCCCCAACTCCCTCCCCACCTCCACGGAAAGCAATCTGTGTCTTTACTTTGTTTCCATGTTGTACCTTGATCCAAATTGGGTGTGATGAGAGAGAAATCATATCCTTAAAGAAGAGACAAGAAATCTAAGAGATAACAAGATCACACCATAAGATATCTGGGGTTTTCCCTAAATTAAAGGGAACAGTCCTTGAACTTTGTTCAAACTCCACATCTCCTTATCTGGATACAGATGGCACTCTTCCTTTGCAGACAGCCCAAAATTGTTCCCGATTGTTGCATTGATGGAATGAGCAAGTCCTTCAAGGTTGATCATCACTCCTGTGTTGCTGTTAGGCTGTACAGTGTTTTTCTGGTTCTGCTCATCTCACTCAGCATCAGTTCATGCAAATCCCTCCAGGCTTCCCTGAAATCCCGTCCCTCCTGGTTTCTAATAGAACAATAGTGTTCCATGACATACATATACCACAGTTTGCTAAGCCATTCCCCAGTTGAAGGACATTTACTTGATTTCCAATTCTTTGCCACCACAAACAGGGCTGCTATAAATATTTTTATACAAGTGATGTTTTCACCCTTTTTCATCATCTCTTCAGGATATAGACCCAGTAGTGGTATTGCTGGGTCAAAGGGTATGAACATTTTTGTTGCCCTTTGGGCGTAGTTCCAAATAGCTCTCCAGAAGGGTTGGATGAGTTCACAGCTCCACCAACAGTGTAATAGTGTCCCAAATTTAGCTATAAAATTTTTCTATTAAACTCTTATCTACTATGCGTTAATTTCTTGGTTTCATTTTGCATGTTGTTTTTTTGGAGGTGAGGGGTGAATTCCATCATATGATTTATTGCTACTAGAGAAAGCTCAATTATTGAAGTTATTTGAAATATTGAAATATTTCCTCAAGCACTAAAGATTATCTTCTCTGCATTCCTGTCTTAGAATGATTAATAGGACTTAGTCAATTTGATTTAATACTGAATTTGCGTGGGTTAGATTGAATGAAGTTTTTTTAAATTGTTCACATATAAAATAAATTGCAGATTTTTATTGAGAATATGTCCTATTTTTTATGTTTTCCATAAAGCTATGAAGATTATACTTAGATTTCTTTTCCAGAAACATTTTGCAATTTAGACTGAATTGAATAAAGCCCAATTTCCTATAGGACTCTCTTCTTCTGTATGTTCATTTTTTGCTTACAGTGTATATGTTGATCTCACCCCAAACACAGAGGTGGGGGGAAGGACAAAACTTCCACATTAGTGCTTAGCCTTGTTGTTTCATAGTCATAGTCAGCTATTCCAGAATGAACTCCCCTGATAAATTCTGAGATTTCTAACATTACAAGCCTCCAAGCAGAGGAAAGATGAATAAGTGAATAAATTTTTAAAAATGTATTAAAAGCTCACTCAAAGATTGCTGTAGATGGTAACTGCAGTCATAAAATTAAAAGGTGCTTGCTCCTTGTAAGGAAAGCTTTGGCAAATTTGGACAGCATACTAAAAAGCAGATACATCACTTTACTGACAAAGATCCATATAGTCAAAGCTATAGTTTTTCCAGGTGCTATATGTTATATATGGCTCTAAGAATTGGCCTGTGAGGAAAACCTGCAGCTGCTGAATTGATAATTTTTAATTGTGGGAAGATTTTTGGGGTCACTTGAACAGCAAGGAAATCAAATCAGTCAATATTTGAAAAAAATAATTCATGCTTTTCATTGGAAGGTTAAATCCTGATGTTGATGTTTAAATACTTTGTTCACATTAAAAGACAGGACTCATCAAAAAAAATCCTAATGTTATAAAGATTGAAGCAGAAGTTGAATTAGATAGATAGTATCATTGGAAACAATGAACTTGAACTCAGACAGACTTCAGGGGATAGGGGCAGCTAGGTAACACAGTGGATAGAGCATTGGCCCTGGAATCAGGAGGACCTGAGTTCAAATCTTCCCTCAGACACTTAATAAATGTCTAGCTTTTTGACCCTGGGCAAGTCACTTAACCCCATTGCCTTAAATAAATAAAAATTTTAAAACAGATATAGGGATTAGATGGTCTTGGTGTGCTATGGTCCATGGGAATCATGAGGAATTGGACACTGTTGAACCACTGAACAGCAATATGTCACTTAATCACCGGGCTGAGTGCTGGGCATATAAATAGAAGAGCAAGACACTTCCTACTTTTCAAAGGGCTGATATTATAATGGGGAGAAGATACATAAAGATGGTTTCAACTGGTTCTTGAGATGGTGCAGCTGAGCAGATGGGATTGCATCTTCATTATGATGCCATTTCCAGTGATTCATCTATTATCTCATTCTGATATTGAGTGTATGGTTTCAGGACTTTTTATGGTGACAGTTTTCTTTCTGGGTCTTCAGTAGTTGTAACTGTTAAGGAGTTTGACTCTGTAATACATTTAGAGGCAGTTGATAAGTCAAATGTTCACAAAGATTGCTTCTCTGGATGTTGATTGTGAGGGCTAAGCCTGAAGCATTATTTGGGGTCTATAGGGCATTGCTGTTTTTCTGGGCTCTTGGGGTCTGGATTATTGACGGTCCCCAATGGAATAAAAGAAAAAGGAGTAGTTGAAATGATGGTGGTGGTATGAACCATATGGAAATTACCCCTTGTCTTTCCCTCAGATTACCAAGCTACATCAGATGACTGCTGACCTATGACTTAGGCAGTTTTTTATAGTTTCAAATTCTATAAATCTGTAACTCAGTAACTTCATAAATTTTACCATTTCTTTCCTAGTCCACTTACTAGTTTCTTTATACATATTTGCAGGATAATATTATAAAAAATCAGATTATATGTTTTATGTAGCAAAATTAAACAAGGTCTAGGATCCATGAGTCTTACTTGTAAGTCGTTTCTCATCATGCTATTTAACTTATTCCTAAATTTAATTTTAATTACCCTAAGCTCTCGAGTATCATCTAGGGTGATATATATGATTTCCTCATTAGTTAAATCAATTTCTACATGTCTTCCAATTAACTAAATTCAGAGTTGCCAGTCCAGTTAATAAAACATTTATCAATTGGAGAGGCTTCCTTTTCCAATAGAAACTACTTTTTAAATATATATAAAATTCAGTACATGAAACAACTAAATGGTGCAGTACATAGAGTATGAACTTGAAGTTAGTTCAAAAGGTACCAGAAACACTAGCTCTGGGTCCCTGATTAAATCACTTAAATTGATCATTTTCCTCATCTGTCATATAGGGATCTTAACATTAACCCTACAGGGGTGGAGCCAAGATGGCGACAAGAATGGATCATGTCTTAGGTACTCTCTCATAAAACTCATAAGCTAAGGACTGTAACTAAATTTTCTAGAGACAGAACCCACAGAGGGACCCAGTGAAACATCTCCTACTCAGGGTAACCTGTAAAAGAGCAGAAAGGCTCTGCTCCCCTGGGTTGGAGGGGTGGGCCCGCCAGAGCAAAAGAACTTCAGCCTCCTGGAGGCAGCCCCAGGGCGCTGGGAGCCACAGCTGCAGCAGAAGGAGGAGTTTCCTGAGGTACACCCCGGGTAGCACCAGGCACAAATTGGGGGGAACAGCGGGGGACCTCTGCCAGAGTGAGCACCTGAAGCCCAGCCCTCAGAGCACACAGCTAGCAGATTGGCCACAGCATTCCTGATCCAGGAACAAAAGCAGGCAGAGCCCATAAGCAGGAGCTCCCAAGGCATGAGCCCATTAAACCTAGGGAGGGGAGTGAAGAGAGAAAGACTGCAGAGCTCTGCCCCTGGAACAGGACTCTGGGGTTCTGACCACATTCAGATCCTGATCGCAGTCTAGGGCCCCCCCAATAGAACAGCAGGGCCCCCCAAACTCAGCCCTGTGGCAGAGGGGGGCGCATATGGTCATTCACAGACCAGGAGGGAGGACAGAACCTCACATACACACTGAGACCCTTGTGGGAGTGTCCCCAAAGCTCAGGAAGTACCCCAAAAACAGGCTTAGGCTGGGAAAATGAGCAAGCAGAGAAAAAAGAGGAACACCATTGAGAAATATTTTGCATATGAGCCCAAGAAGGATCAAAATACTCAGTCTGAAGATGAGGAAGCACAAGCTCCTGCATCTAAGAACTCCAAGAAAAACAGAAATTGGGATCAGGCTATGAGAGAGCTCAAAACAGACTTTGAAAAATCAAATGAGGGAGTTGGAAGAAAAACTGGGAAAAGGAAGGAGAGAGATGCAGGGAAAACATGAAAATAAAGTCAGCAGCCTAGTCAAGGAAATCCAAAAAAATGCTGAAGAAAATAACATGCTAAAAACCAGCTTAGGTCAAATGGACAAAACAGTTCAAAAAGTTATTGAGGAGAAGAATGCTTTAAAAAGCAAAATTGGCCAGATGGAAAAAGAGATAAGAAAACTCTCTGAGGAAAATAAATCCTTCAGACAAAGAATAGAATTCAGGGAGATTGAATTTACCAGAAATCAGGAATCAATACTTGAAAACCAAAAAAGTGAAAAATTAGAAGAAAATGTGAAATATCTTTTTGGAAAAACAACTGATATGGAAAACAGACTTAGGAAAAATAATTTAAAAATTATTGGAATACCTGAAAGTCATGATCAGGAAAAGAGCCTTGACATCATTTTCAAAGAATTACCACAGGAAAATTGCCCTGTTATCCTAGAAGCAGAAGACAAAATAGAAATGGAGAGAATCCACCAAGCTCTCCAAGAAAGAGAACCAAAAAGAACAGGCCCCAGGAATATTATAGCCAAGTTCCAGAACTCCCAAGTCAAAGAGAAAATATGAAAAGCAGCCAGAAGGACACAATTCAAATACCGTGCAGCTGTAATCAGGAACTCACGGGACTTAGCAGCAACAACACTAAAAGCTTCTTAGGGCTTGGAATATAATATACTGGAAGACAAAAGAGCTTAGAATGCAACCAAGAATCAACTAACCAGCAAAATTGAATGTCCTCTTCCAGGGAAAAAGATGGACTTTCATTGAACCAGGGGAATTTCAAATGTTCCTGTTGGAATGGCCAGAGCTGAACAGAAGGTTTGATCTTCAAATATAAGGCTCAGGTGAAACAGAGATTGGAGGAGAAGGGGAAAATATGAGGGACTTGATGATGTTGAACTGCATGTATTCCTGCATAGAAAAGTGACACTGATAATACTCATATGAACCTTCTCATTTAATAGAGCAGGTAGAAAGAGCTTTTATAGATGAAGCATAGGAGAAAGCTGAATTTGAAGATATAATATGGTGTAAAAATGGAGTCAATAGAAAAAAAGGGAAATGTAATGGGAAAAAGAAATAGGAGAGGGAGAATAGGCCAAGTTATTTCGTATAAAAAGATTTTACTTTATTACAGTGAGCTATTGCAATGATATGGAAGGGGGGAAGGTAAGGGGGAATGAGGAAATCTTCGCTCTCATCAGAGGTGGCTAGGAGAGGAAACAGCATATATACTCAATGGAGTATAGGCATCTGGAGTAAGAAGAAAAGGCGAGGACAGGGGGAAGGGGGAATGTGAGTGATGGAGGAGAGGATGGACTATGGGGTGAGAATGGTCAGATATAACACATTTTCTTTTTTACTTCTTGCAAGGGTCTGGGAATGGATGGCCTGTCCGGGACCATAGGGCCAGGTGGATGCTGGGCCTAAGGGGTGGTAGGGGGGCTCGGGGCCTCTTTGCCCCAGGACCAGGGATCTGTCTGCTGCGCCACTCAGCTACCCTACAGTAAAGTCAGAGTGAAAGGAGAGAGAAAATATAGTACATGGTAGTGGAGAAATATGAAAGGAGGGAGTTGTGATCAGTAGTGGCAATGGTGGAAAAATATGGAAGTAACTTTTGTGATGGACTTACCATAAAGAATGTGATCCACTCGCGACAGAGTTGGTGGTGTTGGAACACAGACTGAAGCACATTTTTTATTATTATTTTGGGGGGTGCAGGACAAATGAGGCTGGGTGGTCTGCCTGGGGCCATATATCAGGGTGATCATTGGGTGTCTGATGCCAGATTTGGACCCAGGTGCTCCTGGCTCAAGGGCCAATGCTCTGTCTGCCACCCAGCCACCCCTACTATTATCATTATTATTATTATTATTATTATTATTTTATTTGGGGTCTTTTTTTCCTTTTTTTTGTTTTTTTCAGGGCAGTGGGGTTCAGGTGGCTTGCATGTCACAAGGTTGGGTGATTGTTGGGTGTATGGGGCTGGATGTGGGCTCAGGTGCTCATGGCTCCAGGGCTGGTGCTCCATCCACTGCACCATGTGGCCATACCTACAATTATTACTATTTTTTTTTAATTTTAATTTTTTTCCTCTCCCCTTTACTTTATTGCTCAAGTGAATCTATATTTTCTTGGGGAGGGGGTATCTTGTTTACTCTTAAACAAGAATTTTTTTAATGTATAAAAACATTATTTGTACAAAATGAAAATAAATATTAAATGAAAAAATATCTCACTATGTCTTTCTTCAGTCACAAAAGGAAAATGGACTCTTCATGGTTGACTTCTCATAGAATGCCAGCCAAACTGTTTCTTCAGTATTCTTTAGCCTCTCTTAAAGTTGTAGCAATAGCACCTATAATTTTGGTGAGATAGACTATTGAAGCTAATATTAAAGTTATATACTGGCTTCCTTAACTTTTATGCCAAAATATTTTGTTTTATTAAAAGATTAGAAGCACATGCCTTCAGAACAGATTTTGTGTTATTAGCAACACATGGTATCACTTGCAAGTCCATATAACATTATATGATTGAAAATTAGGACTCTGAAATCCTTGAATATTAGTGTGTACCATAATAAAAAGGCAGTGGTATGTAATTTAATTATAAGCATATGATATCAGTCTTCCTTCCAAAATACAATTAAATTGTCATCAATGGTTTTATAAATTTATACAGAATTGGGAAGAAAGCAGTTTATTTTTTAAATTTAGGGAGAAGAAAGATAAAGTTGAAAGCACATAAGGAGTCATTTCTTAAGGATTCCAAAATTTTGTTTGTATGTGTTTAAATCAAATTAACTGGTGACTTTCTCCTTTGAACCAAGCTACTTGAAAATGAATCTGAAAATTTCAGAGTTAAACTCATATGTTATTGATTATAACTTTTGCTTATGAGATCATTTTAGCTAATTTTACTTAAATGAATAGGTTTCAAGTTGTGGAGATGTGGAGATGATGCATAGAAAATGTATTATCTTTCCCTTCAAAACACTGCCCTTTTCTGAATTTTTTTATTACTCTCAAGAGAACCAACATCATCCCAGGTATTGAAACCCACAATCTCAGTATCAGCCTTAAGTTTTCATTTACAGTCACTTCACATATCCATTATAAACCTTGACATTTCTATTTTCACAGCATTTGTGGTATATGCCTCCTTTTTCACTTTTGACATAGATGCCCTGGTGCTCACCCTTTTGCCCAAACTATTGCCATTGCCTTCTCATGGGTCTCCATGACTCCAAGCTCTACTACTCCAAGCTACCTTCATTCTGCTGCCAAAGTGATTTTTGTAAAGGGTACGTTTAAATCTATTTCTATTACTCTAGAATCATTTATACGACTCTTTTAAATTCTCAAAGTTTCCATTTACCTTGAATTCCAGCCCCATTACTTTTCCCTGTGTAGGACACTCTAGCTAGGACTTCCTTCTTTTTCATTAACCGGTCCCAATGCCTTGTCTCCATTCAAATCTTCACTTTCTGGCACACCTGTCTTCCCTCAAAGCTCAAGTTGAATGGCACTTTCTGGCAAAGACCTTTCTCCTCCTCATCACCTAATGCTGTTTAGACTATGTGTGTATGTGTATTTTTCATATATATATATATATATTTAATTTACATGCTTCTCCCCCCCATACAAGAGTTTTCAGTGTATTTACAGGTATTTTAAATGATGATGATAAATGTCATTTGCTAAGAAGGATAATTTGACCAAAGATTAAACAGTTGTCTTAGCCTTTTATCATTCTTATAGACTTTTATCAATGATGTATATCAAGTTGTGATTTTAATACATAAATATCCTTCTTAAAATCACAATAAATCTGAATTGTGTCTGAAGCTTCTCCCATTAGAAAGACTTCTTCTGTCATAACTTTGAGAATTGGGAAAATAGTTATAATCATAGATTATATAAAGCATATCACAATTTAGAGATGAAGAATCAAAAAGGCTAAGAGATGTGAATTTCAGTGGCTCACTCTCATCTCCAGGATCAAATGTAAAATCCTGTTTGGCATTCAAATTCTTCCTAACTAGCTTGCTCCTCCTACTTTTATGTTCACATTACCTATATCAACAAGCTCTGTAATCTAGTGTGATTGGTGGCCTCCCTTTTATTCCTTATATAAGAGACTCTTATCTCCCAATTTCAGAAATATTGGTTGTCCCCATACCTGGAAATCTCTCCCTCCTCATCTCGACCCCTGGCTTCTTTCCAATCCCAGCAAGAACCCCACCTTCTCTGAGAAGGCTTTCCTGATCCCCTTGAATGCTTCCCATTGTGGTTTATCTTGAATTTATCCTGTCTTTGTCTTGTCTATATTTCCTTGTTTTTCTCTTGTCTTATCTACAACTAATCCTGAAATAGATTGAGTTACTTGAGAGCAGGGACTGTTTTGCCTCTCTTTGTCTCCTCACTGCTTGGCATGGTGTCTTGATATGGGTTAGGCATGTAATGTTTATTGACTGAGGGTTTTTTTTTTTGCCTTTCTTTTATTCCAGTTCCTTGTATAGTAGTTGCTTTTTGACTTGATTCCAGAAATGTTAAAAGTGAAATTTGGACCTAGATTGTACTGATTCCCAAGTTGAGTGTTCTTTCGACTCTGACATACTGCCTATATACTTTGCTGAGAATTTTTTTACTTCTGGGAAAAAAGAGAATACTTTGGTAGATCTGTCCTTTCCATGATGGCATGATAGCAAATCTAGACTGTATTACAAGAATCCCCATACAGGGCTTATAGAGCAAATGTCTTCTCAACTCCAAGCAGTTAGAAAAAGATGAACATTTCCTTGTCAAAGAGTATGAATAGTTTTAGAGTACATAACAAATATGTGAAAATACAGAAGTACTTTGGAAACAAATAGGCTTAGTTTCACAAAGCAATAGTAAATATTAACAGCAGATCTAAGCTGATTTGTTGGTCAAATTCAACCAAAAGTAGTTTATCTCTGGATGAAGTCTCTGAAGTGGCTAAGCTCCAAGAGTAGAAATGGCCACATGAGCTCATCTAACAATGTGTTGATAAAATAGCATTGAAAAAAATGTCTGAGTCAAGCAGATTTGTGATTCTTGGATCTGGTAATTGGGTTCTGAAATTACAGAAAGGTTTTATTTAAGGAATTCAAATTTATTGGTCTATGCAGATTTTGCAATGAAGTAGATAAGCTGTGAGATAGCACTGTCAAATTTGGGGACATGGTCAATATGGGAATTTTTTTTTTGACTTGTTTGTTGCAATGATTTTGCTTTTCTTTTGGGAAATGCCTATATTGTCAGGTTTATAGTATTTTTTTAATTGAAGAAACCTCCCTGCTTGAACTTGAAAAATGTTTTTATTTACAAAATCCTTGACAAATAGCCCTTTGCTTAATAATTTTAACAAGTAATTCTTCTATGAGGCTACAGCCATTCGATCTTTGGTTAATTAATTGTGTTTCTTACTCTGAATGACGCAAGATAGAAGAACTGGTAGAATCATGGATGATCCTTGTTTTCTCTTTATTTTTCTTGCATTTTACCCCCAACATGTCTCATTCAAAAATGTTTTGCATTACTTCATATGGATGAGTTATATATTTCTTTACTTTTCAGTAAGTGGAGGGGAAAGAGAATTTGGAATTGAAAACAAACAAAAAAATTTTTTTAATAATCTTGCAATGATGGTTTTTCACAACTTAAATTTGCTCCATTTGTAGCTTCTGTGTTTTTTGTTTTTTTGTTGGTTTTTTTTTTTTTGGTTTTTGCAAGCCAGTGGGGTTAAGTGACTTACAGTCACCCAGCTAGGTAATCATCGTGTCTGAGGTTAGATTTGAACTCAGGTCCTCCTGACTCCTGGGCTGGTGTTTTATCTACTTTGCCACCTAGCTGCCTCTAAACAATACTTTTTTTTTTTGGCAACGCACTGGGATGAAGTGACTTGCCCAGGGTGATACAGCTAGTATTAAGTGTCTGAGGTCAGATTTGAACTCAGGTCCTCCTGACTTCAGGGCCAGTGCCCTATCCACTGCACCACCTTGCTGCCCCTCCAATATCTTTTTGTGTTGTTTGTTTATAAAAGAAAGATTTTATTTATTTTGAATTTTACACTTTTCCCCCAATCTTGCTTTCCCCCCCCCCCAGCCCCCACAAAAGGCAGTCTGTCAGTCTTTGCATTGTTTCTATGGTATACACTGAATGTGATGAGAGAGGAAGGAAGAAAAAGAAAATATAAGAGATAGCAAAATTACATAAGATAATGCATTTTCTTTCATTAAAGGTAATAGTCTTTGGTCTTTGTTCAAACTCCACAATTCTTTCTCTGGCTACAGATGGTATTCTCCACTGCAGATACCCCAAAATTGTGCCTGATTATTGCACTATGGAATGAGCAAGTCCATCAAGGTTGATCATCACCTCCATGTTGCTGTTAGGGTGTACAGTGTTCTTCTGGTTCTGTTCATCTCGTTCATCATCAGTTCATGCAAATCCTTCCTTGCTTCTCTGAATTCCCATTCCTCCTGGTTTCTAACAGAATAATAGTGTTCCATGACATACATATACCACAGTTTATTAAGCCATTCCCCAATTGAAGGACATTCACTTAATTTCCAATTCTTTGCCACCACAAACAGGGCTGCTATGAATATTTTTGTACAAATGATATTTTTATCCTTTTTCATAATCTCTTCAGGTTATAGACCTAGTACCCGCCAATGTTTTTAAAAAATATATTTGAATGTTGTTTTAAATCATCTACATTTCCCAGAATATTCTTCCTCACTAATTCTTACAAAGATCATCTTCTTGTAAGAAAAAGAAAAAGGGGACCACAGTTTAGTAAAATTAATCAATTAATTTTAAAAATTTGACATTATAGGATTTAAAAAGTAGTCTTGTGTTCCACACCCTTTGTCTGCAAGGTAGAGCCAAGTAGCATGTATTTTTCTTTCTAATTTATTTACATCCTATTTCAACAAAATATATTTCATCTTCTGATTTTTTTAATTCTAGCCTTCCTATAATGATCATTATGAATTATACTTCCTCCAAGTAGCCTTCCCCAATTTTTCTTAGGAAATTATGGGGAACTAGGTGGAAGAGTGGATAGACCACCAACCCTGGAGTTAAAGAGGACCTGAATTCAAATCCTGCCTCAAACACTTGTCACTTTCTATGTGACCTTGAGTAAGTCACTTAACCCTGATTACCAAATATCGAGGGCCATTTCCAGGCATCCTGATTTATATCTGGCTACCAGACCCTCTGGAAAAAAATGACTGGTGACTTAACACAGCACTCCCACTCAAATCCAATTCATGTGCTTGCCATGGCATTGCCTCCCTGATGTCATGGTCTTCTTTGAGAACAAAGAATTAACATCATCATCATCATCAACTTCATATTATATCAAGTTATGACTTTACTTCTTAGGTCTTTTAAAAAACAGTATTCATAATGTGCATCATTATTTGTGTTTGTATCTTAAACTCATTGTAAACTAGGCTCCATAGAGAGAGACCTTACATTATTTAAACTTCTGTATCTCTCCAGAATCCAGGGTAGTATTGTGCACATAGTAGTTGTCTTTTGGTAACTTTTATATGTATTATTGTAACTTTTTTCATTTTCTCATTATGTTTCCATCACTTGGCACACGGAACAATTTACATAGTAGGCACTTAATAATTAGGGCTTTACAGTAGGAAAATAGGGAGCTTCCTGAACATTAAAGAGATTAACACTACAGACAAAGTATTGACAGTACTATCTGCAAAATGGGGAGAGGCAAAAAGTCATCTTTTGTTCTTTAGAACTTTATTTGCAATATACCTGCTTCATTAAAATTATTCTTTATTTTTCATATCTTAGCTTATAAGAACAGTTAACATCTCTGTCAGTTTTTTTCCAGGTTACTTTGCTAAAGCATAAAGTCAATGAACATCAATATTCAAAACTCTCCTTTGCCTTTCTTTGTATCCCCAGTGCTTAGCATAAGGCCTGATACATAGTAAGGACTTAGTAAATGCTTTTTGGTGACTAAAAATAACTAGCATTTATTCACAGTATTTTGCAGTTAACAAGACATATTAATAAGAAAACAGACTTTCTGAGAGGTAAAAATGTCCTTGCCCAGAGTTATTCAGTTCTAAAATGGCAGAGCCTGATCTTTTGAATCTCTAAGTTCTGGGTTCTTTCTATTTGCTATACAAGTTCTTTAGAAACTATAAAGCCTGATATAAAAATACCTTACAAGTGTTAAAAGTATTATATCAAGGGACAGCTAGGTGGCGCAGTGGATAGAGCACCTGCCCTGGAGTCAGGAGTACCTGAGTTCAAATTCGGACTCAGACAATAATTACCTAGCTGTGTGGCCTTGGGCAAGCCATTTTACCCCATGGCCTTGTAAAAAAAACTTAAAAATAAAAAAAAAAACGTATTATATCTGGAAATACCTTCTGGCATACAAAGTTAAGGACCAAGGAAAGCTTCAAGATTAAATGACAATTATTTCTTGATGATTTTTTTATCCTGGTAAATTCAAAACCTTACAAAATTTTTAAGTAAATATAAATTTTTAAGAATATGTTTTATGGGGCAGCTAGGTGGCACAGTGGATAAAGCACTGGCCCTGGAGTCAAGAGTACCTGAGTTCAAATCTGGCCTCAGACACTTAATAATTACTTAATTGTGTGACCTTGGGCAAGCCACTTAACCCCATTGCCTTGAAAAAAAAAGAATGTTTTTATATGTTGTTATCTTCTCCTTCACTAATCCACATAGTTGCCAAAATGATCAGGTAAAGAACAAGTCTGATCATGTGACTCCTCTACTCCAGAACTGTATGGCTTCCTCTTGTTTCTGAGACAAACTGTCATTTAGAGCCCTTTGCAATCTAGCTGTAGTCTGTGTTCTTCTTTCATGCTTTCCAAAATATGGCCAAACTGATCTGCTTGCCATTCCTTAAACTTCACATTTCATATTCCATCTCCATGCCTTTGCATAGGGCATCAATATCTATTTGGAATATATTACCCATCTTATACCTGCTTGCCTACTTTAAGGCTTAGCTCAGATACAAATATTACCTAGAATCTTTCTTATCATCTCAGTTATAGTCTGTCTTTCTCTATGTTTCTTCAAGTTATTTGTCATTATACTTTTAAGCATGTTTATAAGCTTCTTTAGGGCAAGGACTGTTAAAATTTTTGTTTTTCTAAACCTTTTCTTTTGAATATGGGAGAGACTTAATGAATATTAGCTTAATTTGCTAATCTTAAGGAATGGTTCAGAGAGAAATAAGGAGCCTCTGATCTCTACCTCTTCCTTCTGCTTGATGGTTTTCTTCTTTCCTGTGACTTCTCTCCAATTTTTTATGCCTTCTGTGGAAAGAGAAACCTAGCACTAGCAAATCCAAACATTTCTTTCCATTTTGGCCCAAGAATGTTTTGTGTGTACCCTTCTGCTGTCCTCTTCAACTTGGATTATAGTCTTTGCTGGATTTTCAAGAGATGGTCTTAACTGAGAAATGGCTTTTTTTTTGGACTACAGTGGGATTTGGGACTATTCCAGATGCTTGAGGTCACAGGAAGGCTGAATTCCAGATAACTGAGGTTTTACTGTAATGCATCTATTTCAATTTCCTCCACAATTTACATTTTATTTCTTTCCAGGAAAAAAAGGAAACTTTTCCATGGCTTCAAAGTATGCACAGAAAAGCATTATTTTTTAAGCAAACTATTTTCTACTTCATTTCTTTCTCTATCATCTATTTTTCAATGCCTAGTCTTATACTTTACAATTCGAGCACATTGAATTTCTACAAATCTCTAATTTACAGAGATAGAGTAACTAAGGGCAGGGGGTTGGCTAAGTGGCACAGTGGATAGAGCACCTGCCCTGGATTCAAGAGTACCTGAGTTCAAATCCAGCCTCAGACCCTTAATAATTACCTAGCTATGTTGCCTTGGGCAATCCACTTAACCCCATTTGCCTTGGGGGGAAAAAAGAAAAGAAAAAAATAAAGAATAACTAAGGACAATTTAATATCTCCCCCTACCTTGAACATGCATGTGATTTTGCTACTAATTGTTGTGTGGCTTTGTGCAGGTCAGTACTGTTTCCTTATCTATAAAATGAAGGTCTTAGTATCTAAAAAATCATTCAAAAACAGCAATAATCAAATGAATGCAATTTTTTTTTTTGTTACTATTGAGTTGTTTCAGTCATGTCCAACCAACACTTTGTTACTCCATCTGAAGTTTTTCTTGGAAAGGATACCACTTGGCAAGGAGTACTTTTTCCAGTTCCTTCTCCCACTTATTTTACAGATGAGGAATTGAGGAAAACAGGGTTAGCTCTTACCCATACATCTAGTAAGTCTGTGAGACTGGATTTGAACTACTTAAGATTAGTCTCCTTTGCCATCTACCTGCACAGATGTTAAAAGATGAGAAATAAGAATGGAAAAGCAATTTGGAATTATGCAAGAAAAATTGCTAAATTGTTTGTATCCTATAACTCACTTCTGGCTTTTATGCTCCAGTTATTTTAATAAGGGTCAGGAATTGTCCTGTATATATAGAAATATTCATAACTATGTTATTTGCATTGATGAAAAATTAGAAACAAATTATGTTTCTTAGAATTGATGAATCACCAGAAAAAAAGATAGGATATGAAAGTAATAGAATTTTATTGCAGTACACAGAATAGCAAGTATAAAAAATTCAGAGGAATGGGAAGACTTTTATAAGGTAAAACAGTGAGAAAAGTGAGGCAGAGTATTTTTATTTTTTGAGAAATTATTTTTTTTTGTATTCTTGCTAGGAATTGGGGTTAAGTGCCTTGCCCAAGGACACAGCTAAATAAGTATTAAGTGTCTGAGGTCAAATTTGAACTCAAGTCCTCCTGACTCCAGGCCTGGTACTCCATCTTCTGTGCTACCTAACTACAATCTGAGAAATGACTTTTGCATCAAAACAAAATATCAGGTGTTCCAAAAGTCTCAGTTTTCAACTTTTAATATTATTAGGGATTAAAATGATGCTAAGATTTCAGAGACTCTTTGTATAATAATATTTTATTTTTAATGGAGAGTTGGACTATGTCATCATTAAGGCCCCTTCAGGCTCTATCATTTGATTATTGTAGCTTAAATAAAGTGAACCTAAAAACCCTATATGCAGAAAATGAGGTGAGAATAAAGTTTCCTCAGTATTATTATTAATATTATTATTTATTATCTATTGATAGACTTTGTCTTTTGAATTTATAAGAAAATCTTGACTTTGGGGCCAGTGCTCTATCCATTGTGGCACAGGCACTAATTCTTAAGGTTGTAAAGGGGTCAAAATGTTTTTGATCCTGTGCTCTAGATGAGAATTCCTCAATTTATCCCACCCTACCTTGAATTATTGTGTATTTACTTTGTGTTTGGTACTTACTTAAATTTATTTGTACATCTTGATTCTCCTATTGTAGTCTGAATTCTTTGAGGACAAAAATTGTTTTGCCAACATCCAGCACAATATCACAGCAAAATGTCTGACATGGACTAAATACTTGCTGATTGATTCTCCAGTATGCATGGGGAAATAACTATTTAAAATGGTTCTTCATCTTACTCAGGATGCTCTGGATTCACCAGCATCTTTATCACTAAAACAATTGAAGCACAGAGTCTCCAAAACTTTGTTGCACTTTTAATCTTAAAACTGCACTAAACGTTGGGGAATTATTCTGGAAGGTGGTGAAAATACAGTAGTATTATCTTCCTTTGAGAGATGATGAATCATTGTTATAAAGTAGGATAAGTAAACCCTTTACTACATATTAGCTATGGAATAATACTATCTCTAGAGTTAGAGGATCTGATTTCATAGCTTACCTAGCTGTTCCTACATATGACTTTGAATGACATCTTTCCTAGGTTTCATTTTCCTCATCTGTAAGATGAGGAGGGGTAGAAAGGAGGTTGGACAGAGTGGCCTTTGGGATTTCTTTTAATTGTAGATCCATGATCCTATGAGTCCAGGTCAGTAATACATGTTCTGTGAAAGACTATGTGACCTCTACATACATCCCTGGCTGTATAGTCGTGAAAACCTAACTTTGAATCCTGTCTCAGTCATTTTTAAGTTCTGTGACCTTGATCAAATCGAACTTCCACATTCTACTCAGTTTCTTCATCAATAACTGCACCTACCTCCCAGGGTTGTTGTAAGGATCAAATGAGATATCTATATGTTAAAGACCTGTACAAATCTTAAAATCTTAAAAAAATACAAAAAACATCAATGGCAGGATTTATCTGGGATTAATAATTACTTATGGCCCTTTCTCAATCTTTATTCTCCACACCACTTTGCAGTCTTTATCATCTCTGATCACTTTCTCCTCCTTGATATTCTATTCTCTCTTGTTTTTCAAGACCCTATTTTCTCTTAGTTTTCTTTTATCTATCTGATCCTCCCTTATGTCTCCTTTGTGGAATCTTCCTTCAGATTATACCCTCTAAACCTGGTGTCCTTTAGGGTTTTATCCCTGGGTCCTTTTCTTTATAGTACTTCACTTGAGGCCCTCATCAACTTTCATGGATTTAATTACCATTTGTAGGTCGCCTTTCAGACCTCTTGAGTTCAATATCTCCGAAAGAAAACTCATTGTCTTTCCCCCTAAATTCTGTGGCTCTCCTCACTGAGACACTAATGCCTTCCTCCTAATCCCTCAGGATCCTAATCAGGAGTCATTCTAGATTCCTCAGTCTCTCACCCCCCTACATCCAATCTGTGGCCAGTCAAGAACTGTTAACTTTACAACATCTGAAACATGCCTCTGGTACTACTTCCACTCTTTTAAGGTCTTCATCACCTCATTCCTGGATTATTTCAATAGCTGGTTGATGAGTTGGCCTCCCTCAAATCTCTGTCCATTCCAATCCATTCTCCATTCAGCCACCATTCATTCAGGTGATTTCCCTGAACCACCCTTCTTAATTTCAGTGCTTTCCCTCCTTTAATTATTTCCCATTTATCTTGCTTACTTTGTATATATTTGTAAACATTTTGTCTCCCTCACTAAGCTCCTTGAGGGCATGTATTATCTTTTGTTTCTTTTTATGTTCCTAATGTCTAACACGTTGTGAGTCACATAGTAGAGCCTTAATAAATGTTCACTGATTGTTTTATTCCCTAATTATTTTATCTGTGCCTATACTCTATTAATAGCCTTTATAATATATATCCACTCTACTGCTCATCCTTTTATTGATTTAATATTATAATACCATCTACCTGTGTATAATACTGATATGTATGAAGATATTTACATATATGTGAAAGTAAGTTTCATATAAAGACCCTAGACTTGGACTCAGAAGACCTTGATTTTGACTTGTTCTACTACTTAGAAGTGTTCTGTTTCTTCTTATAAGTTGTCTGACCTTAAATTGACAATATGAAAGAAATTGACTTAATATTGCTGAACCTCAGGTTCTTTACCTGTAAAATTCATCAGTCATTCTTTATCTATAAAAGCACTATGTAAACCTTAAACCTCTAAGTAAATATCAGCTATTTTTGCTATTATAATTAGTATTATATGTATAGAGACAATGATTAATTCTTTACCTTCTTCACATGAGTGTTTTGTGACTCAAAAAAGATTAGATAACTATAAAAAGCTAAATAAATATGAGGTAAAATAAAGATCAAGATTACTTCTTCAGGTAAGGAATAGGACTAGGTAAATATGATGAAACCTTCCAGACCTGAGGTTCTCTGTCTTCCTTGATTGGAAAGAATAGGTTAGGGTTTGAGACTCTTCATCTATTGCAATTGGAAACAGGTGGAATTTTATTCAAGAAAGCTCTAATTGTTTTCACTTGCCCTACTACCAAAAAGATCTACAGATAACAAAGTGTTGGGCAGTAAATCTTCATTTTGCTCTTAGACTGGTAGTGTTTGGATGTGTGCACTGCCTTTTTGACTGATTCAACTTCATTTGTGTTTTTCTGAACCAGTTTTCCTGAAGGACTCAATCAGTATTAAGATCTGGATTTTTTTTCTGTTCTGTTTTAAAATTGAAAACCAAAATTGCTGACAGTAACTAGAAATATCATGAATTTTTAATGCCATCATTATTACAAGACTGCATTAGCTTTGTTTTGTTTTTCCTTGTGTCCTTTATTTTTTTTAAGGTTTTTCTTCTTGTCTCCACTGCTGCCTGTCTTTGACTGTTGGCAAATCACTTCTTTGTTCCGGATCTTGGGTTTCTCATCTGTAAAATGGAGATAATACATGCTCACAGGGTTTTTATAAGGAATGCACTTTGTAAATATCAAAGCTTTTTATAAATATGAGCTATTATTATTCCTTCAATGTTTCCTAGTACAGAATCTGAGCTAATGCTTCATCAGCCTCATTCTGCAGTCTATTAATAGTGTTGAAGTTGTAGGAAGATAAAATGTTTTCAAATTAAATTTTAGTTATTGAACACTAGAAACTTAAGAGGAAGTTATCAATCTAAAAAAATGATACTTCAGGAAGAAATACACAGCCAGAAAAAGAAAATAACTTTTTGTATAGCGTACTTTGAAAATAGTAAGTAATGATTGATATTTCCATAGCATTTTAAAGTTTACAAAGTACCTTTGTCACAATCCTGTGAAATAGGAATTGTGTAAATTTTGTTGTTCCAATTTTACAAGCAAGAAATTTAATCTCCATGTGGTAACATCATTTACCTAGTATTGTGCAAATCATAGTATAATAGAGATTTATAACCAAAAGAAAATTAAGGATCATTTAGTCTAAACTTTCATTCTTCAGACGAGGAAACTGAGACCTAGATTAGATCAATAACTTGCCTACAGTCACCCAGGCAGAAATTAATAGATTGAGGATTCAAAGCCAGGTTTTCTTTTTCTTTTTTTTTTCCCCTTTAGGTTTATGCAAGGCAAATGGGATTAATAATATGTGGTAGATTCCTTTGGTGGAGTCATTTGAGTGGTCATCACATTTGATAAATTTGGGGGAGTTCTCGCTCATTCTTGGATTAATTCCTCAGAATATATATGTGTTTTGTATTTATATATGTATATATATGTATTGTGTTCTTATATATATACACACATATGTATACAGTTATACATATGAATATGCATGTGTATGTTTTATTTAAATTTATTCTCAATTTCTTCTCAATTTTAGTCAGCAATACCATTTTTAATGGTATTAATAATAGCACTTAGCATTTTAATAGCACTTTAAAGATTTAAAATTGCTTTATCAGTATCTCATTTATCCTCTTCACATCTCTGGGAGGGAGGTGATATTATTATTATTATTATTATTATTATTATTATTATTATTATTATTATTATTATTATTATTTGTCCTCTTTTACAGATAAGGATACTTGACAAACAATAAATGACTTTCCTAGAGTCACACAACTAGTGAGTGTTTGAAACTATATTTGAGCAGAAACAGCACATTTGGATGGCTTTTCTTTGCTTTCAGACATATCCTTTCTTTTATTTTTAAAGTGGTCAAGGGCGGCTAGGTGGTGTAGTGGATAAAGCACCGGCCTTGGAGTCAGGAGTACCTGGGTTCAAATCCGGTCTCAGACACTTAATAATTAACCTAGCTGTGTGGCCTTGGGCAAGCCACTTAACCCCATTTGCCTTGCAAAAAAAAAAAAACCTAAAAAAAAAATAAAGTGGTCAAGAAACAAGAGAAGCTTATGCTGAATTCTTTGCTAGTTCATATCTAATCTTGACTTATTTAAGTCTGTTTATCATGTCTAACTCGTTGTGACTCCATTTGGAGTTTTCTTGGCAGTTATTGGAGTGACCATTCCATTTCCATTTCCTTCTCCAACTCATTTGGCAGATGAGGAAACTGAGGCCATTAGGGTTAAGTGCCTAGCCCAGGGTCACACAGCTAGTAAGTGCCTGAAGTTGGTTTTGAACTCAAGTCCTCCTGATTCCAGGTCTAGCACTCTATCCACTTCACCATCTAGTTGTCCTTCTCCCAAATGTAGTTGTAGCTATAGTAACAGAGTCTGGATTTAAACTCTAGTCTTCTAACTACAATCATTCATCAGGTATAATTATGATGGAATCCTGCTGCATGAATATGTAGACATTTTCTTCATGTTCCTTTGTTCATCGTATTTTCTTTTCTTAGAATTACCAACCCTTTTACCCTAAGGGAGGCAGGCATCAGAGTTCAAAAGAAAGCTCACTCACTCTAAGATCAGAGGAGCCAAGTTCAAATCCTGCCTCTGACACTACCTGTTTAATTCTAGACAACCAAATTAACTTATGAGAGTTTGGTTTTATCACCTATAAAATGAGACAGTTGGATTAGTTGTCTGAGGCCCTCTTATGGATAGCCCCTTCACCATCCTGGTTTTCATCCTTTGGAAGCTTTCCAGATTAATGATGTCCTTCTTAAACTGACTCTCAAAACTAAACACATTATTTCCAGTGTTTGATGAGAGAGGTACAGAGGGGCTCTCACTTTCCTGTTCCCAGAAGCTGCTGGCTATAATAGGTACCTCCATTTTCTCTTCTCTCTCCTCTTAACCCTTACAATCTAGTTTGCAGCTTCATCTTGTACAAGTCCTTCCCCTAGAAAAGGGGTGGGGAATTTTTTTCTGCCAAATTTGTGAGCTACTCAACATATGCAAGCTGTATTTGTCCATACATTTAATTAATTCACCCCTAAAAAGCTCCTAGATTTATTGAAATTCAAGTCTTGCCTGCAGTTGCCTTGGCAACACCAAACCAGTGTAATCAGTGGGTCATAGGTACCTCGGCCCTGCCCCAGAATAATGTTATTCCTTAAAGACAGGTGCTGTTTCATTTATGTCTTTGAATTCCCTGGGGACTACCACTGTGCCTCATTCATTGTTAGTGTTTAATATATCCTTGTTTCATTGTTTGTAGGATTGAACTAGTTTCTAAGTAATCAGTGCTTTAAACAACTAATCATGGAAAAAAATGAATTTTATCTGTTCTTTTTCAGATCATGTACAAAATGAAGAAAACTATGCACAAATTCTAGATAAATTTGGAAGTAATTTTTTAAGTCGTGATAATCCGGATCTTGGCACTGCTTTTGTAAAGTTTTCCACACTTACTAAGGAACTATCCACCCTGCTGAAAAACCTGGTAAGAAATTTCAGAACTAAAGTTCTCTTAAGATACTATCAAAATGTATTTATAAAATAATTGCCAATTTCCATGTTTGCCATTGAGAACCATTTAAATAATTTGGTAAATTGATAGAGTTGTAGAAAGGGTAAAGGTAATCGATCTGAGGCACTTGTTCTTATACACAGGGGTATCAATTATTACTAAGATAGTTTGAATAAATTTAAAAAGATCTATAAACATTCTGTTTCAAGTGACATAGTAGCTAGAGCACCAGGCCTGGAGTTTGGAAGACCTAACTTTGGGTTTAGATACTTACTAATTATGTGATCCTGGGCAAATTACTTAATCTCTGCCTCAGTTTCCTCATTCTGAAATGATTATAATTATAGCTCTTACCTCACAAAGTTGTTCTAAGGATCAAATGAGATAATATTTGTGAAGTAGCACAATCCTCACACAAGACAGGATCTAGATGAATGTTCACTATTATTAATGTCTAAAGTATGAGTATTCCTGCAAAATACAGAGGAAATGTAGTAATGTGTTCCATTGTAGGCACTGGCTTCCCAGGAATGACATTAAATGTATTCTCCATTTTTAAAAAAATATCACGGGGTAGCTAGGTGGTGCAGTGGATGGAGCACTGGCCCTGGAGTCAGGAGTACCTGGGTTCAAATTCGGTCTCAGACACTTAATAATGACCTAGCTGTGTGGCCTTGGGCAAGCCACTTAACCCCATTGCCTTGCAAAAACTAAAAATTAAAAAAATAAAATCTCAACCCTTTCTTTTCATCTCAACCCTTTTCTCCTTCCTCTTTATTTTCTTGCTCCCCTTCTATTACTTTTCCTTTTTTTATTTCCTTTCCCTTATATAATTCAGTGTTCTCAGTATAATGGAGAAAAGTATATTAACCTTGCCTTCCTCACGGGACTGATGTGAGAATGTAACTTTAAGGACTACCAATGGTAGGCAAGATGGCACTGGGATTGGAGGTAGACTTTTGGGTTCAGATATCTCCCCTCTTGTTTAAAATATATTTGGGTGACTTTGAGAAAGACTTCATATTCCCCTGGATCGTAGTTGTTTCATCTCTAAAAGGGAAGTGGACTAGAAGACATTTAAGATCTTTCCAGATCTAGTTCTCTCTCTCTGTGACTTTGAGTTACAAACTCTCTGTGTCTCAGTTTCCATATCTGTAAAACAAGGGGGTTGAACCAGATTCCCTTGAAAGGTTCAGCTTCAAATCATTTATCTAAATAATATTGTGAAATATGAGTATTATTTTATTATTCCCATTTGGATAAAGAGCTGATCCTGGAGTCAGAAAGACCTGAGTTCAAATGCAGCCTCAGATATTTACTCATTGTGTAGTCCTGAGCAAGTCATTTCACCCCCTAAGGCTGTTGTGAGGGTCAAATGAGATAATATTTGAAAAATGCTGACAACATTAGAAATGCTAACTATTGTTATTGTTAGACAGCTAAGGAAATGGAGGCAGATAGAGGTTTAAGGTCACACAGATAGTAAGTCTGAAGCAAGCTTGGAATTAGATCTTCTTGACTCCAGGCCCAGCATTCTATCCATCTTACCACTACCAACTGCCTCTTAAGTAGTAGCAGTAATAGATGAAGCTAAAGACTGGTCTTATTTTCTTTAATCCTAAGCTAAAATTTTTTACTAAATTTATGATAGCAGCAATTGCTTCACATGACATGATGGGACAATTTCAAAATAACATTTAACCAACTGAGACCACACAACTGAGGGTCTTTCTTCTTTGGAGGGGGATCAGCTGTTCCTTTATCACAGTATCTTATGAAACCACTGCCTACTTCAAATACTCTTGAGTGTTTTAGCTCAGTATTAAGTTTCTTAAATGGTGGTGCTTTAAGATCTTGCCCAGGGGCCTGTGTGCCTTCTCCCATGAGGTCTCATTGTCTGGAAATTTTCCTTACTGTCTTAGTCTGTATTTTCCTTTCATCTCATCTCTTGTCCTACTAGTCTCACTTATTCTTAATAAACTTGTCTTATTTCTGAATCAACTCTCTCTGACAAGAATAGAAATGAGTTGTCACACTGTGATATAATGCATTGTTATACTATATGCCCTTGTGAATATTTGTAGCGTTCAGTGTTTGGAAAATTGTGTGTGTGTGTGTGTGTGTGTGTGTGTGTGTGTGTGTGTGTGTATAACTCAATCTGTTAGAAATGAAATGAGCATAACAGCAGGAAGATATCATGGTGAGGAATAAAATAAATACAAAACTTTGAATTGGAAGCACTGGGTTCCAACATAATCTCTACTATTGACTGACTTTGCCAGCATGCTTAAATTTGATTTTTCTCACTAGGTTTTATTTTCCTCATTGATAAAATAAGAGAATTGGGTTAAATAATTTCTAAGGGGCCTTCCAATTCTACAATTCTGTTCTGAAAGACTGAGGCTTGTGGTGATGGCAAGAGCAGCTTATATTTCAGATCACTTTCTTCACTATCACTCCCACAAGGTATGTAAAGGAAGTCTTATTTCCTTCTTTTTTACAGATGAGGAAATAGAGGTTTAGACATTTAAGTGACTTAACTCTTTTTAGAGGCAAGTATCAGAACCTAGAATCAAACCCTTATCTTATGGTTCCACTTGCAATAAAATGGTAATTTCCATCCTATTCAAAATTAACTGACTCTTGTTCCTATGATTATATGATTAATTCACAATTGTGTAGTGAGTTAGAAAGAGCCAGGGCTTTTAATCTCTCTGAGGCCTCACTTTCCCCATCTGTAAACCAAGGAAATTGGATTAGAGGGGCGGCTAGGTGGCACAGTGGATAAAGCACTGGCCCTGGAGTCAGGAGTACTTGGGTTCAAATCCTGTCTCAAACACTTAATAGTTACCTAGCTGTGTGACCTTGGGCAAGCCACTTAACCCCATTTGCCTTGCAAAAACCTAAAAAAGAAAAGGGAAATTGGATTAGATAGCCTTTAAGAACCTTCTAACTCCACTTCTTGTGAATAGAAGCCCTGACTAATCTGCTCTGAAGCACAAGAATACTTTGATTTTCCATAAGCTCTTTCTTAATGTAAATCCTGTCTCTGTCCAATATTGGCATGACCCAGGCAGTCACTTCTTCCCTCCCACCCTTTGTACCTTGATATGTAACAAGAGGATAAGACCTACTCAGTCTATATCATAGTGTTGTGAGACTCAAATGAAATAATGCTTTTATTAACTATTACAAAGTATTATATAAATAAGAACTTCCATTATTACATGATTTTCCTAAACTATTAGCACCAAGTCAGAGTTGTTTTTTCCCAGTTAGTTTTTTTTTTCCATTTGAATATGTCATCTTAAGTATATCTGCTGTTTTGCTTTTCTCTCCCAGTCATGAAGTACAGGGTCTGCTCATAGGTCCAAGTCCCGATTGACACAGGAGCATTGAACTGCTCTATGTGGGCCATCACTCTTCCTTAGGCAACCCAGTGGCTCCCTGCCTCCCCCCAAGACTGGGGGCTCAACAGATTAATAGAAAACTTAGTGCAAATAACCAATTGGCTTAGCCCATTCACTGCAGCACAGAACCCTTGAGCTTAAGAGATCTGCTAGCCTTAATTTCCCAAATATCCGGGATCACAGACAAGAACACCATTCCTGGCCTCTTGTATTTTAATGTCATTTTATTCTTGAAAATAATGTTAAAATAAAAAATCATGAAAATGTTACTACTAAATGCTTCTTAGCTCACTTGGCTGCCTGAATTATGCCATTACTGTCTGTGACCCCACTGAAGCAGCAGACAAATGAACTGAGAATTCCATTACTTCGATCTCCAAAACCACAAAATAGGGACAGGAAGGGAATAAATGGTGGCTTGGAATCAATGTATTTCAAAGGAAATATTTCAAGGGAAACCATCTTAATGCACATCCCTCATAACAATTGCTTAGTAAAGTGGAAGAGGGAAAGAGAGAGAGAGAACAAGAATACCTCTTTTTAAATAGTGGGAGGTACCCAGATTCTTTAAAGCATTGCCAGACTTTTAATGCCTTTCCCTGGTTTCTTCTCCAAGCTGAGTTTTTTGAAGTCTCCTGTAGTTTGCACAAGAGCTGAGGAGGTCCCTTTTTAACAGTTAAAGAACAGTTATTGCTTCAGAGCTGTTGAAGTAAAGCAAAGATTTCTCCAGCTATAGAATATTTCCTGTTTGCAATCTCTGACTTTGGAGATGTCATGGTTAGACTGGTTCTCTCCGCCACCACCCCCCTTTTAATTTTTCTGGGTTTTTCCCTACCCTCATAGATTTCCAGTGATAAATGAAAAAAAAATGCAACTTGATGAGGTTAACTTCATATTAAATAAATCTTGAGTCCCTTCTTTCCCTTCCCCATCTCTTCTCTTCTCTTCTCTTCTCTTCTCTTCTCTTCTCTTCTCTTCTCTTCTCTTCTCTTCTCTTCTCTTCTCTTCTCTCTCTCTCCCTCTCTCCCCCATCCTTTCTCTCTCTCCCTCCCTCCCTTTTCCTTTCATTACAAAGCGAAGCTGAAAGGGCATAAGATCTCTGAGATATAAATTGGCAACATCCCAGGTATTCTATGCTTTATTATACATGAGAGATTTCATTTTCTTTTTTGATGTTAAACTATGACTGAAAAGATAAAACCTTTGATCTGTCAGATTTCACATCATGTTCTGTCAAGCTTTGCTGCCAATTAGTGCTTTTGATTTTTTTGAAACTGGGTTTCCCTATTTCACCCAGGCTGGAAGTGCAGCAGCTATTCATGAGCCCAATCCCAATGCTGATCTATTTGCATTAAACTTTGACCTGCTTCATTTCAGACTTGTACCAGTTCACCTTTCAGGCAGCCTGATGACTCCTTGCTCCTGGAGTTTCACTATATTGATGCTGAACTTAGTATAATCAGATACCCACCAATTGACTTTAACCCTACTCTATCTTAGATCCCCTGAGTCAAAAATCCACCAGGCTAAACCTTCCCAGGGAGCAGGGATTCAAGCATTAGTTATCACACTTGGTTGCCAGTTAGTATTAGGGGACACTTTTTAAAATGGGATATGCTGGTATAGGTTGGATTTTTTTCTAAAAACCATCAAATACCATAGAATTGTAAATTGGTTTGCTACCACCTTATAAGACGGCCAACTGGACCAGTCTTGAATTTTATAATCTCTTATAGTATATTGCTCTTTGAAAATAAGGTCTGATTCCCTTTTTCCCAGGGTACAGTTTTTGATCTGTAATTTCATTGACCTAAGGAATTTCCTTTTTGGACACCCTCCCTTCTGAAGCAGATTGACAGTTTTTTGATTATTTACAATTTTAGAGAATTGCATCGGACACTGAGAGGTTAAGTGACTTAACCTTGGTCACACACTATTTGTCAGAGGAAAGTCTTCTTAAATCCAAAACTGCCTTGTGTCTACTATACAATATTTTAAGTGTCCTCAGAGTAATAATTACTTCACTTTTTGATTTGGAGATAGTGGTCTTTTTGGTATTGTTTGCACAAGACTTCATGCTTTTTCCTTTTCTGTCTCCCATGTCTGAAATGTTCTCCCTCCTCATCTCCACCTTCTGGCTTCCCTGGCAACCCTCATGTCACAGTTTAAATACAACCTTGTGTAGGAGACCTTTCTTAACTCCTACTGCCAGTGCCCTCCCCTGAAATTATCTCCAATTTACCCCATATTTATCTTGTATGTACCTAGTTGTTTGCATATTGTATCCCCCATTAGAATGTGAGACTCCTTTAGGGTCAGAGACTGTTTTTAGCAGTAGTGGTGGTGGTTTTTTTTGTTTGTTTGTTTTTTAATCCCTGATAGTTAACATAGTACTTTGCACATAGTAAACATATCGTGAATGCTTGTTCTTTGACTTAATACAAAAAGATCTCTTTCATTAAGAGTACTCTTGATGCCATTAAGGTAACCCTGGACTCCAAGAAGCTGTACCAGCAAAGTCCCATTTCTCATGGGTCCTTTCAGATTGGCTTGGCTTTGAATAGAGGTCTGTCAGTGCACTGTTTAGCTTTTATCTGAGCATCAGCATAGCTAAATGAGGAGAGCTCCATTCCCAGATGGTTGGTCATTGGCTCATGATTTTTCTTTAAGCTCTAGCAACTTACAAAGACCACCTACTAAATCATAGAAGTATTACTGTCTGCATCGGTGGAGGAGGGAGATTACACATTGATGAAATCATGTGACCTTGAAGTATTATAAAGTATATGGCAATGATTAACTCTGTGATAGAGATGTTTAATTAAAGCAGAGAAAATGTGATTTAATATCACTTACTCTTTGGTATCCTTCTAGTTTAAACCTTGAAAATTGTAGAAGACATCCATGAAAACTGGTAATTAGAAGTTCTGAGAGTTGATCATGATTCATTCAGAGACTGTGAAATGTCGATTAAAGTAGAACCAAAATGTGGGAGTTACAGGAAAACTGATACTGATTTGATATGAAGAACTTCCAAAGTGGTTTTGAAATGGAATGAGCTGCCTAGTGAATAAAATATTGAGTTTCTTATCCCTGGAAGTCTCTGATCCAAGGACTGTATGACCCACAATCAAGAATGTTCCATCACCCCAGTGTTTCCCAACTTACTATGGCAAGTAGCCTCCGATTAGGCTTCCTACTTTAGTCTCTTTTATCTAGACTCCATATAGCACCAAATTGGTATTCCTAAAGCATGGGTCACTCCCTTGCTCAGATGGTTCATTGGGTAGGTTAAATTACCAAATACTCTTTTTGGCCCAATCTAGTTCCATCTTACCTTTTTAAACTGATTTTACATTACTCCTTCCCATGTACTTACTCTATGCTCCAGCTACATCAGCCTTACAACTCACATTCATTCCTCCTCACCTCCATCTCTTGCAATATTTGCCTCCCTTCTGGACTGAACTCAAAGGCCACCTCCTAAATAAAGTTTTTCTTGATTTCTCAGCAACAGCCAGCTGAAGCATCTGTGATCCCCTCCAAAACTTATTTTATATTTATTTTGACAATTACTGTTTCAGAGGTAGTTAGATGATATGGTAGACAGAGCACTGAACCTGGAGTCAGGAAGATGTAAGCATCAGCTCCATAATGCTGGGCAAGTCCCTTAACCTGCCTGCCTCAATGTTTTCATCTTTAAAATGGAACTAGCAGGAGCACCTTCCTTCTAGGGTCATTGTAAGGGTCAAATGAGACAGTATTTGTGAAGTGCTTTGCAAACTTTAAAACACTTTATAAATACTAGCTCTTATTATTATTTATAATTGCATTTGCTTTTCTGTGTATACCTTACAATGAATAGAACCCTGAATTTATAATCATAGAGTTTTCTTTTTAATCCTAGTGTTGTTAAAATCTGTGCGACCTCAGTGACTCATTTGTAAAATGAGGAAGGCTTGATTAAATGGTCTTTTGTATTACCTCTAGCTCTAAATCTGTATAATGTCTAATCCTACCTTTTTTCCTTCCATTTTTACATCTTCAACACCCCTAGTAAAATGTCTGACCTATAAGAGTACCTAATGCTTGTGAAATTAAATTGAGTATCATAGAAGGGATTTCACTAGGTTCTTCAAATTTAAGGAGTGATGTTTACAGAGTGATGAGAACTTACGACTAAAGTATGAAAAGAGTCCAGAAACCATTCAATTTCATTCAATGCCACCAAATAATTATTAAGCATTATAGTCATTTAGTCCAAACTCTTATCTACTATCTATTGAACATCCTAATTGGTTGTGCTGGAGATAGTTCCAAACTCATCTTGCCCAAAATAGAACTTACTTTCTTTCCTAAACTATCCATCTTTCCTTAGTTCTCTCCAAGGCTCCACCATTCTCCCAGGATCCCAACTTTGTAACTTGAGTATTTTTCTTTAATTTATTTCTCCTTCACCCCAATATACTCGATCATTTGCCATATTTTGGCATTTTTAAGTTTACATGTCTGCATCCACCATTTATTCACAGCTACCACCTTACTTGGACCCTTTGTAATATCTCACCTAAACTATTACTATGGTTTTCTGATCGATCTCCCTGCTTCAGCTCTTTCCCTACTTTAATCCATCCTCTACACAGCTGCTAAAGCAATTTTCCTTAAGTGCAGATATCACATCTCTCCCCTAAGCAATAAACTCCAGTAATTCTCAGTTACCCTTATAAATTAATATTTTTAGTTTTAGTGCCTTTTTCATCCCAGCCTTGACCTTTCTGCCTAGTTTTATTTTGTATTTCTATTCCTATCTCCATACCTTTGCACTGGTCATCCAGTAACTGGAACACTCTCCCTTCTCACCTCTGCCTCAGAAAAATCTCTCAATTAGAGGCGATTGGTGAATAATGGGTAGAGTGCTTTTTTTGAATCAGGAATAGTTCAAATTCCATCCCAAGCACTTGTGACCATGAGCAAATCACTTGACATCTCAACTTCAGTTTTCTTATCTGTAAAATGGGGATAATAAAAGCCCCTAGCTTACAGGGTTGTTGTGAAAATAAAATGATACAAAAGCACTACCTTCTAGACAAAACCTTTCTTGATTCCTGCCCTCCCCCAACCTCTAGGAGCTTCCCTTTCTACCTTTTATGAATTTATTCTGTACACACTTACAAATGATCATGTCAGTTCCTTAAGAATGAGGATTGTTCCATGATTTGCCTCTCCAGTACCCTTCACAATGGCAGTCATACAACAGGATCATAACAAAGTCTTTTTCTTGTTTTTGATTAGTTCCTGATCTATATACATAGTATAATAATAATAATAATAATAATAATAATAATAATAATAATAATAATGTGGTATTCTTTCAAACTATCCTGTAGCTATAATTTTTCTTTTGCTGTTCCATTTCTCTCAATTTTTTAATAGGTCAGATTGTTTGCCATCTCAGGGAAAATAGAAAGGAAGAGAATTTGGGACTCAAATTTTTTATTCAAAATGAATGTTAAAAAATTGTTTTAACATGTAATTGGGGAAAAAATAAAATATTTTTTAAAGATAAAATGTTTATATATAAACTAACCTGTATGAGGAGAAAAAATATGTTCCTATTTATTTCTGTTTTATAATCTAGCCTCTCTTTCTCCTGCTGGTAAAATTCATTCTATAGGGTGGCTAGGTGGTGCAGTGAATAGAGCACTGGCCTTGGAGTCAGGAGTACCTGGGTTCAAATCCAACCTCAGACACTTAATAATTACCTAGCCGTGTGGCCTTGGGCAAGCCACTTAACCTCATTGCCTTGAAAAATCTAAAAAAAAAAAAAAAATCCTTCTATAACATACAAATTACCTTCAGAAAAAGCCAGGGACTGTGTAACCCAAGGAAAAATATTTTCATTTTTAACTCTGATGCCCAGATGTACAAGATAATATTAGATGAAATGCACTATTATGTGTACTTAAAATGAATGAAATTCAATTCAATTAAATTATTTTAAATAGTTTCTCTGATTCTTTCAGATGCTTTCACACCCACCCATATTTCTCATATAAATCTGTCAATAATGTTAACAACTGTTGCTTGAATTTTACCTCACAGGATGTGTGTGTGTGTGTGTGTGTGTGTGTGTGTGTGTGTGTTTTACTGATGGTGTGATGATGCCCTAATCTTGCTTGAAACTTAGTTCTTGATTTTACCTAGATTTTATAGAATTACAGCATGTCAGTTAGAAGAGCTCTAAGAGGCAATTAGGTCTCACCTGTATCTAAACAAGAGCCTTTCTTTGAAAATCTTTGTTAAGGCAAAGCCACAGCCATTGGGAGAGGTCTCTTCCATTGCTAGTCAACTCTGATTGTTTAACTTCTTCCTGACATTGAACCTTAATCTTTCTGTCTGCAATTTTCACCCATATGGCAGCTCTTCATATATGCTCAAAGACAATGGTTATGTTCTTCCCAAGACTTCTCTTCTCCAGGCTCAGTGTCCCCTTTTCCTCCAGCCAATCTTCATATATTGATGATGTGGATGTTTGTCCTTCATCATATGACATAATTGCAAGATCATTTATTATCCTAGTTATCAGCCTTTATATGATACTTTCCATTTTATAATAATAAAAATAGCTAGAATTTCTATAAATACTATAAGGTTTCTAAAGTACACACATTGCATAAGTTATCTTATTTGGTCCTCAAAACAAATTTCTGAGATAGTTATCATTATTATTATTATTATTATTATTATTATTATTATTATTATTATTATTATTATTATTATTATTATCCTCATTTTACAGATGAAGAAACAGAGAGTTTAAGTGACTTGTCACACATATAGTAAGTGACCAAGGTAGGATTCAAACTCAGGTATTCCTGATTCAGAACCCTAGTATTCTTTCCATTGGGCTGCCTAGATTCAACTTTATCAATGTCATTCCTAAAATCTACTGAGAAATAGATACAGTATTTCAGATATGGTCTTAATAGGGCATTTTTCAGTAGCCTTCCCTATCCTACACTATTTTTCTTTTAGTGTAACCTAAGATTAAATTAGATTTTCAGGGGCCTGCCGTAGCCACATTGTTGCTTCACATTAATCTTAAAATCCACCAAACATTCCAGATCTTTTTCAGTGAACTCCATCTCTATTTCCCCAATCTTGTAATATGAATTTGATTTTTTAAACGTGGAAGTGTAACCCATTTATTTCATTTAAACTATTTTATTAGATTTGTCCCAGTCTTCCCTTTTTTTAGAAAATTGATCTGTTCTCCCTGAGCAATTTTTTTTTAAGTAGAAGAAAGAAAAACAAGTCCAGCAATACCTGGTTGCATAGTTTGGAAAAAATAAACTCCCATATCAGTCATACCCAAACACATATGTTTGTTTCTTCATCCAGTCGATACTGATGTTGAGGATTTTTTTTGATCTTGTCTGTCATCTAATACTTTAACAATACCTCTTTTTTTTAATGTCATCTGAAAAGCTTGTGAGGCTTTTATCCAAATAACTAATAAAAATGTTATATATATAGCAGAATAACCCTTTAGGGCTCTATTGCCCATGTTTTTCTTGCAATGCTGTATAAATTCCTGACCCAAAATGTCCAGACTGACCTGTGGGAGAGCCAGAATTCTCCTGGGTCAACAACAAAAGGCTAGAGTGGTTTTGTTTCCTTGCCCTCCTCCCCAACATTTTAATAACTCATTTTTCAGGCATACTGGCCGAAAGATTTAAATCAAGATCTTTCTTCTCTGGGCTTCACTTTCCTCATATGTAAAATAAAGGAATGTAATTGTATTGTAGAATGGAAAGAATACTTTCTATATGGAGCCAAAGGACCTGGGTTCAAATCCCCACATTGATACTTACTATTTATATGAATTTGGGAAAAGTTAATTCCCTTTGTCTATAAAAAGAAAAGATTGAACATGATGCTTTTTAAAGTCACATCCATTTGTAAATCCCATTAGACAACCTATTCTGAATATAAAACTGAATAGTTAGAACTCCTTCATGGGTCTCTAGACTATAATATTGCTTTGGATCTTTCAAAAGAAATAATATTGCTTATAATCACTGCATAAGTAAAATGTGGAATGTTTTTTCTTGTTTTACTTTCTCCAAAAATACAACTTCAGCATATGTCTCAAATGGCCTCTATTCTTTGCCTTCCCCATCTCTCCTTTTTCAGAACTAGTATTAACAAAATTAATTCTCCTTGGGTGTATGAAGGCATTATTAAGAGAACTTGTTTTCAAATTACTGCTCTCCTGACCCTCTCAGTATCCTCATCTGTAAAGTGCAGAATAAAATGAAGAGACATAGCAAGATGATCCTTAAGCCTTAAAAGTTCATTGATAACTTTATATATTAGATTTTTTGCAACAGTCCTGTGAAGTTGTTGATATTATTACTCTCACTTTATATGTGAGAAAACTGAAGCAGACAGGTTTATGTGACTTGCCCTGGATCACACAGCTTTATGCTTTGCCACTCATTTGTCCATATTATCCAATTGCATACATGTTTTTACAATGTCTCAATGATTTTGAAGGTTCTTTCCAGTTCTAACATTGAGTTGATAAGTTACATTTTATGCCATAATTGCTTTTTGCCATGCTGAATAAGACTAATTCTCTCTGGATTCCATCAATCTGAAAGAATTAGGTCAAAGATTTAGAGGTATATAGTCTAACCAGGTAGATTCATTTTCCTGAGTTCAAACCCAGCTTCAGACTCTTACTAGCTCTGTGATCCTGGGCAAGTCACTTAACACTGTTTGATTGATTTTTATCATTTATTATGAGCTGGAGAAGGTAATGACAAACAAACAAGTAAAGTCCAAATGGGGTCATGAAGGATCAGACAGAACTAAAAGAAACAACAAGGGGGTTGGACTTCTTTTACATATGAGTAAAATGATTCCCAGAGATAGTAAGCCTTATGGAGATAGAATTTTAACTGATATTCTCTGGTTTTAGGGCCAGTCACTTTTTTTCCCTGTAACTGTCATTTCCCCAAGTCAAGAACCATTTGAAACTCCATGACTAATAGCAGTCTTTTCATTTCTCAACAAGCTTTGTTAAAAACTACAGTTGGGCTTTTACTAAATATTTATATGTGAAAATAGATTTAACAATGTTACCACTAGTTACGAATTGGGCATTTTAAAATGCTTTAAGACTCCAGAAATTATCTTTTTTTGGTAAGGTTGGTTTTCCCCCCCAAGATTCAGATGGAGAATGTCAAAAAAACATCCATTATGTTCTACCTACTGTGTTCAACACTGAGGAAACAGAAAAGCAAATAACAGCCCCATTCTCAAGGAGTTTTCTGTCTGTTCATTAACAAGACAAAATGTAAACAACTCGGTCTAAATAATAGAGTCTCTATAGATTAATTTAATGATCAATGTGGTGTAGTAGAAAGAGAACTAGATTTGGAATCATAGGACCTGGAGTCAAATCCTGTGTCTGCTATTTACCAGCTTTGTGAACTTGGAGAAATCACTTAATCTCTGGGCTTTCACATCCTATCCATAAAATGAGGTCTTTGGACTAGAGCAGACTTTAAGCAAGCTTCATACAAAACTCTTTAGGGTCAGGTGAGTCTAAACCAAATTAGATTATATTTGGGAAATATTTAACAAAATAAATAAAAATGCAATACAACATAGAGAATGTTACTATAGAGAAGTTTAATAAGTTAAGATTTAACTGACAGTGATCCTTTTCTATTTGAATTTGATACCACTGTACTTTGGAGGTACATCTAGCTTTAAATCTTGGGGCCACTCTGCTATTCCATATACCTTACCTGTATTCCTCCTTCCCTGTGCCTTTGTACATTCTATCTCTTCTACTAGGAGGTATAATGGACAGAACACCAGCCCTAAAGAGAGGAGGAGCTGACTTTGAGTCTGACCTCAAACACTTGATTTTTACTAGATGTGTGATTCTGGGCTAGTCATTTAACCCTTATTGCATACCATCTAGGACCATTTCCAGTCATGCTGATCCATATGTGACCAGTGAGCATCCCCTCAATCAAATCCAATTCATTTGTCCAATTCCCAGTCCAAGACAACTTAGAAGTTCAGCAGGATAGTTCTGTTTCACTGGGACCAGGGGTTGGAAAAATACCTCTGGGAGCACAGCCACACCGCAGCCTGGCCCAGTGCCTAGATCCTGGGGGGGGGGGGGGGGTACCTGGGTCTGTGGCAGGGGAGGCAGTTTCCAGACCTCCTGGCCCATGGATCACAGGAACAGCTCGAAAGGGGTGGTGAGAGAACTCTGCCACATTAGAGTGAGTGTAGAGCGAGCACTGACCTCAGACCAGCCCTGCAGCTGGAATTGGGGAAGCCAGACTGCAAAGATCTCTCTGCTCTCCCTGGGGTAGGACTCTGCTGTTTTACCTACACTCAGATTCAGGGTGCAGTTTGGGCTCCCACACCACCATAGCCAAGCAGGAACCCTCCTCAGAGCTCTAGGGCAGAGGGGAGAGCCTGTGGTCATCCACATCCCAGAATTGACCAGCTGGAAAAGGAGATAAAAAGGTCTCTGAAGAAAATAATTCCTTCAAATGTAGAATGGAGCTAAAGGAAGCAGATGACTTTGTAGAAATAAGGAAGAAATAAAACTTCCCAAAAAAACCCAAAAATTAGAAGAAAATGTGAAATATATCATTGGAAAAACATTTGACCTCGAGAACAGATCCAGGAGAGATAATTTTAAAAATTATTCTGCTGCCTGAAAGTAAGGACCAGGAAAAAAAAAGCTTAAACTTCATTTTTCAAGAAATAATACAGCAAAATTGCCCTGATATCCTAGAAGAAGAAGGTAAAATAGAAATTGAGGGAATTCATCAATCACCTCCTGAAAGAGATCCTAAAAGAAAAACTTCCAGGAATATTATAGCCAAATTCCAGAACTCCCAAGTCAAAGAGAAAATACTAAAAACTGCCAGACTTTAAGCAAGCTTCATACAACACTCACAAGTCAACTGCCATGACTCTATAACACAGGATCTGGCAGCATCTACATTAAGGGCTTGTAGGGCTTGGAGTATGATATTCCGGAGGTCAAAGACCTTGGTTTACAACTGAGAATCAACTACCTGGCAAAACTGAACATCCTCTTTCAGGGGAAAAGATGGACTTTCACTGAAACAGGGGACTTTCAAACTTTCCTGTTGAAACAACCAGATCTTAACAGAAAGTTTGATTTCCAAGTACAGGACTCAGGTGAGCCATAGAGAGGGCAGACGAGAAGTACTAACTATGAGCAAGTTAATGATGTTGAACTGTTTGTATTTCTGCATGGGGGAAAAAGATACTGATAACTCATGAACTTTCTCATTTATAAGAGCTGTTAGAAGGAGCATATATAGACAAGGCAAAGGAAGGAGGTGAATATAATGGTATAATATAGTAAAATGATGGAGTCAATGGGTGATAAAGGAAAATACTGGGAGGAAGAGAAAGAAGAAGGGGTTAAGATATTTCAACTAAGAGTCAAGGAAAAAAACTTTTTCATTGGAGTAGAACAGAGGAAGGCTAGGGGGAATGAGTGAACCTTCATTCTCATCAAAAATAATGAAGCAACATCTTTGGTGGACTTTAATGATACAGAAGGCAACTCATCCCAGAGACGAGCCATTGGAATCTGAACACAGAGTGAAGTGCATTTTTTTTCTATCTCACTATTCTTGAAGTTTCTCATCTTTTTTTTGGGGGGGGGGGAGATTTATATCTCCTCTCACAACAAGATTATTGTAATAATATAAAAATAAATAATAATATAAAAATAAAAAATTGTAATAATATAAAATAAATATTGTAATAATATAAAATAAATAAACCAAAAAAAAGAAGGGGCAGCTAGGTGGCGCAGTGGATAGAGCACCAGCCCTGGAGTCAGGAGTACCTGAGTTCAAATCTGGCCTAGCTGTGTGGCCTTGGGCAAGCCACTTAACCCCATTTGCCTTGCAAAAAACCTAAAAAAAAAAATAGTGTCCTTGGTATCACATGGTAAAAGAAATGAATAGAATTTGCAAATAGTAAGATTTCAGCTTAACTTAAAGAACAGTTATCTAATGAAGCTATCCAAAAGTGGAATGACTTCCTGGGGAGATTAGATTTTCCTATATCTGGATATCTTCAAGACAGTACTAGATGATTAAGGATTAGAAGAAGGGATTCTTCCTAAAGTTTTGGTTGGACCAAGACACTTTCTGGATGTATAATCCCAGGAAAATAATTTACTCATTGACTGCTTCATTTTCCACAATATTCAAACCTACCTCACAGGATTGTCATGAAGCTCAAATAAAATATTTGTAACATACTTTGCACAATGCCTGAACATAGTAAATGCTTAATCAGTGTTTGTCTCCTTTTGAAATTATATTGAAGATAGAATGAGACTGGAGTTTAAGAATGGGGTAGACCAACACTAAAAGGGGAGATGGGACAGCTTGAAAGAAAAAATGTCATAGACTTCATGATTTTGCCTTGACATCTCTGATTACAGAACTAGGAGGAGCAATATGTATGCTCTAAAGAAGATTTGAAACTTATACACCTCCTTGCCTTTGAAAAATATAAACCTTGGTTGTTTTTGCTCTTCAGTCTCTTCAGTTGTGTCTGACTCTGTGACTCCATTTACAGTTTTTAGACAAAAATACTGAAGTAGATTGCCATTTCTTTCTCTGGCTCATTTGATGAAAGAGGTAAAGGTAGTTAAGTGACTTGCCCAAGGTCATACAACCAGGAAGCATCTGAAACCAGATTCAAATTCACAAGATTAATGTTCCTAATTCCAGATCCAAAACTCCTAGCTGCCTTTGTTGTTGCTACCCTCTAATAAATTTGTTTTGACTAGTCAAAGTAACTACAATACTTCCATATTCCTTAAAGTTTTGAAATACTTATCTGTTAAGAAGAAAATAGTATTTTGGCATTTTTTAAAAGTGTGCATTTAGAAAGTTATATTAAAAAGTATTCATTATTGTATTCCCAGGAGTTTCACATCTTGGCGTTGGAGAGGCTATATACAATAACATCTAGTCCTATATATGTTTATAAAAATATGACTATTGCATTGATTTGTAGGGCATTTGAACATAAAAGGGATATGAAATATAAAATACTATACTAACCTGAGAGATTGGGTGATTTAGTAACATTACCACTTGCCTTTCTTACATCTTTTGGGGTTCCTCAAAAGATGAAATATAAATTTTCTTACTCTTTCCCCTGTGCTCCATGACAAGATTTGTTTTCTCCTCATCCGCAAGCAATTAATTCAGATAGACTTCATTGAACCTATTAGGTCAGACAGAGCCTGTCTAATAAGTAAGTTACTACAAGAACCCAATTTTAGATGGAATAACCTCCAGTGCAATAAATGGCTCTCCTGTGGTAGGAAAGCGTTAATACACTTCACAGAATGCTTAATTTATACCAGGGAGTCACTTACTTAACTGCTAGGAGCTGGCTCATTATTTTAATTGGATTTTCCAATGTGTTGAGCAAGTCAGCAGATTTGTATTAGTCTCAAATTCAAGAGGAAAAAATGTTTCATTTTGCAGGAGGAATAAAAGCAATGGGAAATAGCAAAAGAGGATATATCAGAACTGATGAATATGACAAAACTAATATACTGCCCTCAGTTATATTCTTTTATGGATCTCTGGGTAGCTCTGTAAAGATTAGGGTGGTCAATCATATGTAGATGATGGTACATTGTAGATACTCTACTCATTTTTCAGGATTCCCAGGTCCAAGATCTCTATCTTGTCTCTTGCCTTCAGTACAGAGGTACAAAAAGCCCCTTTATTGACTAAACCCAAGGGATCCCAGTGGGTGTCTTCCTCTCAAAGGAGGCAGGAACTAGGAACATTTTTAGATCAGCTTCATTTTTTCCTGGATTGTTCCAGCTATGGAAATCCTAGGACTGTTTCTGCTTAGTTTTGGCTCCATTGTGGCTCTTGGCTAAGTTTGTAGAAGCTAGCTTAGTGAAGTCTGCAACTTTTGGCCTTACCCCAGGACTTGGTGACACCTTGTTGGTCATTCTACTCTGACTTTATTCTCCAGCCCTGATGCTCTCTCTCAGACCTTAATTTTAGGCTTTGCACTGACCTGTTGCATACATAGATAGATAGATAGATAGATAGATAGATAGATAGATAGATAGATAGATTTATTTACATATAAATTTCTCCTAAAAAAAGACAAAAACCTTTACCGTTTCAACTTTAGCTGAAAGAATAACAGACATTCTTTAAGAAGTAACAAAAGCAAGTAAAGCTACATACACCCCCCAAAAAAAGCTAGGGGTGAGATTGGTCAAGAAATGGGGTCTGCAAATTAGAATAATGAGCCTGACTTTGATTCCTTGGAATATTCTAGAATTTATAATTAAAAGAGTGGTTCAAACGAAGATAGTAATCCCAAAGAAGTAACATAGTATTCTTTATCAAGAATTTCATGCCTGAAAATCTCATTTTCTTTCTTTTTTTTTTTTTTTTGATAGTTACTAAGTTGATAAATCAGGGGGATGCTTTAGATTTAGTTTACCTACATTTTGGCAGGGTGTTTAAGTCTTTCATGCTTTTCTTATAAAAAAGAAAAGAAATATACACTAAACTAGACGGTAGACCAATTAGGTGGCAGTGTCTGGACCCAATGAGTTCATTGTTAACTAAGAGGTCTCTAGCAGAGTGCTTACCTCTACTGTGTTTTAATTTTTTTGTCAGTAACTTGGACAGAGGCATAAATGATATGCTTATCAGATGGGCATAGAGGGTAGAGATTAAAAACAGTGCATTTTCAGAAGGCACTTAACAGGGAGAGATAGCTATAACATAAATGATAACAAAATGGGATTAGAAAATATTTGGGCAGATAATTGTTAAATCCCCCACTCCTCAGTGGGGAAGAGGTGAGTGGGTAGAAGGGAAAATGCTTTAAATTAAAACTTAAATTTTAAGACATGGCAGAAAAACAATCTTGACAATAAGCCTGAATTTAATATTCACTCAGCAAGCATTTGTTAAAACTTTAAGTGCACCAGGACTGTACTTGTAAAGAAAGAAAAAACAATCCCTGCCCCCAAGGAGCCTACATTCTACTGAGGGAACCGGCATATAAGTAAATAGGTGCATACAAAGTGTAAAAGAAATGGAAAGTACTTTTAGAGAGGAAGATCCTGGCAACTGAATGAACCAAGGTGGGCCTTCTATGGAATGTAGAATTTGAACTGAGTCTTGAAGGAAGGGAAGCATAGGTGAGTAGGGAGAGAATCTCAGGACTCCTTAGAATGAGATTAGGGCCAGGAAAAACATAGTATCAGGGCAGACAACTGAGTAGATCAAACCTAAGCCTATGAGGACCTTTTTTGTTTACTATATTCCCACATCAGATTAAAACAAAAAGCTAGAGAAATCTCTGAAACAAAATTCAGGTATAGTCTGTGTCTAGGCTTACATCAAAGTAGATAATGGAACCCCCAATAAGTCAGATCAAGTCAATAACTATTTATTAAGCATATCTACTATGTGCCAGTGTAGAAAGTGGGATTTTTAGATGGGACTTAGAGGAAGATAGGAAGAAATGAAGAGGGAGAAAATTCCAGGAATGGGGAATATTTCACTAGAGAAAATGCCTGGAATCAAGTGGTTTTTTTTGTGGAACAGTCAGGAGGCCAGTGTCCCTGGATTGCAGAGTACATTGGGGCAGAGAAATGGTGGTATAAAGTGTAGGCTACTGGAAGGTAATAAAGTAGAAGGACAGATTATGACAGACTTTAAACACCAGAGGATTTTATATTTGTTCTGGGAGATGATAGGCAATCACTATAGTTTTTGCTAGTTTTATTTTTACTTTAAAGCATATTTTATTTATTTGTTTGTATTTTTTTCCAATTACATGCAAAGGTAGTTGGGAATCGCTGTGTTTTATTGAGTAAAGGAATAATATAGTCAGACCTGTATTTTAGGAAACTTAATTTGACAGTTGAGTAGTGAATTACTTGGAGTGTGAAGAGGAGACTTGTTGTAGGGAGACTAAAGAACAGGCTGTTACAACAGTCTAGGTTATATGAAAGAAAATTTATTTAGAATTCTGTCAGTTTGCAAATTGATCCATTTCTTTAAAGGGTTTATATGTAAATATATTTTTACATATAAACATTCATACACAGACGTGTGTGTGTGTGTGTGTGTGTGTGTGTGTGTGTGTGTGTGTGTGTGTTTGGAAGGGGGTGTAAGTAGGTGATACAGTGGACAAAGAATTGGGCCTAGAGTCAAAAAGACTGGAGTTCACATTTAATTTCAAAGGTAGGATACAGCTGTGTGACCTTGGGCAAGTCATTTAACCTCTGCCTCAACTTCCTTAACTATAAAATTTCATGATTGTTGTGAGAAATAAGAAAAATAATATTTGTGAAGTCTGGCACGTAATAAGTTCTTATTAAATGCTCTCTCCTTATGAATTATATAAATATCCTTTATGTTTAAGATAGTGCTCTTCAGTCCTTTTATAGTGGCAAAAATTGGAAATTGAAGGGATGCCCATCAATTGGGGAATGGTTAAATAAGTTATGGTTCATGAATCCTATGGAATATTATTGTTTTTTATAAGAAACAATAAATGGTCGGACTCTAGAGAAGCATGGAATGAGTTATGGGATCTGATGCTGAGCAAAGGTAGTAGAGCCAAGAGAACAATTTACACATCAGCTTTATGAGATGAACAACATTGATGGAAGCAACTTCTCTCTGCAGTCCAGAGAGCTGGGACAACTGTATTTGACAGATTGTGGACTATATTATCCCTATTCAGAGGAAGAAAAACAAAACAAAACACACACAAACTATCTCTTATGTATCTCTTTCCCTTAATCCTAATTTCTTATGCCAAAAACTACTAGTTTGTAAATATGTTTAACAAAATGTAAAATGCTATGTATAATGCTAACCTGACCATTCCCAACTGAGGGGAGGGGTGGTGGGTGGGAAATGAGGCTGGAGGAAAGTTTGCACCTTGGAAATATACATGTAAAATGGATGAAAATAAATTTTAAAAAGAAAAAAATAAGATAGTGCTCTTGATAATATTGTTATCAATTTGTATTATTTGGGCAAAAAGACTGATGGATGCATTGTATCTTTTCATTCATTGCAACCATTCAGTCCCCTGAATATGCATTTATTCCATAACTACTGTTACTACTACCTATAATAGTTTTTCTCTCTGCTTCATCACCTACCAGATAACCATTTCTATGAACTTTTAGCTTGCAAACTTAAGAGCTTTTTTAAAAAAAAAACCTCAAAACCTATTAACTCTTTAACATGCAAGCAAAAAAAGATTACAGTAAACCATTCTTGCAAAAATTTCTTCAGCTTAGGGAAAGAATCTTTCAGAGTGATGGTTGCACCTGGTATTTCTGTATTCAAGCAATATTGAGAATAGTAGTTTGACTCTTCACTTAGCCTCACTTTCATAGACATTCCTGTATCAGTAGTATCTTAGACTTTGAGATGGTTCACAGCAGTCAAAGCATGGTATACTGGCAAGTAAAAAAGTCTATCCAAGAAACTAATTCATCCAACATACATTTTTTCATAATCTGCCATGTTTCCATGGCAGTCTACAATACAGTAATGTCAAGGACCCCTTGCTTGTTCTAGTGTTCAACATTCTATTGATGTTACATACAAGTCTTAAGAATTATAAAGACTTTAGATATCACCTCTATCTCCAGGAATCCTTTCTACAATGAGACTCACTCTTGGTCCTTCAGCCTCTAGTTCTAGGGAAGGGAAGATTTCTGTCCCTGAGGCAAAATAGAACAATTCTTTTGATAGAAAATTTTTCCTTATGTGGAGCTCACTTTTGCCTCCTCATTTATCTTTTTTTTTGTCTCCTCCAGCATCAAGCATATTTCATGTGTTTAATATTCACTTAGAAAATATTTATTGAATTAAATTGTGACTTTTTCCCACTGATATTTGTTCTGTCTCCTGCAATGACACAGAGGAGAGACAAGTTTGCTGCTATTGAAAGGGGTCCTGAATTTGGACTCAGAGCATCTGAAATTGGATCCAGGCTTTTGTCATTTACCTCCCACTATGACCTTGAACAAGTTAGCTCTCCCATTCTAACTTCAAATTCTTCATCTGTAAAATGAGGTCAGATGGTAATAGTCCCATGCTGATCTGAATCTGTGATAATGATTAACTCTCTATTTCCCCTTCTGCACAATAGCCCTTTAAATGTTCAAAATGACCTCTGTATTATTATCTTTTTATTATCTCCTTTGCTTAGATAATGATTCTCCATTTATGATCATAGAATTTACTCACAGATACTAAGTAGCCAACCTGGGATTCAAACCTGTGTCGTTGGAATTCTAATCTGATCTTCTTACTCTTAGTCTCTTCCTCAGGTAATCAGCAATCCATTAAACCTCCACTAATAAGGTTTCTCCTGAGATATTCTATTTTGTTCAGTACCATTATTTCAAAGGATTTAAAGTAGTCTTCTTTCAAGTCTGTACATTAGCTCAAACTAACAACTCAACTAGAACTGTCTGAGCATCTGCTCTAACAAATTATAAGTATGATTAGTAATTAGCATAGCAGGTGCTATGTTTGTGTGAACAAAATGAACCTGAAATGCTTTAAAATAATATGTTCACTTAAATAGATTAAATGATATACCTCACTCCTTTGATTTAATCTCCCCTGTCTTCCCAGAGCAAGGGTAACTTCAAGCTTGCCCCTGGTGAAGTTATCACAGATCCAACTGGGCAATCTAAATTAACAAACTATGAAAGCATAATTTTTAAAGGAACACTGAATTTTTCCTAATGACATTTTCCTAACAAAAAGTTTATATATTCTTTACTTATGCATTATTTCCATTTTTTGGTGTTTTAAAGGAAAACAAACTGCAAAAGTGGCTCTTTTAATATAAACAGTGAAAAACTAATCAGTATGGATATTTGACATCATGCAGTCTTTCATTCTTTAGTTATTTCAGACTGTTAGAAATATTAATCTTTATCACAAAAAATAAATTGAAACCAACTAAGTGGAAATGAAGTAATCAACAGAATTTTAGTAGCATGAATGAAAATAATTATTCAATAGATGTAAAAACTGATATTTAAAAGACCCATTAAGGATAATGCAAACTACTATAAGAATTAAATGCTATTATGTTGTTGCCTTAGTTATGCTGTAATTAGCTATTGAGGCACTTCTGCTGAAAGCTTAGGCTTTTCTGCTAGCTCTAGATTTAATTATACAAGCTTGTTTTAGGTCAAGAATAATCTTCATTTAAAAAAAAACCCAACTTTGAGAAAAGGAAAAATACAAAAATTTCAGGATCAAGGCTGAAAAATATGTCACAAAATCATTTGATGATTATATAGAGTGCTAGACCTGGAGTCAGGAAAACCTGACACTATATCAGTTAAAATTCCTGACTCAGTTTCTGTATCTGTAAAGTTGGGATAATAATATATACCTCCAGGGGAGGCCAAAATGATCAAATGAAAGAATATTAGTAAAACACTTTGAAAACTTTAAATTACATGCAACTGATGGTGGTGCTGGTAGTAGAGGGGGTGGAGTGGGGGAAGTAAGGGGTAGAGGTAATGATGTAGGTAGATGGATAGCCCAAGTATTGTTTTACAGACATGGAAACTGGAGTTCAGAAAATAAGTAATTTGGCTAGGATTTTATAGCTTATCAGAGCCAGAATTAAAACCCAGGTCTCTCCTAACTCTTAAATCCTGTCCCCCCCCCAAAAAAAAAAAAATTCTGATTTTTGTCAGTGTCAATACTCCCTCTGCTGGTGCAAATTACAGTTCATTTTTTGCTTTCTCCTAATCACTTAATTTTGTATCTGATTCTGACTGATTAAACAGTCAAACAGCAAGCATTTACTACGCACCTCCTTCCTAGATAAAAATGGAAAAATAAAACAACTTTTTTCTTCAAGGAATTTACACTCTCTAGGATAGTGTGGACATAAATACATATATAAGTATGTATATATACATATACACAGAGTAATTATTTTTGGAGGGAGGAGAACAAAAATTCCCTTTATTCCTTCTCTGGGATTGGAGAGAAGAAAAGATCTGAAAAGGCTTCAAGGGGGATTCCAAAAAGTGGTGGTAAAGAGGACTTGCATTACAGGCATTCAAGGAAGCCTATGAAAAATACGTAGAAATGGAATATTGTATGTGGGAAACAGTAAGATGATTGTCTTTGATAGGAAAGAACCAGAGTACAAGAAGGAGAGGAATGTAAAGCAAACCTGGTAAGGTATATTGAAATTGGTTTGTGAAGGGCTTTGTGTTTGATCTTGGAGGTTGAAAGGGAACCACTTTGAGATTATGGAATAATTGAGTAGCCTAGTCAGATCTGTGATTTAGAATTTTATTTTGCAGAACTGTGGAAGATGAATTGGAGAGAAAAGAAATTTGAAGCAGAGGGATCAATTAGAAGGCTATTTGAATAGTTCAGGCAAGAAGTTTTAAGTGATGATGACTATCTGAATAGCAAAAAAGAGGGGAACAGGGTGGGGGGGAGTGTTGTGGCAGAATTGAATTTCTAGGGTGTGCTTATGTGGGAAGTCAAGGATGCCTCTGTGGTTGTTAATTCCAAGGGTGCTAGTACCCTCAGCAGAAATAGAGAAGTTCAAAAGAGTAGTTTTGTAGAGAAAGAACATCTCTTTCTCATACTATTTTCTATAAGAGTTTCTTTACCTGGTTTTTCATCTTTTGTCACATCTCTTCAACCCATCCAGCACATTTATTGCTCTTTCTAAAGCTAAGCTGTGATCATGTTGCTTCCTGAAAAATTTGACCTTCATCATTAATCAATCAGCAAGCATTTATTAAATGTTTACTAGGTATGAACACATTAATAGCTGCAATGCTAAGCAGTGGGCATACAAAGGAACATAAAAAAACCAAGATAGTCCCTTTTTTGCAATTTATACATTCTAATGAGGGAGATATAATGTATATCTAGCTAGGTACATTAAAAAAAACCCACTCAGAGCAGAGAGATAATAACCTTACAGAAAAAGGCAGATTCTTCAAACTATCATTTGATATCTGGCTCTAACCTACTTTTTCAACCTTATTTCATTTGATTCTTTTTCATGAATTCTAACAGTCAAAACCAACTGGCTTTCCTACTGTTCCTTATACATAACACTGTATTCCCCCTTCCTTTTGTCTTTGCACATTCTATTTCTTCTTCTAGTTGGTGTAGTGAATAGACAACCGGCCCTGGCATCAGGAGAATCTGAGTTCATATTTGCCCTTAGACACTTGACACTTACTAGCTGTGTGACCTTGGGCAAATACTAATTGTCTTGCATCCAGGGTCATCTCCAGTCGATCCAATTCATGTCTGGTCACTGGATTCAGATAGCTTTAGAGGAGAAAGCACAGATCACCCCTCACTCAAATCTAATTCACTTGCTTGTCCCTGATGTCATGGTCTTCTTCAAGAGCAAAGGACAAATACTATTCTCCTACCTGAAACACCTTCCCTCATTACCTCTGCTTCTGTGAATTCCTTTTTTCTTTTAGTGCTCAACTTTAGTTATTTTTTCTACTTGTTTTGTCCTTCTATTCATTCTGCCAAGCATAGATAGTATAGTAGATGCTTCATAAATGCTTGCTGTATTATTACTGCCTCATATCCAGACTTCATCTTTTAATCTTCCTGAAAATGTCTTCTTCCTTTATGACCCTGTCCTCCATCTCTACTTCTAGAAATCTTTCCTTCAAGATCCAGTTCGAATGTTGCCTTCTGTATGAGTCTTCTCTCAACCCTTGTCAGTGATATTTTCCCTCTGCCAAGTTCCCTTAGCATTTTATAGATATTCTCTCACAGTCCTATTGATATACTTTATGCTATACTATCTTACCTATCAGGCAAGAAACTCCTCAAGAAAAGGGACTGTATCTTATTCACTAGGATTCCTCTAACACGTAATATGGTAGACATTCAGTAAATGTTCATTGCCTCTTTCAAGTTGTTATTTAATTCCAGCAATCATCTGGACAGACTCAGGTTTTCTATCTGTAATTTTCACCTGACCCAAAGGTTGAGAACCCTTTTGTAAAAATCTGTCATATTTAGACAATTTTATGGGGAATGTATTAATTTTTATGGGCCAGTTTCTCCTTCCTGTGGCAGGTATCCAAGCTTGAAGCAATTGGCATTATGTGACCTGGAAAGAGACAAATAAATGACTGTCACAGCTGAACCTCAGGAGCCAGCAGCTGTTCAAAAGTCCTATTCAGGTTCGAGCTCTCATTAATTAGAAGGAACTTGGCCAGGAAAGGGTCTCTAAAGAAGCAAACAACAGAGATCCATGCTGAGCTCTTCCCTTTGGCAATCTGGGAAGTCTAGAGAAAAACCATCAAATATCCCTGGGACTCAATTTCTCCGAAAGCCAAAACAGAGATAATATTCATTAGAGAATTATATCAAGATGAAAATAAATAGAATCAAGATGTCTATTATTAATTTGAGTTATCAATGGAGGATCAATCAGTCAATAAGCAGTCATTAATACTTGCTTTGTGCCGGGCCCTTTGATACATCTCTGCACTCAGAAAGCATGCGTTCTATCAGATAGGGTAGCATGTACATAATGTGAATGCATGCAAAATAAATGTATGGTAATTTTAAAAGAAAGGCACTAGCACTTGGGGTGAGGAGGTGAGTTAAGGACTTAATGTAGAAAATAGAACCTAAGTTGAGTTTTTGATTTTTTTTTTGTTTGTTGTATTTTTGCAAGGCAATGGAGTTAAGTGACTTGCCCAAGGTCACATAGTTAAGTATTAGATGTCTGAGGTCATATTTGAACTGAGTTCCTCCTGACCCGGACTCTGTTCACTGTGCCACCTAGCTGCCCCGAGCTGGGTTTTGAAGGAAAAAAAGAAATTTTAAGAGACGGAGCCTACTTAACCTGTCATGGAGGAAAGGCAAGGACTTGAGAGTGGAGGCTTGTTAGAAGGAACATTAAAATGGATCCATAATTCTAAGCCCTACTTGGTTTTTTTTAGGTTCTAAGTGAAATATACTTGACCTTATTTCAAGTACTATTTTTTGAAAACTTTCCCCAATAATGTGATTCCCAAAGAGAATGAATGAATGAATGAAAAACCGTTTATTAAACCAGACACTATGTACCACGGCTAAAAACAGGCCATACAGATATAACAAAGTAAGATAGCCCTTCCCCTCAACAAACTTTCAATATAATAGGGAGAAACCACACATAAAAGGGGAGCTAAACAGAGGGACTGTTGGGATTTAAGTAGGCAACATGGTTTAGAAATAATCAGAAAATGATATAGAAGCCTGGTTCCCAGCAATAAAAAACAAAAGTTCTTCTATCAAAGTCTACAAAGAAAGAATCCAGGTTCCATTGAGAAGTAGGTGAGAAGCAGGACCAGAACATAGACTGTGAATTTGGAAAGGTCTGAGAAGTGATCATAAAGAGAAAACAAGAGCTACGTCCCTGGCAATTTTCTCATGATTTTTCCATAATCCGGAAGAGGGTTGGAAGGTATAAAGAATGGTTATTCCCCACATCACCCAGAGGTTCTTTACCCTGCAATCCTAGAATAAACTTTATTGGCTAGAAATGGGACCCTTCATTATAATAAAATATGCTAGGTATTTAGAAAAAGTTCATTTGAATTATTCTCTGCTCCTTTACAAATACGTATAGTATGTATAAGCAGGTTGTCTCACAACTTTTTTTAATAGCCCTTAAAATTTATTGCCTCACTTTCACAGAATGCAGTACCTAAATGAAGTTTATTCTACAGTTGCCAGAAATTCTCAGAGATGTCAACAGGAGGCTAAACCATGAAAATAAAATAATTGTGTTCCCAACCTACCCTAACTTACACCTACCTCTCCCCTCCATTCCCCACAGTTCCTTCAAAGACCACGCCTTACCTCATCCCTTCCTTTCTTGGCCTTAGTTCCTTTGCTTTTCTTTTTGGCCTAAAAATAGAAGGATGGACAATAAGAGGTCATTGTAGGACCAGTCCTACTTCTGTAAGCAAATAGGATGTTCTGCAACTAGTCCAATTTCCTGAGAGCCCTTAGGAAGCCAGCAAAAAATGAGACATGACTTCAAGAAGGACGATTTCTTGTTAAGTTTTTTTCTTAATTTCAGTTTCTTCCCCCTAAAATTTATTATTGGATAGACAATATTCATAAGTCTACTTTGTCTTTGATAGCCTTTGGGGCACACTAAAACATCTTCTTGATTAAAACATTTGCTAGAATTTTTCCATTATCTTGGTATATTCCCATATTAATAATATTGGGTGTTGAGGGGTGGCGAACACCTCCATGGTTAATTGCCCATGTTCCTGGAGGATTTTACTATCTTATTATCTTGAGAAATTAAATTTACTTCAGAGATCTGTGATTTTTGTCAGTATGTATCCTTCCATCAATGCAGATGGTAAATCCTCTGTGACTTAGAAGAAGGTCTTTGAGAGTTGTTAGGACTGGAAAGTTCATTTTTCTGGGACCAGCCTGGTGTTGTCACTCAGAACTTATAAAACTAGTCTGCAGACAACAGATAGTGATGAAATTACAAAAAAATAGATCCCCTTCCCTCAAGATATACAGACTTTTGAATATTACCCAAAGGATATATGTGTATGTGTGTGTATGGTTTGTATTTATATCAATAAAAGTTATAACGGTGGGGTGGCTAGGTGGTGCAGTGGATAAAGCACCGGCCCTGGAGTCAGGAGTACCTGGGTTCAAATCCCGTCTCAGACACTTAATAATAACTTAGCTGTGTGGCCTTGGGCAAGCCACTTAACCCCATTTGCCTTGCAAAAATAAAAATAAATATAAAAAATGAAAAGTTATAACGGTAAATTAATAATGTAGAATTCACTATAATATGCATCATTCTTATATGAAATATCTATCTACATGAAGAGAATAATTTCAGAAATATATACTATATTTTTGTCGTATTTGTATATATAGATTATAGCTATATACATAGTTTGTTATTGTTCAGTTCTTTTCATTCATGCCTGATTTTTTTGTGATCCCTTTTGAGATTTTCTTGGCAAAAATACTGGAGTGGTTTTGCTATCTTACTATTTTAATTTACTTCAGAGATCTGTGATTCTTGTCAGTATATGTCCTCCTACCAACACAGGTGGCAACATTTCCAGTTCATTTTACAGATGTGGAAACTGAGACAGAGTTAAGTGAATTACCCAAGGTCACACAGCTAGTAAGTTTCTGAGGCCAGATTTGAATTCAGAAAGATGAGTCTATTTATCTTCAGGCCTGGCATTCTATCCATTGTCCCACAAAATATATGATAATCATACATTTTATAATGAGTTCTGCATTAGTATATTGCCAGATGATAGGTATTACTGAATCAACTACATTTTACTTAATTTTGTGTTAAACATAAAAAATAGCCTTTGTAAATAAGCACTTCAAAAGATCTGTGATTTTATAGTTTGTAGTCCCTCCCTAACTTCATAAATTACCATTGTAAATATGTACATATACATAAACACACATATCACCCAGTTGTATAATCATCTAGTAGTCAAACATTCCATAAGTATTAGACCTGACCTTGAAGAATAAATGTTGCCAGGCCCATACAGGAAGACTGTGTAGAATCTGTTGGAGTTTGTAGTCTGCCATTCTCACCATTTAAAACTCAATGTCATTTCTGTGCATACTTCAAAAAAATTTTTATGGCATGCAAGTTTTTATCCTGCAGATCATATGTTGTAGGCATTGGATTACTGAACTAGAAATTGATCCAGAGAACACTGTTCCTTTTTTTTTCTTTCTTACATGTTGATTTACTCAAACACAAACTAGTATTGATCCTTTTTGTTTCTTACATTGCATATTGGTTAGAAGTGCCAGCTCATTCCTGTTCCCTCTAAGTTATATTTATCATATGCTTATGTGAATGGGGATATAGCACTTTATTTTTTTTTTGCTGACTAATAATTTGAAGGCAATCATCTTTGAATAACTATGCAGTCATCTAACAATTAAGGATAGGCACTAAAAAATGCCTGTCTACCTGGGAAAGAGCAGTTTGTTATTAAAATTCTCAGATTTTCCACTTTTTACATCAGAAATGTTTTATGTAGCAGGCTAGAGTTTTTTTTTTCTCAAATTGTTTTTGGGTTTTTTTATCTATGATGTTTTGGTTTAATTCTTATTAAGTTGGAGTCAGAAGACCTGAGAAATTGTGGTCTCAACAATTTCCAGTGGCTTCATGACTAACCGGGCTCTGTGACAATTGGTAGGTCACTTAGTTTGTCCCTCAAAAGCTAGGGCTCTCATCTGAGAAATACATACTATACTGGCTGCCTCTGTGATCCCCATCATCTCTCAGCTCTCTAAGCAACTCTCTAAGATTGTGTTTCATAGAAGACAGACTAGATTAGGAGAAGGAATTTCCTATATCAGTGAAATCACAAGTGTACTCTATCCCTGTTATTATTGTTAAATTTACCTGCGGCAGTAAACAGATTTCCCTGCCAGTGGGGGCCATCAGATATCAAGAACTTTCCCTGTTGCTTATGCCCCTTTATTTCCTATATAAATCATCAGAGACAGAGGATCACATTGCCACTAGAGGGAGTGATTATTTTAGTTACTTTCTCGTTGACCTGATTACAATGTTTTGGGTTTTTTTCCTCTTCCTAACTAGCACCTTAGTATGTTACCAGCTTAGAGGTTTTACTCTGGGGTGTATCCTGATAAATATATTTTTGTGGAATCATGAGGGAAAGTGTCTGGAGAATACATTGTTATCCTGCTACAAAGCTACCACTTAAGTGTACTATTGTGGAATTATGATGGAAGGTATCTAGGGAATACATTGTTATCCTGCTACAGAGCCACAATTTTGTTCTAAATTTGAGACTCCAAAGAATAGTAGAACTGGAAGTGTAGAATAGTAGAACTAAATGATAGAACTTAGAATGTCAAAATATAGGATATTAGAGATAGGGGGAAAAAACCTTAGAACATATTGCTAAAATTTGAAGCAACTTTAGAAAATGTCAAAGTACCAAAAGGACCTAGGAATATGTAATTCTATCAAGTGTAAGGAGCTGTAGAATATCACTGGAAGGGGACACTGAACAAAGAATCTTAGAAACACAGAGTCTTAGAACAAAGAACATTAGAGCTGCAAAGCATTTTAAAATAGAGCATTGGGAGCATAAACTAAACTGAGTTTTTGGAGATCATTTTTGGTCTTCTCTTCAGCTTTTACATCATCAATTGATTAATGAGCAGTTCCAGCTACAAGTACAGTAGCTGATAGGTCCATAACTATAGCTCTAAAATTGAGTTAAAGAAATAAAATCATATATATTTTTTAAAAATAACTAATGTGAGGGTGGAGCCAAGATGGTGACATGAAGGGATCAAGTCTTAGGAGCTCTCTGATAAAAACTCATAAACTAAGGACTCTAACTAAACTTTCGAGAGACAGAACCCACAAAGGGACCCAGTGAGGCAGTTCTGCTACTCAAGGTAACCTGGAAAAGAGCAGAAAGGCTCTGCTCCCCCGGGCCGGAGGGGCAGCCCACCAGAGAGGTGGCCCTCCAGAGCCAAAGAACTTCAGCCTACCCGAGGCAGCCCCAGGATGCTGGGAGCCTCAGCTCACAGCAGCGGGGGAGTCGCCTGAGCTGCACCCCGGGGAGGACCGGCACAAAGTGGGGGAACACGGCGGGGGGGGGGGGACCGGGGACCTCTGCCAGAGCAAGCACTTGGAGCCCAGCCCTCAGGGCACACAGCCAGCAGCCTGGTCTTTCTGCAGCCCAAATCCAGGAAAGGAAGCAGGCGGAGCCCTTAATCAGGAGCCCCCAGGGCATAAACCCATTGAGCTGAGGGAGGGGAGTGAAGACAGAGACTGCAGAGCTCTGCCCTCTGCCTCTGGAGCTCTGACCACATTCAGATCCTGATCGCAGGCTAGGCTCCCCCATACAACAGCAGGGCCCCCCCCCCCACCTCAGCCCCGTGGCAGAGGGGGCCGCTTATGGTCATTCACAGACCAGGAGGGAGGACAGAACCTCACACACTGAGACCCTTGTGGAAGTGTCCCAAAAGCTCAGGAAGCACCCACAAAAAATAGGCTTAGGCTGGGAAAATGAACAAACAAAGAAACAAGAGGAAGACCATTGAGAAATATTTTGCATATGAGCCCAAGAAGGATCAAAATACTCAGTCTGAAGATGAGGAAGAACAAGCTCCTGCATCTAAAGACTCCAAGAAAAACAGAAATTGGGCTCAGGCTATGATAGAGCTCAAAAAAGACTTTGAAAATCAAATGAGGGAGTTAGAAGAAAAACTAGGAAAAGAAAGGAGAGAGATGCAGGAAGAACATGAAAATGAAGTCAGCAGCTTAGTCAAGGAAATCCAAAAAAATGCTGAAGTAAATAGCATGCTAAAAAACAGCTTAGGTCAAATGGATAAAACAGTTCAAAAAGTTATTGAGGAGAAGAATGCTTTAAAAAAGCAAAATTGGCCAGATAGAAAAAGAGATAAGAAAACTCTGAGGAGAAAAAATCCTTCAGACAAAGAATAGAATTCAGGGAGATTGATGAATTTACCAGAAATCAGGATTCAATACTTCAAAACGAAAAAAAAATGAAAAATTAGAAGAAAATGTGAAATATCTCATTGAAAAAACAACTGATATGGAAAACAGACTTAGGAAAGATAATTTGAAAATTATTGGAATACCTGAAAGTCATGATCAGGAAAAGAGCCTTGACATAATTTTCAAAGAATTACTACAGGAAAATTGCCCTGATATTCTAGAAGCAGAGGACAAAATAGAAATGGAGAGAATCCACTGATCCCCCCGAGAAAGAGATCCCAAAAAACCAACCCCCAGGAATATTATAGCCAAGTTCCAGAACTCCCAAGTCAAAGAGAAAATGTTACAAGCAGCCAGAAGGACACAGTTCAAATATCATGGAGCTGCAGTCAGGATCACACAAGACTTAGCAGCAGCTACATTGGAAGCTCATGGGGCTTGGAATACAATATACCGGAAGGCAAAAGAGCTTAGAATGCAGCCAAGAATGAACTACCCAGCAAGGCTGAATGTCCTCTTCCAGGGAAAAAGATGGACTTTCAATGAACCAGGGGAATTTCAAATGTTCCTTTTGGAATGGCCAGAGCTGAACAGAAGGTTTGATCTTCAGATACAGGACTCAGGTAAAGCATGGAGATTGGAGGAGAGAGGGGAAATATGAGGGACTTAATGAGGATGAACTGCATGTATAGAAAAATGATACTGATAATATTCATATGAACCATCTCAGTTAATAGAGCAGGTAGAGGGAGCTTTTATAGTTGAAGCACAGGAGAAAGCTGAAGTCGAAGATAAAATATGGTGTAAAAATGAAGTCAGTAAGAAAAAAAGGGAAATGGAATGGGAGAAAGAAAAAGGAGAGGGGGAATAGTCCAAGCTATTTCACATAATAAGATTTTTTTTTATTACAATGAGCTAGTGCAGTGATATGGATGGGGGAGGCAAGGGGCAATGAGGGAACCTTAGCTCTCATTAGAGATGGCTAGGAGAGGAAACAGCAAATATACTCAATGAGGTATAGACAACTGGAGTAAGAAGGAGGGGGGAGCAGGGGGAAGGGGTGGGGATGTGAATAAAGGAGGAGAGGATGGACCATGGGGGGGGACAGTGGTCAGATATAACACATTTTCTTTTTTTACTTCTTGCAAGGGGCTGGGATTGGATGGCCTGCCCAGGACCATAGGGCCAGGGTAGATTCTGGGCCTAAGGGGTGGTATGGGGGCTCAGGGCTTCTTGGCCCCAGGACCAGGCATCTGTCTGCTGCGCCACTCAGCTACCCTACAGCAGAATCAGAGTGAAAGGAGAGAGAAAATATAGTACATGGTAGTGGAGAAATAAGAAAGGAGGGAGTTGCGATCAGCAATGGCAACGTTGGAAAAATATGGAAGTAACTTTTGTGATGGACTTATCATAAAGAGTGTGATCCACTCACGGCAGAGTTGATGGTGTTGGAACAAAGACTGGAGCATATTTTTATTATTATTATTATTTTATTATTATTATTATTATTATTATTATTATTATTATTATTATTTGGGGGAGGGTGCAGGGCAAGTGGGGCTGGGTGGCCTGCCTGGGGCCACATAGCAGGGTGATCTTTGGGTGTCTGGGGCCGGATTCTGACCCGGGTGCTCCTGGCTCAAGGGCCAATGCTCTGTCTGCCACCCATCCACCCCTACTATTATTACTATTTCATTTTATTTTGGGTCTTTTTTTTTTCCTTCTTTTTTGGTTTTTGCAGGGCAGTGGGGATCGGGTGGCTTGCATATCACATGGCTGGGTGATTATTCGGTTTACGAGGCTGGATATGGACTCCGGTGCTCGTGGCTCCAGGGCTGGTGCTTTGTCCATTGCACCACCTGGCCATACCTACAATTATTACTATTATTTTTTTTTAATTTTAATTTTTTTTCTCTCCCCCTTTACTTTTCTGCCCTAGCAAGTCTATCTATATTTTAATGGGGGGAGGGGTATTTTGTTTACTTGTAAACAAATATATTTTATTAATGTAACGAAAAACATTTGTACAAAATGAGAATAAAAAATAAATTTAAAAAGAAAAAAATAACTAATGTGGCACTCTATTCTTTTCCCTTACAGCTCCAGGGTCTAAGTCACAATGTGATCTTCACCTTGGATTCCTTGTTAAAAGGAGACTTAAAAGGAGTCAAAGGAGTAAGTAGTCAACAATATGATTTAACTCTTCTTTAAAACTCTTCTTCTAAGCTACCTGTTACAGTTGAGGAAAATGTTTCTAGTCGCTCATGTTCAAAATTTTAGGGTCATCCTTAACTTATCCATCACTCACCCCACATATAAAATCAATTGCTATATCTTGTCATTTCTTTCTCTAAAACATTTGAATTCATTTCCCTCTCTCCATTTACAGGCTTACCACCCTATTTGAACCTCTTTATCACCTTTGCCTGTACTATTGTGTTAGTTTTCTAGTTGATCTAAATCCATCAACTCTTTTCCCACTCCACTGGCTAAAATGACTTCCCTGAAATGTTGGCCTGACCCTGTCAGACACCCCTCCCCTACACAATATGCATCTGTGGCTATCTGTTACCTATCTCAAGGATCGCCTTGTCTCTTTCCTACCTTCCCATTCCTCTTTCACTTCACCCTTGTCTATATAATCCCTCTAAGCCAGGCACTGTTCCCCTGCCTGAAATATCTAACTTCTAAGACTCAGTTCAGTTCCCTATTTCTGAAGTCCCCCTCCCATGCTTGCTTTCCCTTTTTACTTTACCTTCCATTTATGTTGTATCTAGCTTGTATGTGCCTAGATATTTACATGATGTCTGTGAACTCCTCCTGGACAGCACTGTAGTTTTTCCCTTTATTTGTGTTCCCAAGTGCTAGGACAATGTCTGGAACAGAATTATCACTTGACTGCTTGTTAATTGATTTTTAATAGTACACAATTTCAGTTACATAACTCTCAAAGGAAATTATTTTTGAAGGTAGAACACTGATAGAAAATTTATCATGTAACAAGTCCAGTAGTCATTTGAAAAGTTAGTTGACAATAAAGGAAGGGAAAAGGTTGGCAGTTAGATGAGAATTACAGAAAGGATAAGAGCCTTGAACTAAGCATCAGTAGACTTGGGTTATAGTTCTAGCTGTAGTTTTATTACCTAAGTCTCAGGTTCCTCTATCTATCAAATAGATCTAATGATACTTATTTAACCATGTCATTCTTGTAGGTGTAATTTTAAAGATCAAATGGAAGGTTGTCTCTTTGCTGCATTTTTTGCTTGTAAAGCCTACTTATCTGTCTATCTAATTATCTATTTACTGCTTTAAGACCCCTACCTCAAAAATTATACATTTATCCTGAACCTAAACTGAATATAACTTGAAGTATATTTTCTCTTTCCTAAGGACCTTAAAAAGCCATTTGACAAAGCTTGGAAAGATTACGAGACCAAATTGTAAGTATCTTTCACTTGAGCATTGCTTTCATAAGGGAAAAATAATTGTGACAACTTTAGATTTTTACTACTTTTTCTTGTTCAATACTTGCCAAAGCTGTAAAAATTTTTGTTCTTTTTTAGGTCAACTTATGAAACCAGGCAAAGTCTCATGCCATTTATATTTCATTGGGCACTCAAATGCTATCTTTTAAGATGGAGATTACATTCTTTCTGCTAATGGGTTTATGTTTAGGGACTGTCTAACAATGTATCTTACTTTGGCTATATGATATTTTGGTTATGTATCCAAAAAAGAAGTAATTTTGGTGACTTGTTTATTGTGACCATAGATCCTGTGGCATTTCTCTTGGCATAGAGCAAGTACTGCATACTGTAGTCATGCAATCTGTATGATGCAGGTACATCTGATAAACTCTCAGAGGATATCAAAGATACTATGTATAGGCCCATACCTTTTGGAGAGTCAGGGTAAAAAAAAATGTTTGCTAATCTTGACTATAAATTTAGACAACTGCTGAGATAATAGGATAAAAATATTTTTGTAGGTAGCAATAATAGCAATATGAAAAAGATGCAAAAAAATCAGGTAAAGTTCAGAATTAAAATATTTTTGAGCTATTTTCTCCATCTTTATGTAATAAGCTTTGTCTTTGTACATGTTTTAAGAATATTTTTGTGTTTTGATGGTTGCAGTTCTAAAACAACTAAGAAGCAAAAGATTCTTTTAACATTTCTAGATATGCAAATTAGTATGGTGAATCAGAAATAGTATTCAGTGTGAGATTTATTTTGATTGATTGGTAACCACTTATTTCATAATCCTGGTTGCTGAAAAAATAGAATGGAAAGGGAAAAGAAGGCAAAGATAAATAAAAGTGAACCATACCCTTTTATTTCTTCTTGTTAAAATGTTTTCAAAATATCTGAGTTTACTTTCTTGGTTATGGTGTCATGTGTAATGAATATAATCATATCTTTGATGTTGAGGATTTTATAGTTTCTGGTTATCACAGTGAAATATCAGTGCTCATTACCTAGGATGGAAGATGGAGCAGAAAGGGATTAGGCATGTGATGACCGTAGGCTATTTCTCGGAAGTTGATTTTTTTTTAAAAGAACATTTTTGCTTTCAACACATTTTTTCTGTTTGCCTCTTGAGAGTTTAGTGCAAAGGGGAGAAAAATCTGGTTAATTCAGGACTTCTTATTAAATCATGATTTTATAGCATATTTTTAATATCTTTAATATTTAATTGATAAAATTTATCTTCCTAAAGAGAAACCAAGTTTTCGAGGAAAATATACTAAAGATGAGTTTGGGGACAGTATCAGATGGTGAAACATGAATAGAATTAGGACTCAAAAGGCCTTGGTCTTCCATTTTTACAGTCAAGCAAGATGAAGCTCAGAGAGATAAAATAATTTCAACAAGGTTACATTGGTAATAAAAGGAACATCTAGTAAAAGATAATGTAAGAGACTACCTAGGTGGTGCAGTGGATAGAGTGCTAGGCCTGGAATTAGTAAGGCCTGAGTTCAAATCTAGATTTAGCCACTATCTATATGACCCTGGGTAAGTCACTTAATTCTGTTTGCCTCAGTCTTTATATCTGTAAAATGAACTGGAGAAGGAAGCCACTCCAATATCTTTGCTAAGAAAACCCCAGAAGGAGTCATAAAGAGTTGGACATGGGGCAGCTAGGTGGCGTAGTGGATAAAGCACCAGCCTTAGAGTCAGGAGTACTTGGGTTCAAATCCAGTCTCAGACACTTAATAATTACCTAGCTGTGTGGCCTTGGGTAAGCCACTTAACCCCATTTGCCTTGCAAAAAACAAAAAAAAATTAAGAGTTGGACATGACTGAAAACAACCAAAAAAAAGTAGTGGGATCAGATTTGAACCCTATTTGCCTCAGTTTTGTAGGTAGTAGTTTTATTTTCAGTTTCATTTGCAATTGAAAAACGGGGAATCAGGGGTGGCTAGGTGGTGCAGTGGATAAAGCACCAGCCCTGGAGTCAGGAGTACCTGGGTTCAAATCCAGTCTCAGACACTTGATAATTACCTAGCTGTGTGGCCTTGGGCAAGCCACTTAACCCCATTTGCCTTGCAAAAAACCTTAAAAAAATTTTTTTTTAAATGAGGAATCAAAAGAGATTAAGTGACAAAGAATTGGAAATTAAGAAGGTGCCCATCAATTGGGGAATGACTAAACAAATTATGATTTATGAATGTTATGGAGTATACTATTGTTCTGTAAGAAATCTTGAGCAGGCAGACTTCAAAAAAGCCTGGAAAGACTTGCATGAACTGATACTGAATGAAGTGAGCAGAACTAGGAAAATATTGTACACACTTCCAACATTGTGTGATGCTCTTCTTAGCAGTACAGTGATCAAAGATCATTCTAAAGGACTTGTGATGGAAAAATACTATCCATTTCCATAGAAGGAACTAAGGCAGACCAAAGCATACAATTTTCCATTTTTGAAATTTGTTTTATGATTTGTTTCCCCCCTGTTTTTTTCTTTTTTGTTCTGATTCTTCTTTTATAGCGTAATTAACATGGAAATATGTTTACTATACTCATACATTATATAACCTATATTAGATTACTCACTGTCAAGGAGAGGGGGAGAGAAGAAAAAAGGATAACTCAAAACCTTACCAAAAATAATTGTTGAAAACTATCTTTGAGTGTAGTTGAAAATATAAATGAATAATTTTATTAAAAGTAAATAAAAAATTTGACATAAAATCAGGGCTTGAGTCTTACCCAAGACTCTTCTTAATTGTGCTAAATCTAAATAAGTTATTTAATTTCTGTGAGCCTCAGTTTTCTCATCTGTAAAATGCAAATATCATAGCTATACCTTAATTGTTTTCTTAATTATTTTATCTTAATGGACTAAGTAAAATCATGAAAAAAGTGTTTTGGCAAACATTACAGTACTACATAAATGTCTACATAATTATCTTTAAATAACAATAAAAATGATAGCCAACATTTATAAGGTTACCTACTACTGTCTACCAAGCATTATATTAAATGCTTTACAAATATTATATCATTAGATTCTCATAAGAACCCTGGGAGGCAGGGGCAATTATTACTCCCACTTTATTGATAGGATGTAAGTTAAGTGCCTTACCTAAGGTCACACATCTATTAAGGGTCTGGGTTTGAACTCACATCATCCTATCTCCAAGTCCAGTGACCTATCCACTCAGCCACCTAACTTCCCTAAAGTTGAACATTGGTATCTTTACTACCAAAATACAAAATTCAAAGAACTTTTTCTTGTTTAAACATTAGACTAAGCTCCTTAAGGGCCTAACTCATACTAAATACTTTCTACATTTGTGTTGATTGATTACTTGGTATAATAATAAATTGAAAGTTAGAAGGGGGAAAAAAACCCAAAATGTGAGAAGATTTGATATGGAATTTTTTTCTTGCTTTAGAATCAACTTAACTTTTTGTCTTTCAGCATCTCATTTATCCATCTATGTGGTATAAAATTCTGCTCTAAATTAATAAGCCCATAAGAAGAGTTCTAAGGAAAGGGGGGGGCGGGATTCCACAATATGTTAGTAAAACCACATAGGAGACACTCTTCAGGGAAGTTCAAGGGAAACTTTCGCAGAGAAGTTGATATTGGATAAGTTGACCAATAAAGGGTTTTGTCAGTCTCATATTTTTATGGTGTTTCGAAATTTACAAAACCTTTCCATTTCAGAATTGTTGTGATTATGAGGAAGTTAGAATTGGAAGGCCCTCTCAAGTCATTCAGTCCAATCCTTTCCATTGATGGCAGAGTCGGAATTCAAACCTAGGTCCTTTGATTCCAGAACCATCATTTTTTCCACTGAAGCATGCTGCTTCTTTATTTTAGTGTTTGTATGAAAGCAATCACATCAAATATGAGTATTATCTTCATGAATAGGTTATAAATTCTTCAAGATTTTTTTTACTAATTAGTCTTTCTCATAAAATTTAGTACTTTGCAAAAAAGGTGATTAATAATTAGCTTTGGAATTGAGTTGAGATGAACAATGAATGACTCAAGTGAGTTCTTATGAAATTCTATATAGTGACTTTTAAGTGAAAGATATGAACTCATTCTACTTTAATTTAATTACAGTACAAAAATTGAAAAAGAAAAAAGAGAACATGCAAAACAGCATGGGATGATCCGCACAGAGATAACAGGAGCAGAAATAGCAGAAGAAATGGAGAAAGAAAGGCGCCTGTTTCAGCTACAGATGTGTGAAGTAAGAAAAGATTTTCTAAAAAATTAATTTGCCTGGAATTTTAATTGGTATCTTATTCCTTACTCCTAATCAGCAAGTTATTATTTGGTTAAAAAATGATAGAGTATGTTTAATTGCTAGATAAAAGGACTATATTTTGAATATTTCGCTCTTTTTTCTTCCACTTAGAGTTTATAGGGATTTTGGAGTTAATCTAGACCAGTCCTGTTATTTTACTGATAAAGAAATTAAGGCTTCAAGAAAGGAGGTGATTAACGTAGGATCACATAAATAATAAATACCAAAACTCGGACTCTGATTCCTATACATAGTGTATGATGCTGACTATCCACTACAAAAAGTTGTGAAATTAGTATGAGCTTAGCTAATAGTAAATTATATGACTTCAGGCAATTCATGTGACTTCTTCAGGTCTCAGTTTCCTTATTTGTGAAATGAACAAGTTGGATTAAATGATCCCTAAGTATGCTTTCAACTCCAAAGCCTGTGAATCAGCATCCTCTAGAGTTCTATTGAAATCAGCCACAGAGGTCAAAAAAGGAATGTCATGGAATTCTTTTTCTCAGTCTTCAGGTTGAAGTCGGTCAGGATATCTTTAGAATGCTTAAAAATAAAAGCAAAAAGAGGAGTTAATTGGGTGAGAACCTGAATGTTGCTTGTTAAGCTGCTGGATGATTGTGGGAAAAGTCTGGGGTGGGGTTGGGCACTATGTGTGAAAGGTGAATGCTGGATTTTATTGGTTATTTATTTTCTAAAATATTCCTAGTCCTTTGTTGGCATGTTGCTGTTTATGTTAACCATGTGCCCAATTTGTGCAGAAAAGTAAAATATTCATTTAAAATAATCTGAGTTTGTAACATAAGAAAGGACATAAAAAGCATGCTCTATTGTATCACATGAGAGGAAAAAAATGGGTTTCTGATCATTCTGGAATGTTTTTGCTGTGTTTGACTTTAACTTGTCAAATGAACTAACTTTAGTATTTTAAAAATGCTAACAACTTAATGACTCAGTTTACTTGGTGTGTACCCTTGAGCCATTGCTATGCCATATCAGCACTCCTTTAATGGGACTGAACAACTATAGAAATCTACTAGTTAGCAGTGCCTCAAGTTGTATGGATTAAAAGCTGGTGCTCTATCATCTAAAAGCAAAGGAAGACATAGTCTGTAATTACCAACATCAAGTTCTGTTTTATTTCCACAGTATCTCATTAAAGTTAATGAAATCAAGACAAAAAAGGGTGTTGACCTACTACAGAATCTTATAAAGTATTATCATGCACAATGCAAGTAAGTAGAATGTTCTTATCCTTTTGTGTTGTAATTGAACCCAAGTTTTTCTTGATTTTTACTTTCAGTCTTCTTTGTGGTCATCATAGAGATATCTTTTATTTTGCTGGGCCCTATTGAAGAAAATTGAAGGCAATAAGTAGAATAGTCAGATTTGGGGTTCCTATAAAGATTTTCTGACAATTAAAGCCGAAACCCTATGATCCTGTAACAGATTGGTTTTCTGAAAATTACCTTTATTCTACTGCAGATTCTACCTACCATATTAATGTGATTATAGAGCTTTCCTATAAATTTTCCTACAACCACATTAACCTTTGCAGCAGTGGTCTAAGCATTAAAGCTTTCTCATCAATGCATGAGTGTGCACAGATTCTCTCTCTCTCTCTCTCTCTCTCTCTCTCTCTCTCTCTCTCTCTCGTCTCTGTCTCTCTCTCTCTCTCTCTCTCTCTCTCTCTCTCTGTCTCTCTCTCTCTCTCTCTCTCTCTCTCTCTCTCTCTCTCTCTCTCTCTCCTTACCCCCCCCCCCACGGCCCTCTTGCCATTGTTACAAGGTTAAGGAAGCAGAGTTCTTTCTCCCATATTCTCAAATACTTCTTGTCTCTCTGACTGAGTTCCTTTATAAATCAGCGTCTTATTATGAGAGTTGTTGATTTTGGCGGGGGGGGGGGGGGCTGAGAGGAAGGGGTGAAGTAGAGATCCCTAGAAATCCACTCCTGAAGAGTTTGTTCTTTGATCTATGTTTGGGCCCCTGTTTGCCACATGGAGAATGGATCTCAGTATCACAAAGCAAAAAGTAAATAGAAGGACTAGAAGATTCTGTGGAACAATATGATTTTCAAGAAAGCTGATCCATTAGGGGAATGATGAGTGGTGTTGGGGAAAGGGTATGTGCTTCACTATCTTTCATAGTTGTACAAGTATCAAAATCCATTGTTTATTTATTCTTCCAAATGTCACCATTCTTCTGAATTCTCTTTAACTTAGTGTGCATTTCTATATGTATATGTATACACATTTCTGTATTACAGCAAGTTATCCATTTACTCTTTTAAAAATTAATCAAGCCTTGATTAAATGAATGGTTTACTAAACATTGGGGAGTCACTGAAAAAAATTAACCAGTCCCTTTTCACAAAAAGCTTACATTGGATCAGGAGAACTACAGTATATAAGCACAGTTAACATATATACAGAAAAAATAAAAGGTAACTTGGGGAAGGGAAGCCCTAGGAACTGTAAAGATGTCCTGAAAAGTTCTGTACAGAAGGTTATGCTTGAGGTAAACAAGGTATTATTAGGGGTAGAGATAAGGAAGAATATTTACTCCTAGTGTGACAGTGTTTTTAATATGGCAATTATGTTTCTAATTTAATGTTTGTTTTTCCTTCTAAAGATTTCTTATTTTAGAGAAGGATTGACTCTAGAATCCAGAATGTTGGGATCTAATTTAGATTAGGTGAGAGTGGGAAAAGTACTAGATTTGTAGCAACATGAAGTCAAATCCTTTCTCACCTGTTCCTAGCTGGGTGACTGGGCAAATCACTTCTCTCCTCTTGCTTCAGGTTTCTTTTATGTACAATGAAAGAGTTGAGATACATAACCTCAAAGATTTCCTTTAGGTCTAAATCTGTGATTCTTATCTAGTTACCTAATCTCTCTTGATCTCAGTGTCCTCATCTAAAGGATCATCCCTTTGGCAAAGTCTGCCTAAGAAAACATCTTGCCAGTTCTTCTGTGATTATTTATGGAAGAAGAAAATTTACAAAAGAAAAGCAAGCAACACAGAGTTGGAAAGATCTTGAAATACAGTCTTCTTGTTCAGTCATTTTCAGTCATATCTGACTTTTGGTGATCCCATTTGATGTTTGGCGAAGATACTGTAGTGATTTAACATTTCCTTCTCCAGCTCATTTTACAGATGAGGAACATGAGATAAACAGGATTTAGTGACTTAGCTAGGAAGTATCTGAGATTAGATTTGAATTTAGGAAGTAGAGCCCAACACTCTATACATTATACCCATAGGTACCCTAGAAATACATAAAACCCATCTCATTCATATCCAGACAAACCAACCTGACAATAATAGAAAGAATCACTTATTATAATGTTGTATCCTTCTAGAAAATGGAAATAGAACCTCTCAAATAACTTCTTTTGTTTATTTATAACCTTTATATCTAGTGTGGTATGGTAATAAAAGCTCCAGACTTGAGTAAAGAGATTTTTTTTCCCTAATTCCATCTTGATCCCTTAGTAACTGTATGGACCTGAGGTCACTCTTTGAACCTTAATTTCCTATCTGTAAAATGGGATTAATAGTATTTTGACTACTTTTCTAATAGAATGGTTGTGAGAAAAGTACTTTTAAAACCTGAAAACCCTAAACAGATAGAAGCTATTATTATCCTATTATATATTTAACTGTATTGAAAGGGAAATTGATAGGACAAAGAGCTGGCTTTGGAATCAGAGGAGCTTTCCTGTGTGTTGCTGGATAAATCACTTAACCTCTTCAGTTTCATCATCTATCTGTAATATGAGGAAGTTGGACTACTCAAGATCCCTTATAGCTCTAAATCAATGATCCTTTGAAATAATTAAATTGTTAATTCCATTTTCTCTTGGTTTTGAGTAGCAATAAAAACAGAAGTAGTTTAGTGTTTTGGAAGACTGATGAATCAACTAGTAATTTTCTCTAATGAAAGTGGGTAGGTAATGATAGCACTTTAACTTAATCTTCAAGAAAAGCAATTGGCTAATCATATTAATATTACTTTAAGGGAGAGAGATAGCATGGTCTAGTATAGTGGCTTTCCAAGTATGGACTGCAGATCCCTGGGGGGGGGGGGGGGCAGGGTCCCAGTATCCTTTCAGGGAATCCCATGAGATCAAAATTATTTTTATAATATTAAAAATTATTTAACTATTAAAATATTCTTCTTCCTGACTACATATTTGGGTGAGGCAATATTTTCTTCATATACTTCATCACATATCATTACAAATTGCAGAAGCAAATTTGAAAATCCAATCTTTTATTATGTCAAATATTAAAAAGATTTGCAAAAATAAGTAAAATTTTTCACTAAATTTTTTTTGTTATGGAAAATATAGTAAATTTTTAAAGAAAAATGTTACTTATGTTAACATTAAAAGGGTATCGTTTTATTTTAAATTGATAAATTTTTTAAAATAACCAGTTTTAATTTTTCATAAAAACATGCCTATAGTTGTAATCATTATTATTCTGGTAAATGTTTAACAGCTAATTTTGGGGGAAGAAATGTATTTTAGGCTTAATCTAAATTATTAATATTTTCTCTTATTTTGCTAAGTCTGGACAATTTTTAACGCTCACACTGAATATTTTAAGAGTTGATTTACATTTGAGAACTGCTGGCATGGTAGAAAGAGGATCAGCTTGGTGTTAGGAAGACCTGGATTCTAGTCCTAGCTCATATACATACTAGTTTACATGGTCAAGTCATTTAACATCATCTGGCACCAAAGTGGAAGTGCTGATTGATAGAAGAATTTCCATATTAATAAAATAGATCCAGAAAGTATAAACACCTCATTTAGGTCATCCAGCCAAAATTAGAACCCAGCTAAACTATGTGTTATCTGTGTGTGTGTGTGTATGCATGAATGCACATGTATACACATGTGTACATTTTAAATAAGGTTATTTACTATATATTATCAAATTATATGTTGATGTTGTATGTCACATTACTATTCTAATTAATCTATTCTACTAGACTATGATTAGTAGTAGTACTTATCCAAGTGACTTTTAATCATATTAACTTATGTAATTTCCATACTTTCCATTTTGGGCACTCACACACATCAGAATTCATGCATACTGTCTCATTTTATCTGGTTTTCCTTCTTCACTTTCATCAGCTCTCCAAAAATGCTGCTGAGTAAAATTCAGTCATTCCTAAAATCAACCAACCAGCTGTGGTTATTTTTAATATTTCATACTTGTCAGACTAATAAAATATTAATAATTATAGTGTTAATGACATAAAATAACCTAGAAAGAATGTACCTCTTTTGAAAAAAAATGAGCATTTAAATTTTCTAAAGCAATCAAATATAATTGAGAGGGCAGAAAAAGATTTGTTCCTAATTTATATTAATAAGAGAAGCTTCACATTTTTATCCAAAAGCCCCATTTAACCTTTGCCCTAGTGCTTTCTGTTCTGGGGGAATGGTTCTGAAATGTTCTGAGATTTGATGTCTTAGACTTTCAAAGGTCTTCTTTGGTTTTAATTTGGGTGGAGTTTTGGTTTTGGGTTTTTTGGGGGGGAAAAGATTTTCATTGGTTTCTGTTTTCTTAGAAACATGTTTTATTGCAATTATATTCCTAGCAATAAATGAGCTAATCAGTTTTCTGCACTACAGCTCTCTGGCAATGATCTTTTTTTTTCAATTTCCTCAAATTTGAAGATTTTATTCTGAGATCTGAATTCTGCAGTATATTAAGTATAGTTTATAAGTAAGGGTTGTGTAAAAGCATAGGTTAATAGCCCACCACACCCTTCAAAAAAAAGTAAAGAAAAATACATATTTTTCTAAACAGACAACATATAACAGAAAAAAATTAGAATCAAGAAGAAAACTTATTAAGTCAAGGTGAATCAAAGCATGGAATTCTTTGTTGGAAAGAACTAATAAATACTTATGAACTAAATCTCAGAGTCAACCTGTACCTGAAGAGAAATTTCCTGACAAATTGTTATTTATCTAGTTTTCTCTTAAATACTCCAATAAGAGAAAATAATAACAATAATAATAATAACTAATGTTTATATGGTGTTTCAAGATTTGTAAAACTCGGGGTGGCTAGGTGGCTCAGTGGATAAAGCACCGGCCGTGGAGTCAGGAGTACCTGGGTTCGGTCTTATACACTTAACAATTACCTAGCTGTGTGGCCTTGGGCAAGCCGCTTAACCCCATTTGCCTTGGAAGAAAGAAAGAAAGAAAGAAAGAAAGAAAGAAGGAAGGAAGGAAGGAAGGAAGGAAGGAAGGAAGGAAAGAGATTTGTAAAACTCTTTATATTTTTTTCTCATTTGATCCTCACAGTTACCTGGTTATTATCACCATTGTTGTTATTATTACTAGGTATTAATTATTATGTATAATAGATATTACAATTATCTCTATTTTACAGACAAGGAAACTGAAATTGAAAGGTTAAATGTCTTTCCCAGAGTTACTTGGATAGGAGCATCTGAAGCAGGATTTAAACTCAATTATAATCATTATGCAATTTTTCCTTAGGCAAAGAGCTGAGAAATATGTTTCTCTGCCACTTTACCTCCTTTAGAGGGCAAGCATCCATGTGGGTTATAGTTAGAAATGAAGGTCTTTGAGAGTATGTCCTACATGGCTCTGTCATAGAAACTGGGGATTTTTTAGTTTAGAAAAGAAAAGATTTAGGGTAGATTTGATAGCTGTCTTCAAGTATCTGAGAGGCTACACAAGGCTGAGAGATTCCCAAAGGACAGAACTAGGAACAGCAGGTATACATTACAAAGAGGTAAATTTAGGTTTGATATGAGGGAGAGGGGAAACTATTAATTATAATTATCCCTAAGTTGAATTGCTGCCTCCAAACTTAGTGGATTTCCCCTCATTAGAGTTCATTAGAATAACCACTTGTCATTCCCATTTAGAAGAAATTTGTTTCAATGTATGTGTTGAAATAAGTAGTCTCATATCTCTTCTGCCTCTAAGATTCTATAAAGAACTAATAATTTAAAAAATAGTGTTATTGTTTCTGTAAAGAAATTTGTTTGCCACAAAGGAGCAGTCAAAAATTTTACTCTGAAAAAAGATTTTATACCTGCTTCCTCTTTAAATAAACAACCTCAATGTTAACCCCCTTAGCTCTATTCTGATTGGATTTTTGGAGGTATCTGGCTGCTAGGATCACCGTCTTAATTGTTGAGGCATAGAAATCTCACACCTTTCTTTCAGAATCAAAGGGCATTGTGCAATATATGAACAAAGAAAAGTAAGTCGTTATTCTCTAAACTACCATTATGGTTTTTAAATACCATGGGGATATAAGGTATATGATTGAAGATTACCTGGAGTTGCACAGGGCACATTTGGGAAGAAATGTTACTAAGTAACTTAGATTGCCTTGGAATCAATATCTAATTTAGTCAAAGCCATAAGCTTATAAATTAGATTTTCAAATTGAGCTAACAATTGATTCATTGGAGGGTCATTTCTTGAGTTTTGTTGGGTGTTTATGTTTTTAATTTGGCAAATAATCTTTGATACTCTCAAATAAATGTGTCTCAAAAGTTTAATTTTCATCCTTACGAATAAGCTTTAACAAATACTAACTATTTAAAGCCAATTCAGGTGGTATTTTGGAAGGGGTTGGGGCTGAAAACATTGTTTATTTTTCCTCTGTGGTTCTAAAATTATGGGAACAATAATGCATTCTTTTCCCTGTCGTTGTTGTTAACTGTGAGTTCAGAATAGCTTCATAAAGATGTTTTATTTGATCACATATTGACTTAATAAAATTTCAGAATTGAACATTCATTCAAAAGTGAAGTGCCAATCATATTGACATTTAATCAATTGCATTTTATTCAGAACAGAATTATAGTCATATGAACTATGCTATCCTATTTTTACCTTATTATATCAGAACATTTCCTCTTGATTTAAAACTTTAGATTATATCAGCATATTTATTTCCAGATTAAAATGTCTTATCTTCCTCTAACATTAAAATATTTTAAAATTCCTTTCAAAACATGACTTTAAAGATTTGAAGCCATCTGCATTGGCCTAGCAGTCTGATAAATAAGGAAAATCCTGACTTAATGTTGATATATATATATATATATAAAACTCTCATTATATTGTAGATTAAAAACTTTGACTTTTGTTTAGACTCCTTGGGATGTGCCAATTGTTACTTTTGTTGAAAAATATTTTCTTAGATTTTGTTTGTCGTTCATTTCTATTTTTATTTTATTTTGTGGAAAGACTACTCTATGGATAACTATAGCCAAAGAATTTTGGCGGTAAACTTTTCTGTACTTAGCTAGGATTCTCTTTTGAGATCAGACTTGTTCCACTGGGAGTTTATTCAAACCCTTTCCAAGAAGTTGCAGTTTGTCGCTCTTTCCCTTTTCATATTGTAAAGGTAAGAACAGGCCTTGTTTTATGATTGTTGGGAGAGTGGTGAGATGGTATAGTAAAGGAGTTTGCAAACCTATAAGCCCTACTTAAATGTCTGCTATTATTGTTACTATCTAACTGTTCTCATCTTTTTCCAGGGAGATTTCAGATATATTTATTCCTGGAACAAGTCACTATCTTATTCCTTTCATAATTAGTGTTCTATGAACTTTACAGAGATGCATAAAATAACTGCTTTTTAGAGTATCCTTGGTGCATCTGTAGACATGACAACAAGGATTGTATAAATCTCATCATCATAATAATCATATTATTATTACTACATTACTATTGTTATTGATGTTAAATTGCACCTGTCTCAATGACAAAATGAAAAACATTGCAAAAGTTATTATAGAGCAGTCTCTCTCAGAAAGCAAAATAATAGAATCTTAAATTATAGGCTTAGCTAATCCTGCCTTCATTCTTTTCATCTTTTAGTTTACGTATTTATACTTTGAATACCTTTCCCTAGGTATCTTTTCCTACAATAGCATCTTTAATGAAATGTTTTCCAGTGTGAATCCTAAGTCAGAATCATCTCAACAAGCTTTCATCAGATGTTTACTATGGACCATTTTCTATGCTGCATCCTAGTGAAAGAAATGTTAAAATTATAGAGTCTTTGCCCACAAGGAACTTAGAATCTCTGGGAAAATAACATATCCATACTCTTGAGTATATGCAAAATATATAATATAAATATGAGAAAGTTTCCAGAGGGAGGATATTAGCAGTTAGGGGGCTCATGAAGGGCTTCAAGTAAAACCTTAGTCAAGTAATGCTTTCCATGAGGTGGTGGTAAAGAGGGAATGCATTCCAGGCAGGAGATGGAATACTTGGAGTGAGAATTAGAGAGGATAGTTTGTCTTGGCAGCTATAGAGGGGAATAATATATGATGAGTTTGGAAAGATAGGTTAGGAGCCAAGTTGTAAAGGGCCAGTCAGAGACGCTGATAGTTTAAATTAAAGGCAAGAGAGACGCATAACATATATTTCTTATACTCTATATTGACCTGTAACCTTTCTCTGTTAATATTAAAATGTTACAGAGCTTCATAGGGCACCTAATCTAATCTCACTGTGTAAATGGGGAAACAGGCCCATAGAGATTAATTGACTTTCCAAAGGTCACATAAGTAACAAATATCAAATGCAGGATTTGAACCTAAGTCCTCTGAATCCTGAAAAGGCCAAGATAACCCACTACATCGTAGGCCCTCACCAACTCTTTTCTTGACCTGGACTTCATTGACTTTGGAGGAGAGAGTGGTGCTGATGACTGCCCAGTTCTGCCTCATTTAAATACAGTTCCCTTGTAAGTCAAGATACCACCCTTGTAATGTAAAATGAAGGACAAACAGCAGCAGTGGTCTTTCTATGGTACTACATAGTCTCATTAGGCATTATTCTAGGTTTAAAATGGAAAGGATTCTATGTGCAATCAGACATTTACTAGCCTGGCATTACTGTAGATTTAGAAAGGCAAGGAACTACTTGGAATCAATACTGCCCCTCCAAATAACACCCTGAAAATTGCTCCTTGGAAGCAAATTCTTTCACCTTGTTTCCATACAATTTTTCCTCTTATTTTGGTCTTGAAAAAGAGAAAAAATAGAAATATCAGATAATTCAGATAAGTTGATCTGTAGTTAACAGAATTCTATTTGTACATTTCTCTGATCTAATTAGGTTGTATGTAGTGTAGTATAGTATAGTAGAAAGTTTGACAGTCAGGCTAAGTAGTACCTTTTCCCCTAATTTTATGTGTAACCTAAGACAAGGCACTTAAGTTTTCTGAGCCTGAATGTCTTCAACTATAAAATGTGTATTAATTTATTTTCCACTTTTGCAACAGGATAATTTTGGTCGTTTTTATTTTTTTGATATTGTTGATAAATCACAGGTGTTTTCCATTGTAGCTTTTTTCAGGATGGTTTGAAAACAGCTGATAAATTGAAACAGTACATTGAAAAGCTGGCTGCTGACTTATATAATGTAAGTGTTCTGTTAAGTAAATGGCTTTTAACATGCTTATGTGGATTAAACACTACCAATCAATTGGATTCAGTAACAAAAAGACATAAAATAAATGACAACAACATCACACTTAAGTGACTTGTCAATACACCTTGCGAAGATAGGCTTTTAGCTCAACTTAATTAGTGAGGCCATCAGTGGTCAGATAGTAGACATACCAGTTTTCTTGTGTGCCTAATAATGAATTTTGAGCTGCTTTATATTCATGATTTAGTTGCAATACAGGCATATTGCTCTTCTGTCAACTATTTGGCTGTCTTTGAAGAAAAACAAAAAAAGATGACTAGAATTTTCAGGCTTTAGTACCACCTATTTGCATATGCTTCTTAAAACTTACTTTGAAGCATGTCTCTCTGAAAAGCTATACTAATACTGCTGTTTTCCAGCATTCATTATTAAAATGGAGGAATTGTACTACAAAAATTCAAGTAAGTTTTCTATTTAATTGAGTAATGGGATTTCCTTTTTTTAAAAAATTAGTACTAAAGAGCAAGTTCTCAGTGATATTTTCCTATTTTTGACTAAAGTAACACTTCAGATGCTAATTGGTGGCCTAAATTAGCTATTTCAGGAAACCACATATTGTATTATCCACTTAAGGTTACTTCAAAACATGCTGTTTGGCACGTTTGTAAAAAAGACAAGTCTTGGATTTGCCTTTGGCATTTTCAAAAATGGCATTGTACTACAGATTGTGATAAGTTAAGCAGTGCTGCTCAGTGTTTATGTTTGATAAGTGACACATTGGGTTGAATTAAATTGAGCCTATAGAATGTAGAAATAAATAATGAAAGAAATTTCTTCTTTTGCAGATAAAGCAGACTCAGGATGAAGAAAAGAAACAGCTTACTGCACTCCGAGACTTGATAAAATCCTCTCTCCAACTTGATCAGAAAGAAGTAGGTGACCTATATATTCATGACTTGGGCTAATGGTGTGTAAATGAGAGGACTGGAGAGATTCTTTCTCAGATCTTATTTTGGTCATAGTAGAAATGGATAGCCACACACAAACACAGAGCCAGGGTTTATTTAATCTCCAAAATCTGTTTTTGAGAAAACAGCAATGACCACACCACCATGAGAATTTATAGTGCAGCCAAAAACCCTTGGAATATTACAAGTCTCCATTGTTATACCCCTCTTTTTTAGTTCTTCCCACGCCCTATTTTGTCCCTCCTCTTAAACAGCCACAAACTGGGACAGTAGTTTATGCAAGAGTCAGTAATGTTGGATGTTGGTCACCTATGTTTTCCAACTACAGGGCGTTGTGCCCACGTTGCCTGGAAACAGCCCCCTGGGGGAAACATAGTGTTTCTTTTTCCTACTTAAACTAATTGTAAGTACAGAAAGTTTCACGTTTTCTAAAGGGTCAGGAATTAAACATTCTCGAGCATTCTCTTGGTTTTTAAACATTGAATAAGCAAATTCTAAAAGGTGCATAAATATCCCAAACCTTCTTTAGAACAAAACTATCTTGGAGAACTCATTATTCTATTTATGGGGTTCAGGATGATTGACTTTACAAAGAAAATAATGATGTGTCAGAAAAGCTTCTGCCTTCACCCAAAGAAGGGTGTGCACATTTGTGTCTTTCAAAAGTGTGATGGATTTGAGCTGAATTACCTTACACCTAGTTTCTGTATGATCAGGGTCATGCTTTTGCAAGATGACTTGCCCAAGGTTTGATAGAAGAGAGAAGTATGACATAGAACTGGATTTTAAGTCATACAATATAACTGGAAAAAGTTGCTGAAAGCCAATGAAGAGCAGTAATAAATTTTCCTACCATGAATAATGTTTTCCTTCCTATGAATTGCCGTACTATCTATACTCAATGGCATCTTTCCTTTGTACATCACAGTGAGAAGCAGAAGAGGCAGAGAATGAATATCTGATACAAGTATTCCCTCCAACTATTCAAATTAAAATCCATCTCCCTTTTATCCTCTTCCATTCCTGTCTTTGCCCTCCTAGGTGGCATAGTCTTCCAATTATGCTAGTGACATATCTTGATATTTCATGACATCTAGAGGATACTAGCCCATCTTTTTTTTTGCACATATACTTTTTTATGTCTTCTGTCCCTTCTCAGTAATTCTTTGTAATATGTCAAATCTTGGTCACATCCATCAATTGCTCTTTAGGTGATCATCCATTTCTGTTCTTTTTCATTTTCAGTGTTTCATATCTGATAGCCACATAATATTACTAGTATATAAAAAATTGGCCTTTACTTTGAGGAAAAGTTTGGGGTCATTAAAAGAATTTTGCAATTTCCCAAAGGCAATTTATCCTCCTTCTTCCTCTTTTTTTTTTAGATAGGGTCTGTCTAGGATAATTACTTATAGAATAAACTCTACAGATTTTCCATAAAATTATATCAATGTCTGAGAGATAAGCAATCTTTTTCTACATGATTTTTCCTAGGTGAGTAGTTGAACCACTGTGTTTTTCCTGTGTGGGTAGTTAGAGTAATAATGGATTTCATTTAGGAGGCTTTATAATATGCTAGGGTTTTGATGGAAGCAGCACAATGTCATCCAAAAACAGAAACATCTGGAAGGACCCCTTCCCTCTCTCTACCAGGTGTTCTTAACCTTTTTTTGTGTGTGTTATGGATTCTTCTGGCAGTCTTGTGAAGACTATCACCACCTTCATAGAATAATATTTTAATGCATAAAATAAAAGATGATTATAAATGGAACCAGTCATTTTGAAAAAGTTACCAAAATTTTTTTAAGTTCTTAGATCAAAAATTATTTTTACATGTCATTGAGGAGGAAATAAAATATTAAATAATTTAAGGGGAAAGAGAAAAGGTTTGCAACAAAAATTCTTAGCTTCCCTCCAGATTTCCAGATTAAAAACTTCTATATACAAATCTTGTGAGTTAAAAAAATAGTAAAACAAAAAAATGTCCAGCCCTTGTCCTGAAAAACTTTAAAATCTTATTTGGGAGACTAGGTTTGTACACAGGAAACAATCTAAGCACCGTAGAAGAGAATAAATCAGGACAAATTATGTGGTGCAAATCAAAAGTACTAGCAAAATAATGGAAAGGAGATCAGTGTGGTTTGGAGCATTTTTGGGAGAATTCATGAAAGGAAGCAAGGCTGGAGCTAGATCTTGAAGGATATCTGGGATTAGGAAGGGTGAGAATAAAAAAGGGAAGCTATTTTGAATGAGGAAAACATAGGTTATTGAGAATGGTTCATATGGAAGACAGCCTTGTAATAAATTCAAGTATACATGTTTTGCAGTTGGTTCAGAAGAGACCTTATTATTTTATATTTAAACCTCATGGTTTGTTCTTTGGTTGTATTTTTGCCCCACAGAGTCCTTCAGGGCCTAAACACACACACACACACACACACACACACACACACACACACTCTCTCTCTCTCTCTCTCTCTCTCTCTCTCTCTCTCTCTCTCTCTCTCTCTCGTCTTACAATCTGGAGGCAAATCATAATGCCTTTCTGGGCTTCACTTTCCAGATTTGTAAAATGAGGGGACTGGACAAAATAAGTATCCCTATGATTCATTTACATTTTTTTTTCAACCTGTCTGTTCTTAGAAAATAGTAAAATGTGCAATGCTTAATAACTATACTCAACTTTGTCAGATCTGAAAGATCTTAACGAGAAGATGGCAACCTATCATATTCCAGCTCCATTAATCAGAGCACCCTTCTGAGTCTCAATTTCTTCCTTAAATATTAGATCTCTAAGGTACCTTCCAACATTAAGAAATATTTCATGCAGATGTATATTATATGTGTACAATAGCACATATAACAATTATATTTGTGTTATATTGTTATATATAATAATATATTTCAGTGTAATATGTAACATTTCTACATTATATATATTATTCATTATGTAAAAATATAAATATATGCCATATATATACATATATATATATAAAATGCTTACTGATTCTCTAAAAACTAGAATGACTGCTCTTAGCTTTTATAAAGAGATTTTGGAAAAGCTTAAAATTAAAACCTTAGTAAATATCATGCATAATTAGATACTCTGCTGATTTTTAAATGATAGCAATGACAAGGGAATAAAGATAATTGTCTATAACTGTAACAAGTCACCTCTAGAGCATGGGTCAGCAACTATAACCTATCACCTTTTTTTGTATTGCCCATAACTAAAAATGGTTTTTATATTTCCAGGAAGGAGGAAAGATAATCAGGATTAAGTGACTTGCCCAAGGTCATGCAGCTAATCAGTGTCTTAAGTTTGGAGTTGAACTCATGTCTTCTTGACCCCAGGGTCTTTACTCTATCTACTGCACCCCTAGCTCCCCTTGGTTTTTTACATTTTTAATTAAATTTTTTTGCTGTTTCATAATGTAAAAACCTTTCTCAGCTTGCAAGATTATCAAAAACAGGTTATATAGTTTGCTACCCCTTGAGCTAAAATGTTAAATGTGAAAATGATTTGTGTATTGCAAATGGTTTACAAATGCAGATGTGCTTCCTGAGAAGATGTATTAATCACATTTTATAAATGGAATTATGTTTCACTTTTACATTGAGATCCTGCTTGAATTCCATATATCCCTAGTCAATAAAAACACTTGTAAAGAAAAGACCCAGTATGAAAAACAAGAATAGTTAGAATTTGGAATCCCAGATTTTTTTTTCAGCTAGACTTTACATGTTGAAGTATTCAAATAAGTTTGATTGTCTTTTGGCAGATGGTCTACTCAATTAATAATCTCTGGCATTAGTAATAAACTAAAACTTTAAAAAAGAAAAAACGAATTGGTACATGACTATTTTAAGAGTTTGATAAAGCTATTTTGAATAATCTTGTTCCAAGTCAAAATTAGTATCCAATAATTCATCTCACAAACTGAATATGCTCCCTTCTCAGATCTGTTTTACAAAATCCATAGCTTCCTTCATGTCTCAGCTCAAGTGCCAAGATAGCAGATCTCCCTTCTCTTAACTTTCCTTTTAGTTGCTGGCACCAGGTTTTAACTAGAGCAACCTTGTATTTTTTTTTTTTTACCCTTATACATGTACCCATTAGAGTTCCTTAAGGGAAAAGATTTTTTTTTGGTCATTATTCCAGTAGATCTCCAATATTCATTGCTTCTCCCATTAAAATAGAGGTTACTACTTTTGCACATTTGAGTATCTAAAATTTTTTTTAAATTGGTTAGATGTTAATTCTAGTATTTATGATATACTTTATATTTGCACTATTTTAAGAACCAAAAAGATAATTAAATAAATAGTGACTAAACCTCTTTTACCAAAGGGGTTATAATTGAGTTGGAATAAGTAGCATACACAGATAAATAAAACACAAATTAGAGTAAAGATATTGAATAAGAGGAGTGCTTGGAATGCACAATTATGCAATCTAATGAAGGGAATCTACAACTGTAAGAATTGGGAAGATTTCGTGGAAAAGCTGGAAAAGTTTGCAGAGTGCCCTTTTACAGCACTCCCATCATACCATAAGTTAGAAATTCTAAACTCCCCTAAAAATTTCAGTACTTAAAAAATTCAGTACTTAAAAAGTTTAGGGAAATGGGAAACACTTATTCTCCATTAAGCTATTGTAATATATTGCTAATGTAAGAAAGAAAATGGAAACCAAGATTAATGCTCCAGTTCTCCTCTGTAGTGAATGGCACTTTGTAGACTCCATGCCGGGCATCCTTGACTGATGTTGCAAAGATGACTGAATGTCTCTGAGTTCTTAGATACAGTGAACATTTCCTTTAGCCCAGGTTTTCTTATTGAAGGACAGTTTTTTTTTATTTGCATTTCTCTCTACTGAAAGTCTTTTTTTCTTAGCAAAGGAATTGAGAATAACTTTTCTCAATGAGAACTAATAGTTCTCATTGAAAACTAAGAATTCTCCGAGAATCTGAAAAGAAAAAGAAAAATAATACACCATCATTTAAAAGTACCAGATTGTTGAATAGCTTGAATAGACCCTCATTTTTCAAATTGTACAAATAATCATTACTATTGCTTTTCTAGGCTATACAGCACATTAGTAGTTAATTTAGGACAGTTCATTCAGGGGGGCTTTGGTTTTATTGCTTCCATCTTGTACAGAATTAACAGACAAGTTCCAGAAAACAAAGCCTGTATTTTAGTCATTTCTTTCTCCTTGGGAAAATATTAAGAAGTACATTTGAAATTAATGTTTCTATTTTTGCAAAGAACATGATTGGTTCTTAGTGCTTGATATTCAGAAATCAGCATATTTTATTTAGAACATTAATATTCCAAAAGCATGAAAGATCAATCTTAACGATGAAAAATAGGATATTGTAGTTTATGGTCTACCATAGAACTTTAGAGTTGAAAGGCACTTAACAAGGTCATTTTTGTCTGTATCCATGAGCTCCATTTTTAAACATTTCCTCTACGATCACTCATTTGGATTTAACTTAAAAGTTTCCACTTGAAAGGTAGTGGGGAGCTCCCACTCACATTACAAAATCTATTTCCATAACTGGTTATTAGGAAGATTTTCCTTAGGTTGAGCTGAAGTTTATCTTCTGGTACCTCTTTTCCACAGGTCTTGTCCTTTTAATACCAAGTAGAACCAGTTTGATACAACATTGAAATTTTGGGAAGGAAATGAGGGCATCTATTTCTAACATACAGGATTCTGTTCACGGTGTGGAGAGAAGGGAGGAGTAACAAGCAGATGTTATAGATATACAATTTTAAACTGTTCAGATGCAGGGAATATGTTGAGGGGGTGTTACTAGGGGGGAAAAAAAGAAAATATTTCGCTGAGAAAAGAGAGGCTGTTTTAAGAGGTACTAATAATCAAGGAGTGATGTATTTACTTGTGGGAGTGATATATTTATATATATATATATTTACTTGTGGGATGAAATTAGCAAAAATAGTTCTAAATTCAAATATATATATATAATATACAGATATATTCAAATAGAATTCATATGAATGTCTTAGATTTAAAATATATTGCTAGTTTTCTTTGTCATTGTACCTTCATTAATCCCAGTGCCTAATTCTCAAATATTCATATTTTTTGGTATCAGAATATCTAGATAAGTTTCTGTTTCTGTAAAAAGAATCTGTATCTCTTATAGAATTTTAGTACTGGGAAAAACTTAGAAATCCTTTAGACTAATTATCACTTATGTTTTACTAAGAGTGATACCAGCTGATGAGGACCTTTTTCATAGAACTTCTTGACTCATGGATTCCTTTTATCAATTATACCTTTATGACATCTCTAACTGAGGAAAATTGCCACATATCCAGTTTGAATATAGAACCTAAACTATAAAAACTTAGAGGGTAATAACTCTGATTACACAACTAGTTCTGTTCCTCATTTCTTTATGGGCTTCTTGAATTCCCCACATTACAAAAGCTGTTCAACCAAGTGATAGAGCTAGAGAGAATAAACAATGTATTTTCTCCATAGGAAAAAATATTCTATAAGAATTATTCTGCTCTTAATACCATGTGTTCACTTTTCCTGTAGAATATGCCATCGACTCTCCTCCACACTAGTAGATCAGTTGATGGTTGATTCACATTATTAAATTCAGAAATAATTTGTACTTTATTCTGAAGCATAGTTATACACACAGAGAGAGACATTTTATCTTTGTAGATACTTATTGTTTGGGCTATTATTAAATTTCCTTGGTATTCTTAGAGAATTTGTAGATTAGATCCAGAGTTGAAGCCCCCTGGATATTAAATAAAGAAGTCTAGCTAACATGCTACATGTACCAGTGGTTAATTAGTAGTTGATTTTACTTCCTACTCATTTACCTTCACCTTTCCAACTTTAAGAAGAGATAGCTTACGTTTACTTTTTAAAAGAAATGCAAGAAACTGGTACAAAGGAACCTCCCCTAGTTTTATTTTTAGCTATTACTGTTTGTTTGAGGGGGTTTATGGGGGGGGGGGGAAGAATTCACATTTCCAACATGGAAGTTCATGAAACTCATAGTAAGACTGAAATAGTTTCAGAAGATTTCTTATATAAGGTTTTTTTTTCCTGTATTCTAATCTGATACAAGTTGATTAATGAGAGTTGGATATGAGTCCTACAAATCTATTCAATGATATTTTTTTTAGTTCATGATGGGGGGGAATATTTGGTTAGATTTATTATAAAGATGCTTTCAATATGCATTAGTAAAAGATGCTACATATAATCATTGGGTTTTTTTTTAATTAATTCTCTTTTCAAATTCTTTGCTTTTTCTTTCCTCTGTTGCTTCTGCCTTTCCCGATCGAAGTCTAGGAGAGTAAGTCAATATTTTTTGTGAGCCTTTATTTTCTATTGATATTTCTGTCATCTAATCTCTTGTTCTTTTATGAAAGAGTATTATTCCATTTCTTGCATTTTCCTTAAGGAAATTTGTACTAATTCAATGGGGGAGGGGGAGGAATGTTGTTTTAACATCAATCCAGATGTCAATATAAAATTGTACTTATTTATAGATGTGTAAATTATGCATATGAAATCCTTACAAAGTCATTGAATCATGTTCAAACTGGAAGGAAGCTTAGGTATCAGCTATTCTAACTCTTTTATGAGGAATGTTATGCTCAGAAAGGGTTGCAAAGCCAGGTCTGCAACCTAGATTTCCTCACTCTCTAGTCATATCTGTGCTTATTCTACTGGATCACAATGGCTGTGTGATTGGATTTATCACTTTTGTGTTTTTAGACTTTCATTCCTTCAATATTCAACGAGCATTTATTGCTTAATTACTTCCTACTATGTGCAAAATATTATGCATAGGTCCTGAGGGAGTTATCAAGTTCAGATAAGACACAATTCTTGTCTCTTGGTGCTCACAGTATGATGGTAGACTTCTCACAGAATCATTTAATAGATGACTCCAGAATGATGGAATGTTAGAATCTGGAAAGATCTTAGAAACCATTAGGTCTAACTTTCTTCATTTCTTAGCCAAGGAAACTAAGAACTACAGAGAAGCATTAATTTGCCCAAAGTCATACAAGTGATAAGTAACAAGCAGAATGAGAACTTGAATCTAGATCTTCTAAACTTCAAGCCAGAGTTGAATGATAGTACTTTGCCTTTAGATTCAAACCTAGTACCAGTTTTCAAGTAGAAAGTAACAGTCAAGAGACCAACAAAACTAGATCTTTTCCCTTCTCTTGTGGACTCTTGTATTTGTATTTCTTGATTTTAAAGGCTTTTTTAAAGAGAGAATAATTTCTAAATGTCTCTTATAGCATCATTAGTTATAAAACATCTTTTCATGATATTCTAAAAATGACTCAATTTACTTTTACTTTGAGTCATTTTTGCTAGATGTGGCTTTTGTAATGAGGTATTGTTTGGGAGAAGAGAGGTAAAATTTTCTAAATTTTATAAACGTCTTTTAGTTCACAACATTTTTAATGGCCCATAGACATTTCATCAGCCCCTTTTTATTTGCCACTTATACAGAGATAGTGTTTGCAGTGCCAAATAATCCTGAATAGTCTAAATAGTCTATACGGCTGTATATTTTCTTTTGGCTTTATAGTGAAATTGAACCTTCTTGAGATAGTTTCATATTGGACATCAGGAGATACAGGCTCATATCAACAAGCAAGGACCTTTTATGTGCTAGACATAGTATTAAAGGCTGAGAATACAATGAGAGGCAAAAGAGAGTTACTGCTTTCAAGGATCTCACATAATATATGCAGAATATATTAGAGATAATGGAAAGAGCTCTGCTGCTCATAAGTGCTTTCCTTATATCAATCCTATAAGATAAGAGGATAAAAATTATTCATATTGAATGTTATTTATTATTCTTTTTAGATGAAAATTCAGGTTTCCAGAAATTCAGGGATACATTATAGGTGGTAGAACCGCTTCTAGAACTCAGATCTGGTTACACCTAGCCTACATTTCACATAATCACAATGCCCTAAACTTGGCCAGGCAAATTCCCCTCTTGGTTTCTCAGTTTTAATATCTGGAAAATCAGTAGGTTTGATTGGATGCTACAATCTTAAAAGTCTTTTCCAGGGCTAATAGTGTATCTGAGTTGAATATGGAGCCACTGGGTATGTAATTACTTAGCATGAAGGTGTCAAAGCATTATGAGTTCTTTGTAATTCTTTTTCATGGTTTCCATTTGCATAGGACTCCCAGAGCAGACAAGGAGGGTACAGTATGCATCAACTTCAGGGCAATAAGGAATATGGCAGTGAGAAGAAGGGTTATCTGCTAAAGAAGAGTGACGGGTATGTATGAGCAGTTATTCTGTATATGTGTGTGTGTTTTAAGTCTCATCAAGTTTTACTTTGATGTCAATGAATCTGTGGATCTAACCAAGGTGAGTGCTTCCTCTAATTGTGCAAATCAGAAACCATCCATGCCTTTTCATTCTATGTTTTTTGTCCATGTTTGCTTTTTTTCACAAGTCATTTACCTTGCATTTTAGGTTCCTTACTACATGTTCTTACTTACACACACACACACACACACACACACACACACACACACACAAACACAGAGTTTTTAAACTTGTTCAAAAAGGAAAGTTTATTTTATTTACTCTTATTAATATATGTTGTTCTAAGGTAAATTATGGTTGAGAGGACTGAATTACTGAACAAGTATTGCAGGTACCATGCAAAATATGAAATTTAGAAACAGAACTTTTAAAATTTTTTTCTTGCATTTTAGTTCTGACCTGTTTTCCCTTCCTCCCTCCCTGTACGAGAGGACACCATTTGACAGATACATGTGTGTGTGTGTGTGTGTGTGTGTGTGTATAGATATAGATATATATATAGAGAGAGAGAGATTATATATATATATATATATCAATGAATATAAAAACCATGCTATGCATATTTCTGTTTTTCAGTTCTTTCTCTGAAGATGAATCACATCTTCTTTTATTGGACTTTTGTAGTTAATTTGAATATTTATAATAGAGTAGCTTGAACAATACCGAATTGATTCCACTTATTTCACTCTTCATTATTTCATACAAGTCTTCACATGTTTTTTAAAGTCAGCCTTCTCTTCATATAGTATAGGACAGTAGTAATCATCACTATCATATTCCATAGCTTGTTTAGCCATTCCCCAGTTGATGGGCATCCCCTAAATTTCCACTTATTTGCCATAAAGAGAGCTACTACTATGAAATATTTTAGAACACAAAGGTTCTTTTTCTTTTCCCCTCATCACTTTCGGAAACAGATTTTGCTGGGTCAGTGGGTATACACACAGTTTTATAACTCTTTAAGCATAAGGTTCAGAGCTTATACATGTGCAAGCATTCAGAAGAACTTAGCAAGACCAAGGTTCAAGTTGTAAACTAAGGAATTCAAAAGACCAATAAAACCAGCCAGGTTGCTTTTCTATCTCAGGGGCTAGAGGAAGTGAGACAGTTGGCCTCATGTTTTACTAGTTTCAGACTCTCTCCACCCATCTAGTCTAAGCATGATCCCTTTCATTCAGAGGAGGGGGCTCTAAAGTATTATGCTTTTATGTTAAGTCAATGTATGTTGCCGTTCCTTTTGTTATATGAATACCTATAGATTTTTTCAAACTAAAAGCCTGACTTTATGTCTATAAACAATGAAAAATAAATCGATTTATTCAACAAATGTTTCTTGGTTTTTAATCCTATTTTATTTTGAACAAATAACTAAGGGTCTTTCAGGACCCTTGGTTTCCTCATCCATAGTGCACATGTTAGAGATAAGAGAGAGAGAGAGAGGGAAGGGTTGAACTTAATGGCTCCTGAGATCCCACCCAGCTCTGAATCAGTGATTCACTATGCCAGACGGTCTGTTTAGCAACATGATGGTTGCAAAAATGAATGAGATAGTTCCTCTCCTCTAGAACTTGCAGGAGATTTCACATATTGTTCTTTAATTACAATGAAATGCTGTGTAGTGTGTGATATGTAGCATAAGAGAAGGACTATCAGCTTGTTAAAGTTATCCAGGAGCAGCCAAAGCTTCCCAAAGAATTTGATGTATTTGACTCACGTTTTGAAGAAGTAGAGAGACAATAGAGAAGAGGGAAAAGAACAGAAACCAGCCCTCCCGCCTCTTCTCCCCTCCCCTAAAAAAAAAGACAGACACAGGTATAGAGGAAGGAAATTGGGGGTTTATGAATTAATTGTTAAATTTGGCTGGAGTGTTGAGTATATTAAGATAGAGAGACTAATAGTGTAAGGGGGGGAAGGGTTGGAGCCAGATCAAAACTTCAACATGCATCCCAAGGTAGAGTAAAAACTTTATCTGTGAGGTAATATACACATGTTTTCAGCAAAGGATTCGTAGATTAGAACAGAGATTTAAGAAATTTAATTTAAGGAAATATGCCTGGGGGCGGCTAGGTAGCACAGTGGGTAGCACAGCCCTGGAGTCAGGAGTACCTGAGTTCAAATCTGGCCTCAGACACTTAATAATTACCTAGCTGTGTGGTCTTGGGCAAGCCACTTAACCCCATTGCCTTGCAAAAACCTTTAAAAAAAAAAAAAGAAAAGAAAATGTACCTGGCTGGATTATAAGGTAGAAGAGGGTAAATAAGGGTAGAGCCACCAGTTATAATTCAAGTCACATTTACTATTCTGCTATCAGTGATATTAATGATTTTTAAGCAAAGTCTTTTAAGTTTATTATAGCTATTGAGAAATTTCCTACCTGTAATTAGAATTTCTCTACTTTGGATTCCTTGATTCCACATAATGACAATACCATCATAGCATTATATATTTCTTCAGCTAACAGGATAGCTAGGTGGCACCATGGGTAGCACACTAGCCTTGGAGTCAGGAAGACAGGAATTCTAATCCAACCTCGGATAGTTGACCTTACTAGCTGTGTGACCTTGGGCAAGTCACTTAACCCTGGATTGCCTCTCATTCAGGACTATCTCCAGTTGTCCTGATTCATATCTGTCCTCTAGACCCAGATGGCTCTGGAGAAAAACATGTGGTTGGCACAGCACCTCCCCTCAAATCCAAATCATGTGCCTGTTTTGGCATCACCTGATGTCATCGTCTTCCTCAATAACAAAGGACAGATATCACTTAAGCTAACAAAATATTAGCTTTAACTAAAATACGATCATAGTAAAGTAACTATTAATTCCTATTTTCCATACAAAGATCTGGGTTCTTTGAATATCTATCTATAACAACTGGAAATAGGAAAAAATCAGATTTTTGAGAAGGAAAAGAGCCTCTAAAGGTCATCTCCTTTATCACACATCTAGCAAGTGTCAAAGCTAGAATTGATTGGAGCTTAGATCCTCTGACCAGCAATCAGTTTCTCCATTAGTAAAATTCAAATTCTTAATAGAATTCCTCCTCATTGAGTTTTGCTGCCATCATTTTTGAAGAAAAATTAAGAAATTGAGGGTCCCATCCATGAATATGATGCCTATTTATTAAGGGTATAATTACCCAACCAGTTTAGAAAGTTTATATTTCTGGCCTTCTTCAATTTAAGACTTTACAGAAATATCATCTAGAGTAGTAATTTCTAACAGTAGGTTAGTCATAATCCCAAATTTATCTTTGTTTTTCCCAAGAAATTACAAAATTCTTAAATTTCTTCAGGGAAAAAAAAAATCCAAATTAGTATTTAAAACAAATAGCCCAGCAACTGCTTGACTCTATACAACATAATGAGTACTTAATCAGTGAAGTCATGAAGAGATCTCAGTGCCTACTTATGAAATGAATACCACACAACCCATTTGTTCCTTTCTGTCTGGTGGGACTCCTGCCTGTTTCTTCCCATAAGATCATTCCAAGAGTTCTACACAGCATTTTGGAGGTTTTTCTCAGTTTCTCTTGGTAGTATAACTAGTGCAGTGTTTTAGTCATCCACCCTTCTTCCCTTGGCATGTGACCAACCTATTAAGTTATAAGGGACATATATAATATCAAATAACAATAGGATAGCATGATGCAAAAAAAAAAAAAAGATTGTTAATCACTGTTAAACCTCATGAAAAGTGTAAGTTAATATGTAATCAGTCAAATTTTCAGCTTATCATCCTTGATTTTTAGAAGCATTGCATATGTTAACCATTTCAACAAGGAAGCCTTGTCAGTGCCAGAAAGAAGATTAATGTCTTCGATTTACTCTTTCTTTGGTTCATATTAGTCATAAGAAGAAACCAAGCAGATGGAGGTTTTCTGTTTCTGTACAAATATAAGATAATAAAATTGAAGGAAACTACATATAAATGTAATCTTCTCAATTGATCTATATCACTATGTATAAGTTGATATAAATCTGCTTGCATTATTGAGGGAATGTTTTGCTTGGAAGTAGGAGTAGTATGTAGATGCTTAGTTTTGAAACTTTCATGGATCTGTGAATACTTTCCATTGATGCAGATGAAAACCCAAATCATTTCTTGTGTAATATTTGTTCGCATTTTCCACTAATCCTCCATAAAAAGAAGATTCATCCAACACATTGGAGACATTATAAACATCTCAGGATACCAATGTGCCATTTGAGCCATCTTTATACTGTCTCCCACTTTCCCTTCCTTACCAATATAATTCCTTATCTGATGAACCTTTTGGTCCTCTTAGAATGTTTTAAAATACAATTATATTGAACTCCATTTATCAAAATATTGAAAAAGAAATTTGACTCTAGGTTAAGAACCTCTGATATATAAAGTGTTTTTAGGCTATTCCTTGTATACCTGAGAGTGAAATAAATCAATCAATACCTTAAAAGGATTAAAAACTTCATCTCTTAGAGTTATAGAGTTTGGGAGTTAAAAGAAACTTACAATGGCTTTTTAGACTACGCTATATTCTAAGTCATTCTCACTAAGATATAACAAGTGTTCATTCAGGCTCTGTTGAAGTTGTGCAAGGAGCCAAGAACAAAAAGGCAAATTATTAAACTTGTGGATATTTCTCATTGTTAGAAAGTTTTTCTTCACATCAAACTTAGATTTTCCTCTTTGCAGCTTCTAATCATTGTCCCTGGTTCTTTTGAACTAAACAAAATAAATCTTATTCCCTGCTTCACAAAGTAGCCATTCACAATCTTGATGACAATCATTATGTCTCTCCTAAGTCTGTTCTATAGACTAAACCTACTCAGTGCCTTCAGCTGATCTTCATATGATATGAGACCATGCACCATCCTCTTTGTTCTCCTCTGGATATTCTCCAACTTGTAAGTGTATTGAATTTATAACATGTCATAAGCGCAATATTCTTGATGAGGTCTCTTGAGGGCAGAGTATGGGTGGGATTATCACCTCTATAGTTCAGGTAGCTATTCTTTCTTTAATGCAGCCCAAGAGGAAGTTAGCTTTTTTGGCTGCCATGTCACATTGCCAACTCATTGAACTTGTAGTCCATTAAAACTGCAGATCTTTTCCAAAGCAATTGCTTTCTAACCATGCCTCCAGCATCTCATAGTTGTGAAGTTGATTTATTTTTGGTTGCCAAGTTAAAAAATGGAACACATCACTTCTATCCCCATTGAACTGCTTATTACTAGATTCATCTCAGTTCTGTAGCCTGTCTGTCACTTAGGGTCTTGATATTTCTGGGCTTGGTATCCTTTGGAAATTTGAGGAACATAAAATTTATTCCTTTATAAGCTATTATTGGAAAAAGGTTAGACACCATAGGGCCAAAGACAAAGTAATAACATAGCAACTCCTCAGTTCAGTAGTCCAACTACTTGTGAATTCGTCTAGTTGAATTATCTAATCCTCATTTCTTTACCTTCTCCACCATGATATGAAGTACTTTATCAAAAGCTTTTTTAACTAAGTTAACTATATCTAACTTTTCCTCAAATCCCTGGTTTATTCATCCTGTCAGAAAATGAAATGAACTTAATCTGCTTGACCTGTACTTGATGAATTCTTAATAGTCCTTTGTCATCACTGATTCTCTATCTAGATGTTCACCACCCCTTTCTTTGATGATCTGTTCTAGAATTTTCCCAGCAATACTAGTCAAATTGCCTGGCCTGTATTTTGCAAAATTTTGTTCTCTTCCCTTTTGTGAAAATTGAAGCAAAGTTTTTCTCTTCTAATCTTGTGTTATCTCTCCCATTCCCTCTTATCTTTTAGATATCATTAAAAGTAGTAACTCAGAAATCATATGAACAAATTCTTTCGCTTCTTAAAAATGTAGTCATTTAGACCAGATAGTTTCTTCTCACCTGTCTTAAATATCAGCTTCCTGTCATGTATTTTTCTTTTATTTCCAGTGCAAAGGTCTTTCTCCTAAGCATAAAAAAACAAGAAAAATAGAAATTAAGAAATTCTACTTTAGTTGTTAGTCACCATCCTTTTCTCCTTAAGCAAAAGTACTGTATTCTATTTATTTGAACTTTCTTTTTCTCCCAATATAACCGGAAACCCCATTTTGTTGTCCTTAGCTTCCCTCAGCTCATTCTGACTTGTATATCTGCAGTACACTTGTGGGACCTTTCCATTCATATTCCCTTAACTAGCTTTTTTTTTCTAGTTCTTTTTTTTAAATAAATTTCTATTTTAAATCTGAGTTAGTTAATGAATTAGTGAATGCCTCTATTTTGGTTTCTTCAGACAGATCCAAATTTTTCTTTCTCACTTGAACTATTTCCCTTGTGTCTTCAGAATTTCATTCATGAATATTTCCCAAACCTTCCCTGGCATTTCTTTCCCTGTAGCTCTTTAGCCAAGTAAACCTACCTTTTTCTGAACCCATCAAAATATGCTTTCCCAAAAATCTAGGTTCTATGTCAGACTGCCCAGATGTCCTCTCCTTTTCTTTCACACATTCTAGGAAGGAATACACATTCCTATTCACAGATCCCTTTACTTCATATTTCGAAAGACAATGTGCCTTGTTACTAAAGCAAGTGAAGAAGTTGTTATCAGTTTTGCTTTTGATGGCAAAAGGGCCCCCAGCTGATGTTTAGATAAATGAAAACTTCCATAACTATTATACTTTTGTGCCATATTTTCGATTTGTTTTCCCCAAACTCTTCCTCCTTATCTCTAGATAGTCTGTAATATTTTCTAATGACAAAATCCTCCTATTCTTTCATTGACCCTCACCTAGCTATTCTCCATCTTGCTCTCTTCCTCCTTCCCCCATGGGTTCCTGGATTTTTTCATATAAAAATACTTCCTCAGTATGCCTTCTTCCTTTTTGCCATGGGTAAGTGTACCTCTTACCCATCCAAATCCATGATCCATTTATTGATTTCATCCCACAAAGTCTTCATTTTGCTCCATGGTATAGGACATTTTTTCCCCTTTATTTCCTAAACTTTTGGCATTTGCGTATAGACATTGTGACCTGGATTATTTTTACATTACTGTTTTCTTTCCTGAGATTTGTTTTCTCTAAATTTCCAAGTATTTCAGCTAGTATTCATTATAGTTACTTCTTATAGTATTTAGCTTAGAGAAATACATACGCACATCTCAGTTCAAGATATGTTTATATATATATGTAAATATATGCAAGATATACAAATCTAAATTACATATTGAAAGCAGTCTTGTTTGATGAAAATTTATTAAAAGAATTAATTTTAAGCATTTCATTCTCATCAGAATGTATTCCTGATTTATTTATAACCCAAGAATTCCTTACCTGTTAGTGACTATAAACTTCAGACTGAGTCTGAATAGAGTGTTTAATTTCACATTGATTGATCTGTGTCAGATTTGTAATTCCTTCCCTAAAGAATTGCAAGATATTTGACCAATCCACAGAAGATGCATATGGAAGATAGAATTTTCTAGCCTAAAGATAATGGATATGGTAATACATTGAGGTAAATGACTATAGTAATTTAGTGTTTGATAAACCAAAAAATCCAAGCTTTGAGGACAAAAACTCATCATTTGACAAAAACTGTTCAACATCTCATTTTATACATACACACACACACACACACACACACACACACACACACACACACAATCAAAACAGTTATGTGATTTAGACATAAAGGATAATACCATAAGCAAATTAGGAGAGAATAGAAGAGTTTACTTTTCATTTACTTTTCAGATGGATAAGGGAAGTATTCAGAATAAAAGCATTATAAAAAGTAAGATAGATCATTTTGATTATATAAAAGTAAAACATTTTTGCACAAACAAAATTAATGCTACTAAAACTAGAAAGAAAGCAGAAAACTGGAGGGGAAAATTCATAGCAAGTATCTCTGATAAAGGCTTCATTTCTCAAATATATACAGAACTGGGTCAAATTTATAAGAAAGTTATTCCCAAAATGATAACAACTCTGAGGTACTACCTTATACCCATCAAATTGACTAATTTAACAGAAAAGGAAAATAACAAATGTTGGGGGAAATGTGGGGAAACTGAGGCACTAGAGTACTGTTGGTGGAATTGTGAAATGATCTAACCATTCTGGAGAACAATTTGGAATTATGCTTAAAGGGCAGTCAAACTGCACTCCGTTTGATCCAACAATAACATTAATAGGTCTGTATTCCAAAGAGATTTAAAAAAAAAAGGAAAAGAACTTATTTGTACAAAAATATTCATGGTAACTCTTTTGTGGTGGCTAAGAATTGGAAATTGATGGAATGTCCAATTGGAGGATGGCTAAACAAGTTGTGACATATGATTGTCATGGAATGTTGTTGTTGTGCTATAATAAATGACAAGCAAGATGATTTCAGATTTCACTACTGATAAAAGCGAAGTGAGAAGGATCAGAACAGTATAAACAGGAACATCAACAATGTACAATAAATAATTAATTCAAAGTTGAATTATTTACCTATTCTCAGTAATATAGTGGTCTATATAATCCAGAAGGACTCATGATGAAAAATGCTATCTACCTCCAACGAAAGAACCGATGTCATCTACATACAATTGAAACAATATTTTTCACTTAATTTTTCTTTGTGGTTTGAGTTTTGTTGCACAAAATGACTAATTATGTGATTGCACATGTATAATGTATATCAGATTGTTCACCATCTCAGAGAGGAGGAGAGGAAAAAAAGAGAGAGGAATAGAATTTAAGACTCAAAACTTTAAAAAAAAAGAATGTTAAAAATGTTTTTACAAGTAATTGGGGAAAATAGGGTCTTTTTTAAATTGTAAAGCACTGTGACAGTTTTAGTCTTTTTTTGTTTTTGGTGTATAAGAACAACTTGAACTTGTTAAAAAAAAGAAATGAAAAGCAAATTGTTGCATTCTCAATAAAATTTTTAAAAAAGAAAGAAAATATGTAATTTGGGATTTTATAGGACTTTTAAAAACACATGATATGAAATTATTTAGTTTTTTATTTAAACAGTTCATTATAATATCATCCCCATGTCAACAGTGGAGCTTAATGATACATTCCATTACTGTTTCTGTTAAATGATGGGGAAAATATAAGGTACTAGATTGGTCACTTTTCTATGTATACAAACATGGAGAACTCTCTAGTGTCAACCAGACAATTATGATTAGAATTAATGAGAATAAATTGACCTCTGCCCATGTAAGAATTTCTTTTACCTATATTCAACTAATAGACATAAGAAAAAATTTCAAAATTTCACTTGTTTCACAAGTATTTATTTTCTTTATTTTGCATTTATAAGTACTCATAAATACTCATAAAATTACCAAAAACTTTTTTGTAACCTGACATTTCATATTGTTTTAAAAGTTTCTGAGTACTTGTTGTGATACATAAATGATCTCTGGATCCAGAGGAAAATTGACTACCTTCTCAAAATAATTGAATGAATGAGTGAATGAATGAATGAATGAATGAATGAATGAATGAAAGAATGAATATAAATGATTATTATTTGGCTCTTGTCACATGCCAGACATAATGCTAAACAGTACCTACAATGAGACAATGCTCTCTCGCTCTCTCTCTCTCTCTCTCTCTCTCTCTCTCTCTCTCTCTCTCTCTCTCGCCCCTGCATTATATTATCCTTCCTGGCTTATTTTATCTATTACCTAGGATAATGGAGGATAAATTATAGTTGAAAGTATTTAGAAAGTCCTTTATAGTATACCTTTGTCTGAAAGTAAATAAACCCATTTCCCCCCTATTGTTGATAATAAATTATTGCTTTTGTTTGACTTACTTTTAGGCTTCGGAAAGTATGGCAAAGAAGAAAGTGCACTGTAAAAAATGGAATTTTGACCATATCACATGCAACAGTAAGTTAAACACTATTAATTTACTCTAGCTCATTTATCATATTTTCTATCTAAAACACTGTAGGTGTACAAAGATATTTTTACATAATTCAATGATATATAATTCACCCTCAAATTCAATATTAATATATTAGTTTAGAGACAGTTGGAAGCAATTCTCCTTACATTATTATTGATAGAATCAGACCTGTTAGTTCAAACTTTGATTATATTTTGTCTTTTTGATGTTTTCATGTAGGATTTTTTTGATTCATTTTAACTAGATGTGCTATTCTTTGCTTTCTGATCCAATGCCTTACCATCTTGCATATCGTGCCAAATATAATCCATTGACAGTAGGATGTGGTCTGTCTGACAGTTTTAGCAGACTATTATCTCTATCCTCACTACCATCCATCCTCTATTCAAAAATAAACCAAGAGTCAATCATGTTAATACTCTTCCTTTCCCCCTCCTGTCTCAATAAATTCTAGTGACTCCTCCAGGATCAAATATAAAATTCTCTGGCATTCAAAATCCTTCATAATATAACTCCCTCCTACCTTTTGAGTATTCTTACACTTCATTCCTTAAGACTTACTTTTTGATTCAGTGACACTTGCCTCCTGGCTGTTCCATGAGCAAGGTACTCTGTCACTCAGCTCTGGGCATTTTTCTCCGACTGATCCCCATAGCAGTAAGGCTTTCCCTCCCCCACTCTGCCTAGTAATCTACTTGGCTTCCTTTAAATACAAATTAAAATCCCATCTTTCTGTAAGCCTTCCCCAACCACTCTTAATTCTAGTCCCTTTCTCTCTTAATTATTTCTAGTTTATCTAATATATGGCTTGTTTTCAATAATTTGTTTGCATGTTATCTTAAGTTAGATTATAATCTCTTTAAGGGCAAAGATTTTGCTTTATCTAACCTTTTGTATTTCCAGTATATATCTCACAGTACCTGCACCATAGTATAGTCTTTTTTTTTTTGAGGAGGGGGCAGTGTTTGGGTACAGCAGTGGGGTTAAGTGACTTGCCCAGGTCACACAGCTAGGTAATTATTGTCTGAGTCCAAATTTGAACTCAGATCTCCTGACTCCAGGGCCAGTGCTCTATTCACTGCGTCACCTAGCTGCCCCCCATAGTAGACTCTTAACAAATGTTTATTGACTAATTGAAATTTGTTCAACAAGTGACCCAGACAAATGGAACTTTCATTCCTTAAATCCTTAGCTATGTGATACCAACTGCAAACAATGTTTGAATACACAGAGAAATGAAAAGATGTGTTTTCTCTAACCATATTACTCTTATTAAACTCCAAAGTCTGTTATCTTTAATATCAACTACAAATTCTTCTTTGTCATTTAAAGTTCTCAACAGCACAACCCCAAACTACATTTTAGAGCCTAGAGCCTTTTCATATATTACTATCCCTTCTTGCTCACTTTTCTGTGGTCAGAATGGCCTTCTAGCTGTTTCACACACACACACGCATACACACACACACACACACACACAAACACACACACACTGAGATATCTCTCATCTTCATCCCTTGTACACTCCCCAAGGTATAGCCTTCTTCCTTCTCACTTCCACTTCTTGGAATACCTAGCTTGCTTCAGAGTTTAGTTCAAATATCAACTCCTTACCTGACCCTACCCCAGTTGTTTATGTTCGGCCACTTCCCTAAAATAGTCTTGTGCTGTTTATGATGCTTAGTTTATTGTTATATTTTGACACATAGCTATCATTCATTCAATTTAATCATTTTCTATCCTAAAATATTTATGCTCCTTCAAATCAGTTACTTTTTCATTTTTTATTCTAAGCATTTAGCAGGTTACTGATACTTCATAGGTGCTTAACAAATTTGCATGTGATTTAGTTTACAATACTATTGGAATAAAAGTTCTTATGCTCACAGTTACCTGGCACATGGTAAAGGCTAAACCTTATAGACTACCTGAGCCAGACCATATCCGAAAAGAAATCCTCTTTACATCATACCCAACAAAGGATCTTTGCCCTTCTGCTTGAAAATCTCCACTGAAGGGAGAAACCCACTACCTCCTGAGACAACCCATTTCACCCAGCTCTAATTGTTAGGAATTTTTTCCCCCATAAAATTTAAATGTATTTCTTTGCAGCTTAACTCCATTGCTCTTAATTCTGCCTCCTGGGGACAAGTAGAACAAATCTCGCCTCACTTTCATATAAGGGTCTTTTAAGAATTTCAGCACAGCTGTCATATCTCCTTTAAGCCTTCTCATTTGCAGAATAACCATCTCCACTACTATTAATTTACTTATCATGGCTTAAATTCTAAAGCTTTCACCAGCCCATTTATATATTGCCCCATGTGAGACACACACATAAATTTTAAATTATTATATGGGGGGGCAGAAAATGATTTACTCAACTCTACCCCATTTAAAGTGTGTGAAAAATACTCAATCATTCTTGTTTAGAGACTTTAAACTAACTGGAAAAGTTCTTCAAATTGTAGTGAAGTTGCACTAGAATTATGTTTGGATGAACTTAGGTCAAATGTCATTCATTCAAGGTTTGGAGGAAATATATTCCAGCACACCCCTGAAGAGCAGAGAAAGGACTGAATAGTGTTAGGGAAGGGTGACGTTCAAGATGATCATCTACTGTACAGGCATGTTGAAACAAATGATGTCTCTTGATTTCTCCCAAACCAAGGGAGGTCTTGAGAAGAAGATAGTTCTTCTCTTTCTGGTATTGACTAGCCACAGACACTGATATAATCTGCTGTTTTGTTACTCGAATATTTCTAATAAATTGAATTTAGTTTCAACCAGAAAGTGACCAGGAGTTATCTATCTATGAATAAAAATGTAAACATATTGCTCAGAGAATCTGACATCTCAATGGTAGTAATTTTCCTGTTTAGAACCTTAGAGTTATCTTGTCTAAACTCATAGCCTTTCGTCTAAAAGTAAACTCCCTAAAGTCAAAGAGGAGGTCATCAGAAAAACCTTACATTTATGATTATATTGCCTTCTAGGTTTGAAGAAAGCTAATTTTTCCAAAAAAATTTTGCAGTTCTATGTATTGAATGAATGGAAACAAAATTTTATTAATAAGTCCAGCACTGTGCTAAACATAGTTCCTGTAGCCCCCCTCCCAAGAAGCTTACATTCTATTTATTTTTATTTTTTATTTTATTTAAGGCAATAGGGTCAGATGACTTTCCCAAGGTCACACAGCTAGGCAATTATTTAGTGTCTGAGGCTGGATTTGAACTCAGGTCCTCCTGACTCCAGGGCTGGTTCTCTATCCACTCTGCCACCTAGCTTCCCTGAAGCTTACATTCTCTAACAACAGAAGATAGAACATTTAGGGGAGTGGTGAATAAGAAGATACTATATTTCCCCATATTTAAGACACTCCCACGTATAAGATGAACCTTAATTTTGGGGACTGAAATTTGAAAATATATATATATATATATATAACATAAAATTATTGAACTCAAGTTTTATTCATCATAAAATTCATACAACTCCTTATCATTGTCAAAACTCCCATCTATGAGCTTGTCCTCATCTGTGTTTGATGACAAATCACTATCCTAAAAGAAGCTCTAACTGCTCTTCTGCCGTTTTCTGGGCTATGGTTGACTGCAGGTTCTCCCTGGACAAGTCTGGTGTATGGACACATGCTTAGTCCATTCTGTTTCATGAACCTGAAGCACCAGTTGTGTCCTCCTTTGAAATCAGTCACTTCTTTTCATCAGCAATACTTCTTGCCTCATACTGAACCATCTTTGTGGACACAGGAATTCAAATAGCCCTTTGCTCTTCAGTCCATCTCTTCGTTTCCCTCTCTAAATCAGGCCATTTTGCTGACTTGCCTCTCATAGCCTTCTGCCAGACATTTTCAGGAGGGTTTCCTCTTCCCTTGGCCAGTCTCAGATTGTTTTCTCAGTTGGAGGAGGACCAAACTGACATTCAGCAGTTTGATTTCTATTCACTTTTGCACTGGATTACTTTGAACTTGAATTCAGCATTGTACAAAAATCTCTTCTGAGCCATTTCTGGGCAGAACGTGGCAAAACATAAACTAATGTACTGGTAACAAATGCAAAACAATGAGCACAAAGACAACAAGCGCAGAAAGAGTGGGAAATGCAAGTGTAAAAAAATCTACAACCACTGTATAAGATGCTCCCAGTTTTTACACCCCAAATTTTTTGAAAAAGGCTGCATCTTATACATGAGGAAATACTATATAAAGCAGTCAGGGAATTGGGTGTATATAAACTGGAGAGTAAGAGAGATTGCCTGGTTGGATAGGTAGAAGGGACATGATATCGAGGAATGATCTTTCTCTAAAGGGTCAGCCTGTAGATAGTATAAGAGAATAAGGATATTATGTTATGTATATTCTGTCAACAGTCAACTAACCTTTGGGTGGAAGCTGCAAAGATGTGTATAATAACTTTGCCAGGGACTGGAGCCTGGATTCTGAAGACCAGATTGTAAAAATCCAAATCTCAGGTCTGTTATGGGAGGGTGCTGGCCTACCTGGAGAGGAACAAGTTATTTACTGGTAGCAATTAGATAGTAAGGTGACCTGGATTGATGGCAGGATGAGATTTAAAATCTGAAACCTGAATAAATAATGAACTATCTATAACCTTGATTCTTTAGTTAATAAAGAACTCTTAAAAATGTTGGATGTTCTGATCTAGAAGTTTCTTCAATTATGATTCATAATAATATGCCCTACAGTTTTCTGTATTATAAAGGTGGCCAAAGGAATTCATTGGTTAATGTGATATTAAGTTGCATAATCAAAGTATAGTTTCTAGAATGCAAAAGGTGACCATAGTTGTGAGAAGATACTAATGATGTAACATCTCGTCTATTTTTCTCCTTCTCTCCTCTGACACTCTTCATCTTAGTTGAAGACTATTATCGCCTGATGCCCAAACTCTTTTAATACTCTACTCCTTGGTCTCCTTCCCTTAAGTCTCCCCATACTAGTCCATCCTTCATTCAAATACCAGTCTGACTATGTCAGCTCCCACCCCAACTTTCCCAACCACCTAGTCCCTCCTCCCACCTCACATGCACACAGTGAGCTTCAGTAGCTCCCTGTCACCTCCAGGATCAAATATAAGCTCCTCTGGTATTGGAAAACTTTCATAATTTGCCTTCTGCTATCCCAGTCTTATTTTATACAACTCTTGAGATCCAGTGGCAGCAGCCCCCTTGCTGGTCCTTACTCATATCACTCTATCCCCTGAATCCAGACATTTTCACTGACTGTCCCCATTCCCTACTTCTTCCTCCTGGACTTTCTGGCTTCCTTCAAGTGACACTAAAATTCTACCTTCTAGAATTTTAGAGGAAGCTTTTCCTAATCCCTCTTAATTCTAATGCTTTCCCTCTGTTATTTCCAATTTAACTTACATGTAGTATGCTCATACATAACTGTTTGCATGTTGTTTCACATTTAGTCTTCGAGAACAGGAAATGTTTTTGTTGGGTTGTTTCCTTTCTTAGCATCCCCAGCACTTAGCTCTTTACCTGACTGAAGTAGGAATTTCTTATTAACTGTTTGATACAGCAGATGCTGGTATAGCCCAAAGCATTTTACATAAGTTATCTCATCTGATCCCTTCAGAAATCTCATGAGTTATTATAGGTAGGAAGGTTGGTTTAGGTGGGTAATATAGTTACTTTTTCCCTATTATCCAAACATATGCTAAGGCCCAAAAATTATTTGCCCATTTCTGAATCCTGTAGACTGTTTTTTCTCACCTGTGAGACAATGCCAGAAATGAGATTCACATCTAGAGCTTCCTTACTACAAATGCAGGGTCTAATTCACTGTACCATATGAAAGGTTATCATATAGAAAGATTTTTCTTGTTGGCCTCTGGATGGGGATGGATGAGTGGATGGTGGAAGGCTAAGAATTTCCTAATTTCTAGAACAGTGTAGAAATGGAATGCATTGCCTCCTTAGATAATAAATTTTCTGCCTTTAGAAGTATTCAAGCAAAAATTAGAAGACCACTTCTCAAAAATATCATGGAGGGGATTCAGTTTAACATTTATTCTGTTCAACAGTTATTCTAACTATTAATACAATTTCTACTTTGTATAAGATACTAATTCATGTTTCAGATATTTTATTTCTGAGGATGCAACTAGAGATTTTTATAGTATTATATAAATAAGCCAATGGTATAAAGAGTAATAAAATGTTTATTTTATTAGTAGGTGCCTCCCATTTATCCTATCATACCCCAGTGGAGTAAATTAGAAAAGTAAAATAAAGCCCTCAAAATATTACATGAATCATCCACCAAACAAATTCTCACATTGTATCCAAAAATGTTTATCACTTTGTATATTTTAAGATAGTCACCTCTTTGGCAGGAAGTGAATAGCATGTTTCATCCTTGTTCTTTTGAACTCAAGACTTATCATTATTTTATCATTATCATTATAGTATTAACCATATTTCTAAAGTTTTACACAACTATTTTTCTCTTTTATATTATTTTATAAATATCATTCTCCTAATTCTGTTCATTTGGCCCTGGATCATTTCATAGACATCTTCCCAGTTCTTTCTGAAACAAGATTGTGCCATTTCTTATGACTCAATGACATTACATCACATTCATATGCCACAACTTATTAAGCTATTTTCTATAGTTTTAATTTTCCAAGAAAAGAACTGCATTTTTTGTACTTCTAGGCATTTTTTCTCTTTCTTTCATTTCTTTGGGGTAGGGACCTTATGGTTGTAAAGCTTGATCAAGGGATTTGCACAGTTTAATAATTTTTTTTATCATAGTTCCTGAATTTTTCCAGAACATCTACATTTTACAGCTCCACCAGCAATTCACCAGAGTGAGTGTACCTCTTTTTCCACAACTCTACCAATGTTAGTCATTTCCCTCTAATTTTTAGTGATTTGGAGCATTTTTTTCTTATGTTGATAGCTTGGATTTCATCCTTTGAAAACTGCCAGTTCATATGTTTTGACTCTATCAAATCAGAAATGATTTTTAGTCTAATAAATTTAAGTTGATTCCTTATGTATTTTGGAATTGAGATTTTTATCAGAGAAACTTGCTGCAAAGATATTTTCCCCATTTATATGTTTCTCTTTCTAATTTTAGATTCATGAGAGAATTACAGAATTTTAGGGTTGAAGGGGAACTTCAGGGGCTGCCTAGTCTTAGCCTTATCTGAAGAAGAATTCTCACTAAAAAAAAAAAATCTGACAGGTAATCATCGAACATCTGCTTGAAGACCTCCAGTGAGAGAGGGTCTATTAACCCCTGAGTAAGGCCATAGTACTTTGAGAAATACATAGTCTTATGCCAGAGTAGAATGAGATCAAACTGCAAAATTGAATTCTTTTTGTACTGGCAATTGAATTTCAAAGAAAAACTAAATTAAAAAACCTAGCCTACCCTATCTTCTTAAATAGATATCAGATTCACAAGTATAGGAATAGCTCTGAAGATATGGAGGGATGTGCCCAACCCATCAACACTAGGGGGAGGGAAGCATTCAAAGTGTATGTCCTTTGAATGTAGGTCCAGGTTCTTTGCATTGCAAAATACAGTACATCAATAAATAAAATAGTGATAACTGAAATCAGCAAGTATGCCTTGAATTCTCTTGAGTATTTAATACATGAGCCTCACCCTATTCAAAAAAGGATATTTTCAGTAAGGAAGACAAAATGAGAAAGTTGAACTGCTTCCAAAGGTTCTTTAAATTTTTAGTGTATGTTGCATAGCTACAACATCATTTCCAGGCTTAAACATAAAAGTTCACAATTTTTTTGAAATGGCAATTACAAAATAGTGAGAGAACTGCAAAGTTAAGCTACTGTAAGTTACTCAAAACCTAGACCCATTCCCTGAATTGAAGGTTACCTTAAAAGTAACTACCTAGTGTACCTCCCTTTTGATGATGAATCTCCAGTATAATATTCCTGAATAATTGTCATCCAGATCCTGCTGGAACACTGTGACAATGCCAGGGAACTTAGTGTCTATGAAGATTCCTTCTGGAAACAGATCTTATTTAAATTATGCCAAAATCTGCCTTCTACAACAATAGTCTTTTGAATTCTTGAAGACTCCAAACCTCCCTTAGCTAAGTCTCCTCTTCTTCAGATTGTCAATGTAAAATCATAATCACCTAAAATAAGATACCAGTTGATGTAACAAATTGACTTTTCATTGTGGCTTTGTCTAATACTGTTATCTCAGAGTTGTAAAAGACAGTAATTGAGAAAGTGCAAGTTTGGGGAGACATTTCATATATTGAATATTGCTATGTAAGCATCAATAGATATGTTCACCAACTTAAATTTCAAAATTTGCATGACTTCAGGGTTGAGAGAGATTTCAGTATTTATATATTCCAATCCCAAAGCTGAAAGAGAATTCCCTCTAATGCAAGTAAACATCCAACCTTTGCTTGAAGACATCCAATGAGTAAGAACCTACCACATCCTAAGACAATCTTTACCACTGTTTTATCAGGTCTCCTCATCACAAAATGTTTCAAGACCAAATTTACTTCTTTCCATTTTTCCATTGCTCTCCTTCAGCACAACAACCCTTCCTATATACAGTGGGTAGAGGACTACATGTCCCTGCCAGGATTGTTGTAAAGACCAAAAGAGATAATAATTGCAAACTTAGCACAGTGCGTAACACAGCAAGAACTAGATGAATGTTAGCTGTTAAACTCTGGGGGATTCTCAAAGCTCTTAGTCCTTTGAAACTATAGCTATTGGAACAGTTATGTTTTGAGAATTGTTGATTTAACTAGTAATATTTTCAGTAATGTTATTATAAAGTAGAGTGAGAATATCACAGTCAGAAAACTCACTTAGATTTTAGAGCTCTTATTCTCCTCCCTTCCTATCTCTTTGAGCACAATTTTGCCTCTCAAATTTATTATTCTGTCGGAGTCTCCATTCTGACTTTTGCAGCTGTGGTCAGAAGTGCAGCTGTTTCGGTGCCTTAAATAAATCTTCTGCTTGTCTAGGCATTTGTTATTGCAAAATTGTCTGGAGGCAGATTTTCCTTCTAGAAGATCCTAAGTCAGCTTTAGCCTTCTTCCTCCTTTAGAAATTCTCTTCTTTTTACATTTAACCTTCTAGCCTAGAGCATTCTGGTCTTCAGTCTTTTCCTGAAGCATTGTGCTGTGTTGATGTCTAATTTTATTAACGCACTAGTCAGATCTAGAGAGCATTTGAGGTAGAAATTCCCCAGAAAAGTTCCCATTGCTGCTAATCACTCTAGTAAGGATTTTCTGCTTGAGAGGTTAATTTTTCAGACTCATTATACATAATATACATTCCAGGATGCTTTTACTTGGAAGTTTTTCTCTTGCTCAAGAAAAAAATTTTCTTAAAATTGAGTATAATGCTTGTTTGCCTTTTTGCAGTGTTATATAATGTTGTGTACTCCTAAATATTTTCTTTTTCCCACTATAGCCTTTCCTAGAGTACTTTTCTGGGTCTCCCCTTTCCCCTAATACATCATCTTTATATCATACTTATTGATATGCTGGTTATATCCTACTCTAGTAAATTATCTCCTTAGACAGATATAGTGTCTTATAGATATACAAAGAATTTCTGATGATTAGTCAAATTAGTAATTTCATCTCTGTAGAGTACCTCAGTAATAGACTTCCTTACAGATTTTAAACTGAATATAAAACCTCCTGAGTAATTGCCTGGGGGGGGTGGTGTTTGAATTGACATTGAGCATAAGGGTCAGAATTTTGACCCAAAAAAACATTCTCTGTTCTCTCAAAGAATGTTCTCAAAGACTAATATATGAAATAACACGCAAACACTCTATATAATAGATGTTCAGTGGACATTTGTTCAGAAACACTGAATTTCAAGAGTTTGATGACTGTTGTGATCTGATCCATACCTGAAAAAGAAGGTCTAATAGATGCTGAGTGGTTAAAGCATGAGACCTGGAGTCAGGAACATCAGACTTGTAAAAAAATATGATTTAAACATGTATTAGTTTTGTGATTTGGGGCAAGTTATTTTACCTCTCTCTGTCTCAGTTTCTTCATATTTAAAATGGGACTGTGAGGACCAAATGAAATATTTATAAAGCATTTTGCAAACCATAAAGCATGCTATCAAAGCTTATTGTGGTTATTGTTATTATTATATCCTGCCCTTCCCTGAAGACCTGTAAAGGGGGATTCATTACCATTCAAGCAATCTATTCTATTTTTGGATAGTTCTGTTACCAAGTTTTTCCTTATATCAAATCTAGATTTGCCCCAAGGTAGCTTCTATCTGTGACTTCCACTTCTACCCTGTGGAGCCAGACACAAAAGTCTAACCTTTGTTAGAACTTAGAAATTAGAAATTAAAAATTACCTAGAGGGGGCGGAGCCAAGATGGCAACAAGAAAGGATTGAGTCTTAGGGGCTCTCTGAGACAGAACCCACAAAGGGACCCAGTGAGGCAGTTCTCCTACTCAAGGTAACCTGGAAAAGAGCAGAAAGGCTCTGCTCCCCGGGGTTGGAGGGGCGGCCCACAGGAGGGGTGGCCCACCAGAGCGAAAGAACTTCAGCCTCCCGGAGGCAGCCCCAGGGTGCTGGGAGCCGCGGCTCACAGCAGCAGGGGAGTCTCCTGAGCTGCACCCTAGGGAGCACCGGGCACAACCAGAACAGCAGGGGACCTCTGCCAGAGCCAGCACGTGGAGCCCAGCCCTCAGGGCACACAGCAAGCAGCTTGGGTTTTCAGCAGCCCAGATCCGGAAACAGAAGCTTCCGGAAACAGAAGTAAGCAGGAGCCTCCAGGGCATGAGCCCATTAAGCTGAGGGAGGGGAGTGAAGAGAGACTGTAGAGCTCTGTCCTCTGCCCCTGGAACAGGACTCTGGGGCTCTGACCACATTCAGACCCTGATAGCAGTCTAGCGCCCCCCCCCCCATAGAACAGCAGGGCCCCCCCCCCCCACCTCAGCCCTGTGGCAGAGGGGGGCACTTACGGTTATTCACAGACCAGGAGGGAGGACAGAGCCTCACACACTGATACCCTTGTGGGAGTGTCCCAAAAGCTCAGGAAGCACCCCAAAACCAGGCCCAGGCTGGGAAAATTAGCAAGCAGAGAAAGAAGAAGACCATTGAGAAATATTTTGCATATGAGCCCAAGAAGGATCTAAATACTCAGTCTGAAAATGAGGAAGCACAAGCTCCTGCATCTGAAGACTCCAAGAAAAACAGAAATTGGGCTCAGGCTATGACAGAACTCAAAAAAGACTTTGAAAATCAAATGAAGGAGTTGGAAGAAAAACTGGGAAAAGAAAGGACAGAGATGCAGGAAAAACATGAAAATGAAGTCAGCAGCCTAGTCAAGGAATTCCAGAAAACATGCTGAAGAAAATAGCATGCTAAAAACCAGCTTAGGTCAAATGGATAAAACAGTTCAAAAAGTTATTGAGGAGAAGAATGCCTTAAAAAGCAAAATTGGCCAGATGGAAAAAGAGATAAGAAAACTCTGAGGAGAACAAATCTTTCAGACAAAGAATAGAATTCAGAGAGACTGATGAATTTACCAGAAATCAGGAATCAATACTTTAAAACCAAAAAAATGAAAAATTAGAAGAAAATGTGAAATATCTTATTGAAAAAAAACAACTGATATGGAAAACAGACTTAGGAAAGATAATTTAAAAATTATTGGAATACCTGAAAGTCATGATCAGGAAAAGAGCCTTGACATAATTTTCAAAGAATTACTACAGGAAAATTGCCCTGATATTATAGAAGCAGAGGGCAAAATAGAAATGGAAAGAATCCACCGATTCCCCCAAGAAAGAGATCCCAAAAAACCAACCCCTAGGAATATTATAGCCAAATTCCAGAACTCCCAAGTCAAAGAGAAAATATTACAAGCAGCCAGAAGGACACAGTTCAAATATCATGGAGCTGCAGTCAGGATCACACAGGACTTAGCAGCAACTACACTGGAAGCTTGTAGGGCTTGGAATATAATATACTGGAAGGCAAAAGAGCTTAGAATGCAGCCAAGAATGAACTACCCAGCAAGGCTGAATGTCCTCTTCCAGGGAAAAAGATGGACTTTCAATGAACCAGGGGAATTTCAAATGTTCCTTTTGGAATGGCCAGAGCTGAACAGAAGGTTTGATCTTCAGATACAGGACTCAGGTGAAGCATGGAGATTGGAGGAGAGGGGGAAAATATGAGGGACTTAATGATGATGAACTGCATGTATTCCTGCATAGAAAAATGACACTGATAATAGTCATGAGCCTTCTCAGTTAATAGAGCAGGTAGAGGGAGCTTTTATAGTTGAAACACAGGAGAAAGCTGAATTCAAAGATAAAATACGGTGTAAAAATGGAGTCAATAGAAAAAAAGGGAAATGTAATGGGATAAGAAAAAGGAGAGGGGGAATAGGCCAAGATATTTCATATAATAAGAATTTTTTGTATTACAATGAGCTATTGCAATGATATGGAAGGGGGGAGGCAAGGGAGAATGAGGGAACCTTTGCTCTCATCAGAGGTGGCTAGGAGAGGAAACAGCATATATACTCAATGGGGTATAGGCATCTGGAATAAGAAGGAGGGGGGGAGCGGGGGAAGGGGTGAAGATGTGAATAAAGGAGGAGAAGATGGACCATGGGGGGAGAGTGGTCAGATATAAGACATTTTCTTTTTTAATTCTTGCAAGGGACTAGGAATGGATGGCCTGTCTGGGACCATAGGGCCAGGTAGATTCTGGGCCTAAGGGGTGGTATGGGGGCTCAGGGCTTCTTGGCCCCAGGACCAGGGATCTGTCTGCTGCACCACTCAGCTACCCTACAGCAGAGTCAGAGTGAAAGGAGAGAGAAAATATAGTACATGGTAGTGGAGAAATAAGAAAGGAGGGAGTTGCAATCAGCAATGGCAACGTTGGAAAAATATGGAAGTAACTTTTGTGATGGACTTATCATTAAGAATGTGATCCACCCATGACAGAGTTGTTGGTGTTCGAACAAAGACTGAAGCACATTTTTTATTATTATTATTTGGGGGAGGGTGCAGGGCAAATGGGGCTGGGTGGCCTCCCTGGGGCCACATAGCAGGGTGATCTTTGTGTGTCTGAGGCCGGATTTGGACCCGGGTGCTCCTGGCTCAAGGGCCAATGCTTTGTCTGCCACCCAGCCACTCCTACTATTATTACTATTTTATTTTATTTTGGATCTTTTTTTTCTTCTTTTAGGTTTTTGCAGGGCAGTGGGGATCGGGTGGCTTGCATGTCACACGGCTGGGTGATTGTTGGGTCTATGGGGCTGGATGTGGGCTTGGATGCTTGTAGCTCCAGGGCTGGTGCTTCGTCCATTGCGCCACCTGGCCATACCTACAATTATTACTATTATTTTTTTAATTTTAAATTTTTTTCTCTCCCCTTTACTTTATCGCCCAAGCAAGTCTATATTCCTTGGGGGGAGGGGTATTTTGTTTACTCTTAAACAAGAATATTTTATTAATGTTAAAAAAAAACATTTGTACAAAGAATTAAAAAATTAAATTAAATTTTAAAAAAATTACTTAGAAATCATAAATAACAAAATCTCAACTCTTAGGACATTGGGTGTGCAAGAATCTATTAACCATGGAGCATCATCTTAATCATATGCCAGGTTTAATTGTCTAGCTCCTGTATCAGACTATATGTATGGAAGGTTCCTCTGAATTTTCTTGTTCTGTTAATACCAGGCCAACTTAAAGCCTGGAACCTAGAATAAGAGGTACCTTTTCATTAGGAGGACAACCTATTTTTTACTATTAACTAAATCAAATTTAATCACATCACTTCTCCCTCAAGTATGGTCTCAAAAGACTGGCAGCTGACTTTTCTTGACTTTGCAAGCTCTCCTGTGATTACTGTAAATCTGAGTGAAAATTAAAGGCATTGGTTTCCTGAGAGAGAGAGAGATTGAATTTCAATTATCTTCTTTAAAAAATGCAAATATGTTTCTATTCATAGAACCTTGGACCTAGCATGGAGCCTTTTTAGTTCTTGAGAATTCCTCATACTTTCATTGAATTGAAACCCCATTTCAAATACTAAGTCAGTGAGTGCTATTTCACAGAATTGTAATATTTCAGTTAGATGGGACCACAGTGGCCATCTCCCCAATCCATACCTAGGGGGAAAGAACCCACTACAGTACTCTTACCATGTACCTAGGTAGCCTTTGTTTGAAGACCTCCAATTAGCAGGATCCTACTTCCTCCAGAGGCAACTTATTTTCATATTGTTAGGAAATTTTTCCTTACATCAAATTTTATATCTTGCCTCTTGACAACTGCCCATCCAAGTTACTTTAATGAAAGTTAATTTGGAGTCAGTTTACCTTTAGGAAGTTTGCATTCTCTGAGTTATTAGCCTTTGAAGAAATTTAAGTTTCAAGTTGTTTTTTTCAATTCAAGCTTATGTTTTCATACAACCTCCTCAAGTCACTCTGTCACACTTCTGCATATACTTCTGAGTGGCCTACCCTCAGCAATTATAATGGAAGATAGAATTTGCTCCTCAGTTTATATTCAAAGACAAATTTTTTGCTAATTACATAGTAGTTGGTTGGCTAAAATGTAAGCTCCTTGAGGGCAGGGGGACTGATCTAAGTAAACTTAGTCATTCATTTCTAACTTTTAACACTTAGCAACCCTGCCTATCACAGGGTAACCAGCCAATAAATATTTATTGGTTGATTTACGTAGATGTTTAGTCATTGTCAAATCCATCAGAAATCTCATAATTCCCCAGGAGATTTTTACTATATAAACATTATTATAACATTTTAACATTATACTGTATACACATTACTATAAACTTGTTTAAAACTGTAATTCGGCCTACAGTTGGCAGAACTGAGAATTTAAAACAGGTCATCTGAATCCTATTTTATGCTTTTTCTCCCATCCCATAATATAGATTCCTCATTTATAAAATGGGTTCCCTCCCATCTGGGATCCTAGGAAACTCCCCCCAAAGTGTCAAGGTAATAGGATGAAAAACACCATCAAAACTAACAGAAAACTTGGTTTCAAGTTCTAGCTCTAGGAATTAATAACTGAAGACTTGAAGCAATTCATTTGTTTTTGAGTCTCAGTTTCACGATCTATAAAATGAGATGTCATCTACTGTTCTTCTAAATCTCGTTCATCTTCTGTCTGATACAGAAGGCCTGTGGTATCATCAGTGTGACCTCTACCATCTCCTATGCAAATTAGAACCCCTTCACTTCTCATTAGACAGATTTCAAGAGTAGCCATAGACTAAATAAATAAATAAATCATCACCTAGAAACTGCCCTTACTGAGAATTTCATCAGAAGTACTGTCTATCCCATATTCAAAAGCTGTCAAAGGCAACTGTGGGGCACAATGCACAGGACTCTAAACTAGAAAGACTTGAGTTTAAATTTGGCTTTAGACATTAGTTTTGTGATCCAGGGCAAGTCATTTAACTTAGGTTAGTTTCAGTTTATTCATTAATAAAATAGGAATGATGCTAGCACCCATTTATTAAAGTGCTTGTGAAAATCAAGAGATAATATTTGTAAAGTGCTTAGCACAATACCTTTCACATAGTAAATGCAATTGATAATAAACATTTCTTAAGTACCTATCATCTATCAGGACACTGTACATAGCAGGTAGTTAAAAATGCTATTCCCTTCCATTCTAGCTTGACAGGACTTGCCAGAGTTTGTATTTGTGCTCTCTACTCAATCTCCCCCAAACCCAACATCTCCTACATGCCACAATTAAGTGTCAGGGTAAAGAAAAATGGCATTAGTGGCATTAATATTGTAGTGCAAACATTAATATTATAGAATAATTATCAGAGATCATTTTAAGAGCCAACCCACACATGTCAGAAGCAGTAATGCTTGGAGAAAACTCACATTTCCTGGGCTGAAAATCAATACCACTATTGTTTAATAGTTTAAGTAATGTTCTTATCTGTGCCTCTATATGAATCAAATACCAGGAAGCCTCCTTTGCCCAGTGGCTAGTGTTTTTTGTCACTTATTGACAATAGTTCATCCTTCCAGTGGAATGTTTATTTTTCCTAGGAATGTGTCCACCTTCCATCTTGGAATTTGATTAAATTGAATGCTTTCTTGAAACATAAACTCTACCCACTAAAATGTATTCTAAGATTAAACCATTCAACACTATTTATTAGCAAATTTACTATATCAGGTACCATGATACGTGCTGAGGATACAAAAAAAAAGTGGAAACAGTACCTCCCTTCAAGGATCTTACTTCCAGTAATGATAACATAATGTTGATAAACAGGTATATATACTATCCTTAAGTGGTTAAAAGGTAACCTTAGAAGGGAAGGTACTAGCAGCCAACAGGTTTGGGAAAGGTCTTTTATAGCAGGTTTCTTTTGAGCTAGATCTTGGAAGAAAGCCATGGATTCTAAGAAGTTAGGACATTCTGATCATGAAAGGGTCACCCAGTAATTCAAGGTTAGAGCCAGGTTTGGGGGGTGTCTAAATTTATAAAATGTCTATAATTGTTGGTCATCTACCTAGTATAGAGATATAGAGCATTTACTGTGTCCAGGAAAGTAAGGCAATTTGTGCATGAAATGAACTGGGCTGAAGCTGCTCATGAAATGGTCTGGGTCTGGAAGATGCTTATCAGTGAGAAAAGAGAAGTTTCCAGGACAGAGCTTAGGTGAAACATGAGTGAAGACCTAGCAGATAAGAATAGATACCTAGGAAGAGAACCAAGAGAGAGCAGTTACAAATATTAAAGAGGATTCAGTCAGGAGATCAGAACTACAGAGTCAAAAACCTAAGGAAAGATTAATAAGAGTTAGAATTAAGAAAAGGATATTACATGTAAGCAATTACAGATGGTTGATAATTTTGTAGAAGGTACATTCAGTGAATGAAGCTAAAAGTCAGATCAATCATTCAAAAAGCTTATTATTATGAAAATTTCTTGTTTTATTTTAATATTTTAAATTATTTTAATTTTTATGTTTTAAATCTCCATTTTAATTATTAAATATAAATATTTAATGTAAATTATTTTTATTCTATATACTAATATATACATAATTTAATTTGTTATTAAAACCTATAAGGGTGCAAAGATGGACAATTTTGAAGAAATTTGTTTTTCTTGAAAATTTTTTACTTTATATTATGAACCCTCTTATATTTTGCTGTGCACATGACAATTTTTCCCCCTATTTTGTATTTGAGTTTAAAAATTAAGAAGTTGAATTTAAAAAACTTTTATTAAATATTTACTATGTGCTAAACACTCACTAAGCACTAGGTATACTAAAAGAGGAGAAAGACAGTCCCTGCCCTCAAGGAACTTTCATTCTAAATGAGGGCGAAAACATACCAACAAATATATGTAAAGCAAACTATATAGGATAAATAGGAAATAATTAACAGACAGAAAATACTGGAATTAATACTGGGGAAGGAGATTGCAAAGGATTGGGATGAGAGGAGGACAAGGAGATAAGAGAAGTCATAAATGCATAAATATGTTTATAGCAACTTTTTTGTAGTGGCAAAGAATTGGAAATTGAGCAGTAGTCCATCAATTGATGAATGGGTAAACAAGTTGTGATGGTTTACTATTGTGCTATAAAAAATGAGGGGGGATGCTTTCAGAAAAACCTGGAAGGACCTATATGAATTGATGCAGAATGAAGTAAATAGAACCAAAAGATTATTGAACAGGATAATGGCGAAATTGTGTGCTGATCAACTATGATAGACTTAGCTCTTCTCAACAATATAGTGATTCAGAACATTTCCAAAAACTTAGCTGTTGCAATACAATTCTGATGGGCTCATGTTTAAAAATGCTTTTATTCATCACCAGAGAAAGAACTAATAGACTCTGAATGAAAATTGAAATGTATTTTTTTCACTTTATTTTTGTTGGCTTTTTTTTTGAAACATGGCTAATTTAGGAATATGCTTTGCATGATTTCACATTTGTAATTGACATCATTGCTTGCCTTCTCAATGGATTTGAGGATGGCCTGGAGGGGGAAAGAAAATTTAGAATTCATTTTTTAAAAATAAATGCTAAAAAATAAATAAAAACTCTTAAGACATGGCTGGGTGAAAGGGCTAGTGACTGGGAGGATCTGGAGAGGTCTCGTGGAGGCAGTAGAGATTCTAAGAGGCATTCTAGGCCAATGGGGATGAAGGTATGGTGTCATTTGTGGGAACATTAAGATCAGTATACCTGAATTATAATAAATGTAAAGGGGTAATTTTAGAAAGATAGGTTTAAGCCAGTTATAATGCTGAACTAAAATTGGTCTGGGATCAATTTGCATGTGAACCTAAAAGTAATGGGAAATTTCTATGGTTGATTGAACAAGAGAATATTATGATCATATTTGTGCTTTAGGAAAATGGCTTTAGCAACTGTGTGGAGGATAGATTTGAGAAAGCAGAGACATGAGACAGGGAACCCAATTAGGAAGCTATTGCGATAATTCAAGTCAGAAGTGATGAGAACTAAAATGGGATCAGTTAGTGAACAAACATTTATTAAGTGCCTCCTAAATAACAGGCACAAGATGGTGGCAATGTTAACGGTAAGAAGGTGATTGATAAAGAGCTGTTTTAAGAAGTAGAAAAACTTCTACTTCTTGGCAACTGATTCGGTATATGAGACAGAGAGAGTAAAGATTAAAAAATAATTAAATCAATGGAGGAATGGGAAAAGGAATTCTGAAAACAAAGAGTTATGTGATACATAATTAGCCCATGAGAAAGTGTTAGATACCATTGTTTTTAATTGTTTCATTTTTCTCAAGATGCTCCAGTGAATTTAGACTCAGAAACTCCCCAGGGCTTCACTCTAGGCACCATCTTAGTGGATTACCTCACCAAAAGAAGGCATTTTCCCTTCCTTCTAACCTTACCATCTAGGTTAAATAAGCAGGCAAAAAACATGTATTAGCTCAAGAAAGCTGAGTTACTTCAGCTTTCATCAGGCAGGAATCATAAGTAATCCAATTATTTACCTTAATCGCTCTTCAAATGAATAATAAATGACTATTCTAGTTCCCTTTCTCCAATTTCAGATGGTGCCATTTACCTGTACCATATCAGTGCCTCACCCCGCTATACTTATGCCAGGAAACCCAATATTTCACTCCTTCTGTTTTACATATGACCACAGCTTTCTTTCATAAATGAAATGCAGAATGCAACCTCCAGTTCAGGTCTTGTTTAATCTTTTTTTTTCCCTTGTCAGGTTTGCAGGCAGAAGAAATACCATTTTAGTACTACAGATAAGATTATAAGGGCATATAGAATAACCACATATTTTCCAGAAGTCACAGTTCACATTGGAATATCTTTCTGACCTTTTCCAGCCTACAGAATCAAAATTTTAAGAATTTATTGTTTGTTCATTATCTGTGGAATTTTGTTTGGTCTGTTTCCATTCTGACCTGTGAACTTTGAGTGCAAGAGTCCTCCTGGTTGTTGCTTCTGTTTTTTCACAAGGCAAAAGAATTTTTGTTAAAATTGTATTTTCTGGTTAAGAAGAGAATATTCTCATACTCTGTGTATAAAATGAAGAGATATGATCTAGATGATAAAATTAGGTGGATTGAGATCTCTGATTGACCAGATACAAAGATTAGTTGTTGTGTCCCATGTCCACTCTACTTGGTTTTGACTCCAAGGAATATCTTGCCATTCCCATGATAAACTGAAATCTCATTAACATGCATATTGACTCATTTTTTGATGCTCAGCACCTCTGTTCTTTCACTTGCCTCTTTCCTTTGATTGGAGAGCTGGGGAGTGAGCAATAAATTTCTCTCCAAGTCTTCCTTTGTAGAGAACTCACACCTTTCCAGTTAACTCTTCTTAGTTTTTATTCCATAGAACATCATGTCCCTATGCTGGGTGCCCTTTGATGCACCCTCCTTCCCTTTCCATCTTTCTGTGTTGTCTCCTTGCATTAGATTGTAAGCTTCTTGAAGAGACTGTCTTTATTTTTCTTGAATCTCCAGTGCTTAGCACAAAGCAGGAACATATTAAATGTTAATTGAATTTAATCCATTCTGTCAACTTGGAAAGAGGTCTCCAATGGGATATCTCAAGGGATCTAATTGAATAATTTTAGCAGTGATAAAGAAGAAGGTATATGAATCATACTTGTTCAGATTCACAAAGACATATCTTAACCAACACATTGGGTGTCAGAATCAAAATTCAGAAACTCTTGACAGTCTGGAATGGTTGACAAATTATGGCTGAGGGACACTTCCAGCCCAATTTATGGATAGATTATAAGCTAAAAATGTTGGGTTTTGTTTATTTTTAAATTTTTTAATGCATTGAAACTATTTAAAACTGTAAAAACTATTCTTAGCTCAGGCCTCACAGGATATCCCAATTGATTTACACAGCAGTTTGCCAGCAAAAAAATATGATAAATTTAATAACAATAAGTATACAATTATATGCCTGGATTCAAACAAATCAATTTTATAAGCAAAGGTTGGTATGGGGAGAATGGGAGAGATGTGGTAAAACAGTTTTTGTAAAAAAGATCTGAAAGTTTTTATGGACTCTGTTCAGTGTGAGTAAACAATGACCTGATAGCAAAAAAACAAAAACAAAAAACCTAGTCCTATCTTATGCTGCATTGAAGATCAGTGTCCAGTACTTGAGAGATTATAGCTCCACTTTACTATGATCTTGGTCAGACAACATCTGGAGTATTCCATTCCATTTTATATGTAGTGTTCCAATTGGGAACGGTCTAAGGACATAACAAAGCTGAACTTTATTCAAGAGAATGACCACCAAGCCATTGAGAAGACTGGAGATTGCTACATTGGAGACTGCCACATTCCTTGGAAAATAAGCATTTAGCAAGTTCTTATTTCAATCCCCTGCTGAATCTACTTCCTAACATTAGGCATTTTCTCTGGTTAACCCCTTTCTCTCCTTCATCATCCCCATCTCCTGACAACCCAATTTTTTTCAGGTCTCAGCTAAAATCCTAGTTGGATTTCTTCAGGAAGCCTTTTTTCACACACGTCCCTTTTCCTTTACTGGTAGTGTCTTCCTTCTATTAAATATCTCCACTTTATCCTGTCTATGCTTCCCATTGAGAGCAGGGACCTGATAATTTCTTCTTGGTGGGGGTTTCCGTTTGTCATCTATTTGGACAACTTTAGCTTATTTGGTAATTTGTTCTGATTCATTGTTCGTGTATTTCGTTACCATAATATAACTTAATTTTGGTCAAATTTAAATACCATCCAACTCATTATTCTGAATGAGTTTTTATTGTATGTGAACTCCAATTAGAGGAACAAAGTGAACATTGATATGACCCTTAAAATTTAATAAAAATTGAGGTTTCTAAAAGTCCTTATGTTTGTCCTAGACTTTTCATGTCCTGGAGTATGTAAATCTAACATCTTCATCAGAGTTTAAAAATTATTCCACTCCTCTCATTTTTTCTATCCAAAATCTTGAACTTTCCTTAACCATACTATAGAATTGTTTCTCAGAATCCAGAAATAAAAAAAAAAATCTTTGAGAAATGAAATGTCAAATTGTTTCTTTCATTTCTTCTGATGGAGCTAAACTGAGCAGATATTCCCACCCCACCCCACCCCCGCCTATCACCAGATAGGATTCCAGACTGGAAAGTCTTTCTCACTCATACATTCTATTTGCTTTATAAGTAATCCCTGGATGGATGCATTATTCACATTTTAGTGCGAATTATTTCCATCAGATAATCAGTTGCTTTTGGTTTCGCATTTTTAAAAGACCTGTAGATAGTAAAAACACAGTTTTTATTTTAGTTAGAGATTTGGAGCTTTAGGAGAAAAAAGGAAAAATAATTATTAAACATGGACTAATTACTTCAAAGGAGGGTTGTATAGGTGGATCATTCCATGGAGGGAGTTCTAATGTTCTAAAGGACATAAAAAAAAGTATTGGATAAAGATTAGGGATTGCCTTTGGGAAAGAATGGTAGGAATAAGATGGGATATGGAAAAGTAGGTAATAAAAGCCAAAGGTACTTTGAATGTTATTTAACTAAAGTGCCACATGCAGTTGATATAGGTAATCAGTCAGCAAGCTTTTATTATAAACGTTCTGCATGACAGGCACTATACTTGTTTCAGAGAATTACAAGACAAAAATGTATGTTAATTTGTATTTATATTATATACTTTTATATTAACTTAATTAAATTTATATTAATTGAATATAGCTCTTATTCTATAAGAAATAATAGTAGCTAGCACTTAGTATGACACCCTACCACTCCAGCCTTAGGTCCTACTACTCCTGTCTGTGTTCCAGCTAACCTCCTACTCTTCATACTTTATATATACATACATGTCTTGTGGGATCTGCCTTGTTTCTATCTTGAGACTGTTCCCTATTCCCTGATACCTAACTCCGCTTCATACCTCACCTTTCATCAATATAAACATTTACTTTCATGTTCCTACTCTTTCTTTAAACCAGGGCTTCTTCACCTGGAATCCATGAATTTGATTTTCTTTGCTATTTTGATAACTGTATTACAATGTAAATAGTTTCCTCCTGAGAAGGAACCTATCCATGGGTTTCATCAGACTGTCAACTGTAAGGGGGAGGCAATTAGGTGGTGCAGTGAATAGAGAACCAGCCTTGGAGTCAGGAGCACCTGAGTTCAAATTTGGCCTCAGACACTTAATAATTGCCTAGCTGTGTGACCTTGAGCAAGTCACTTAACCCCATTGCCTTACCCAAAAAATTGGAAAAAAAATTCTGTAAGGGCAAGGGATTATATTTTGTCTAAATCTTCTCTCTCTCTCTCTCTCTCTCTCTCTCTCTCTCTCTCTCTCTCTCTCCCTAGTAGAATCTTCACTTAACCCAAGAGAAGTTTAATAAACTTTGCTGAATTAAACAAGCCTCTTTATAGAGATGCTATGCAGAGAAAGTAGTCTTGCCATTTTATTTTATTTATTTATTTTTTTAGGTTTTGCAGGGCAAATGGCTTGCCCAAGGCCACACAGCTAGATAATTATTAAGTGTCTGAGAACGGATTTGAACCCAGGTACTCCTGACTCCAAGGCCGGTGCTTTATCCACTATGCCACCTAGCCGCCCCGACGATACCATTTTATTATTTCGTTTCTGCTCACTTCATATTATTATGGTATATGCCTAAAATTTATTTTATTTATTTATTTTATTTCCTGAATAATGGTCAACAATATTGAGTGATAAGATTTATAATTTAGCATGCACACAAACACACGCACACACACACACACACACACACACACACACACATACACACACACACATATATATGCGCAAAGGAGAGAAGCATCTTTTTTGAACAAATAATTCTAACAGCAGCTATTTTTCTACTAACAGTGATAATATCCTTTGAGCTAAAATACTTTTCTGATGAGTTAACCAAGCTAAAGACACAACTGGGGTATTTCCCTTCTTTCTACAAACTAAGTAATATTAATCTTGATTCATTTTATTTCGAAAGATAGACCTACATTATTCTGACAAATTTTTACCACAGAAAGAGGGTTTCCTATTTTGGATGACAGAACTTTGTTGTTGAAGAATAATGGAGAAAACTCCCTTGCTTCCATTTCCATTAGTTAGAATATTTCCTAAGACTGGAGGGGGAGGAGAGGAATCGGAAATCACAAATGAATGTTTGCCTTTGGCCAGTTTTTTTTTTTCTTTCTCCAAAAAGATAAAGGTCTCCGGTGGGTTTTTATGAAAATTGAAAAGCTAACAAGGTGAGCATTTTTTATGCTTTAGATCATCTGTAAAAGCCTGAGTCTCAAAGTTTCAGAGGGAATGAAGTGAAATCTTCATTTCAAAAAGTTGTAACTTAAAATTACAATCTAATGTTGTGGACAGTGTAAACATTTGACCCCCTGCTTTCTACCATTTCTAAATAGCCAGTTGTACTCTAATAATGTAGACAGAATTCAACATCAGTTCAACCAGTAAAGAGGCATCTGCATTCCAGTGCTGCCTCTGATATATACTAGCTCTAGGTATGACCTGGGTTTGAGTACTACTTTGGATAAGAGTTATCTGTGTAATCTGTGACGAGTCATTCAACCACTTAAAGAGCTTGTAACATGTAACCTGGCATTAATCCTTTGTAGAAGAAACAGGTTAAAAAGGTTAATTGATAATTACCTAGCTGTGTGGCCTTGGGCAAACCATTGCCTTGCCAAAGGGAAAAAAAACCTAAAAAACAATGTTAATTGAGAAATATTTAATAAAATAAATAAAAAATCCAATAAAACATAGAAAACATTACATTTTTACATTAAATCATTATGTGGCCAGCAGAGATCTTTATGGGTGAATGAATGCCCCTTTCTATGTGAGTTTGACCCCCCCCCCCCCCGCACCTGTCTTTAAGTGGTAAAGAGGTTATCAACCTGCATTGGTAGGGGGGTATTCTCACCCATAACTTCTCAGACCTATGAAATCAAAGGTCTAGACCCTAGGTGCTAAGAATAATACCAGCCAGTAGATAGTATATTTTTGGGTCAAGAACAAGACTAGCTAAAAGTGAATAAGATCAATTACCTTTTTTTTTTTAACTGAAAAGGAACCAAAGAAGTATTTATTAAGCCAGGCTCTATGCTAAACACTCTTCAAATATCATCTTATTTGATTCTCATAACCACCCTGGGAAATAGATACTCTTATGTCCCCCCTTTTGGCATATGAGGAAACTGAGGAAGATAGAAATTTAATAACGTGTCCAGACTGAGGCTACATTTAAACTCAGATCTTCTTGACTCTAGGCTCTACATTATATCTACTGCACCACTTATCTGCCACAAATAATGATATGAACAGATAATAATTTTTGAAGGGCTACATGGTAAAGTAATTCATAAAGACCATCTTTCCTAACCCTGCCACCCCAGCTATTAACTACTCTGAATACTGTTTCATCTTCATATCTCCACTGCACATGTTCTGGCACACCATGGGGTGCTGAATAATGTCTGTTGACCAACTGATCTTATATCAAGAATGGGTTCTATGTATGCATTAGATAGGATGCTAGGCCTGGACTCAGAAAGAATCTACTTCAAATCTGATCTCAGATAGTAGCTATGTGACCCTGAGCAAGTTGTTTAACGTCTGTTTGCTTTAGTTCATTGGAGAAGGAAATGGCAAACCAACACTCCAGTCTCTTTGCCAAGAAAATCCCATGGACAGTGTGGTCCATGACATCATGAAGTCAGACAAGACTGAACAACAACAAGTCTACAAAAACAGAAGTAATTATAGTCTCCTCCCTTGAAGAATTTATGTCCTTTAAAACAATATGTTTATACATATAAATATGTACAAAATTCTATTAAACCTTTAATAGCTTAAAATTACACTAAGACTTCTGGGGATACCTTGATCAGACAAAATAAAAGCAAAGTAATTTTGGAAGAAAGACACATGCCCCTCTGGAGATTAGCACCAGTGACTTCATGTAGAATGTTGAGCTGAACCTTGAAGCAGACTTAGCTATACTATGAGTTAATTGGGGAAATGGGATTCTGTTAACTTATCTTGGTCAGTCCTTGGATAGTAGGCATGTAGGTCTAATATAGGCTGATACTGGGAAATTTTGCTGTTCCATTGGCACAACTTTCAAGAAATAGTCATCTGTAGACCCCAGTGGACACTGGAGGGAAACTTAGGTTGATGGGAAGATGATAGTCATTACATTAGTTTTGTTTGTCCGAAGAGATCTGTACACTACAACATTAGAATCCTTTGATCCACATAGTATTATCACATGATATAATGCATGGTCCTTACGCTTTGTTGTAAGATTTGGGAGACAGGAGCTTCCCTGAACTGCATTGGACATGGCTTCATTCATGGCCTTTCTCTTTTCACTGTTTTCTGCAATTTACTGAACTTGAAGCTCCTACTTCAGATCCTGAGCTTTCACTGAGTTTCAGTCTTGGTCCCTATCTACCACTTAATTGATAATTGTCTTTCTCCTCAACCTTTGTGGCTCCCACTATTTCTTGGCTCCCTTCAGGTACTCCCTTCATCTTTCCTTTATCACATCCAAGTAAGGGCAGCACATTGTGCCAGATGTACTGGATAGAGCACCAGCCCTGGAGTCAGGGGGTCCTCAGTTCAAATGTGGACACTTGACATTTTCTAGCTGTGAGATGTTGAGCAAATTCATGTAATCCTCAATACCTCTCATCCAGTCATCCTGGTTCATATCTAGTCACTGGACCCAGAAGAGGAGAAAGTGAGACTGGTGACTTAGCATAGCACCCCTCTCACTCAAATTCAGTTCATGTGCTTGTCATGACATTACCTCCCTGGTATCATGGACTTCTTTGAGAATGAAGGACAAATAGCATCATTACTTCTTATATGTAATATAAGAGAGATGAACAACAGTATTTGATTTGTTGTAAAAAAACAACACTGTTATTCCCTAACATGCAAATATGTTAAATATAAATGTACATGCACACCTTTTATCCCCATCATGGTTAGGGGGGAAGGGAGAAGAAAGGTAGAGTGGTAGAAAAATATAGATTGATCACATCATCACATCCAAGTTGCCTTGGATTCAAGCAAAGATGCTTATCTACTTGGAGAAAAAGAATATTTATTCAGGAATAATTCAACATCTGAGATCTGGAGAGGAGAGATACAGTGGAAAATATAGATGAAGTAAGAGAGAGATGTAAGTTTAAAAGTCATAAAAAGAAATAATGTAACAGTATATGGTAATTAGTTTTTCTTGTTCCTTGTTTGAATCATATCCAGTTCCTCCTGACCCCATTTGGGGTTTTCTTGGCAAAAATTCTGGAGCAGTTCGTCATTTCCTTCTTCATTTCATTTTACAGATGAGGAAACCAGGTTAAACAGGTTAAGTGTCTTGCCTAGGATTACACAGCTAGTAAATATCTGAGGCTAATTCTGAACTCAGTTCTTCCTGATCTAAGTCCGGTATTCTATCCATTGTGCCACCTAGCTGCCCCAAGATAATTAGATAATTAGAAGCATATGTAAAATGCCTACACAGCCTAACTGACTGGTTTTCAGCTTATCAATTTATCTTATCTTCCTTAAACAGCCCTTTTAGGAACTGTAATAACTCCCAACATAGAACAACATTTGTCATTCTAAAATATCCCCTCATTGAATTTGGATCAGGCTAATTTTTCTATTACATGGGTTTTTAACTTAGGATCCATGAAATAATTGGTCTTCTGAAACATTTTATTAGGTTCCCATATAATTTGTTATCTTTTGATCCTATGTTTTATGAATTTAAAAATGTTATTCTGAAATAGGTCTAGTCTTTACCTGACTGAGAAAGAAGTTTAGAATTATTGATCTATTCTTTAATGTCAGACTTAATCTAATCAGTAGACTCCCTCCTACTAATTGCTACAAAATGAGTCACCCATCCATGGTCACATGTAATCCTCTTTTTAAAAATTGTGCCCAGATCCTTGATTTCTTGAGTCTAGGCATCTCCTAAGTACAAAAACTCCTTCCACAGATTAAACTCTGACTCTTGTTAAAAGTCTTAGAGACTTTCCTGGGAAGCTGAGAAAGCTGAGAGTTCAAGTCAATAAAAAATCACCTCAGACTTATTAAGGGCTTGCTATATATGCTAAGTATTAATTAAACAAAAAAAGGCAAACTAATTCCTGCTTGCAAAAAGTTCCCAATCTAATAATGGAGTAGACAACATACAAAAAAACTAGGAATGAATGACTTGTCCAAGATCTTTTAGCTAGTATTTATCAGAAACAGGACTTGAACCTAGGTTTTCCTGCCTCTACAACAGAAATTACCACATAATTTCTTAGATATTCTCTGCCATGGGAAGAGAAAATAAAGAAAGCTAATACAATTATAGTGTTTCCTAAAAATCAGAATAATCCATTCAGCCTAATGCCTACTCCCCTACTGTTTTATTTGGGGGGGGGGTATTTGAAATTTTATTTTTCTAATTACATGCAATGGTAGTTTTTCAACATTTCATCCATTTTCAAATTTATCAATTCCATATTTTTCTACCACTCTACCTTTCTTCTTCCTTCCCCCCTAACCATGATGGGGGTAAAAGGTGTGCATGTACATTTGTGTTTAACATATTTGCATGTTAGGAAATAGTGTTGTTTTTTACAACAAATGAAATACTGTTGTTCATCTCTCTTATATTACATATGAGAAGTAAGCATTTCTTATTGTACTTCAGAGGTGCCAAACTTGTGTCCCTGACCAAAAACTTCTCCATTGTTCTTGGAACCAGGTTATAAAGTAATTAGGAAATGATTAACAAAATAACTAAAAATATATTTCAATAGATATTGATTTTCAGTTTTCTAAGTCCAGTGTGGCCATGACTGTGATACCATTGGTGTATCCCATTATTCTGAAAGCCACATTTGGAAATTTCCATCATTTATGAAATCAAACCTGCAATGGGAGAGAGCTGTAAAGAATCCCATATCTTTTAGTAAAAGAATCATAGATTTAGATATCAACCTTAAGAGTCATCTCATTCAACCATTTCAGTTTAGAGATAAGAAAATTTGCCTGACGTTAGTTTGTGGGGGAGCCAAGATTTGAACCAAAATCCTCCAACTCCAGATCTATTGCCATAATTCAAGACTCAGCTTTTTACAGATGAGCTCCAGAGAAGTGAAAAATAAAGTAACTTGTCCAAGATCAGACACATAAGTGGTGTAGCAGAGTTAAGCCAAAGATCCAGGTCTCAGTGTTTTTTCCTGTAGACTAGAAAGTCTCTCCAAGTGTCAGTGTGTATCCCAATGGCTCAGAGTAACAGCCTATTTGGTGAAAAGGGAGTGCATGTTGACAGTGTGCCAAGTCAAATGAAGTTCATTGTTGACATGATAATTTTAAATTCAGTTCAGGGGACTTGACAAACTTCAGAAGGAATAAATATCATATGCCATCCTCATTGAAGTAGTGTGTCAGTCACAGAATAACTTGGCATGTTAAAAAGCCCTTTCTTCTGGCCAGTTGCTAGCCAGTATTGTGTTTTGAACAATCAATTCTCAGAAATTAAAGACAAGGTCTTTGTTTCATCTTTCTAAAATGGGGGAGAAAGAAACTGACCTGATTAGTAATCTCTGTTTTAGAAATGTGTGTATAATTTTATGAAAAGTAATAGCAACATTAAAAATAAAAACACTAGAGCTAGAGTTACCTTACTTGAGTTGTTGTTCTTCTGCCCCAGAAGGCAGAACTTAGGAGCAGTGGCTGAAAATTACAAAGAGGCAGATTTATGTTCTATGTTGGAAAAAAAAGTTTCTTAATCATTAATGCTTTTCAAAAGTAGAATGGGTGGCCTTAGGATATAGCGTATGTCTAATTTCCAGAGAGTTTTTAAATTGGACACTAGATGACCACTTCATGGACATTTTATAAAAGGAATTCCTATTCAGATGTGGGATGGAATGGATGGTTTCTCAGGTTCCTCTAACTTTTTGTTGTCATGGATATCTTTGGAGGTCTATGGACCCTTTTCAGAATCATGTTTTTATATGCATAAAATAAAATACATGAGATTGAAAAGGAAATAGCTGTATTGAAATATGTATAGACAAGAAGACATAATCATTTACAGTCTAGCAACAAGTCTCATAATTATAATAATTTCTTAAGTAGTCATCAATATAACTGTATCTCAAGATAGCTACAGTAACTGTCATGAGATTAAAATATTGGTGATTTCTAATGATGACAAAGGCAGAGAGGCTACTTTGTTGCCTATATTCATAATTGAAAGAAATATTAAATTTTAGTTAGAGGTTAGTAAAAATAAATATCTACCCCCAGTTCACCAACTCTAAAACTTTTTGGATCATATAGCATATTTAAAATCTTAAGCATACATATTTCAGTCACTTCATTTGTAAGGCTGCAGCCTGTCCCAAACGGACATCACCCTTAATATTGGGAAGTGCCTTCTTATGTCTAACCTATGTTTCTTCTTGCTATATGAAGGCATTTTCTCAAGCTCTGCTCATATGGAAAACAGCTGCTTGGCTATGTTCTTGTAACTCTCCACAAGGCTTGATTATTGTGGCCCCTCAGCTCTCTTTTTTTCCTTGACTAAATAACTCCTTTAATCTATCTTCCACATTCTTGTGTTCCATCCCTTTAATCATCTTTAATGTCCCTTCCAACTCTGAGATTCCAGGAATCTTGATTTCTGCCAGTTTTCAACATTGCTCTTAAAATGTGGCTTCCCAAACAGGACATAGAGTGTTCTCAATTGTGGTCTTACCAGTAACTGAATGAAAGAGGAGTGCTTCCTGCCTTTGACGGAGTCTCAGGTATCATCATGTTTCATAGTTGAAAATTAGAGTTATCCCTATTTATATACAGGGATATAGTTTGGGGAAAGAACATTATGTGATCATTAGTTTCTTTATACTTAAAACTTGGACCTAGTTTCATTAACTGCAACTGATACTTTTAGTGTCTTTACTACTTGAACCCCAAATATACCCAGAGCTTTTGCTGAAGGACTAGCCCATTCCTTGCAGATGAGGCTACTGTTTCCAAGATGTGTGCAACTGCTTCAGATGACTTTCAATATTGTGTGAGATTTCATAAAAGTATTATGCTTGTCCCATTTCAAGCAGTTATCTTGCTCCCACTCAATAGGTGTTACTGCTTGAGTGTTTTGGGGTCATCATTCACAACACCCTTCTCTCAGTTACAACACAATAAGATGACTTTAATCATTGTTGTAGGGTCTGACTATTTCCTCCCTTGTTTAATGTTTAAAATTTTTTTTTAAGATTTTGCAAGGCAATGGGGTTAAGTGGCTTGCCCAAGGCCACACGGCTAGGTAATTATTTAAAGTGTCTGAGGCCGGATTTGAACTCAGGTACTCCTGACTCCAGGGCCGGTGCTCTATCCACTGCCCCACCTAGCCACCCTGTTTAAAATGTTTTTAAGGGAATCATTAGCATGTTGCATTAATATATTCCTTTATATTGTTCAAGCACTTTCACATCTTTTTTCTCATTTGACCTGTTACATCAACCCTAAAGAATGATTGGGCTATAATATAGTATCCCAATTTTACAAATAAAGAAATTGAGAAAGAGGTTACTGGACTTGTTTCATTTGATACTGCTAGTTAAAGTTCTAGCCAGGAAGAGCCAGAAGTCTCCTAACACTCCATTGTTATCTTTCCACTCTGCTGCAAATAGCTGGAAGAGTCAGGGGGTTGGGGCAGCTAGGTGGCACAGTGGATAGAGCACTGGCCCTGGAGTCAGGAGTACCTGAGTTCAAATCCGGCCTCAAACACTTAATAATTACCTAGCCGTGTGGCCTTGGGCAAGCCACTTAACCCCATTGCCTTCAAAAATCTAAAAAAAAAAAAAATAGTCAGAGGTTGTACACACTCTCTATGATATTAGAGTAGTTCAAACATTCTTATGGAAAGTTGGTCGCTGCCATTACATTTTAAGGGCAAAGCAATGGTGGTAAGAGCATGGGACCAAAATCAGAACTCTTCAGAAATAAACTGAACATTTATCCCCCAAAAGTGATTTGATTCAAAGTCCAAGTTCATCTGAAGTCCAAACTATATGAAGTAGCACTGTGAAATTTTTCAAAAATTAATAATCCCAGGGTGGCTAGGTGGCGCAGTGGATAGAGCACTGGCCCTAGAGTCAGGAGTACCGGAGTTCAAATACAGCCTCAGACACTTAATAATTACCTAGCTGTGTGGCCTTGGACAAGCCATTTAACCCCCTTGCCTTGCAAAAAAAAAAACCTAAAAAAAAATTATAAGCACCATATTAAATAATTTTTTTCATTTAAATTTTTTTCTTTCTAATATTGTAAGCTAGACAAACATCAATGGACACCTACACAAATTTTTTAAAAAAAGAAAAAAGATTTCCTATAAGTGCATGAATCTCTGCACAGATCTTATCAAGCATTAATAGCTTAAAACTGCACTAAGATTTTTAGGAACACACATGTGTATGTACGTATGTATGTATATCACATCACCTTCATTCCATTTAGCTAACACCATCCAGTCTTTAATTCCAAGAGAGTTCTTTGGGAAATTCTATTCTATTGTATTCTACTCTATTCTATTCCATATTCAGAGTCCTACTAGTATAAGACCCTGAACAGGATGAATAAATGCAGCTGCTTCAGTTTTCTGCTTTTTATAGAAGTGTTCAAACCCTCTACCCAGCTACTTCATGGACACTTATTCTGCTGGTCCAACTAAGATGGCATAAATGATTACACTACATGTTGAAGACACATTGTATATACTTAGTGCACCAGTAAATATGTATTTCTTTTTTCATATACCTAGATCTTATGTGATCAAAAGATTTTCTAGAATATAATCTGCCTAACTTTCACCTTAAAATTATTTCTTATTGTATTTATATATGTGAACTTCCAAAAAATTAATTCAAAGGAAATCTTTTCTACATACCCTAACTCACTCTCTTGAACAGTTGCTAGTAGCAGCAAAGTTTTTAGATATGTGCTTTTGTATGCAAATTAAACCAGTAACTTCTAGATAAAATGAACAGAGTCTAATGAAAACCAACTTGGAACCATAGACAGTAGACCTTTATAGAGCAGTTAATGATACCAGCCAACTTTCCGACTATGGGTAGTCTTTAAGGTAATTCTCAGTTAATAAGAGGGTAGTTTGGTGGGAGCAAAAGAATCAGTTATTATAGGATACTTAAGCAATAACAATATAAAGAAAAACATAGCCGAGTATTCCAGAATCTAGAAGAAAGCTATCTCCAGTCATCTTGATTCATCTCTCACCAGTGATTCCAGATGGCTCTGGAGGAGAAAGTGAGGCTAGTGACTGAGCACAGCATCCCCTCACTCAGATCCGATTCATATGTTTGTTGTTGCATTACCTCCCTAATGCCATGGTCCTCTTTGAGAATGAAGGACAAATATCATATGACAGCAATTAAAACCAAAAGACAAATGGGAAAACATAGTCCAAGGTCAAGCAAAAGCAAGAAATTAGGTGAACCAATGATTTAAGCTGTGACAAAAAGGCTCATATTCAAATGAATTTTGACTCACTCATTAGTGTGAATTTGATTATATTTATTCATAGCTAAAGAGGTCTTAGCCCTGCATTGCTCAGCAAAACCCTCAGCTATAGACAGCCCCAGGGGCACATTTGGCTCATTCTGCAAGGGAAGAAGGAATGGAAGAGGAATGAAAGCAAGAAAATACATTGGAAAAGTCAGAGGAAAGAGTGGGGAAGTTGGAAGGGGCCAGTAACTATTCTTTCAAAGATGAGATTTGCTTTCTTTTTCTCTTTCTTATGGGGTATGGGAAGCTGTAGGTGCTCATGCAGCCAGAAGGTTGAAAAAGCAAATTAAAGACTTCCCCTGATTAGCCAGGATGCCCTAATTAATATGGATAGACCATTGGAGCTGAGAAAAAGAATAGGAAATATTGGCTCCTAGGAGGCAAAACGTCCTGGAGTTTTTCTGACATTGAAAGAGTCTAAAGATTAAGCATAAAGCTTCCAAAGGGGAAGCTCATCTAGTCCAATCACCTTATTTTACATTTGGGAAAACTGAGAAGAGGTTTGTCCAGATTTTTACAAACAAGTCAGTCTTCTGACTCCTCATACAGTATTTAGTTTATCAGAGTAAGAAGTGTTTTAATAGTTACCTTTAAGTTTTTCTGGGTTAACAAAGAATTATAATGAATTGCATTATCAGTCATAGAAAATATGAAAAATATGCTGATCTCCAACACAACATTTTTTTGTGCTTTTCATGTTGAAGTAGGCAACTGTCACACGCTGATGCCACCTACTGGTCAAAATGGACTGAATTACAGGTGGTTGTTCCAGACATCTTGAGAGACAAAATTAAGCTTTTGGATTACACCAAAATGGAGAATACTATTGTTCAGCTTCAGAAGTGGGCTGTGTCTCTTCTCTCCTATGTAAAGCATAAATCATATAAGTTAAAAGATTTCAATATAATTTGAACATTTTACATTATCAAAAATAAGAGTTCCTCATTTAAATAACTAAATTGAAACTTATTTATTATGTGTTTTTTCCCCAAAGAAATAGCATCTTTCCCACTCACTTTAAACTTTTCTACTTTTTTCTTTTTCTTTTTTATAGTAATTCAGAAATTCCTGATCCAAGGCTTTAGTCATTTCAAACTAGTTATTGTTATATTGTGCTTTCTCTAGAATAACTTGAATTTTACATCCAGATTTTCAGGAGTTAACACAAAGGGTTAAGTATTTGTCAATTATTGTAATTGATGTCATTTAATATTATGTTGAAGTACCAAATTTTTGTCATCTTCATGCTTTTTACCAAGATTTTCCTGAGTCATAAAAATGTAAATGTTTTAAACATAAAAACTTGGTTTGATGCAATCTTAATTCAAAACAGATGTGAATTATTCCCATTTCCATTCTGCTTTATCACTAAATTAATTACATCCTCTTATAGGGAATTCCATTCAGGCATTTAATTATTCCTGTGAGGTAAATGATAAGACTTAACCAAGTCATTATTTGCAGTGAAGCAAACTTAGCAAGCAAGTGACATTCTCAAAATGAATCAAAACAGTATAGGTATGGGAGCAACTAGGTGGCGCAGTGGATAGAGCACCAGCCCTGGATTCAGGAGTACCTGAGTTCAAATCCAGCCTCAGATACTTAAAATTACCTAGCTGTGTGGCCTTGGGCAAGCTGCTTAACCCCATTGCCTTGCGAAAACTAAAACAAAAAAAAACCAGTATAGGTATGAATAGTAATTCCCAACTTCCTTCTACTCACAATTACCTTGTAAAATTGTTATAGACAGACAGATAAATAGGCTAATCATGACCACTGCTTTTTGAGACATTTGAAAACATCTTTTTTTCTTTTTTTCTAGTCCAACAGGCAGCCAGCTAAACTGAACCTACTCACTTGCCAGGTGAAACCTAATGCTGAAGATAAGAAGTCTTTTGATCTGATATCACGTATGTAATTTTTTTTCTCCAAATCAGAAATTAAGATTTCTGGGGTTCTGCATATCTATATATTGGGATTTTTCAGCAACTACTTTTACTAACCAAGTTTTCTTTAAGTTATAATTTTAATGTTTGAGTTCCAATGGGTAAACCTCCTTGGAGATCCAAGTGGACTTCCTATCATAATTCATACATATAATATCTGCTGAAGAGTATGCATAGCTTTCATTACCAGTGGCAACCACAAATGCTGCAGAGGACATTTAAACCCAAGCAACAAAATAGAATCTAGAGGCAGAGTGAAATCAGTCAATCAGTAAACATTCCTTAAGTGCCTACTATGTGCCAAACTTTAATCAAGCTCTGGAGATATCAAAAAAGAGTTAAAATTCAGCATAGGGTTGTGCTTTGAAACTAGACAGGGGAGGAAGGGTATCTTTGCATCTGTTTAACAAAATTTCTGGTATCATATAGTTTATATGAGTAGAAAATAGAAGCATTATAAGATCAGAGCTTCTTAATCTGGAGACCATGATTTTTTTTTTTAATTTTGATTGATATATTTCACTATAATACATTTACCTTTTAATCCTATGTTATCTTGTACATTTTGAAACCTTATTCAGAGACAAGAGATCCATAGGCTTCAGAAGACTATCAGAGAGTTCCATGAGACAAAAAACAAAAGTTAAGAATTCCAGGTTTAGTGGGGAAAAAAACATTGACCTGGGAGTCAGGACACCTGTTTTTCCATACTGGCTATGCCACCAGCTTAGTGTTTGATCTTGAATCAATCACAGCATCTCAGCCTCAATTCCTTCCTTAATTCCTTAGGTGAGGAGCTTGAACCAATAGAACTCAAAAATCATCATAATTTTGAACATCCAGTGTTCTAAGATCCCTTCCAGCTCCAATATTCTATGTTATAAGATTCCTTCCAATTCTAATATTCTAATAATGTGGGGCAATGTATAGAGCACATTGCATTTATCTTCTGTAAAATGAGGAGCTTACACACTAAACAATCTCTGAAGTCTCTTCCAGCTTTAAATTCTGTAACTTTTTTGCTAGAGTTTAAGAGTCTTGTTTTTAAGTTTTTTTGTCTTGATCATTGATTTCATCTGTATTGAAAATTTCAACCATGCTTCTGCTAATTCGAGTCTTAGACAGTTGACTGGAATATTGCAGGATCAAGCACTTTGTCCAAAAAAAGAAGACAACTGGAGTGGGGACCTTAGAAACTAAAAGTTCAGCTCCCTCCATATTTTACAGGTGAAGAAACTGAGGCACAAAAAAGATTAAATAGCTTGCCCCTAGTCACCTTTCTAATAAAAATCTGAGGTAGATGTAAACCCTGAATTCAAATCTCAATTCCATTACACTATACCATGCTTCCTCTGTTTCCATATGACCAAGAAATTCATTGATGATTGGAACTCTTAAAAGTTTCACCTTTGAATTGCAATAGAACTACACCTACCTTTTAGATTTAGGAGTATATTAAGAAGTACAGCAAACTCTGAAATTAGGGGAATTGCTTGGCACTATTGAAGCATTTCAAAACAAGCTGCTTCTGCACTTGGCAAGTCTTTTTACACCTATAGCCTTCAACATCCTCCTTTAACTGATTTAAGATGACTCTTTAGAAATGGCCTTCCTCAAAACAGCCTATTTTACGAGACAACAGTTGCAGCTTCCTTAAACTTCTCCAAGGCAGAATATGTCTGGCTACATGTGATGACTCTTCTGAGAATTTACTCTCTGTGATGAGAAGAGGGCTATGAAATCAAGGATTACTTAAAATAAGGAAATTTTTGTTAAAGAAAGGAAACACATACTTAAATGAAAATTGAAGGGGAAAGGGAAAGCAAAGAGAATTGAATCAACAGGAACTAACTAACTAAACTCTTTGGAAATATGTATTATGTGTCATTTATTTGGATATTATGCTTCAGAGGGTAAATATGTACAGATGCCTGAATAAGTAGAATTTATATTGTTTAAAACATCATCACACTAAGATAGAATCCAGTACCTAAAATAAATGGGTAGCTAATTATTTGGTGCCTTTTGAATATGATCTACAATGAAAGGTTCTCTACATTTTTCATTATTTTCCCTTTCTTTGTACTTTTAGATAATAGAACTTACCACTTTCAAGCAGAAGATGAACAAGACTATGTAGCGTGAGTATTTTTTTTAACAATAATTTGATTTTCTTAGACTAATTAAAGAAAGCCAAAAGGTACTAAATAGACCCTTGTACTAACAACCGGAAGGTACAAACATTCATTCCCTGCCCTGCCTACAGTAGTAGTAGTAGTAGTAGTAGTAGTAGTGATGGTAGTGATGGTAGTAAGAAAAATATGATAGAATATATTTAGTATACAGTGATCATGAAAGTTCTAAGGGGAAGAGATTGTATTTCTAACTTGAAGGGTAGAAATGGAAGAGAGAGGTATAACTTCCTGGAATTTTGATGCCTTCTAGGTTGGACCTAGAAGAATGGTTAGGATTTCAGTAGGATTAGGGGAAAGAGTGAATAAACACATGGAAAAAAGGAAGAGTAGAAGAAATTCAGGCAACTATGAATTAATTAATAACAATATATGAATTCACAGACTTTTCAGGTCTAAAACTGGTTAAGCCTCTGCTTCTTTGTAAATCTCTAGGAATAAGCAAACAAATAGTCCCCTTTCTCAAAGTATCTTCCATTCAATAAGCTCTTTTGTTCCTCATGATATGAATTTTGTGATTGGGGGGGGGTGGATTTCATTTGAGTTTGTTTTTTCTTTGTTTTGTTTTCGTCAACAACTGGCGAGTGCTTCCTATTTCCCAACACATTGCAGAAGATACAGAGGTATCTTGATCTAACTTCAAGGAATTTATAATATATTCATCATTATCCTAGATAGAACAAGGCAAATGATATATAATACATAAAGGTTGTCCATCATTTTAAATCTGCAGCCTCCATTTGCAAAATCAGTGACTCGTAGATCATAGAATGTGATCTTCAAAGAGCTCTTTAAAATTATCCAATCCAACATCTCATTTTCCTTGTAGAACAAAGTTTCCCCCTTTTTAAGGTACTTATTAGTCCAAACAGCCTGGTCACAATTGATTTAAAAAAAAATAGTTATGGGGTGGCTAGGTTGCTCAGTGGGTAGAGCACCCACCTTGGAGTCAGGAAAACCTGAGTTCAAATCCAGTCTCAGACACTTAATAATTACCTAGCTGTGTGGCCTTGGACAAGTCACTTAACACCATTAGCCTTGCAAAAACCTAAAAAAATACTTATATGTTGTTTGTCATACAAATACACACATAGATATTAGATGCACATGCATTTATGTATATATGTTTAAAAATGTATATGTATTTGCATTTATATTATAGTGAATTAAGCTAAAAATTTAAAAAGTAAGGATAAGGTTTTAAGGTTTTTTTATTTGTTTTAAGCAGATTATAAGATCAGTTTTGCTATTTTTTAAAAATCTGAACAAAATATACTTTAAAGACCAAGGTATAAAATGCTATCTCTGTACTGAATGCATAGTGTACAGGTATATATTGTAGTAATGAAAAAGATTGCTACAAGGGTACACATTTTAAAATCCAAGGGAAAAAAACCAGAGGAATAAAAACCCAAAATAAATACAAACTAGGCCCAGACCTGACATGGATTGCACTCTTCCTACCTTTCCCTTTCAGTCATACTTTTTTTCCTCCCCTCTCCTCTCCACTAGCCTATGAATGGCTCTTCAAACAAGACCTTCTTCATCTCCCCTCTCTAATCCTTTGGACTAGTTATCTTCCAGACCTGGAATTATTTTCCTCTTTTCTTCTTCCTCTTAATTTCCTTAATTACCTTTAAGAAAAAATTCAAGTCTCACCTTCCTCAGCAGCCCTTTTGCAATCCTGCCAGCTTCTAGTGCCTTCCCTTCTGACATTATCTTACATACATTTAGTTATGTGTATGTTGTCTCCCCCATAAGAATGAGAACTCCTTGAGGGCAGGGACTGTTTTTTACCTTTCTTTGTAACCCTAGTACAATGCCTAGTAGATGGTAAACTTGTTAACAGATGCAACATAATAATAATTAATATTTCTTTCTAAGGACTTTTGCTTTCTCACTTTGCTAGTTTTCCCTTAGGTTTTTCTATATTGTATATTACCTGGGTATGAGAAAGGAGAGGAGTTGGGTTAAATTTGTGAACTAAGAAAACAAAACATTTTAAAATGTTTGTTTCTTATGAACACTAAAGAAAAATTTCATAGAAAACCAACCCGCTAAACTGCTATCTTTAGCCCTTTCTCTTTCTTTCTCCATCTAGCTCCTCCCTTTTAGGCTTGTTTTCCCATCCTTTTCCATCTCTTTTTCTTTCTTCCTTTTTCTCTATCTCACTCTCTACATTCCCTTCTTTCGTTTTATTCATTTCCCCTCTCCTCTCCCTAAACTATTGAGCTAGCCCATTCTCTCTCTGTGTCTCTCTGTCTCTGTCTCTCTCTGTCTCTCTGTCTCTCTCTGTCTCTCTCTGTCTCTCTCTCTCTCTCTCTCTCTCTCTCTCTCTCTCTCTCTCTCTCTCTCTCCCTCTCTCCCTCTCCTCCCCTCCCCTTCTCTCTTTTCTCTCCTCTGACATGTGGGGGGACAAAGTGAACATGTTGCTTTCTTTGAGCCTAATTTCTACTCCACATAACCCCATGACTGTTTATGACTCAGCATCTCCATGACTCTGACCCTATACCTTTACTCCCTTCTGCCTCATAAATCTTTCTGTTTCTTTAAAACATAAAGCTCAAGCACCATCTTCTGCAGGAAACCTTTTCTGATCTCCCTAATGACCTCCCTCCTAAACTCTGTATATATTTGGATTCACTTAATTTTTGTTAAATACATATACAGCTTCCCCCATTTCATTGCATGCTTCTTTAAAAGGAGTACAATTTTTTCCTTTGAAAAATGCCTAGTACAGTGTTTGACATATAATAATAATGGATGCTTAATAAAAATTTACTTATAGATTGATTGATGGGGACAGATACAAGACACAGTGGAATGTGGCCAGTGATAGACAAAGTACAGTGTTGAAGATAAAACCACATCTCCAGTTTTTTGTTTGTTTTTAATGGAATTTTCCAACAAATAAATAATGGATATTTCTAAAGATAAACTTTACTATTTATAAAAGTCTTTGAAAATCTGTTATGTAAAGAGTGATTAGACTTGTTCTGCTTGGCCCTGGAACAGAAAACTAAGAGTGAAAGGTTGAAGTTATAGGAGCAAATTGAGGCTAACTATATCAATGAGAACCATTCAAAAAATGGAATGGTCTGCTTCAGGGCATAATAGGTTCCCTATCATTAGTGGTTTTTCATGCAGAGTCTAGGGTCTTATTTTGATGGTATCCTGCTGAAGGGGTTACTTTCCTGTTCCAGTACAGGTTGGACCGGATGCCATTTGGGGTCCTCTTCAAAATCTGAAGAGCTGAGACTGAATCTAGTCAACTGATCTTTGCATTTTTGCTGTATCATTCTTTACTCCTCCATTTCACTTCTTTTTCCTGAGAATCAGTCATTTATTAAATACTCTGCTGGGTCCTGGAAAAAATTATCCTCTCTTTCTCATTCTACTTGTCCATTGCCTTTGTTTGAAATTTCTCCTTGAAATTTTTAAAGCATAATTTCTGACTTTCTAAAAAAAAAAAAAACTTTGGTCTCTTTTACTTTCTTTTCTGTTTAATTATCTATCATTCAAAAAGTTGATGAATTTTAAGTTTTTCTTTCCTTTGTTTCCTGAGCCTTATTTTTGTTTCATCCCTATTAATATCCTCCCATTGTTTCCCACACATTGCTGGTGCTTTGGAGTTTTTTTTTGGGGGGGGGGTAGGGGGAAGCAGACTTTTTTTCTTCTCCCACAGCTGAGTAGGTGCAAAATATTCCAAAAATGCCTTTCCTGTTGCCCTTTCCATTCATATAGTCATTCATTCAGTAGTTTTTTGCCATCAAAAATGGGTTTGCAAAATGAGCACTGTATAGATTCAAGTTCAAATCTCAACTCTGCCACTTAATGCCTATGTGACCTTGGACAGTCGATTTACCTTCTTCATCTATAAAATGGTAGAATTTAATTACATTAATCTCTAAGTTTCCCTGCAAGTCTGATAGCTAGTGGGAATGATTTTTTTAATTTATAATATTATAGCTTTGAAACGAATAGATTTAAGCATAATTACTAAAAGCAAATTTAGCTATGTTGATACTTCATTATCCTATCAAGTTTATAGTGCCCAAGACATGATCATCTCTAATTTCCTTTCCTGCTCTAAAGCTTATGAAGAATGAACTAAGCTCCACTACTCTATCCACAGACTCTAAATCTGATTTTCCATGTAACTTCCATCAATGTTCACGCAAGATGAACAACTGTTTTCATCAGAACTGCAGCAAAAAGGTTAACTCAAATTTAAGCTGGGAAATTTGTTGAGTTGCCCTGTCAGATTCTTTTTAATTGGAATGACAATTAAAGGGACAACAATGAATCACTCCAAAAGTCCTAAAATATGCCCATCCTTCCCCTATATGTGCTGTTCCTTTATCCAAGGGGAGCTGGGCTTGTTTCCATCATTTGGTTGCAAGAATTGAAAGAGAGTGCCACCTAGAGTAGACAGTAAGAGTTGCAATTCTTATAACCAAATAATGAGAGACTAATGATAAGATTTAATTGGAAGAATCTGTGTAGTTCAACCCCTTCATTTTATTCATGAGACCCAAAAAGGTTGAAAGATTTGCCCCAAATTGTGGGCTACTAACCATGAGAGAGACAGGATTCAAACCCAATCCCTCTGACCAAATAGTCCATCTTCTTTCTAGGACTGACTCTGTGACTCCAAAAAGTTTGTTTTTTGTTTTTAATGATGGTGTTCCTCATTCCATTGGGGAATTAGCAGTTGGGTTTGTTGTCCTATGTCCCTGAAAACTAGCAGGAAAATATATAATAAATATATTACATAAACACCAAGATAAAACACAAACTTTTAATATAAACTGGAACTTTGAAGACACATCTGCTAATTCTGAATCTTTATAATTAACTGGTCAATCACCTTAATAGGCATTTATGAATGATCAGATGAATGGAAAAAAGATTAAGTTTACTCTATATTAAGTATTATACTAAAACTAATTCTTTTATTTATATTGCCATTGATGTGTGTTCCTGTTTGTGTTGCTATTATTATAGGCAAGGCACAGTGCTAGATGATGGAATTACTATGCTGAAATAAGACAGTTCCTACCTTCAAAGAGCTGATAATATAGTAGCATGGATAAGACTTATTTGTTCATGTTGTGGAGTCGTTTTCACTCATGTCTGATGCTTTGTGATCCTATTTATGCTTTTCTTGGCAAAGATACTGAAGTGATTTGCCATTTTCTTCTCCAGTTCATTTTACAAATGAAGAAACTGAAGTAAATAGGATTACCCAAGTTCACATAGTTAATTAATTGTCTGAAGCCAGATTTGAACTTGGGAAGATGTCTTTCTGACTCTAGACTCTGAACTCCATTCATTGTACCACCTAGATGTCCCAAATAAGATTTCAAAAAACTAACAATATTGATAATTAACTCTTTTGCTTATAGACTACTATCATGAATGGTTTACAAACAACTGATTTAAAAAAAAAGAAATTGAACAGAATAATAATTCTCACTTTGGCTTCTTGAGTTTTCTAAAATTCCTCAAAATAGCCCTTTAAGTCAATAAACATTTATTAAATCCCTATGCTTAATATGCTCAGGCATTGTGCCAGTTGTTGAAAATACAAAGGCAAAAGACAACTTCTACTCTCAGAGAATTCACAATTCAATGGGTTGAGAAAACATACAAATTACTATCTACTCTGTGAGGTGGTTGCATAGAATATAATATGTGCAAAAGATAGATCCAGACAAAATCAAATCAGAAATCTGAGGAATATTACTTCCTGAGATCCTGGCTTCTAGTCCTTAACTTATCTTAGATTCTCTCTCCTTTGCCAGCCATTCCTTTTTCAGCCTGGTGCTGAATAAAACCATTTTTGCAGAATAATAAAGTTCTAAAATGTTAGCACTGAACTGTACCTTAGAAATCATAGGCCAAGACTATCAGATTATAAATAAGGAAATCAAAAGCCGAACAGGTAAAATAACTTTCCTTGGTAACTATGGTCTTGTCATCCCTAAGCCTTTTCAAAAAACCATATAATAAGACTCATCATTGACTCTTCTATTCACTATCTCATCTCTCCAGAAAATCTAAATTATAGCTCTATTTGTAAATCTCTTCCCAGTTACAAAATTCTTCTTTACCTGTGAAGAACTAGAGGGAAAGCACATTTGTGATATGTATATCCTTAGGCCCAGTTTGTTTTGTTTTGTTTTGTTTTTAATGATTTTTATTTTCTCATTTCTGTCACTTTAACTTCTTTATTCATTCTCTTTTCTTATTTCAGTTTCTTCATCAATAAATAAAAGAACTTTTGTTCAGTATTCTCCCCCCCCTCCCCCTTTTTTTCTCTGTCCTTTTCCAATCTCTTTTTAGAAGCCCTTAGAAGCATAGATTTTCAACTGGAAGGGAACTTTGTAGTTGTTCTAGTCCAGCTCTTCTAGTTTACATATTAGGAAACTGAGGACCAGAAAGGTTAAGCAACTTGCTCAGTGTGATAGAGGTAAAAAAAAAGCATAAGAGTTTCATTTCAACCTAGGTTCTCTGACTCCCAATTCTGTGGTGATTTTTTTCTACTGTATTATATAAGGAGTCTATCTATATCTATCTATCTATTTTAGACCTGTGTCTAAAATAATACATGGATGAGAGAAAAAGGCTATTTGTTTTTGAACCCCCCCCTTTTTTAATTTTGAAACAGTTGGATCTCAGTATTGACAAACAGCAAAGAAGAAGCATTAACCATGGCCTTCCGAGGAGAACAGAGTACTGGAGAAAACAGCTTAGAGGATCTGACAAAAGCCATTATTGATGACATCCAGAGATTACCTGGGAATGATGTCTGCTGTGATTGTGGCTCATCAGGTATCCTAGCCATTTCTTCTGCTTTGACACTGCCAATTAACTCCATTTATCAAGGATTTTCCCCAAAGTTTGAGTTAACTTTCTGAACTTCCTTTCTTTTTCTCTTGAATACTAAATCATTTGGCTATTTAAAAGGTCAATCTTTTTATTGTGTCCTACAGAAACCACAATTATTACAGACTCTGCTTTTTTCTATGTGCTCTTCTTCATACTTGAAAAGACCTTCATCCTTTGCTGTATTACCCCACCAGATTAACCACCATTAATAACATCCCCCAAGTTCTCTAACCGTTATTGTTCTCTGCTTTCTACAAGTTTCTTTATATTTTTAGCTTCTTTGTTCTGCACCAGACTTGATTGTACTCATCTTCTTTTATGTGTAATCCCAACAAGATTGTAAACTTTTTAAGGGGAGGAGAAATGGTCTTACCAATAATAATAATTTAGTAGTGTTACATTTATTGAAGTCTTAATAGTTTCAAAGTTTTTTCAATTATATTACCTAAAAGCATATGTCAATTTGCTCTGCTCTAGGAGCAAGTTCTTGTCATTTTCCAAACCAAATATCCCACCCTGACCAGTATTATGCTCCTATGGTTGCTGCCTCCTCCTATTAAACTGCATTCTTCTTAAAGGAGGAGAGACTATCCATGCTTTTGTATTTGTTTCCCCGATATTTAGCACAGAACTCAATAAATGCTTCATTCATTCATTCATATACATATTATCTCATTTCAGAGTTGTACTTAAGGGGATAGCACAAATATTATCCCCACTTTATAAATGAAGAGATGGAGGTCTAGAGGTGATAAGTGATTTGCCAGAGACATCTATCCAGTTAGTGACAGATCTTCCAAATTCATTGTCCTTTCCACTCTTCCAAAGCTTCCCCTTTATTTTTATATGTAAAGATATTTTATGTATCCAGTACACACACACACCTTCCATAGCAGTTGATAATGAGCTCAGTTGTAGAAGGACTCTTGGAGTCATGAGACCAGGATTAGAATCTAGTCTTAGACATTTATTAGCTATATAATATGAGTAAGACACTTAACCTCTCAAAGTTTCAATTTCTCCATCTACAAAATAGGTATAATAATCCTTCCCCTCCCTGCTTCATAGTTTTATGATAAGGATTATGTTGTATAAACTTTAAAGAACTATATGCATGTGAGATAATATATTCCCCAGTGTCTAGCATAAATCTTCACATATAATGGGTCTTCAAAAAAGATTGGTTGCCAAGGAATTTGGCATTTAAAGGGGGCATCTTCAACAATATCACAATTTTTGACTGCCCAGGAAAAAAAAGTGCTTCTCATTGTCACCATGTTCCTTGGAGTTTCAAAAAAGGCTTTTGTCCTCTGGAAAGTTTTATGTTCATTACTCAACAGCTGTCTGATTATCAGCAGAGGCTCCATAGAGAAGTCATAACCAGGAATGATAGGTTAATGCTGGTTGTAGCTCATAGGTTAATGCTAGCTGTAGAACCCTGTCCCCTGCGAAAGCAGTTAATAGCTATACCATCCATCACTGTCATAGAACATGGAACAAAGGGGAAATTCTACTTTTGTGAGGCTTCCAAATTTTTATTACAACTGAAACTTTAAGGGGAGCATCTTTCCTTTTTTGCCCTCAATTTTAAGCACCATAAGCATTTAATCCTAACTTTATATTGGATAGAAAAATAATGGATTATTTGTCATGTTTTCATTTAAAATTATGTATTTATTTTTTCTGTAAAAGTGTTTAGATACACTTAAATACTTTAGATACTTTACCATTTTACTGTGTGGTAAAATATGGTTTTAGCCACGTTAATTTCTACATCATAATTCTTAAATATTTTAGTAATGTTAAAAGAAAGTCCTTGAAAAATCACTTTTTAAAAATGCATAAAAGAACATTGAAGGAAGTTCAGAGGAATGTATAAACTTATTTGAAAGTAGCATGTTGAATTTACTCTGTAAATATCAAACTATATGCTAAAATATGTGTGGAAGGAATTTGTATTGTCTCATTTAATTTTCTTTTTCTATTCTTATTTATACATGAAAATGTGCTCTTGGGAAAGGGGTTTCTTTAAGGTCAAAAAATTTTTATTTTAAATTTAAACACAATTCATATCTTTTACTATAGGAAGTAGTAAGAAGAAGGGGAGGCATACAGGACAAGGAGCCAGGTGAACTAGGTGGTGGTCCCTCCCTTGCCACTTACCCCTTCTTTGTGACCCTGCACAGGAGTCATCACTGGATTCAAATTCTTCCTTTAGTTTTGTGGGACTTTGTTATCCCAACTTTCCAGAGTAGAGTTTCTTAACCCCTTTTTTTGTGTTTTATGAACCCCTCTGATAGTGTAGTGAAACCTTAAGAGTCCTTAGAATAATGGTTTTTAAATGCATAAAGTAAATATAATATTTTAAAGGAAATTAGTAACATATTAATGTTATTAAATATTTATTTTTAATTAATTTATGAAAATATTTTTAAAAATTAAGTTCACAGATCCCAAGTTAAAAAAACCTTGAACTAAATTCTCCAAGGACCCTCCTAATTTCAAATCTTACAATCTCATGACCTCTCCATGTCCTAGTAGCCTCATCTGTAATATGGGAAGAACTGAGACTAGATGACGTCTAATGACCCATTCCAACATTAGTTCTTCTGCTGTTTTCAGTTACATGTTTTATTATACTTCTAAGTACAAGTCTGGCTTTATTTTCAGTTGAAATTTTATCAAAATGAACTTTGCACTAAAAGTTTTGCTTTCCTGTGTTTTTAAATCTTTTTCTGTAGAACCCACATGGCTTTCAACCAACCTGGGTATTTTGACCTGTATAGAATGTTCTGGAATCCATAGGGAAATGGGGGTTCATATTTCTCGTATTCAATCTTTGGAATTAGACAAATTAGGAACTTCTGAACTCTTGGTAAGTTGTTTTCTATAATTTGGAAAAATTTTAGTTCATTAGCATAAAGATTAAATTCCTTTATATTCTGTTCTTTTTTTTTATGTTGCTGCCAACTACATGTTCAGAGAGTTGAGTAGATTTTTATATAGGCATTCTGTGGCATTATAATTTGTATGCTAAGTAAAATTGACGGTTCCCTTTTTCTCTTGAATAAGTGGTGAATCACTAATTAGTATATACTGTCATGACTATCAAGTCAAAAGTTTAGCTAAACTATCATGAATCTGAAGGACCTTGAAAAATCTCCCAAATTCCCTTAGAATGCTCAAATGAAACTTTTATATTTCAATCTATTACACATCAAATTTTTATTTTAAAGTTCAATATTTCATTTGCTTCCTAAGCTTATAAATCATAGATAATAGGAAAGTGGGAAGCAGACTGAACATCCTTGTGTTTAAACTTCCTACTAGCTCTTTTTAAAGAAGGAATCATAGAGTTTTAGTCAGTCATAGGTTATTTTAACTACTAGGAAGTTATATTTCAATATGGAATTTCTTACTTAATCATTGTCATAGCTTGTCTTGTTGTGAGTCATCAGAAACTCACTTCCTCCTTAATCCTTTCTTGAGAGAATAGATTATATGATACTTGATGTCACAGTTCATAGATTTATAAGGTTAAACAGTCATGAGATTTATTGTGTTATCAAAGGTTCTTTTTTTTTTTATTATTGAGAAATTCTCCAGTTGTAATCTTCCTCTGCCCACTCCGCAGTCCTAAATTATTCATTTAGAGATACTTTTAAGTTAAACAATAAATCAAGTCCAATAGTGAACCATATTTTTATTATCTTCTTCACAGGCCCTAGATGTAGTTTTAAGAGATGTTTATCAAATTTCCCTCTTGGCATCCCCTAATATTCTGTGACTTGTGATTAGTTCTGTTACTTCCTAAAACCACTCAAAGAAATAAAAAAATCTTTACCTCTAATGGAGATGATAACTCTTAAGAAACCAAGAGTAAATTACATGCCCAAGTCATGCTTCTGAAATTAAAATACATCTTAAAGTCATATTAGATCTGATTTCTTTTCCTAGTTCTACTACTAATCAGCTGTGTGATCTTGGGCAAATCCCAGAACTTGAGTTGAATTCAATACCTCTTACAACTACAAATTCCATGTCTCTCTAAGTTGCCTATAAGGAACAAAATACATTAACATTTTTAAGCATATTTGGCTGGCTCATCACAGATTATTTTAGAATGAGTGTGTGTGTGTGTGTGTGTGTGTACATATATATATATATATATATATATATATATATATATGACTTGTATCATTTGATTCCAGCAGTAAAATATCACTCAGACTTTCCTTTACCAATAGTTTATTACATAGTGTTCCTTACTCCATTCCTTATCAGTAAAGATCCCAAATGTGAAATTTATATCATTTGCTGGAAATTTAATGGAAATGAGTCTGGAATAAGACAACCAGTATGTGTTATAGCAGAGATTTATGACAACCTAAAAAACAAAAAGTGCTGTTTCATAATATTTGTTCCACCATCAGTATGAACTATTTTGTATGCTAAAATTATGTTTCCATAAATTTCCTGTCTCTACCTCTCCATCTTTATCCATTTGTTTTCCCATTACTTTTCATACTTTTGCCTCTTAGGATTTTTTTCATGGCTCAGCTCAGGTAACATCTCTTACTTTCCTGATCTTTATCCACCCAGTTGTTAATATTTTCTCTCTCATTCTAATTCTCATTTTGAATCTATTTCTGTTAAGTTATCTGTACTTCTTGTACATTGTTCCCTGCTGCCTTGTATATGTTATATTCCCCATAAGAATATAAATCTTTGGGGTAGCTAGGTGACACAGTAGATAGAACACTGGCCCTGGAGTCTGGAGGACCTGAGTTCAAATTCAGCCTCAGACACTCAATAATTACCTAGCTATAATGACTTTGGGCAAGTCACTTAACCCCAAATGCCTTAAATTTTTTTTTAAAAAAAGAATATAAATTCTTTGAGTATGTGGGGTTTTTTCTCTCTTTTCTCCTCAATACCTAACAATATCTTGAAAAAAAGTAAGCATTTAATCAAATATTTGTTGAATTGAGTTCAAATGAAATTAATTGGGTTAAACTGGATTCCCCTATCTCTAGTCTCAATTTACAGGTTTGTGAAATAAAGTTCATTCATTGGTTCCTGAAGGCCATGCATGCATGAAATATTAGTATTTATATGAAATAAGTATGTTGAGTGCTTTTATTTGACCTTAGGTTATGACTCCTATCCCATCCCTTGTCTTCCACAATAATCCCAGCATCACTTTACTCACTGTATCCTTTTAATTTTGCCTTCTCAGTGTTTTTCATCTTTCCTCACTTTAGCATCCCAGTTGCTATCATACTAGTTCAGTTCCTGATTGCTTCTATCCTAGATTATTAGAATAAACCAACTAATCAGCTAATCCCAACCCATCCTTCGCACCTATGCAGAGTAGTCTTAGTGTATAGTGACTTCTTTGCCTTATTCAGAAACCTCCAATGGTTTCCCATTGCTTACTGGAAAAAATCAAAACTCCTTTACCTATTAGTCTAAGCTATCCACACTTGATTTCATCCTGTCCTCCAGTTTTTTCTCCTACTATTTCCCTTGCCAAATTGAATGAAATAGATGCCATTAACTGAAAAAAAAATCCTATCCTTTATTATTTCCATACTTTAGCTATACCTTTGCCTCATCTCTATTTGTTGGAATCTTATCCATTCATTAAGACCCAGCTCAGTTATTTACTCCATGAAAATTTTCCTGATATTCCCTCTGCCAATTAAAATAATTTTTCTTTAAAATTTTATTTTACTTTATTTTTACCTCTGCTTTGTTTTTATCTCATTTTACTATATAAGAAAGCTGTATTCCTAACTTAATCCCCTACTTGACAGTAACCTTGAGGGCCTAGACAGTAGTTATTCATTTTTGAATCTTTCACAAAATGTAATCTTTGCACACAATATACATTTAAAATTTGTTGAAAGAATTATATGAATTATTCACAAAATTGTGGAAAATATATCATCTGGCTTCCCAAAAGCAATTAATAAAAATGTTTAAGACTAGTAGAAAATGGAGACAACTGTATTGTTTTGTATTTCTATTACAGCTGGCCAAGAATGTAGGAAACAATAGTTTTAATGAAATTATGGAAGGGAATTTACCCAGTCCCTCACCAAAGCCCACTCCTTCAAGCGATATGTAAGTAATTTTTAAAAATCAAATTATCTTTCATTTGTCAACTCCTCCTACTCTCCAAAAGTTTTCAAGTTTGTTTCTGTTGGGGAATCAGTTATTAGGAAATGCAGTGCAAAGATGTCAGACTTAGGCACATCTAATAGGTCTGATAAAAAAAATAGAAACTTTAGAAACATAAGATTAAGTCTACTAGGAAACATTTTATCTATATTTCTTTTATTCTATCCTGCCATTTCATTTAAAGTCAGTCATGGGGAGGGGGCCAGAGTACCAGCCCTGGAGTCAGGAGGACCTGAGTTCAAATCCAGCCTCATACACTTAATAAGTTCCTAGCTGTGTGACCTTGGGCAAGTCACTCTTAAACTCCATTGCCTTAAATAAATAAAAATTTTAAATGAAATAAAATAAAGTCAGTCATGAAATGTTTGAGGTCATTTGGTCCAGTCTTCTCATTGGATATATGAAGAAACTAAAGTTCAAAATCACAAAGAACAAAGCTGAGACTGAAACCTAGCTCTCCTGCTCTAAATTGAGTTCTTTTCCCAAAATTCTTTCATGGAGACCTTCTCCTGTCTAACCATACTATTTTATCTTTCTAATCTAGTCATTTAGGATGCTTTGTTTTTGAAAAGATTTTATACAAGATCTATTAGTTTAGACCATCAGATTAGTCCATTTGTTCATCTGTTCAGATAAAGAACATGGAAAACTATAGATTTCTTTGGTAATAATGTTGTAGTTTACCCCTGGAATCTACTACATATTGCATAGTGTACCAACACTCTCCTTTCCTTCTATATGGAAACTGATGACTAAGAAAACTTTCTATACCTTATGTATACTGTACCGAAGTCACATGCCCAAAAGCTGCCGTGGAAAACTAGACTATACTTTCAGTCATCTGGGAAATTCTTCCAACCCAGCCAACTGTGAACAGCAGAAAAAAAAAACTGAGTTATACTCTGAAAGCCTATTTTCAAGAAGACATTCCTGAAATCATGGACCATTGAACAATCAGCAAGGCACAACATTTTTAGTGACCAGTCAGAAAAAGAGGAAAGATCATATGCTCCCTGGGAAAAGATAGGCCCCTTTGCAACCAACACTGACTTAGAAGAAAATGGTATTAGCCTCATTTTGGGGATGGGTAGCAGATGTTGGGAGGTAACAGTACCTGAAATTAGACTGAATTGGGTTTTAGTATAGGGAACAAGCTAATTCTATATTTAATAAAGAAAGTAACTCTTGGGGCAGCTAGGTGGCATAGTGGATAAAGCACCAGCCTTGGAGTCAGGAGTGCCTGGGTTCAAATCCCATCTCAAACACTTAATGATTGCCTAGCTGTGTGGCCTTGGCCTTGGGCAAGCCACTTAGCCCCACTTGCCTCGCAAAAACTTAAAAAAAAAAAGTAACTCTTCATATATATTCAATTTACCAATGATTTATGTCTGACAGCAGCATTTTCAGCCATACCCAACCTCATTAAAATAGCCCTTATCAGTAAATATGTTTCATATATTTAACATGACATATTAAAAATAAAAATAAACTAGCATTTCTGTAGCACTTTAAGGGTTACAAAGTATTTTATGTATCTTACCTCATTTCATCTAGATGCCTTAGATTTGGAACTGATATCTAGGTCTAGTCCGGATAAGCTTCTAACCTTGGGCATGTAAACTTCATTATCTATAAAATGAGGGTGTTGGACTCATTGTTCTCTAAGGTCTCTTTTAGCTCTACAATTTTATGATTGGTTTATGATTCATTATCTTTGTTTTTTCTATATTTTTTCCTATTATATTTTTATTTTTTGATTATTTGGCTATTTTCCCTGTCCTAGTCATTATATTCAGCTCTTTTTAGAATATGAGAAGGTACAGTTTAGTCTCTTAATATAGTAAACTTTATATAATTTTTACATTGGGAAACCATGTTTGTACAGTAATATTACCTCATTGAAACCTTTACTATTTTCTAAAAGACATGTTTGTATGTTATAGTATACCAAGTCTTAAAAAGAAAGAGATCATGGTGGAAATAAGGCCAACCTTAGAGTCAGGAATATCTGGGTTCAAGTCATTCTTCTGATACATAAGTAACTGTCAGACCCCTTGAAAATAATCAAACCTAGGGGCAGCTAGGTGGCACAGTGGATAGAGCACCGGCCTTGGAGTCAGGAATACCTGGGTTCAAATCCGCCCTCAGACACTTGATAATTACCTAGCTGTGTGGCCTTGGGCAAGCCACTTAACCCCATTGCCTTGAAAAATCTTAAAAAAAAAAAAAAAAGGAAGGAAGGAAGGAAGGAAGGAAGGAAGAAAGAAAATAATCCAACCTCTCATTGCCCCAAGTAATTATCTAAGACAATAAATTATAAGCAAGCTGCTGACCTACATCAATAGAAAGAAATTTCTTTTATTGATGAAATCACAGATGCAACAAATCACCTCCTCTGATCCCTAACCAAACAAACCAAAACCCCAACGAAATTGTTCTATTAAAAATAACCTCATTCAGAATGCAATAACAAATTCTTTTATTTTTGTTTTAGGACTGCACGTAAAGAATATATCACTGCAAAGTATGTAGATCATAAGTTTTCCAGGAAGACCTGTTTATCTTCATCTGCTAAGTTAAGCGAACTACTTGATGCCATCAAATCTCGGGATTTACTTGCATTAATTCAAGTCTATGCAGAGGGTGTAGAGCTTATGGAGCCACTTTTGGAACCTGGACAGGTGAGATACTCAATACTTTAAAATTTGAAACAGATTCTACTGCATCATATCCAATTACAGAGGAGAAAGGGATTTATTTTGCAGATGACCCCACAGAAGGGTGACCTTTCTAATATCTTGTCTTTTTCATTTTTTTAGGAGCCAGGTGAAACAGCCCTTCATGTTGCAGTCCGAACTGCTGACCAGACATCTCTCCATTTGGTTGACTTTCTTGTACAAAACTGGTATGATTTGTTTTTAATATTGATTTCGTTTAAAATAGCAACAAAATTTTTCATACCTTTTCTGTTCTTCTCTTTGTGTAATAGATCTGATCTTGGAGAATTTTATATAAATCATATATTATCTGTAAAAGGGTCTCATCATCTTGAAATCTGAGGTGAAACCTTTGGAAAGAAAACAGTAATTTTGGAAAGTAAATGACAGTACCCAAATTAATATTTAATAAAAACAGTTTTGCATGTTATTCAATTTATTGGAAATAAGTATTCAAATTTGGCATTAACTAAAAATATGGTAGCCATGAAAAAGCTCCATACACTGCTACTATAATGCTAGTGAAATATTTTTTGTGAGCTAATAAATAAAAGTGACAGTGAGAAAAGGGAGAAAGCATCCAAGATAGTTCAGGATGATTTTAGGATGAGGGGTCAAAACCTTAATGCTTTAACCTAAATGATTCTCAATAAAGGGAATAAAAATGCTTTAAAAGGAAGGAAAGGGGGGCGGCTAGGTGGTGCAGTGGATAGAGCACCGGCCCTGGAGTCAGGAGTACCTGAGTTCAAATCCTGTCTCAGACACTTACTAATTACCTAGCTGTGTGGCCTTGGGCGAGTCACTTAACCCCATAGCCTTGCAAAAAAAAAAGGAAGGAAAGGAAAGAACTCAGCCATCTAGTGCCACTCCTCACTTTTCAAATCAAGAAACTGAGACCAAGAGAAGTTAAGTGATTAGTACATGGCAAATATAGGATTTTGCTTTTCATTTTTATAGGTAAAATTGAAAAATCATTGCTTAATGATAGTCCATAATTTCATTCATATGCTTATCATAGATTTAGTATGTGAAGAATTCTTAGAAATTCTCTAGTCCAATCTCCTCACATTACAAGAGAAGGAACTTAAGGCCCATGAAGTTTAAGTGACTTGTCCAAGGTCATCCAAATCTTCTGATTCCAAATCCATTGCTAATTCCATCACACCATGATGCTAGAAAGGAAGAAAGGACAAAAGATAGGAAGGAAGGAAGGAAGGAAGGAAGGAAGGAAGGAAGGAAGGAAGGAAGGAAGGAAGGAATAAAAAAAAGAATAAAGTTCAAATTTTTAGTTTAGAAACAAGGTAGAAGTGGCCACAGTCATAGCTGAGCAGATCTTCTGATCCTAATGTGAATATCTGTGGAAGCAGAGGATGCTACCAGGCTTTACCAAATTGTGTGTAACAAATAGTCACCATTATTTTTGATGACACTGCAAACAGTGAAGAAAATCCTATGAAAGCTATTATAATCAATAGACCCAGTTGCACTGGTATGAATGAAAGAACCCAAAAGTCTATATGCAAGATGGTATTACACCACTCTCCCCCTCCCCCCAATAAATTGATGTATTAAGAGGAGATGAAGGTACTATTAAGAGTAAATAATCAGGCTGCTGTCAGGAGGAGGGACAGGCTAGCTCCCTTCTACCCAGCCAGACTTGTTTACTATGTCTCACAATGTCACAGCAGCCTCAAGGGTGACTGAGTAGCTGGCTGCCTTCTTGGTGTCCAATTTTGATGTCTCAGCTGAAGAATATGGAAGCCAGGATCCTACAGTGTCTCCAGAATAAGTTCTTGGCCCACTATGTGTCCCTCACAAATCATGATAAAATCCTGGACTGTTACAGCGAGCACAGAGTTAGAGAACCAAAATACCTTTGGGGATGGCATGGGTCTCTGGATCTTAAACATGAATTCACTCATTTCTCAGTGTACAGTGCACACTTTCAATCTGCTGGGTTTTGGGAAAAGCTCAAGGCCAATATTTCCCCATGATGCCCCAGATGCTGAGGTTGAATTTATGACCTCTGTAGAGACCTGGCAGGAGACTATGGGTATCCCCAGCATGGGGCACAGCTTAGGAGGATTCCTTGTCACATCTTATTCTATCAAGTATTCTGAAAGATTCAAACACCTCATGTTGGTGCACCCGTGGGGTTTCCTGTTTTTCCTACTGATCCCAGTGAAATCCAGGCACCCCCAACTTAGGGCAAGTTAGTTGTCTCTGTCCTGGGGTGTTCCAATCCTTTAGCTGTCTTAATGGTGGCTTCCTGGTCTGATACAGCGATTCCATCCTGATTTTAAGTGAAAAATTTGCTGATTTCTTTGAGGATGATACAATATCTTAGTATATCTACTCCTGTCATGCCCAGAATCCCAGTAGTGAGACAGCATTCAAGATGGAGTCTTTTGACTGGGCCTGGCACCCTATGCTGGAGTGAATCCATCTAATTTGGAAAGATGTGCCTATCACCATGATCTATGGAGCCAATACCTGGACAGATAAAACTTAAGAGACCAGACTCCTATATCCAAGATGTGGCTATTGAGGGTACCTCACACCATGCCTATGCAGACCAACCACACATCTTTGATTCTGTGGTGGAAGAGATTTGTGAATCAGTCGACTGAGCTGCCATCCTTAGGAAGGGAAAAAGAGCCAAGAGACTCAGCCCTCATCTCCTTCTCTTTTTCCCTTTCTCCTATCTCTTCCCAACTAATGTCATCTAGGCAGAGTCACATATTCTTCATAGAGGTGGAGCAGGAGGAAGGTAATGATGTCTACATCCTGGAGATAAGAAGCAGTAGTATCCTGAAGTTCCCCATCTTAGGGATTTTCATAAAGGATCTTAGATCCCATTCTGTTCTCTTTTGCCAAAGTGTTAACAATGAGTTGGTTTTAAGTGTTACATAAACCAAGAGATCTCATGTATTCTACTCTCCCTATACATAATGTGCCAAAGGGTAGAGGTCACCTCATCTAAAACAGAGAAACTACAGCTATCAAGTCTTTCCTGGATTGTGAAGATTGGAGATTTCCCATGACTATTGCTGGGAATAGGCTCTTTGTGGAAACATTTCTCCTTTCATTTTCCAACCTTTATCCTCTGGGATAGACCCCAGGTATCACAGACCCATTTTCATTACATTGAAACTATCCTAAAGTGTGAAGTTGACCTTAGTTCTTTGGGTTACTTAGAATGACTTTTTCTTTTATCTCTAAGAGAGACCTAAGAGATCATCAACTCTAGTCTCCTACACCAGAGGTAATGGAGGATTAAATAAACAAGTGACTTCTCTAATGTTGATCAGTGACAAAGCTTGGGACTACATCCCAATTCTCTTGAGATTTAGTGAATCTCTAATCTCTAAATACACACACACACACACACACACACACACACACACACATACACACACATATGAATATATTGTCCCACCTATGATGGACAACACTCATTCTCCTGATTCCACCTTAGTTTGGGCTGGCAGTAAGCCACTGACTAAGTCCCCCCCCCCCTATTTATTAGGAGGCCTTTCCCTCTGTGCCTTACTCGATGAAACTCCTCATGGATTAAGAGTGATCCCTGGTGGGGAGATGAGGACAGTAGCTTCAAGCCCACTCCTACTGCTGGACTCACCTCTTAATTAATAAAATCTTGCCAACAGCTATCAGCCCCAACCCAAAATCCTGGTCCTATTGGAGAACCTCATGCCAACCTATCCTCAGTGCAAAGATTGTTCTCATTGTGTGACACTCAATCTTGACCCTTTGTCATTGTTGCTGTTTTAGTCCTGATACTGGTCTGTCAACTTCCTATGCCTCAATGGGACATTGCTGTAGGTTCTACCCTGAGGTGCTAGGTAGTGTCAATGAAATAGCCACCTAATGCAGAATATCTTCATCTACCCCTCTTATTTTATTTTTTAGACCATATATTTCAACAGTATTTTGTACCATTCCATTCCATCTTGGGGCCCTTTTTCTATATTAATAAAGAAAATACTTTTTTTTAAAAAAAAAGTAAATAATCAGGAAAACTTTTGTGGGAATGGTTCACAGGATCATGTGTTTCTTTTCTCCAAGGACCAAAAAACTCCCATATAATTGGCTTTCCCCGATAGTCTTTGTGTAAGAGATTTTAATAAGGTGACACAACTCAGAAAGTACCAAAAGATGAGATTATGTATCAAAGCATGTGAATCTGACTCCATGATGATATCCATATTTTTATCAAAGAGTCAGATACTACAATGAAGAGATAAATGCTTTCTTGCAAAATTGATGTAGTATCAACTGAGTATAAGATTCAGGTGTGGAAGATTTGACTAACATTAGCAGTTTAAACTAATTTTTAATAGTATAATCCTATTCATGTTGTGAGATCATGAAACAAAGCTACCACTTCCTTGTAGGTGATATAATTTCAGAATGTGAAACAAATACATTTCTGCCACCAGTGAGTGTCAAAGCACTGTGACCTTCCTTTTATTTTTTTAAGTAATTTATGTTTCCAATTACATGTAAAAAAATTAGTTTTCAGCATTAATTTTTGTAAAGTTGTCATCCTCCCTCTTTTCTTTCCCTCCACCCTAAGATAGCAAGTAATCTGATACAGGTTATACATGCACAATCATGTTATACATATTTCCATGTTACTCATCCTATGAAAGAAGAATCATAACTAAAGGGAAAACCACAAAAAAATTTTTAAAAAATGAAAATAGTATGCTTTGATCTGCATTGAAATTCTGTAGTTATTTCTCTGAATGCAAGTGTCATTTTCCATCACAACTCTTTCAGAATTTTGTGACTTTCCTTTTAACCCTGATACTCCTTTGCAAACAAGCACAGGAACTGATGACCACCAATGAGATGAATGAAGCTCAGAAAACTGATGAGTTACATCAACATCTGGAGGCAAAAAAACATGATTCAGAGATCAGTGCCCAAAACTGTGTTACCTATGATGACTGCATTAAGAGCTCAACTGGGGAAGTGCTCTCTTAGAGGTGGACACTTGAGGCAACCTTGACTCACTTCAGGACCCTCCTCATTAACAGGCTTGCCTGCAAGTGGGAACTCTCACTCTGTTTCAGTTTCTTGTGTCACTCAGTCTTTGTTATGCAGTTTCTAGTATGAGGCTGGCCATGGACATTATATGCCTAAGCTACTGAAACCAAACTTCCCATATTTTCCAAGTTCAAATATGAAATTTGTGTTGATGGGAGCTTGACTTTGTCTCAGGAAAGAGGGTAACAGCTCCTATCTATATTTGTAAGTATAAAATTGGAAAATGATATCTGTTGGAGGTGGACAAAGCATTCTGTTGAATGAAACATTTCTGTACCATTTCACAGTTTTGAAACCAGTAACTTAAAGAAGAGAGAAGTTAGCTGTTTCCCATGATTTTTGGTAACCACAGTACCTTTGACCTCCATTTTGACCATTTCCTGCAGAAGTTCAACAAGCTACTTGAAGAGTTGTACTTAGGGAAATTGCAAACATTATCTGAAAAGTTATTTTTTAGAAATTTTCATAATTAATATAAATGGACATTGCTATGACTGTTTCTTAACAACTAATGATAATAATGGCTAGCAGTTATATGACACTTTAAGATTGCAAAAGCACTTTTTAAATATTATCTCACCCCCCAAAAAAATAAATAATAAATAATTGTCTCATTTGATCTTCACAACAACTCCAGGAGGAAAGTAGATTATTTATATATATATATGCTCCAACTTTTACAGATGAGGAAACTGAGGAAGGTAGGTTAATTACACTTGATCAAAGTCACACAGCTCTGTGACTGAGGCCAAATTTGAGCTTTGGACTCAGTCTTCCACTCCACTTAACTGCATCAATGCCTGAAAAATATGGATTTACAATAAAAAAAGAAGAAAATGAAAGAAGGGGAGGGAAGGAGGATAATATCAAACTCATAAATTGTCTCATTCCATTTTTTAATGACAAAGTAGTTTTTTCAACCTTTATTTCTGTCTCCCTTTTTTAGTGGAAACCTAGATAAACAGACTGCACTAGGAAATACAGTCCTACACTACTGCAGTATGTATAACAAACCTGAATGTTTGAAACTTCTCCTGAGGAGCAAGCCAACAGTGGATATAGGTAAAATCATATATGGACAACCTACAATATTTGTTTCTTTCAAGTAGAATGATGAGTGAATTTAATTTACTTAATAAAATTAACTTTCTTGTCATTTCTTTTTGACTTCAATATTTTTTTAATATATTTGGCATTGAGACCATTATAATTTATTTTTTGCCTTTTCCAGTTAACCAAGGTGGAGAAACAGCCCTGGATACAGCAAAAAGACTGAAAGCCACCCAATGCGAAGACTTGGTAAGAAAGAGTAAATGGGAAACAGTACACTTTTGTTAACCATCATTCACCTCCACGTAACATTTGGAGAAAATGGAATTGTGCATAACTATAGCAAATTCTTCTTTGACAATTGACCAAAAAAACCCAGACAAATACTAGATCTTCTTCTAAGAAATGGTAAAAATGGTCAATTTGCCATCCAGATGCCACACAGATGTGGCCTATGAACTTAGTGAGCTTGTAGTGGGGCCTCATGAGCATTAACATAGAAGTGATAGTTGAAAGTCTTTCAGCTAAGCTCACACCTCTCCTTTATAGGACCCCATTATGTTTCCTTGATGATCCTCAGTCAACAAATGCTTCTTATGTACTTACTATGTCCCAGACACTGTGCTAAATCTTGCAGCTACCACAGAAAAGGGCGGGGGGGAGACAAGCTCTGCTCTCAGGGATGTCACAGACTACTGAAGGAGACAACATGCAAATAACTACGTGCATGCAAGAGGAGAGAGGGATAGAGAGCACTCACATAAATGGAAGCTACTTCAAGGGGTTACTTAGGATAGCCTTCCTACAACAAAGTTGGAAGAATTGATGAAAGCTAGGGAATCCAAGAGGTAGAGGTAAGGAGAACCTTCAAGGCATGGGTAACAGCTAGCATACATGTCCAAGTAAGGAGATGGAGTGAAATATGTGAGATATGTGAGGAATTGAAATTAGATCAATGTGGTTGAATTGTAGAGTATGGAGAAGAGAATGAAATATAAGAAGACTGGAAAGATAGGAAGGAGCCAAAATCATGGAAGCTTGAAAGGCCAGTCAGAGGAATTGAAATTTGATTGTGGAAGTAATAGGAAGTCACTGGAATTAATTATCTGATATGCCCCTTGGGAATATCATTTTGGCAGCTTTGATTAGTTAGAATGTGGAGAAATTACAGGCATGGAGCCCTATATGAAAGTTCTGTTAAGGAGGTAATTGGATAGAGGAGTGGTGGAAGATGGCATCCTGAGTAGAGATTCTAGATGTCTGTTTCATTGCTTGCAAGGACGAGAGCACACCTATATTATAATGGTTTATTTGGAAAGCTACTGGGATGGTAAATGGAACTATAAAGGAGATTGAGTTGATTATGATTCTAGAACTAGAAATGGTTTGGGAGGGCCAAAGAGCACATACTAACAAGGCAAGATGGCAAGTGGTAAGAAGGACCAGCAATGAAATGAATGACTGAAACAGGCTTACACGTAGTGTGTGAGTGGAACAACAACTAGTCAAGAGAGGTCAAGTCATAAAAGGGTGGAGTTCTCTAAGATTTGGTTTTTGTTTGGGTCAGTGTTTATGAAAAAATAGTTCACTGTAATTTTTTTTTTTTTAGTTTTTTGCAAGGCAATGGGGTTAAGTGGCTTGCCCAAGGTCACATAGCTAGGCAATTATTAAATGTCTGAGGCTGAATTTGAACTCAGGTACTCCTGACTCCAGGGCCGGTGCTCTATCCACTGCACAACCTAGCTGCCCCCATTGTAATGTTTTAATTAGGACTGTTAACCCTTGTTTCTTTCAGCTTTCCCAGGCTAAATCTGGAAAGTTAAATCCACATGTCCATGTTGAATATGAGTGGAATCTTCGACAGGAGGAGATTGATGAAAGTGATGATGACCTGGATGACAAAGTGAGTGAATACTTAATGTGGTGGCTTCAACATTCCTTTGACTTTCCTATAATATAGAGACTATCCCTGCTTTATATAATAATGTGCTTCCTAAGTGTTTACCAAATTTGGATTGTCCAGTTCCTCTCATTCTTGGTTTTATTATATAATGTTTCTACAATTTAATTATGTGGACTTTTTGATTCTTGAATGCCTGAGAGAGATGCCACATATTATAATGGGAAAGAATTTGAACCTGTGAATAAAATTGTGAATTCCAGGAAAAAGTGAAACCAAAGCCAGAAAGTGTAGGAACCAGCATCAAGTTATTGAGTTTGCCAGCAAAGAAATGCTACCCACATGGTCAGAGATTCTCTGAAGGAATAAAAGGACAAGGATTATATAAGTTTAAATTAGACTGGAGATAAATTGGGTAAGGGGTACTTCTTGATTAGATAGGGCTTGTTACTGGGGATTTGAGGAAAAGATTGGGGATGCTTCAGGAAATCCTCTAGTTTGGATTAGCTGTTTCTCATATCCCCGCCCTTATGTAGAGCAACTGCTTTTTCAAGCAGAGTCTTGAATTCTAATCCTAACTGTGCCAACTTGGACAAATCATTGGGCTTCACTTTGCTTATTTGTAAAATGAATGTATTGGATTAAATAAGCTCTAAGGATGCTTCCAACTCTAACATGTCATGATTATAGGCAGCTTCCAATGAAGTCTTAACTGTAATACCTTATTGTGGAATAGAAGGTCCCTTGGCATCATTATGACTATGCTATGGTATGTGGTTCTTGCTCTATCCATCAAGCTGCAAGGTTTCTTGTGCAAGTCTGGTATCTGGTGATGCCTGCTATCCAAGAGCAAAGAGATGAGGTTTTTAGCCCCCTAAAACAACCTTAATATGTAATTTAATAAAGTAGAGTTCCATGAATTTGGTATCTCTTAAGTATGATTGGGTTCTATTTTATTTTATGCTTTTAAAAATATTATTCTGAAAATGAGTCCATGGGCTTCACTAGACTGCCAAAGAGTCCATGACAAAAAAGGTTTAGAAACCATGGCTTAAGGGATTTGTATTGTCATCAGTTGTGTGAGTACCTCTTACGACAATATATAATGCAACTGGCTGAGCAAGTCACTTAATTTCATTTGTCTCAGTTTTCTCATTTGTAAAATAATAATAATCGGACCTACCTCACAAGGTTGATATAAGAATCAAGAGGTAAGATCTTTACCAACCTTAAAAGTACAATATAAATTTGAATTATTGTCATTATACTGGGAAAATGACCAAATTAATTCTCTCTTGGATGACCAGTCTTTTGGTGATGAACCTTTCTGACCTTAGCTATAAGTCAGTCAGTGGACCATAGATGTCTAGTCCCTCACTGGGAGACCATGATTTTGAAGCCTTTCCAGTTTGGTTGGAGGATTGACATGTCAGATCATCATCTCAGTGTTGTGATAAATAATAAGAATAGTTCATTAATAAAATGATTGCACTAAAAGCTGCTTTAAATGGACTCTTTATCTGATAGCTCCTATAGTTGTGTGTAGAGAAACCAGACTAGCTATAAAAGAAATCAAAATGTAGATTAGGAAAGTTATCTATAAAATTTAATGAATGACCTTTTGAGCAAACTGAATGACTTCAGGCAATTACTACCAACCATTGGCAGGTGCATTATTAATTTGACACTGATATATGTGAAATGGAGTCTCTAGGTCATTCTTTGGTATGGTTTTTAGTGATAAACGTGTAGTGACCTCATAAAATTCATATTTCTGAACACCAAGAGTTAAGGTTACTGACTAATTCCCCATCCCCTGTGGATACATATTAACACTAATTGATCATTTTATCTATTTTAATTTCACAACCCTTAGCCTAGTCCAATCAAGAAGGAACGTTCTCCAAGACCTCAGAGCTTCTGTCACTCCTCCAGTATGTCCCCCCAGGACAAGCTAGCACTGCCAGGATTCAGCACTCCAAGAGACAAACAGAGACTCTCCTATGGAGCCTTTACCAACCAGATCTTTGCATCCACAAGCATAGAATCACCCACTTCTCCAACAGCTGATGCTCCCCCGCTGCCTCCAAGAAATTCTGGAAAAGGTAAAAAATTTGGAAAGCTCTTTAAAAATCACATCCTAAAAACTGACTTGGGTAGGTAGAATGGCTCAGAATTGAATGTGATGTCAGTAATACTATTTTCCACCAGTGACAAAGGCAAATGAAATGATGTCAGTAGCCTATGTCTGATCAAATTGGGTAAAGAAAATATTATCTCATACCAGAAAACACACATAACAATCACATGCATTCCAAGTTTTATCATATTAAACTTTTCAGTAAACTCATTGGTTCCCTTCTGCTCTAAAGAATCAATACCCTTAAGTAGTGATCAAATATTTTATTCCATAGAAATATTTTGTAATGATCTCTGGCATAGAAATAATAAATACTTGTCAAGTCCTTTAGGTTCAGGGTAGATGTATTCTAGATATCTTTGTAAATGAAGGAAATTGAGGTATAGCAAGATTAAGCCTATTGTCCTGCAGCATAGCTCTAAGGAGTCGACTAAACCACAAAGCCAAAAGAGAGAAGTCTTTAGTTTTGTAGCCCTTCGGTGCTTCTGCTAAGCACTCTACAACTGTGTCTAACAGCAGAACATCCTCTGTGTGTATTGTAAAGCTTACCATACATGGGAGTAACTCATCCTGTATAATACAACATTCATTTGAATAATATTGGGATTATGTTCTTAGCAATATGAGTATTATTCAAAATAATATTATCCAAAGACTGAATTTTCCCATAGAAATAGTGATATATAAGAGGAGGGTGGGGTGTTAAGTTCTCAAATAAATCTCAGATGGTGTATCACATTATAAAACAAGGAACATCAAGTTAAAGTCAGACTTAAGAGAGGGAGGAAAGAATAACCATTTATTTGGGGCGGCTAGGTGGCGCAGTGGATAGAGCACCAGCCCTGGAGTCAGGAGTACTTGGGTTCAAATCCGGTCTCAGACACTTAATAATTACCTAGCTGTGTGGCCTTGGGCAAGCCACTTAACCCCATTGCCTAGAAAAAACCTAAAAAAAAAAAAGAATAACCATTTATTTAGTGTCAGTTATACACCAGTCATGCTAAGCTCTTTTACATTTTTTTATCTAATTTGATCCTCACAACAAGCCTTATTATCCCATTTTACAGAGAAGGAAACTAAGATAAACAGGGGTAGGGGACTTACCCAGGGTTACACAGCAAGTAAGTGTCTGAGGCCAGATTTAAATTCAAGTCTTCTCGATTCCAGACCCAGCACTCTTTCCACTGTAACACCAACTGCCTTTCCAACATGAGCACATATGGCTTTGAAAAATCTCTTATCTTGGGAGCATCTAGGTGGCATCATGGATAGAGCACCGACCCGGGAGTCAGAAGGACCTGAGTTCAAATCTGGTCTCAGACACTTAATAATTGCCTAGCTGTGTGACCTTGGGCAAGTCATTTAATCCATTGCCTTAAATTTTTTTAAAATGTTAATCTCTTATCTCTCAACAAATTTTTGTTAAGGATAGAAGAAATGAACAATTATAATTAATCCAGTTCCTGCCCTTAAAAAGCTTACCATCTAAAAGGAAAGATAAATGATGAGGGCGGTGTTCTGTGAGAACAGAGAACTCATGCTTTCAGTTTTCAAAAAAAAATGCCTTATAACTATTTTAGAAATGCATTATTTAAAAAAAACAGCCAATTTCTACTTTTTAGAACCTCATTATAAAAAAAAGAAATCTAAATATTTGCATAAAAAGACTACCTAAAATTTACATGAAAAGAGAATGTTCTTGACCTTCTCTTGATTTCTCAACTCATCCCTCATTGGGAAGCTGTTAGATCCTTTATTTGTAATTACAGTAATTTCTATTTAGAATGTTACAGGGAATTATGGCTTCAGGTGAGGAAGAAACATAAAAAAGAGAATAAAATAACCTACTCCCAATACTAAAGAAAGATAAAAAAAAATTCAAAGGAAAGCCAAGAAGAAAGTTCTCATAAAAGAATCTAGTTTAGATTTCTTTTTTTTCCCCCTTTAGAAGCATTCTAGGAGGTTCAGTCTAAATTGACATCAAAACCTAATTGTACTTTACCAAAATTTCTGTCAAAGCTCAAGAAATGTAAGGAAATTCAGTATTCAGAACTTCAAAGAAGTAGTATTTCATGGGTTATATGAAGCCACTTTGCAATGCCACTATGTAGATAAGCTCCAGAAAGATTTCTATAATTGACACAGGGCTGAAGAATCTAGATGCGCTTATAAAGGTGTTTGACACTCCTATTATGCAAGCCTTCTTTCCTGTTCCTCCCTGCCCTAAATTTCTTTTTTTTTGAATTTCACAATGCTTTATTTAAACTGTTATTACTAGAAAATGTGGAGGTGGGGGAGATTGTTTTATTTTGAATCTTTTTTTTAAAAGAACAAAATAACAGTGAGAATTATTCTCTGATAGTATACAAAATGTGTCTGAGGACTTATATTTCCTCTCTCTTGAGATGACAGCTAACAGAGTGTAAACAGAGTTAGCTGAGTGTCTGAGTAACTAGTACTCTCAGATAGAGTATTCTAGCAGAATGTGGAGGGTTTATAAAGATTTAAGGGCATGAAGTCTCAGATTATAATGGGTAGTTTTCTGGGTTTAAAAAGAAAGTAAACCCCATTGAAAATCCTATTGGATTCTCCTTTTTATAATTACAGCCTGCTAAATTATAAATAGTAAAGAAAAAATTCATTAATATTATCTCAAGCATAAAAGCTGGACTTAAGTTCACCTTTACTCTAACATAGAAAGAGCTTGTTGAGTTTATTAATAGGGCTAGATGTCAAGAGGCATATTTAGCTGTCATTCATTTTTCAGTCATTTTAGTAGAACCATTTAAATAAAATTATAGATTAATTATAATGAATTATTATACAGCCATTAATTCCCTCGGATCTATTTTTTGTTTACAGATGATTCAAAGCACTATAAAAATTTGAAAAAGACTATAACTTCTTTTTATTTGAAATATTCTTTAATGTAGAATTTTCACTAATTCAGAGGAATTCAAATTTTTGACAGTTACCTCTCTAGATTATTACCATTAGACACAATGGGGCTTAAAAGCAGAATAAGGAGATACTATCTCTGCATTTAAGGAGCTCAGACCATAGGTGAAGAAAATCAACACCCTCACACTCAAATTCATGACAAAAGAAGATAATCAAAGAGAAACACAAACTAGGAGTGCAAAATAGTCTGAATAGACTATATAACTGCTATGAGGTGCTTACGAGAAGTGTGAGAAGTTCAAGCAGAATAGAACATGTACACCTACAAAAAGCCAATTTTGTGCAGGGTTCTCTCTTGTGGCTGGAGGAAATGAAAAAGTTTAGATGAGATCAAATCAATCATGAAGCCACAATAGAGGTATTAAGGAATTTAAGGAATTTAGTGGTGGATTTTTTTTTTATTTTATTTTTTAAATAGTCCAGTAGCTGAAAATCTTTATCCAAAATTTTAACAAAGAACCATTTTAAGTACACCCTCTACCCCCACCTTCTAGTGTAGTTACATAACCCCTTTTGCATATAATTTCCTTAGCTTTCATACTCTATCAATGACAGTGGTTAGAAAAAGACTTGGAAGAAAAGAGAAGAAGAGAAGAATTTCTCAAAATATGAGGGTGGACCAAGCTGTCATGAAAGAAGAGCAATTATGTGATTCAGATGTCTTGCTTTGGAAATATTTTTCTATTGGCTGCATTTAGTCACATATTGATGACTTTACAGTTTCCTGGTGGGAAAAGGGGTTGACTGTATGGGGAAGCAGCCAATTTGAATGGTTCAGTAGTAGAAACTTCCTCCAGATTATTTTTCATTTTAGCTGAGATCTTTTGCCAGTCTTTTTTTTAATCAATCTCTCTTAATCCTATTGAAATCACCACTGAATAAATTGCTTAAGCCTTCTTAACTTGCAAATATAATTATCTTTATGTTTCCTTGCAGTAAGTTCAGCAGATATGAAGGGCTCTATTTCTGAGTCACCTGATATATGTAGGAAAGGAATGAATACAGAAAGGGAAGGGAAGGATGTCTTCACGATATGCCTTGTGGAGGATAACATTCAGAAATATCTGAGTAATTACTAAAAAATCATATTGCCAAGTTGCATGAATCATAAAGGACAGAGTCAAACCAAAGTTGGAGGTTTTTGTTCAGTTTGGGTGCCACATTTTAGAAAGGACATTGAAAAATAGAAATGGGGTCAGAGAAGAACAATAAGGATGAAAAAAAAATTGAAAACATTCCATAAAGAAGACTGATGATGAGATGAGAAAAAAAAAAGTGTAAGCAAACATGATTTAGCTCAGCTGTGTTTCAAATAACTGATAGATTATTAAGTAAACAGAGGAATTAACCTGGGTCCTAGAGAATACCAGATCTAGAACCAATGGACAAGAAGCCTTTCTGAGTCAGTATGAGGGAAAATTTATAAAACAGAATTTTCCAACAATTGAGTGGATTACCTTATAAAACAGGCAGCTCACCACTGAAAATCTTCAAGTAAAGGGTAAATGCCCACTTTACTGAGATTTATGTTCAAATTAGAGAGTAGATAATTTCTGAGGTATTTTCCAACTTTAATATTCTATCATTTTATTTATCAGCCATGCCCCCCCAAATGTGATAATGGACATATATGATAATGACAATATCAAGTAAAGAAAAAAATAGATATGTGTTAAAATTTTTTCTACTACAGTGTAGTATAGCAGCAAATTTTAGCTATAATTACTGGTTTCATAAGGATCGGACAATTATCAATTTCAAATTTGACCAGATTTTTGCTTAATTTTTTTTGAGAGATTATAAGTATAAATATTTACCTCTATTAAGAATCAAGAATTAAATTCAGTAAGCATATATTAAGTACCTATATATTAATTCTAAACACTAAGACTACAAAGACAAAAATGAA